>NC_081345.1:36801122-37435703 GCF_029784015.1 Lycium ferocissimum | reverse complement strand
ATTCTCCCGAATGTCAAAAGGGGACTAAAACTCGTTTAAAAAAATGAATCCCCCGACGCGATTAAAGAAGATTAGCCCCAAAAAAAGGGTTTTTTAGGAATATTGGCCAAAAAGTGCTAAACGACCAATTTGGTCGTTCAACACTTTGACTTTTTTTCGTTAAAATACCTTTAGTAGCCTTAAATGGTATTCTTAACTTGTGGAGAAAGAGCACGGTTATATATTGATGGGTAATTTTTTTGAGTATATTTATTTCTAGGAAACATGTCCACGAAATTAATTATGGTATTAGTATTAGTTTAGAAATGCAACAACGTAATTAGTAGTTTATTTTCCACTTCTGTTGGTAGTCAGCCGTATGACACTAGTATACAGAGTTAGTGGTTCAATCGATTTAAGAAATTAAGTGGAAGGTTTTCTTATTTTAAATAAATGAAGTGAAAGTATGGGGAAGGTTTCTTTTTAAGCCATACGAAAAGTTAAGGCAAAAGATAGAAAGAGAGAAGAGAATCAAAGCGAGGGAAGTTATGTAGATTTCTATTCTAACTTAGGATGTGTTCTCGCATTATACATTTATTTCGGTGATTTCCTATCGTCCCATTTCCATATATATGAGTAGGGTTTGACATGCCATAATATTGCATTAAAACCAAATTAGAGCAAAAGTTCGGCGGACCGTCAACAACAAACAATTGAAGGCTTCAAAGAGCGCTAACCTAAAAGCTCGATACCAACTTTGTCACGACCCGATTCGCGAGTCGTGGTGGCACCTACACTATCCCGCCGAGTAGGCGAACCACATTACTAATAACAAGTTAAATAAGCGGAAAATTAATTAAGAATAAGTTATCAAGTCTTAAATACTTATCATAACAAGAAATGTCACGACAACCCCAAAAATCCGTCAAAGGGTACAAGAGCGCTAACATAGGACGGAATAGAAGTACGAAAATGCCGAAGGGCTACATATTGTCTGTCGAATACAAAAACAGAAATAGATAGAGGAGGTCCTTCAGGGGCCACGGATGACAGATAGCTCACCCTGAATAACTAAAAGATGTCACCCTCACGTATCAGCCACGGGGCGTAGAACTGGAGCCTGGATCGTACTCTGCACTCAACAAAAGTGCGCAGCAAGAAGAGTAGTATCAAGACAACACTTGTACCGGTAAGCATCATAGGCCACAACGATTAGATAACGCATGAAGAAGTCGAAACCAACAAGTAGCACAGAAAAATGTATGGTCACGTATCATATACAAGTAAGGTGTAAAGGAATCATGAAATCAACCAAAGACGGATATAATTCACCAAATGATCACCAAATATATGAATGGATGAATGCAATGCAATACAATAGTCACCTCTCACACTCCACTCGTACACACACATGCTATGGCAATGCCTCATAGTCATGACCCATAGGGGACCCGCGAAGTCCATGTACCACTCGTGCTCTCCGGCAGAAACCTCGAAGGCTATAAATCACTCTCAATCTCCGGCAAAGAGCTCGGAGTCTCTCTGTCACTCTCATTCTCGGCAAAAACCTCGGAGTCTCTCTCGTCACTCTCAATCTCCGAAGAAAGACCTCGGAGTCTCTCGATCACTCACCTCACCAATCATCACAACAATAATATAAAAGACATGTCATGCATGATATCAGTCTCAACAATATCACCAATATATAGTCAACCAATACAAGTCATATTAATGTTACCATTCCTTTACACATGGTGAGTGAGCTAGTATGTGACAGAGATACGAACAGGTGATATTCACAGAAAATAACACATATGGCGACAAGCCCACATAGCAACTAACAAAGCCAAACTAACTGGAATCCAGCTCTATTTCACGCCCGAAGGCCTATATGCTGTCCCCGTCACTTTCTACAACTACATACGATTCTCTAATCGAGTCTAACTAAAGTAGACCGTAACCTACCTCAATGCCGAGCGAGATGCCACGAACAATCAAACTAATGTCTTCCCTGCGTAAGAGCCTCGAACGATCAAAATCTATAAAATATGCGATCTACGTTAGAATACGACTCTAAGGACACCCATCTTGCTATATTTATATTCGAAACCCAAAAACGCACCCCAAAAGTGGCCTTGGGCCCACAAGGGCAAGATTGGAATTTTATTTGAAGAAAATAATTTCGCCCATTATCTAAGGATTATATATTATTAAAATTGGTCAATTTAATCCATAAATAAATTATTCAATCATTGATTCTCCTTTCTTAGGACTAGGACTCGAAACCTTTAATTACTCCAATATCTTTAACTTCGGCAAAATCGACTTTTCGTAATTCAAATACCATGGATTTGGAAATACACATATAATCCAATACACTTAATATAAAAAGATACATAGACCACTATATATAAGAATTGAAATTGAAACACGAAAAACATAAAAAGAAGTTTTTGATTACAATTTGTGCAGTGTCCTTGTAAAAGAAAGAAAAACGTATGAATCAATTACTATGCAAATTTTCACACCTTTCTGCCAACTAGAAAAATATAGGAATTAGCCATACACCCATTTATCATAACTGCTCAATGACTATCTCAAATAGAAGTTCAATTATTTAATCATCAATTGCCATAATGATCCACTAGTCTTGTCACCTTTCTCAAAATAGCCAAATGCCACTGTTCGTGCAAAAGACCATATGACTTGATTTCATTCCACCTCAATAATATAATATGAATTAATGTGTAGGTATATTACTACCCCATCTACTATAACTTCGAGAAAATCAAAATATCCAAATACGAGCTTTTAGTTAAGCTCTTACTCAAGCCTTCAATTGTTTGTTGTTGACGCCGTCCAAATACTTTTGCTCTAATTTGGTTTTAATGCAATATTATGGCATGTCAAACCCTACTCATATATATGGAAATGGGACAATAGGAAATCACTGAAATAAATGTATAATGCAAGAACACATCCTAAGTTAGAATAGAAATCTCATAACTTCCCTCGCCTGATTCCTTCTCTCTTTTCTATCTTTTGCCTTCTTTCCGTGTAAGCCAAAAAGAAACCTTCCCCATACATTCCTCTTTATGTCACTTATTCCGACAACATCATGAAAGTGGCTTGCCCACTTCATTTATTTATGAAAGTGGCTTGCCCACTTTATTTATTTAAAATAAGAAAGCCTTCCACTTAATTCCTTTATGCCCCTTATTCAACATCGGGTAAGTGGCTTGCCCACTTATTTATTTATGAAAGTGGCTTGCCCACTTTATTTATTTAAAATAAGAAAGCCTTCCACTTAATTCCTTTATGCCCTTATTCTCGGCAACATCATGTGCTGGCTTGCCCACTTCATTTATTTATGAAAGTGGCTTGCCCACTTCATTTATTTAAAATAAGAAAACCTTCCACTTAATTTCTTAAATTGATTGAACCACTAACTCTGTATACTAGTGTCATACGGCTGACTACCAACAGAAGTGGAAAATAAACTACTAATTAAGTGCATTTCTAACCAATACTAATACCATAATTAATTTCAAGGGACATGTTTCCTAGAAATAAATATACTCCAAAAAAATTACCCATCAATATATAACCGTGCCCCTTCTCCCACAAGTTAAGAATACCATTTAAGGCTACGGAAAGGGTATTTTAACGAAAAAGAGTCCAAAAGTGCTGAACGACCAAACGGGTCGTTACACTTTTTGAATAGAATGGTCAAAACACTCAAGACCATCTTTAACAATTAAATTTAAAATGTGACAAGTACATCTCACATGAAAAATATTTTTTAGCGGAGGGTTTAATTCTCCTTTTAAAAGACCAATCGCCTTTGTATTATTAGAAGCATTATCTAAAGCAATACAAAGTGTTTTTCTATAAATATTAAAAAATCTCATAATAGTAGACATTGAATCCGCTAAATTTTTTCCATCGTGACGATCTTTTCCTTCATCATATAAAAAAGCTATAATTCTTTTTTGCATAATCCAATTGTCATCAACCCAATGACATATAATAGCAAAAAAATCTAATTTGTTAAGACTAAGACCTAAATCAGCGGTAAGAGAAACATTACAATTTAAAGAATTAAATACATGGCGCAAATAAAATCTATATTTTTTATTCAAATCTATAACATCCGCTCTACAAGTACTTTTAGGAATACCCTCAAATAACGGATTATAACAACGTTGAATGTAAGTAACAAACCCCAAACTCGAAAGAAAGGAAAATGGTAAACAATCATAAGCTACCATTTTAGCTATTTCTACACGCTCTTTTTTCTTGTCATACTTAAAATTTCTACCAGTTCGTGGATCTATCGTCATTGAATACCCCCCACATTTGAACCCGTTTGCTCTCCCCAAACATCCATATGTTTCTTTCTCATATGACCATTTAGTGTACCCGTTCCACCATCCTTACTAGTTTCTTGCCTAAAAGCAAATATTTGTCCACATAGACATTTAGCTGTTTGGCTTTCCCTATCCTTAGTCATAAATTTTCAAATTTTAGTGGTTGGATTTACGAGTTCTAGGTACGTTTGTCTTGTGTATGTGATTGTGCGCAGACATGTATCTTCTATGGGATTTTCGGGGCTTGTGTTTCATCATCATCATCAATTTCATTAAAAGTGTCGTAAAATGTTGTTGCATTGCCTCATGACCTAAAAGTGGATTATTTCCACCAACATCAAATACCTAAATTAGGCATTTCTTCCACAAATGTTTCCTCATTAAGCCCCCACCCCTAACAATACCACTACTACTACGGCACCACGTCTAAATCTCTTTGCCATTATTAAATAGAATTAATTTAAATAACACTCAAATAAATCACAAGAAAATAAATTGGAACAAATTAAATTGCTAGAATTAAATTGCGTACATTAAATTGCGAAAAATAAAGATAGAGTTGGAACGAAGGTACCAAATTGCGGGATTAATTTCCAACAAAGTGAAGCGGCTAGAATTGCAAATCCACCAAAGGTACTTCGGATTGTTGCAAAATCACTAACTCGACCAACAATATTATAATTGCAAAATTACTAATTGAAACTATAATAAGACTTTATAATATTTATTTGAGAGAAATTTAAAGTGGCTAATTATTGCAAAGTAACTATAATTGAGAGATTGAGATTTGAGAGAAAGAGAAGATTGAATTGGTATGGATTAAAATGAAAATGAAGAAGAGTTTATATAGGGGTGGGATGGGTTAAAGTGTTAAAAAAAGTTTGGGGGTTGGGGGGCAAAAAATGAGTTTATACGTTTGGCAACGGCCATTTTGCAAATGGACCGTTGCCAACGGTCCATTAACGTCCAAACTCCCAACGGCTATATTAATTTTTTTTTGTTTTAATTTCAGGCTTAACCAATCCGGCTTCGTTTCAAAAAAATCGAAACCGGACGTAAAAATATACTGGCCAACCGGTTCAACCGTTTTGCCACTGGCTCAGTTACCCGTTTGAACCGGTTAAACCGGACCGGTTGACGGGTTTATATATACGTCATTCTCCCCATTAATTTTGGGGAAACCCAGAATTAACTTCTACTTTTAGATAGCACGTACACTATTTTATTTTAAAAAGGAAAAGCAGATGGAATTTGCATATACCGTCTTGGACATTCTCAAGCTAGTTAAAGCATCAAACTTACTTTAGTATTTAAGGTAAAAAAAGTTGAACTTCCTTCATAGTTTTTCTTTTTTTTTTTTTGTTAAAAAATTAGAACTTGAGTAATGGTACCTAGCTAGGAGATGAGGGTATAAAGGGACACTCCACCACCAGCCTGCAAACAATTAATGGTGGAAGTCAGGTCATATCAAGAAAAAAGAAACTCAATTTCTATGCAGCTTTTAAACTCGTAATTGCAAGAAGAAGCTATATATATATATATATATATATATTACTATTAATAGAAATCTGAATTTACCTTTTTCTCCATATTCCATTCTACAAACTGATTCTTCCTCTTTTCTCCTTAATTTTCCATTTGTAGATGCATCTGTATTACATTGCACAGTTAGACATGACAGCACAGAGATTAATTATTTGCTGCTTGGTTAATTCAATACTTTTAATTATTGGTCATTGATTCCTCTATGTCTCTCGCTCTCTTTATTTGTTTGCTCGTTATTTATTTGTCAATTAAGTTATTAATCATATATGGACAGTCATTTGCACTGTTTCTACTACTTTCCCCATGTAGATATCAACGTTGAGCAGCGTAGATACTGGAACTGACACAAAGACAGCTTTATGCATAAACTTTCGGAATTGGTTGAAGCTGCGACTTGAGTTGTATACACTGACCATAAAATTAGAAATCTCTCGATCATTAATCACATATTTTGGTTCGAGCCCTACCAATAAAGTCGGTCTTTAATAGGTAGTTAGGAGTAGTAGCGTTTTACCAAACAATTGGATTTTCTGAATTACTACAGATTAGTCGATCACAATGTGAATACAGGAGACCGAATGCCAAAAAAAAAAAAAAAAAAAAAAAAAAAACTTAGCTTATTTGACCAAAGAATTTGTCACCTTGTTTTCAAATTCAAAACTATGGTCGTTTGGTGCGCGGGATAAGGTGAGTTATCCCGGGATTAACTTTGGAATAAAATTTCTACCTTGTTTGGTTGAAGGTATAAATTTTATCCCAAACTTAGTCTTGGATAACACATCTTATCCCACCAAGTTTGGTACTATTTTATCCCACGTCCCATGTGGGATAAATTAGTCCGAGAATTATAATCCCAGGACTATAATACCGGGACAACTTAGTTTGCGCACCAAACGATGTGCAACACATTAAGCAACTAATACTCGTAATAGTGTCAAATTTCGATTGCATAATTAAGCAAGTAGCTAGTGTTCTCTCCTAGAAAATAGAAGTGATATATAGGAGTATATAGCTAGGCGTTTTTATTCTACCAACCACTATCCCGTTATAAAATATTTGAATTTCTTTATCTTCATTTCTATCATTATTTGTTGCACCGCATAATCACTTCAAACTTAGTGGTGAATTAGATAATACTAGTAATTATCAATAGGGTTGACGGACGGGCTAGGCACAATCAAGAATCTTTGCTAAATGAAGGAATTAAACCATGTAAATTGTAGTAAGTGAATTCTTCCCCCAAGATATATAATAAATCTTTGCTGCTTCCAACCACACAATGAAAAATTGATGCTCCACCATTTGAGCCAAGATAATGAAAATAACGTCATTGTGATTCCTTGTACCAATTCCATTTTTTCGGCTGTTAAATTCTATCACATACTTGTAGGAAATGACTAAACGCATGTTGACATATTCCCATATATCAATTAGACATCAAATGGTGATGCTCCTAGAGTTAGAGGTGTCAAATGTGCACGATGGGTCAAATTTGAGAGAGTGAAACCGGTTGACACTACAAGAAAGAAGACATTTGGTAACAATTTTTTTTTTGTTGCCATAGTTATACTATTGTTGTAAAATGTACTTTTGACAACAACATATTTTTTATTGTTGCATAAAATTTTCCCATCGGCTGTCATTGCAACAACGTGCAACAACTTTTTTGTTGTTGTCAAAAGTACTTTTTGCAACAATAATCAATACTATGACAACAAAAAAAAGATCATTTTTAAAAGATTCATCTTATATGTCAACAATAAAACTAAGTTGTTATCAAATATTGAATTTTGCCAACTATATTATTTTTATTGCTAAAAGAGCTGTTGTCATTTCTATACTTTCTTGTAGTGTGAATTAATAAACCTGTTGGGTCATGCTATTTTGTTTCGGTCAAGATGAAGGGACCAATTTGGGCTAAACGATGAGCTAGTCATAACCCAACTCACTAGTCCGACATTATTATTCATTTGTTTGATGGTTCTTTTTACAATTTGCTTAATTACCAAATCAAACTAACAAAAACAATTTCATTTTTTTTTTCTTCATTTTAATTTATCATGACTCTACTTAACCAACCAAACCCAAAGATGTTTATCTTTTCATGTTTTGATAAGATTTTTTATTGATAAATTTGGGCTACATAAATTGGCCAATAGGCCCAAGCTTATATATGAGCTAACTTGGATTTTTGGCCAAATTAATCTGCTACAAATATAGCTAAATCTGCCTAAAGACGAGTAGGTTGAACGAGTGATATTTTTAAGGGTGAAATTTGACACCTTTAATTCTCAGAATCGTTAGATCGCCATCAATGTCCCTCTGCATCAGTAAATGGACGGAAGAGATGCATGTAGCTACTGCACCTATGTGATATCGAAATTCTTCCAAATGCTAGGAAAGTTCATACTAGTATTGTGTAGCCAAATTTTTAAAATCAGCTTATTTTAAAAAATACTTTTAGCGAAAAACAGTGTTTGACCAACTAATTTAAAATACACTTTTGAGCAGCTATTAGTGTTTGACCAAACTTTTAAAAGGTGCTTCTAAGTGTAATTTCTCAAAAGTGCTTGTCAATAAAAAACTTTGGGGAAAAGTTATTTTTTTTAACTTCTGAAAAACAGGTTTTGCTACACACATAGGCACTTATTTTCTCCAAAAGTTTGGCCAACTACTTCCCTTTTTTAACATAAGTACTTTTTTTTTTTTAACAAAACAAAAAAGCACTTTTAACCTACCAAAAGCCTATAAGTTAATATGAATTTCTCTTCCTTATTTATTTTTAACTTTTGATATCCGCCCACCTGCTACACAAACTTTTTATTGGTGAGCTAGAAACCTTGTAAAAAGTTGTTGGGGCGTAAATATTACTATCATCAAACATTTTAGAGATATCAATTAAATTTATAGCCACTTCAAGTTAATATTATAATTATAATTAGTCTACAATCAAATAGTTATAAAATTTTCATAGATTTTTCAATATACAGAATTTGAAAAAAAAAACTACAAAGTTCGTGTGAACCCGTAAGCAACTGTCTACATCCGCCTCGATACGTAGTGTGAATTTATAGCAACCGTGATGGAATGAATTGTATAAAATCTTAGGAATGACCATATGGTTGAAGTTGGTCTCCAATACAATAAAAGTAAAAATATACCTCTCAACTTTGTGATTTAGAGCAGATATACCTCTCGTTAAAAAAGTGGAGCATATATGCCCCTGCCATTATACAAATGGTGCAAATATACCATTTTTGCTGACTATTTTTAAAAAAAAAAATCATTTAGCTTGTTTTTTATAAAAAAAACTGTCACATAGCTTTAAAAATAATCTACCCATTTTTTAGTAAACTTATTTTTTTAAAGCCACGTGGTAATTTTTTTCTTGATGGGTCGGGTCTTGTTCGTTTAAGAAAATGGGTAGATTTTTTTTTTAAGCCAAGGAGATTTTTTTTTTTAAAAAAAAACGGACCAGACAACCCATTAGAAAAAAAAAAATTGCCTTGTGGCTTAAAAAAAAAGTCTACTAAAAAAATGGGTAGACTTAATTTTCTTAAAGTCACGTGATATTTTCTTAATTGAAAAATAAGCTAAATGTTTTTAAAAAAAATTTCTATCAGCGAAAAGGATATATTTGCACCATTTGTGTAACGACAGGGGTATATATGTACTACTTTCTTAACGAGGGGTATATTTGCTCTAAATCGCAAAGTCGAGAGATATATTTGCACCTAATGTCAGATGTGTGAGACACATAATAAAGTCTGTATCTTAGGAGGTAGAGAGACTATTTCTGATAGATACTCAAGGAAAAAGCATTTCAAGCAGGTCGAAAAAAGAAATTACGGAACCAAAAAAAACAAAGGAAAAAAATTAAAGAGGAAGAAATGGGAGTAAATAAATAACACAAATCTGTTGTATATATTTTGTAAAACAATATCATAATAAAGAATAGAAAGAATCATCGTGAGGAGAAGAAAGGAAGCAGAGCTGTACATAAGGAAAATTAATTATGAAAACGTCGAAATGAGTTTGACTTATAAGTAAGTGGTGTAGCATAAACCAAATGATGGACCCTATCTTTTGTGATCTCAACGGTAGCGACAGTTGTATCTTCCAGGCAGGGCGGAGCCAGGTGGTGACTAGGCCGAACACCCTTCGATAAAAGATTATCTTGTATTTACAAGGTTAAATATATATATATATATATATATATATATATATATATTGATTCCTTTTTATTTTTTCGTTTGTTTAGTCTTTTATATTTTTAAACTTTCTTAGTAAAAATTCTGATTCCACTACTGTTCTAGAGCTCTGGGGACTGGGATGGTAGTAAGAACAAAATCCGGAAAAAGTAAGCAAACAGCAATTTCAATTAAATAAAAAAAATTGGACTTTAATTAGAGTACAAGTTATAACAGATTTTGACTTTTCCGAAGCTCTTGGCTATGTTTCTTTTGCTTGCATGGTGAACATTCCCCAGATGCTATTTAATTTTCTGGTATTCTTGGATTTGTATCACATATAAAAGCAGGCTTTGTTGTTGTCAAGGAACAGCCAAAAACAAGAATCGTATACAAGGTAATTAACTTGTTGCAATGGCTGCTAATTCTTCTGATCAAAACCATGACCAAATTGCTATAGTTATGGTTTCTTTTCCGGCTCAAGGACACCTCAATCAATTCCTCCATCTCTCTCGTCTTATTTCTTCATACGACATACCAATTCATTATGTTGGTTTTAGTACAGCAATTACTCAGGCTAAGGCTCGAATCCACGGTTGGGACTTAGCCGCTGCTACTAATAGTTTCATTCATTTCCAAGAATTCCCAACCCCGTCTTCTTTTATGTCCTCTACTAATTGTTCAGATAATATTTCTTCTGAAACCATCTCAAAACTCATAGCATCAGTACTCGATGCATCTTTAACATTACGCGAGCCTGTGACTGCATTTATCAAGAAGCTTTCGAGCACAACTCGTAGAGTTGTGATCATTTATGATTCCATGATGGCTTCCACTGTACGAGACGCGGTTGTGTCTATACAAAATGCCGAAGCCTATTGTTTTCATGCTATTTCTGCTTTTAGCATTAGCTCTCTGTTTTGGGATGTCATCAAAAACCGCCTCCATCTCCCTTCGTTCCTTGGGAAATTGGCTGAGAAATTTTTACTCCCATCTGGTGTTTACATTCCAGAAGGACTTCCAACTCTTAAAAGTACTTTCACACCTGAGTTCACGGAGTTTCTGCGATTACAACAAAGTTGTAACAAATTCAGCTCCGGGAACTTATATGATACTTGCAAAGTTCTCGAGGGTCCTTATCTTGAAACACTCACAAGGTTCAATAGGTTACTCGGAATTCGCAAGCAATGGGCTATTGGCCCATTCAATCCAGTGACTATATCAGGGATAACGTACTTCAAGAGCACTCGCCACGAATGCTTAGAGTGGCTAGACAAACAAGCCCCAAGTTCAGTGATTCTCATTTCTTTCGGAACAACAACCTCATTATCTACGGAACAAATCAAAGAGCTCGCAATCGGGTTGGAGAAAAGCCAACAGAAGTTCATTTGGGTAATGAGAGATGTTACGAAAGGAGAAGGGGAAGTCCAAATCCCAAAAGGGTATGAAGACAAAGTAAAAGAAACAGGAATTATCGTTAAAGATTGGGCGCCCCAATTGGAAATCTTGGCACATAAATCAACTGGTGGGTTCATGAGTCACTGTGGATGGAATTCGTGCATGGAGAGCATTACTATGGGAGTTCCAATAGCGACATGGCCTATGCAATTTGATCAGCCCAGAAATGCCGTTTTTGTGACAGATGTGCTTAAAATTGGTGTCGTCGTAAAGAATTGGGAGAATCGTGATGATACAATTGATTCAACTACAATAAAAAATGCTGTTGAAAAATTGATGGCTTCTGAAGAAGGACATGAGATGAGAATGCGTGCCATTGAATTTGGTAAGCAAGTCAGAGAATCGGTGAAGGATGGCGGAGATCATCAAATGGAGATGGATTCCTTCATTGCTCATGTTACTAGATATTAAGTTTCTTCATCATCAAAAAATGTAAAATTTCTTTTTCTTCACGAATTATTTGTCTTTTGAAGTAAGAAATTTATCCCCTTTGGGAAAAAACAAAACAAAAAAAAGATTCAAGTTTGGTTGTGTCTTGTTATGCAGTCTTTCTATTATATTGCATAGTTCAGAAAGTTTAACTTCTATGTATTACACTGGTAATTCTTTTTTCGCGAGTTTAAGTTATGTGCGCCGTTAGTATATAGATTTTTTATATCGTCGGATTAAGTTCACTTACAATAATAAGTAAATCTTCATAGCAAACGGTAAACCTGATTTGATAAATTGAACCAGCTACAACTGGTTAAATTGACTTGATGGAGAAAATAATTATTCACAATATACTTACATTCTTTTTGACAACACCAAATTGAGATTTCTGGCCCGCCACGGAAAGCATTTACATGCACCCATAAACCACAGTTAGACACTTGGACTGCTTATATATCGTGGATATTTTACTAATACATTTGATGTTGGAAAAAATGTACTCTACAAAAAAGATGGAGATACTAAAAGAAGAACAAATAATGACACACAAGATACAACAATTAACAAAAAAAGAAGTTGTAAATTTTGAAAGTGAAAAACCAGTTCGAGGCACGCTATGGTTGGCGCTCTCTTCAGAGTAGAAATCCGCCGCTATCCGGGTACAACAGCTGAATGACGTCCTACTCCCAAGATACAACGAACCACTCAGGAACTTTTAGTATGCACTCAAATAAAAGTTCCGAAGAACTCTTAATCTCTCAACTGCTTTGTGTAGAAAAGGAAGAGGAAGAATGTAGAATTTTATGTTGCAGGAATTTTGTATTGCTAGAATATTTGTAAGGCTAGAATATTTTCTAAGTGCTGAAAATCTACAGGAAACCTAATATATATAAGGCGTAGAAAGAACTTAACACACCTTTTCAATGAAAAGTTGCGACCCCTAAGAATAGAAGGCATCTATTCACACTAAGAAGGCACCTATTCACCGGAATTTTTGAATCACCTAAAATTAACTAACATTTGAGTACTAAGTAATTTATCTCAATGTCAACTTTTGCGCTTTCTGATTTAGAAAGTTAGTGGATAGAAGGTCTAGACTATCAACGGAGTATCTCTTTCCATATTGTTCTCCGGTGTGCATCGTGCCATCGTCTCCCGTCTGCGCAAGATGGATTTGGATTGGGTGATTCATCATTTGTATCGACACAGAACCTATATATTTCATTACTTGATAGAATTTGGAATTGGAAGCTCGCTGAAATTACATAACAACTCTGCAGAGAAAGAAAAATAGAGGAAGAGTCTAAAGCTAATTAACTAGGACTTTTTCATTTCTCCTTTCAATTGGTGGAGTATAATAAATCGTATCATTATCTGTTTCAAAAATATACGCACTGGCACAGCTCAAGTGCTCAACGGTCGACGAGCTAATAGAGATGATAACTCTAGAATGTGCACATATCATTGACTTGACACAACATTAAGGAGGCATAAATAGAATAACGATTTTACTATATCACATCTAATTATTACTAAGATCGAAATCAATCAAACTTTTTCTTAATTATCTAATGATCAAAATCAATTAAACATACTTTAAAAGTTGTGCAACCACTAACAATTTATTAAAATTTTCAACTCAAAAATTAATACTAAGAGTAAAATAGGTATGAAATTGTAAGTTATTTCTTGATTTGTCAAATTGTACAAGTAAAAGTGAACATTTATTTTTAATATATAATATAAATAAAAATGGACGGAGGTACTAAAACATTAAAATTTGTACTAAAACATTAAAATTTGTTTCTAGTACCTTCCTACTTTCATTTGCCCGCATAAGAAATCCCTTGCCTCGCCCTGATTTGGCCTGTCCCGTTTATAAAAATAGCAACTTCATTGTAAGCCCAAATCAATTTTTTCCTCCGTCTCTCCCCAAGAAATGGATTTAAGGAAACTTGTTATCTTGCTTCTGTTGGTTTTCATCTCCCTCATGGAGATGCTTTTCAAGAAAATTACAGTTTCAATTTTAAGTTTGGTGGGATATTCTAATCCTCAGCAAACACACAGTATTTCATCGAATGCGGAATTGAAGAGAGGTGTTAATTCACCAAGAATCAGACTAAAGGATGGAAGATATCTGGCATACAGAGAAAGAGGAGTCACAATTAACAAATCCATTCACAGAATCATCCTTGTTCATGGCATTAACAGCTCCAAAGATAAGGATTTTCTTGCAACCCAAGTATGAATATAAGCTTACTCTTTTCAACATTTTAGTTGGAGTAATTCATTTTTCTTTGAGTTAATGGTAAAAATGGGAAACTCACAAAAAAATATAGTTCAAGTTTGTGTTTGACCATTATCTCTTTTTCTTTCCTAATCTTGAACAATGATGCTTTTAGTCCCCAAGGAAAATTATGCTCCATGATATAATAATGCAAAACTCTTAAACAATACACATCGATGAATCAAATCAAATCGTTATCCGAACCTAAACAATGAGTACTACTTCCTCCATCTCTTTTGATGCGTGATATTTTCCTTTCTAGTCTGTCTAAAAAAGAATTGCCACATTTCTATTTAAAAATTATGTTAGTAATTTTAAACTTCTCATTTTTCCTTAAAGATATAATTTGTAACCATACAAATATTCATGATTTGTTTTAGACCCAAGTTTTAAAAATCTATCTTTCTTTCTTTTCTTAAATTTCATATCCAGTCAAACACCATCACATCACATGAAACGGGATGGTTGGAGTATTTGAGAGTGCCACAATGACAACATAGTACAATATTAGATATACCATCAAATTTGTAACATGGTTGTTTTGATATCTCATAGACAGGGAAGGACATCTTATTTGTCTATTAATGTCAGCTTTTAGCTCCAAATTAAACAATGTTAATTTCTAAAAAAAACTTGTTCCTTGGAAATCTATTAACTCTCTTTATTCTTTAGGAAATCCTAGAGGGGATGAGAATCTATATGCTACAGTTTGATAGAGCTGGATATGGGGAAAGTGATCAAAATCCTAGAAGGTCATTAGATAGTGAGGCTTCTGATATCGAAGAACTAGCCGATCAACTACAAATAGGATCAAAATTCTATCTAATTTCAGTATCTGCTGGAAGCTATCCTGCCTGGAATTGCCTCAGACGCATACCACACAGACTAATAGGTGTGGCTTTTGTTGTTCCGATAATCAACTACAAATGGAACTCGCTTCCTCATGATATGATCAAGAACGATCACGCTAACAAGCTTTGGCGAATAGTCATTTGGCTCGCGCGCTATGCTCCTGGCCTACTCTACTCATTTTTCACACAAAAATCGAATCGTGTTTTGTCGGGCAATTCGTCTTTGTTTAGCAAGAAGGACATAGAAGTAGCAAAGAATGCAAATAGATTGGAAGTTTTTGACCCGGTAAGCTTCATCTTTTACGTACTTAACTAGTAATTTGTTTCCAAAACTTTTCTCTTGACAAATGTTTTAATTAATTTGCAGAAACTTTATCCGAAGCAAAGTGATTTTGAGTCTCTTCTCCAAGATTTTAGTTTGGCTTATGGAAAGTGGGACTTTGATCCACTAGAATTTGGTAATCCACTTACTGAAAATGAAAGGTCAGTTCATATTTGGCAAGGTTGTGAGGACAAGATAGTGCCGTGTCACTTACAAAGATATGTATCCAAAAGGCTACGTTGGGTTCATTATCATGAAGTTGGTGATGGAGGACATGCTTTATGGCATGTTGGTCCGGTTGGGGAAGCTATTTTGAGGTCCCTTCTGCTTGGAGAAGACCCATATCCATCAACAATATAATATAACAAGATCAAGATTACTCTGTTTCTTTGAAATTCATTTGGCAGTCTAATGACATGAATTATGATTATGAAAACATCTGGTCAGTGAAAATTCATATAGTCGACCTCAACTTGTTTATTCAGGACTAGGTGCTAGTGTCATTGTATTTTACTTTGGAGTTTGTTTTTTGAATTCCACATTTATAGCATTCAGTTTCAGATGTAATGAAGTACATTTACCACCAAAGCATAGTTTTCAAAGCACAACTAATTAACACCCTCTCGATCGAGCTAGTTGCCTACTACTTTAATGACTTCTACAATCCTTAATTTCCAACCTAAGCCAGGGGCTATGACCGGCAATTGTCCCACTAAGCGAGCCTATTCAATTTTAACCTGCTTGTATGTCTCAATTTAATGAAATTTACAATCACCCATTCGTAACTAAAAGTCTGTCTTACTTGTAATCATATCAAGCAATCAGCAACGCTATTAAAGCATGAAATAGATTAAGTGTATGCCTAATAGGAAATATGCTCAATTGAGGTGTCTAAATGAAAAGTGATGACAACTTAAGGGGCCATCTATGCATTGGTATTTGATCTGTAAATACTATCCTTCAAATGCAACGGTTCATACAGTAAAATAAAAAATAAAAAATCGAGGTGGTCTGATTTTTTATGTCCTCTTATGTGTGAATCTTTTCCTTACATTCAGAGAGAAAAATTCAACTAGCTGATATCATGGCCAATAGAAACTTATAAGCTGTTTGGAACTTTAGTGATCCCTCAATTAGTATGTAGTGTGTAGTACTCCATACATTAAGTAGTATATACTAGTATACAGGGAAAACAACACAAAATGTTCACTATAGGCAAATTATTTCACGAAAATGCCCCCTCCATAAACTAATTTCACAAATATTCCCACGGCTGAATTTTTTTTACCGGAAAATGTCTAGCTTCTCTTGTCATTAGAAAACACCAAGCAATTTAATGTTGTGTCTTAATTTTCTTTTCTTTTTTTTTGTTTATTAGTTTCTCTTTCTTCTCTTTTTCCTTTTTATTTGTACGTTCCCACGTGGGTTATGTGTTATGTTCTTTTCATTTTGGTTTTTTTTTTCTTCCTATTTTGTCCTTTTCTTTTTTATTTTCTTTTTCTTTTGAAGGATAAAAATAAAACATAAAGAAAATATTAACTTATTATTTTATATTAATAAACATATAGAAAAAATAAATAATCAGACTACAACAACAAATAATTAATATAAATACTAGAGTCACAAGCTTATTTAATAAAACCTAAATTAATAAAAAAAAAAAAATCTCTTTTGAAAAGAAAACAAAACTTATATCTAAAATAAGACTCTATTTTTTATAACCCTTTTAACAAAAATTAACTTGCTAAAATTGATAGAAAAATTAAAATGTAAAAATGTAAGCTTAAACACTATTTGTTGTATTTTATTATAATTTTTTTTCTTTTAAAGGAATGAACCTGTCCTTTATGATACCATGTCAGTTTGTGATATATTCTACGTCGATATCATAAAAGACTAAAGAGATTTCTTTCGAAGGAATGCATCAGTCCTTTATGATACCCTGTCAGTATATGATATAATATAGGATTGAGTGTTTTTCTTGAATTAATGAACTGTTAGTCCTCTATGATACCTTTTCAGTATATGGTATATCAGGTAGGTGCCATAGGGGATTGAGTGTTTTCTTGAAGGAATGAATCAAACTTTTATGATACCCTGTCAGTATATGATATATACCATGTGGGTAGCGTAGAGGATTTAGTTGTGTTTTTCTTAAAGAAATGAAGTAGTCATCTATGATACCCTGTCAGTATATGATAAATATCATATGGGTATCCTAAAGGACTGAGGAGTGTTTTCTTTTGAAGGAATGAACCAATCCTTTATGATATCCTATTAGCATATGATATATATCATGTGAGCTTCATAGAGGACTGAGTAATGTTTGTTAAAAATTGAATCTACCATCTACGATACCCTACCAATGTATGATCTGTACAGTTTTGGTATCATAGAGGACTGGGTTTTTTTCTTGAAGGAATGAACGGTCATCCTCTATGATACCCTGTCAGTATATGATATATACCATGTGGGTATCATAGAGGATTGAGGAGTGCTTTTTGAAGGAATGAACTAATCTTCTATAATACCCTGTTAGTATATAATATATATCATGTGTGTACCATAATATATTGCAACAATATACTTCAATTTGCAAGCTCGATTTGGTATTCTTTATGCTAGAATAAGTTTGTTTTTTGATAATTGATATAGAAAAAAATAAATTAAAAATTAAAAATACACTATATCAGTTATCTTGTTTTGTTCATATAGAAAAAAATAAAGGAGCCAAAAGGTGTATGGAATTAATGAAAAAAATAAAGAAAAATAATTTGCAAGAAATATATATATAGAAAAGGAGAAAAAAGTGAATGACAATTACTAGAAATTAAAAAAGAAGAATAAAGAAAAAGAGCAACAAAAGTGAATGAAATTAGATTATAGAGAAAAAATAAAAGAAAAGGAGCAAAAAAAATAATAATGAATGAAATTAGATTATGAGAAAAAAAAAAGAAAAAAAATTAAATAAAATTAAAAAAGGAACAAGAAATAAAGAAGAAAAAAGAAAAAAAATGGAACTAGAATTAAAATAGAATCAGATTATGATGAAAAAAGAAAATAAAGAATAACAATATTTGGGAAAAAAATAAATGAACAAAAAGGAGAAAAAAGAAAAAAAAATAAAGAAAAAAACAAGAATATATTTAAAAGGAGAACACAATGAAAAGAAGAAAAGAAGTAAAGAAATAAAAAAATAAAAAGAGACAATTACCTATAAAAGTTACGATGGGTAGAAAGGGTGTTTAGTTTTGGGAGTACGAATGTAAAGGGATAGAACTAAGTAATTAGTTTGTTTAATTGGTATTTGTGTTCTTTTCCCATTACTATTTAAATATAGAAAATGACATTCTTTATAGATATACTAAAAATGAAAACAAGGCACACAAATTGAAATGGAGAAACAAGGCATACTTTATTTAGTCATACTACAGTTTTTTATATTTAGTCATACTACGACCCTTATTCCATTTAAACACTTTTGGGTCATTCCTATTCCCTTAGACACTTTTTGCACCGTTATCGAGCAAAACCAACACCAAAGGGCGCGCCACTCATTGCACATCAATCGGACCGAAAGCCCCAATTTTTAATGATCAAAACTCCACGAATTTACAAATTAGTGAATTTACAATTAAAATGAGTTGGCGCAATTTAATTGAGTTGACACAATTTAAATGAGTCACAATTTAATTGGCTACTTAATCCACGTAGGAGACTACTAGTGTTGGTTTTGCTCGATAACGGTGCAAAAAGTGTCTAAGTGGAATAGGAATGGCCCCAGCGCCCTTTCCAACGAAGAACACCATGTCTTTGAGGTGAAAGAAGTGACGAAGGCTTGTGTTTGTCGATGGGTTCGGCCTTTTTTATTTTTGAGTCAACTAGTATATTGATATTTAAAGGGGTAACAGCTGTTTTGTGGCAATTTCAATTGGTTTTTATTATCTTGAAATCCAAGTATGGAGATACTTGGCTTGCTCCTCAAAACAATTGTGGAGCAATTTATCTACAGCTGTGCGACAGCTCTAGTCTTTGGTCCGGATGTTACATGCATGCCTGATGCCACCATGATATTGACTTCAACAGGTGACTTTGAACTGTTAGGGCCTGTTTGGAAAGCCACCCGGTAATTGGAATTGGTGTAATTACTAGGGTAGTAATTTGACCTAGTAATTACGCGGTAGTGTAATCTAATTGACGCATTGTTTGTTTGTACGACGTAATTACGGTGTAATTACAA
This sequence comes from Lycium ferocissimum, assembly GCF_029784015.1. NCBI lineage: Eukaryota > Viridiplantae > Streptophyta > Magnoliopsida > Solanales > Solanaceae > Lycium > Lycium ferocissimum. The sequence continues at coordinate 37,416,029 of NC_081345.1, read as the reverse complement.
GTATCTTTGTTGGTTGCGCGATGTAATTACGGTTTAATTTAAAAATAAAAATTAATATTTAAAAAATATTGCCTTTATAAATGATATTAAATCAGTTATTTAATAACACATTGTTTCTTGAAAATATATTGATTAATAATCATATATTTGTAACTAATATTGTAACAAAAATAATTGATATATATTTTCAAATTAATATTTAATTTTAATTAATTATAAAACTTAAAGAAGACTCTTTTTTTGTGAGAACGTCATGGATTAGATGTTTGATAAATTAATAAATATAATGCCATAACATTATTCAAATGTTTGACACAAAAAATCCAACAATGTAAGTGAAAAATAAACAACATGCAATGTGAAAGCAAATAACTTAAAATTGGAAATATAACCTAAATTCAAAATCCAAAAGAAAAAAATTCAACATAATACTCTTATGTCAAATTCTCACATTACATAAGTAAGTTCCAACGTAACTTAAGTAAATAATTCAAAAGAAAGGAAAAATATAAGTCTATAACCTCAGCTTCCTACTTTTGTGTATGCAAGTTTGTTAATAACTCATTCTTTCCAATATTAAGAGGTGTAGTTTCAACTATTAGAATAATAACAAGGTTATGCTAAATGAATAAAATATATTATAAAAAATACGAGCAATTACTCCTCAAGGTTGGGAATGAGAAGAAAGAAAATGAAAAATAAATAATATAAAAAGAAAAATACATTTTAAAAAATAAAAATAATTCAAAAGTAAAAATAAAAAAGAAATTAAAATTATAGAAATAAAAAAATATTAAAAATATAAAAAACTAAAATAATAGAAATTAAAAATAAATTAAAAATAAAAGAAATTAAAGTAAAAAAATAAACAAACTAAAAAGGATGTTACAGGGTGCATGCCCCCCTTGAATTGGATGTAATTACACGATTCCCCTAATTTGTGTAATGATATTGTAATTCAACAGGTGACTTTGAACTGTGGCTTTCCAAACAGGCCCTTAGTTTTTTCATAGGCAAACTGCAAGCACGATCATTATCCGGGTGACTTTAAAGATTGAGTGATGTGCAATTATTTACTCTATTTGATATTATCTTGATTTATGTTTCGCCCACATGGATGTTAATATATTACTCCTTCCGTTGAAGAATCAGTCCAATTAATATATACTCTCTCTCCCAATTATGTGATATTTTTCATTTTTCGATAGTCAATTAGACTAAATTTTAAAGCTAAATTGGATCAAAAGTTTAAGATTAAAATTTGTATATTTGAAAACTACATGAAAAGTATTATAAGTTGCAATTTCTCTCATATCAATTAGGTGAAAAAATAAATTTTAAAATGTTGGTCAAAGTTCTTGCCTTCTGAATATCAAAAAGCGAAAAGTATCACATAAATTGGGACAGAGAGAGTATAACACATTAGTGATGTAAGTATAGACAAATATATCAAAGGTAAAAACTTACTCCTGTTTACATCAATTATGACGTCTAATTAACTAAGATAAATTAGTATAGTTTGGTGTCAGTTCTATTGTGTTTACACCACTGGGGAAGAAATTAACATGTTTAATTAGTCATACCTATCTTTTTCAAATTCAAGTCATCAGTATATTCTTGCATACTACTCCCTTCATTTCATAATAAGTGATGTTTTAGGTTTTTCATTTTGTTTCAAAATAAGTGGCATTTTAAGATTTCAAGAAGAAATTGATCTTATTTTTCCACAATTACCCTTATTTGCATAAACAAGAATAATTAAGTAACTTTTCTAGGAAAGAGGTGAAATTTGATTAGGGATAAGTTAGTAAAACACTGGTAAAATTTGATAACGGATAAGTTAGTAAAACACTTCTTATTTTCTATGAGTGACATACTCTACAAGGGGTGTCATAAAATTTAAAAAACATCACTTATTATGAAACGAAGGGAGTAAATTTAATAATGGGGTTGACAACTGTTTGTGCAAATTTCAATTGGATTTCGTCGTCTTCATATCCCAAGTATGGAGATCATATTCTTGCGATTTAATACTGTTGTGGAGCTATTTAATTTCCACAGCTAGCTGTGCGACAGCTCTAATCATTTGATTGGATATTTGGATGTCATGTTACATTGACACGTGGCCACCAACTCGTTACATCGCCCAGCTTGGAGTGCAAATATATATAATCCTAGTTCTTCGGCAACTGCACAGCACGATCACTATCCAACTGTTTTGGGAGTTTAACTCTTTTTTTTTTTTTTTTTTTTTTCCGTTTTTCGGTTTGATCGAAGCCACTAGTTTAACTTATCTATATTCGTGTTAGGCAGGTTAACCAAGGAAACAAAGCACTCCCTATTACAAGATTCGAAATAAATTTCGAGAGTTGAAAATAAAACACCTCTACAGTTAAAACCGGAAAGGGTCAAATATACTCTTATACTATTGGAAAAGGGCTAAATATATCCTTCGTTATACTTTGCGTCTAAATATAACCCTACCGTTATACTAATGGTTCAAATATACCCTTCCATCGTTAAAGTTGTTAAAAGTGGACATCCAATCCTACATGACACTAACAATAGATGAGGTGGATGCCATGTGGCATGCCACCTCACCACTCCTAACCCATTATACCCCTCCCTTCTATTTGTTCTTCACCACTAAATTTCCCTTCCCCTTCACCACCATTGCCATCATTGCCGCCACATGGCAAAAGGCGGACCTCATCCAAAACGGATAAAATGTCCAGATATATCAAACTTCGAAAGGTAATAGAAGCGCAAATTAATTATTAATGACGAGCATTTTACACAACAAACTCAGTTTATAAAATGGTTGCAAGTAGCTTTTTCACAACAATGTCAAACGCGAGATACCAAGACAGAATGGACAAAACTCAATCCTCACCTTTGTAATCCAGGTCGGACATTGGATATCAAAAGTTTAATAATGGTACTGAATGTTAGATCCTCAATCATTCAATGTGCTCTAATGATTTCCCAGTCCAATTGATAGGCATTAAAACCCAAAAAGAAAGTGGTGCAATAGGAACGAAGATTTTCAAGTTGCATTGATGGCAATGGTGGTGGAGGGGAAGGAAATTTAGTGGTGGAAGAACAAATAGAAAAGAGGGGTAAAATGGGTTAGGGATGGTGAGGTGGCATGCCACGTGGCATTCACCTCATCTATTGTTAGTGTCATGTAGGATTGGATGTCCACTTTGGACAACTTTAACGGTGGAAGGGTATATTTGTACCAATAATATAACGGTAGAAGTATATTTGGACTCAAAGTATAACGAAGGATATATTTAGCCCTTGTCCAATAGTACAGGGGTATATTTGGCCCTTTTCCATAGTTACAAATGCAGGAATGCTAACCATTTCACTACACTCTACGACAGTGAGTATTTATAAAGCATATGCTTTCAATGATTGAGTGATGCATATTTAATACTATATCTTGATTTATGTTTTTCCAGATGGATGATAAGGTATTGCGCCTTAATTTTGTTGGAGCTTATACAGGGGCGGCTCAACGGAATTTATCGCCTATAGCCAAACCTGAATAAAAGGCCGTAAATATTTTTCGTTCTTTTGTTGTATGTGTCTTTAAATATTTTTCGTTCTTTTATTGTATGTGTCTTAGTTTGAATTGACCCGAAGTTTAAGAATGTAAAATCTTTTGAATCTGGCTAAAACTAAAGTGTGCATTACATACCACAAATCTTCTTTGAATCTTGTAATCTTAAACATGTCATATCATTCCTATAAGAGGGTGCGTTATTAAGGCTAAAAACAGAAAATATGATTAGAAACTCATCAAATATGAAAGATGCATTTTTATTAAATAAACTAAAACAGAAAGTCAGGTGCATAAATTCTGGTAGAGGGAGTATTTGATACGACTCATATATATATATATATATATATATATATATATATATATATATATATATATATTGTTTGAGAATCTGACAAAAAGACCAAGAAAGAATAAAAAAGAATATGTACTTCAAATTATTTACAGCTCGTTTGGACAATATTTATTTGAAGTTAAAAGATGAATAATTGAAGTTGAAAAGGCGTATTGAATGTTGAAACTATGTTTGGACATGACTTTCATTTGAAAAAATAAATAAATTTTATGAGTTAAAATCATTATTTCACTCTAAATAAACTATATATTGTATACTTGATATCATAATAGTTAGTAATATTAGTAATTTTGGGGCCTTAAAATGTTTGGGGCCTAAAGCAAGTGCTTTACTTGCTTTAGGCTTCAGCCGGCCTTGAGCGCGCGCGCGCGCGCACACACACACACACACACACACACACACACACACACACACACACACACACACACACACACACACACACACACACACACACACACACATATATATATATATATATATATATATATATATATATATATATATATATATGTGTATATGTAGTCAAGTTGAGCGATTTCGGTTGACCGTTCTCCAACTCCAAATTCTAATCACAATACCTTCAAGGTTAAGCAGATAGCCAAAGAGGTAGCAGACACTTAGAAATTTCAGCAAGCAAGGACAAACAACAAGGGAAGCGGGAAAAAGAAAAAATCACTAACCTGGGAGTATCAAATAAAGAAAAGAGGGAGTTACTAAACCTCATAATTCTCAACAAAATCAGTTTCAAAACTTAGTTTCAACCAGTGAACACACTCAAGACAACAATAGTAACACTGATGATCCCAACTTGAATAATCAGACAGAGATTGTCTCTTCATCTGAATCAGAGGAAAACACCAGTGACCACACTGCAGAAGAACAAACTACTGAAGAAGAGGACAACAAGGATAGTAGTGATGATGACTATGAAAGTCTAGAAGAGAAAGACACTGACAGCGATGAAGAAGCAGAACAACTAGTTCATACTTTCACCTCCAATAACTCTCAAGTTAAGCACCTCCAAGGCACTGAACATATGAACCTCTCACCGAACATATGAACCCCTCACCAAGAGATCAATAAACTAGAGGTGGAAGAACTAGCAAAGGCAAAAGGGGAGGAGGAAGAACAAATTCTCATAATACTGTGACTAGATCAAAGTCAAAAGCTATTTCATCTATTTAGTTTTTATGATTAAGTACATCATATATATGGAACTTAATCTCTTTCATTGCTTTGATAGACTTAAACAACTCAAAAGGAGACATAAAATCTCTTTCATTGCTTTGATGGAGCCTTTTTTGCAGAAGAACCAAAATTGATAAATTCAAAAGATGGTTGGGTTATCAATTTGCTTTTTCCAACTGTAACAATGGATTTTTTATGATCAACTTTGTGATTGTACAATTATCCAGGATATTGAACAACAAGTTACATGTAGTATTAACGAGCAGGGTGAAATTATTCTTATTACAGTTGTTTATGCTAAGATGTAAACAACACTTAAGAGAGGAATTATGGAATGACATAAAAAATATGGCTCACAATATCAATCTCCCATGGATGATTCTTTGGAGATTTCAATTGTGTCATTGATCAAAATGAAAAGAAAGGGGGTAATATGCACAAAATGAGTGATAGTATGCCTTTTATAGACTGCATTTCTGATTGCTCTTTGATTGATGTTGGCTACACAGGTTCCACTTTCCCCTGTTGTAATGGGAGAAGTCCAAGATTTAGAGTTTGGGAAAGATTGGACAGGGTTCTTATGAATTACTGTTGGTCCCAAAAATATAGTGGAACATCTGTTTATCATCACTTGATCAGATCAGGTTCGGACCATTCACCGTTGTTCATTACTTTCAACTCTAATCAGCCTAGTCATTAGAAATACTTCAAATTTTTGGATTTCTGGATTAATGAGCCTACTTTCTTGGATGTGGTTAAACAAGCTTGGGAATTTGAAGCTTCAGGTTCCTCACTTTGGATATTTCAGATGAAGCTCAAGAATGCTTGCAAACAACTCTCCTGGTGGTCTAAGAATCATGTTGGAAACATTTTTGAATAGACTAAAGAATTGGAAAGAATAGTGGCTGATATGGAGGAGATGTGTATCCAGAACAACAATGAGTACAACAGAATGGAACTCAATAAAGTCAATGCTCAGCTTATTATGCACACAAAAAATGAGGAAGCATATTGGAGGCAGAAAGCAGGAATGAAATGGTTTAAGGAAGTAGATGCCAACAATAAGTTCTTTCACTCCATTATCAATGTTAAAAGAAGAAGGCTAACACTTAAGAAGATGAAAAAGGATGACAATGCTTGGGTGGAAGGAAATGAGGACATTGCTAAAGAGGCTGTTAGTTTCTTTGACAAACAGTTCTCTGATCCAAGATGCCAAAGGGATGTTAGGATCCTTAATTGTATTCCTAAAGTTATTTCTCAAGAGGATAATGATATGTTAGGATCTCCTCCTACTCTTCAAGAAATTAAAGAGGTTGTCTTTTCCTTGAGGCTTGATAGTGCTCCAGGACCTGATGGAGTTTCTGGAAAATTTTATCAATATTGTCGGGACATTATCTCTAATGATCTCTATAACATGGTTTGTGAATTTTTTGCAGGTACTCAATTGCCAAGATCCCTTACTCACACTTGTCTGATGTAGCAACCCCATTGGGAGGATGCTACTAATCGAAATTAGTCCATACTAATTAATTTCAATAATCGTCCCGAAACTTTTTTTTTTTTTGGCAAAATAGACTGATAACTAGATTTAAGGATAAAATTTATTTGACAACATGTTCACGAATAGAACAAAATAATAAATACATATGTATTTGACCATCCCACAAAATGTAGAACAAACAAATTTAAAACAATGACTTTATCATGTGGTAGCGGAAATAGGCCCATGTGAACAAGTTTTCAAATACGACATCTCAACGTAGTAGGATCTAAAAGAAACCTCCTAAAACAAAATAGAAATATCCAATCATAAAAATAGACAGCACCTATTTTGAGTTAAATCAACACTTTAAAATTCATCAAACACGTGGTAGAGAAATATTTTTCATGCTACAACATCCAAGGCTCATACCAAGCATGAAATTCAACTCTTAATCTCAAATACAAACTAGTTCAGTTCCCAAGTTCAACACAAGTACTGAATTTAATATATTACAAGACTTGGGCATGGACACTCCCAAAATAGTCAAGTCATTCATCAAAACCAAGTTACAAAATATTAGCATCAGGACCCAAATTTCATTCAAAAGTACATATCTAAGTGTATCACATACAAGTCCCCAAAAGTATACAAAATGAACGTGCTCATGCAAATGTGATCTTCATCTAAGCATCCAAAGAGTCTACTTCAAATGGCCATCCTCAAGTCTCTTTCGGAACATCACCTACGATAGTAACAAACTATCGCTAAGCATAAAACTTAATGGCACATAAACTTAACTAACACTTAATATAAAAATATAATGTAAGGAGTACAAGAATAAATTCTAGGAATAAACTTGTCAAAATCACCATCAAGAACTAAATGAAGGTACAGTCCTTTCAAGAAAATAAAATATCAAATATTAAAATAGTTCAAGATATCAATATTCAAAATCTCAAATATCAAGAAGCTTTCTAAAGCAAATCCAAGAAAGTTCACCATTTGGTTAATTTCGCCCAACACATATATCATGCAATTATATCAAAGCATAATCGAATAACAAGAAGGAATGAGTCCCAAATCAAGTAGGGTTGTCACCCAATAATCAAGAGAATCAAGAACCATGTTGAAAGTGGCTTTCCCATTCATACTTAAGATGGACCAAGATCCATAATTAAGATGAAATATTAATCCAAAGTCAAGATGGGACAAGATCCGAATAATCTCCAGAGGCATGCCAATATAAGTGACAAAGTCACTATCACAAGAAGGACAAAGTCCCAACGAGAATGCAATAATGCTCAAGCAGTATATGTGGGCGAGTTAGTTTGTCTTACAAAAGCATTCCACATGATACCAAATGATATTCAAAGTTGTCGAGTGACTCAAAGTATTCATACTCAATTAAGCATAGCAAAATAAGAATTTAACTAGTAACAACCGAATTAGATAGCATATTAAAGTAAAGACAAGTTTTACCCAAGCTTAAGATATTCAAAATACTTCAACTAAATAAAATGTGAAATTCATGAATATGTGCAAACCTTGGAGCTTTAGTGCCTCTAAAGCTCAAAGAAAAACACCAAGAAGTTACAATCCCCAAAGCAACGTTCAAGCAATAATATCGACTTCCTTAGCTTTTACAAGAGCCTTTTGTACCTTAAATACACAATGGAATACTCACTTAAGGTCTAGAGTTTAACGATATAGAAGCTAAATCATGACGAACAAAAATGGGGCTAAATGGGTCACCATTATTGCAAATTTTTAAGTAGAAATTTTTTTGGACAGCAGCGATGTGCTGCCTTGCAGCCCATTTTTGACAGAGTAAACGGGGGAATTAGAATTTTCGCAAAACACGAAAGTTGTGGGTAATTTTCTTATCTTTTTATAGCATTTTGAATCACCTAATTCCACCTTCTACGTAAAAAGTTATGATCAAAATACTAACTACTGCCAGTTCAAAAACGGGATTTAATTTCCTTACTTCAAGGTTTCAAAATCTCTAACAGAAACTTAAATATTTCACCCAAAATATGTGGAATAACAAGCTTACCACAAGATTGATTGAACTTCTTCACAAACCCAAAATCTAGGATTTTCTAAACAAGGCTTATCCCATCTTGATTCTTGGTGGCAACCTTCCAAAATATATTCAAGGCATGACAACTAGAAAGATTTTGATGATGGTTAGAGAGTAACCTAGGTGGATTGGGATTTCTAATGGAGGGTTAGGACTTAGATTTTGACGATGGTTGGAGAGTAACCTAGGTGGATTGGGATTTCTAATGGAGGGTTAGGACTTAGGAGAAGAACAAGTAGAAAATGGGAGTGAAAGAAATGGTCTTTTCTCTTTGAGATAGAAAGGTAATACCCATTTTTATCAAATGGGTCCAACTAATGGGCTTCATCCAATAAATATAACAAGTCTCAATTTTTATTTTTTTCAAACAAAAACTAAAATTTTAAACTCAAGAAAAATAATAAAAAGTATTTACTACAAGAGCAAGATTATTTAATTGCCAATAATAAATTTAGGGTATTACATCTGATCCTCCTTCCAAAGGTGGACAATCCTCAAAGATACACTGATTTGAGACCTATAAGCTTAAGCAACTTCAGCTGCAAAATTATTTCAAAATTCCTGAATACCAGGCTGTCCAAGGTGATCCATAAAATTGTCTCACCGAATTAGACTGGCTCTCTTAAAAGCAGATCCATTTTTGATAATATTATGTTAACTCAAGAAATGGTTCACAATATTGGTAAGGCCAATGTCAATGTAATGTGGTCTTAAAACTAGATATGGCAAAAGCTTTTGATAGAGTAGACTGGAAATACCTTTGTCAAGTTTTGAGAAATTTTGGTTTCTCTGATTACTGGACTGACATGATTTGGAGACTTCTCTCCAATAATTGGTACTCCATTAATATTAAGGGAGAAAGACATGGTTTTTTCAAATCCAACAGAGGTATCAAGCAAGGGGACCTTATCTCTCCATCTCTTTTTATTATTGGTTCCGAATTGCTTTCGATTCTTATGGATCAATTAAAAAATGAACAATTTATTCCTTATGCTATGGATGGAGGTTGTCCTATCATTACTCATCTTAGTTTTGCAGATGATACTATTCTCTTTTCCTCCGGTGACCCCTTATCGCTCATGTCTATGATGAAAAAACTGTCTATCTATGACAGCACCTCTGGTCAACTAATAAACAAGAATAAATCTTGTTTCTTGGTTGGCTTTAATACTTATCCTTCTCTTGTTAAAGATATCAAGCATCTAACTGGTTTTGAACAGGCTGAATTTCCTTTTAATTATTTAGGTGCTCCTATCTATAATGGAAGGAAAAAAGTTATTTACTTTGGTAATTGGTTTCTAAAGTTGCTAACAGAATGCAAGGCTGGCAAGGTAAGATGTTATCTCATAGAAGTAGGGCTATTTTGATTAAATCCGTTCTCTACTCTATTCCTCTGCATATTTTATCTGTTATTCAAATTCCTAAGACCACTAATACTCAGATTGAATAGCTTATGGCTAACTTTTTTTGGAGTGATAGTGAAGAAAAAAAAGAAGAAGCACTGGATTGCTTGGAGAACATTATGCTTTCCTAAGTTGGAAGGAGGGCTTGGCTTCAGATCCATTCAAGACATTAGTAATGCCTTTCGTGCCAAAGTTTGGTGGAGTTTAAGAACAAAGGACACTCTTTGGAGAAATTTATTGAAACTAAATATTGTCCAAGAGCACATCCTGTCTCAAAAACATGGGCTGCTGGACAATCTCATATTTGGAAAAGACCTCTTGATTCAAGAAAGCTTTGTGGGAATTTTATTACTTGGAAAATTGCTAAAGGAACTATATCCTTTTGGTGGGATAATTGGCTTGATTCCGACACTCTAGCTAACCAGTTCCCTTACTCCTATCATTCAAAAAGGTTAAAGTTTCTAACTTCATTACTAATGGAGTTTGGAACTTAGCAAAGCTTCAGAATTTTCTTCCTGCTCATCTGGTGCTCCAAATTGCTAATATTGATTTGATGGAAGCCAATGAAGACATTCCTATCTGGACTCCTAATAAAAATGGGTTGTTTACTACTAAAAGTGCTTGGCATACTCTTAGAAGTACCAAAAGCTGTACTTTTACAGCTTCCAAAATCTGGCAAAAGGGAATTCCTTTTAAAATTTCTTTCTTTATGAACAGGTTATTGAACAACAAGCTTCCTACTGATGAAGCATTGCAAGGATACAAAGTCCATGGCCCATCAAAATGTATCTGTTGCAATGGTGGCCATATTGAGAATATTGATCACTTGTTTAGGGAAGGAGTCCCAGCTAAAGTTGTTTGGGACTATTTTTCTAGATACTGTGGTATCACCATTAGACAGGGAAGAATAAGAAATACCCTTATGATTTGGTGGTTGAGTAACACCAAAAATATTGTTCATCTGTTTTTATTTATAATTTGCCCCTCTTTATTTGTTGGGAAATTTGGAAAGCTAGATGTAGTCATAAATATGAAGACATCAAAAGCTATCCAGGCAACATTATTAATCTGGTTATTCGCATATTAAAATGTTGCTCTCGGTCAATTTTCTAAAGTACTTTTATGCGCAGCAATGGAGTAACTTTGCTTTTTATATTGAAAGGTTGAAGCCTAAGATCAATAGAAAATGTCTCGGATGGAGCAAGCCTAGTCCGTGCGTATTCAAAGCGAATGCGTGGGTGCGAAGAAAGGGAATCAAGGCAGTGCATGAGGAGAGGGAGTACTTAGAGATGACAAGGGCCAACTAATCATGGCTTATTGTCACGTCCTTAGTCTTCAACTAAGCGCACGTGCGACACTTGACAACTCGCTCACGTTCTTGCACAACTTGCTCACGATCTTGCTATGCCAATTCAGCCTAGATTACTACACTCAAGATCTCTAAGGGAATAGTAATTGAGAAATACAAGAGAAATTTGCTAGAAGGAAGCTTTTTATTTTAGAAGACTTGATTGATTTTTCTTGATGGCTTACAAATGAATGACCCTCCTACTTATACTACTCACCTAGGGACTAGTATGTAAATAATAATTATTATATAAGTCCCTACATATGTACAAATAAGCCCTTATTCTAGAAATCTCTACACAACTAGATTATTCTAAGGACTTTCCATGCAATTCCATAAGGTTCTAAGGTCTTCCATGAGAAATCTCCATATTTCTCTAAAACCTTCTCACATAAGCTAGCCTCCTTTTCATGTAAGCATCTACATAAGCTTCCTACATGGCAAGAATAGTTCTATGTGCTGCCTAGGTGGCATGATGATGTGGCGGGTCATTACACTCTCCCCCACCTGATGTTGCGATGACCGCGGCGCACTGTTGCTGCTTAAACCCTTGACTCTTGTTTTTAAACTTCCACAAGTCTTCGTATCACTCACATGTGGCCTTTTCCGGTGATTGCCCCTTCCAATGGACGAGGAAAATAGCGGTGGCTTCTTGCCTTTGTTTTCGCCTGGCCTGGTAGTCAATGATAGCTTCAATCTCCCTATCGTATGTGGCGGTGATGGTAATCGGTGTATGACTTGACCCTTTCCCGGTTGATGCTCCAACTCAATCTTGTGATCCAGCTCACGCCTAAGAGGCAAGTGCTTAGTTAGCTCTTCGGAAATACCATCTTTGTTTTCTTCGAGCAAATTATCTATCCAAGGTAGTGGAGTCTCTTGGATACCATTATCTTCCTCCAAACTTGTAATGGTTGCCATGAATGTTGGCACCTCTTTCTTGAGCCCCTTGACAAGCTGCATAGCTGAAAGTTGTGTATGGCCCTGCCCATGCGACATAGTCACTGTAGGCACCATGCAAGCGCCTTCTTGCTCCATGACCAAGAGACGTTAGAGGTAGGGATCGATCATCGCGTGGCAGTGTCTAAAGAACTCTTGCCCCAGAACAATATCAAAGATATCCATAGTAGTGGCGGTAAAGTTTGTCGTACCTTTCCAATGTCCCAATTTGACACCAACTCCATAGGCTACACCACTAGCATTTTCTGGCTTAGCATTCACGGTCTTGATGAGTGCGTTAATTGGATCGAGCTTCAACTCTAGTCTCTTCACTGCGGCCTCAGTCACAAAATTATGAGTCACCCCAGTGTCTACCAGTGCACGAGCGGGCTAGTTATTGATGGTGAGATCCACGTACCAATTTTTATTATTGTTGATTTGACTATATTGCTTCGTGACAGCGCCACATAGTCTAATCATCCCTAACTGTGCAATTCTCGTACTCTGTGCTTGCGTCTGCTCGTGACTTTCACGCACCATAGCGGTAAGGCCCTTCAGGTCAGGGCAATTTTTGAAGCTATGCGGCCCTCTGCATAAGTAACATCCCTCCTTCTCATTCTGTGCCTTCTTTTCGGCATAGCCCTGACGACCACTTAACTTCTTGCCGTCAAACTTGTTCGCATTTTGAGTCTTGGAGTATGGTTGTTGCGACTCCTTGCTCTCGCCACGGTCTCCCCCACCTTTGGCATCGCTACCCCTTGACTCATTGCCTTGGACTTTGTCATGCTTGTCATGCCTAAAGTCTATCAAAGACTCGGCCTCCACTATTGCTTGGTCTATGTCTATGACTTGACGGCATTGCAACTCCTGCTTAGCCCAATTTTGCAACCCGTCTATAAAGTGAAACAATAAGTCATCATTGGTGAGGTTGGGAATTTGAAGCGTAAGGGTGGTGAACTCCTTGACATAGTCTCGTATGCTCCCCGTTTGCTTCAACTCCCTAAGTTTGCGCCTTGCCTTGTACAAGAATTACTTGGTAAGAACTGTCGCTTGAAGTCGTTCTTAAACTGATCCCACGTGCTAATTGTGCATAGACCTCTCTCAGCATCGGCGACCTTTCTTCTCCACAATAGCACAACAGTCTCTGTTAGGTACAACACAGCGGTGTTGATCTTGGCCTCATCGTCCCTCACTTTGCCATGCCTAAAATAGTTCTCCAAGTGCCAAAGAAAGTTCTCCACCTCTTGTGCATCACGAACCCCTTTGAACACTGGCGGCTTGGGAGCCTCGATCTTAGCCTCCCTCGTCACGATAACATTGTTGGCTACCTCGATCACACCAACGTTGACATGCTCTTCAAGTGCCACTATCTTTGCCTTCATGGCATCGATAGTACTCAACGCCTCCATGAGTCTGTACTCTAAGGCAGTGATGGTTTGCTTTACCTTAATCTCAGCCTGCATACGCCCCTCCAAGTTATTTCGGATGCTTTCAATTTCTTCAAGAGTATGCCCCTCAAGAACGCTAAGAGTGCTCTTCACCCTGCCCAAACGTTGGCCAAATATGTCGATGGCGTCCATCCCTACATTAACCTTAATAACCCATTCTTTACCGAGCGAGACGTCCTCGGACAGGACCTTCATGTCATCCTCGCTTGCCTCAGTGGTAGATGGTTCTTGGGATGTAAGCCCTTTATTTGGCACAACCTCTGGCGTCACCTCTTCGCTCTAGTTGGCGGCAATCCTCTTTTTGTTATGGCCTTTCTTGCCAGCAGCATCCTGGATGACGTTGGCTTGGGTTTTAGCAGTGTTGATTTCTCCGTCGTTTGTCATTCCCTTAGTCGTAACCTTCGCTCTGATACCACGTTGTCACGTCCTTAGTCTTCAACTAAGCGCACGTGCGGCACTTGACAACTCGCTCACGTTCTTGCACAACTTGCTCACGATCTCGCTATGCCAAGTCAGCCTAGATTACTACACTCAAGATCGCTAAGGGAATAGTAATTGAGAAAGACGAGAGAAATTTGCTAGAAGGAAGCTTTTTATTTTAGAAGACTTGATTGATTTTGCTTGATGGTTTACAAATGAATGACCCTCCTACTTATATTACTCACCTAGGGACTAGTATGTAAATAATTATTATTATATAAGTCCCTACATATTTACAAATAAGCCCCTATTCTAGAAATCTCTACACAACTAGATTATTCTAAGGACTTTCCATGCAATTCCATAAGGTTCTAAGGTCTTCCATGAGAAATCTCCATATTTCTCTAGACCCTTCTCACATAAGCTTTCCTTTTCCATGTAAGAATCCACATAAGCTTCCTACATGGCAAAAATAGTTACACGTGGCGCCTAGGTGGCATGATGACATGGCGGGTCATCACATTATGCAGAATATTATGGAGAATGCTCCAACAACATAGCAGAATCCAAAGCCATCCTTAAAGGGATCCAATGGGGCATCACAAATGGCTATTTCAATGTTGATGTTGAATCTGATTCAATGCTTATCATTAATATGATCAATGATCATGTAAAAGTTAATTGGCAGATCATGCATCTCGTAAAGCAAATTAGTAACTTGAAGACTCGAGGCAACTTCACATTTCAACATTGCTATAGAGAAGTCAACAATTTGGCAGACGACTTGGCAAATCTGGGAGAACACAAAAAACAGTGTATTTTCTTCACACAAAATTTAGCTCTACCTAATGGAGTTAAAAACTGGTTGAAGTATAACATAGATCGAACTCCCACATTCATAATAAGAGCTCAGAGGAATCTTTTTGATAATGGTTAAACTAATTTGGTGCTACTTTTTGTGTTTCTGGCAAATTTATTTTCTTCTTAGTGTCTTGATTCCATTGGGATACCCAACCGTTAGCCTTAATCCTGAGCTTAAAAGCTGTGGAAATTTTTTGTATAAGGATGAGTTGTTCATCCTTCATGTAACTCAAGGTGGGTTAGACAAATATCCAATCCACCAACTATGTATTTTTGTTATAATCAATACATAGATTAGGCACCGCCTAATCCCCACCATTATGGCGGTTTAAAAAAAAAAAAAAAATCGCATCTTACGATATTGTATCACATTAGTTTTGATATATATAATGGCTTTTAGCTATTATAACAATTTCCTTGTTGGTGTCTTTGGAACTTTGACATAAATAAATAGCTCTATCTGTGTTCTGTTATAACAATAATGGAATAAAGTTCACGCTCATCATTTTATTTTATTTATTTTTATTCAAAGATAAATAAAAATTATATCTTCCCAATTAAGAGCCATTAAATAATACTCTTCTTTAAGTTGCCAATTGGGACTCGATCAACTATATAAACGTGGCATCAACTTGACAAAGAAGGAACATTAAGCAATATGCCTAATAAGCGTTGCAATTATATACAAGTCTAATGCAATAGTTTATTCTAGGAAGAGTATTTTATGGCCATTAGCTTTTTTATTTTTATTATTATTACATAGGGCCATAGGGGTAGAGGAAAGGGAAAACGGGGGAGGGGATTACAGTGTAAGGATTCGAACCCTCGCCAACAAGGTGAAAGTTCAAGTAGCCAACCAACTGAGCTACTTAGGCTTGTATATAATTGCAATTAAAAGTTATTAGGTAATTTTATTGCATTAGACTTGTATATAATTTTGCTAGGTAATTATCTTTCGAACAATAAAATAGAGAGATAATTAAAAGTGTATTTTAGGAAGGGTATTTTCAGAGATTACAAAAGATATTAGGAATGAAATCGTAAAATGATCTAGTCAAACTAAAAATCCTTATAAGTTGTAAAAACATAAGTTAGGGGTGGCCAACTTATGCTTTTGACTGAATTGATTTATAAGCACTTTTGATATTTGTAAAACGCATAAATAATCCAAAAATTTCTCTTAAGCTAATTTGATTTGCTTATAAGCTTAGCCAAACGCTCTCTAAGACGCTAAAGGCTTTGAATATATGTATTATGTAAAGGATTACTCTCTCCACTCAATATTGCTCCTCACTTGTTTTGGTGTGTATTCAATTGAAGAAAATCTCTATTTATAAGGCAAAAAATTTGACCTCCAAGTTCATAAAAGAAAAAATTAAACTAAAGCAAAATTTGTTAGCCACAATTTTACTTTTTTGGAGCCAAATAATTTGCATAAGCACATGTCTATATTGTCATGGATCTCACAACGTTGAATTTACAATTGTCCATTGTTATCATACCACTCGACATGAAAAGAAATACGTTTATGGTAACTATACACAACGTCAGAAGCTAAGTATGCTTAGCGACGATCCACAATTTGTACAGGAAAACCATTTTTCATCTTTGATGTCAATGACGAATTAAAAATAGGAGTAAAACCATCAACAGGAACAAGCCTGAACCTCTTGAGAACACAAGCAACCACCAACTTTATCTGCATGAAAGCAATTTCTTTACCAAGACAAGTCCTTGGCCCAGCTTGAAACACTGGATATGTAAACGGATCCTTTGGGACAAATTTCCAGTTTCCCGTACATGCATCTTTTACCAACCAACGCTCTGGGCGAAAATCCTGATAATTGGAACCCCACAATTCAGACCATCTCCCCATTGCGAGAATGTGGAGAATAATGCTTGTTCCCTTCTTCACTTTAGTCCCATCTGGCAAAACATCGTCTTCAGTCGCTTGCTTCACTTCCACATTGACTGGCGGGTACAATCTCATGCTTTCGCAAATTGAAGCATGTGTATACACCATTGCATTTAAATCACCATTTTTTTCTTCGATTTCTTTGACAATCTCCTTTTCTACCTCTCGGTGAGTTGAGATGAACCAAAACAACCATATTAAAGCTGAAAATACAGTATCATCACCAGCCAGGATTAAATTAATACAGCTATCAATAACAAACTTGTCCTCGTCATCGTGTACTAGTCCATTGTTGTAGTATTTGACAAATCTGTCAAGAAAATCGCCTGATGAATGTGAACGCTTGTCCGCAATTCTCTTCTTTACGTATTCACGGAGTACATTGACAGCATACCTGAGATTCTTTTCCGATCCAATGTTGAGAATTTTTTTAATTCTCCACAAGACGGACGGGTAAATAAACCTCGTCATGCTGATCCTGATTGCTGTTTCAAAAGAGTCTATTAACGGGGTCTCAGGGAGAGATGGTAATAAGTACTGGGGATCATGACCGAATCCTACTTGACATAAAATGTCAAAAGTAAGCCGATGAAAAACATCTTGAAGTTCAAGAGTATTTTTATTTATTGATGCACTTTCGAATAGAGGAATAAGACGACGATGGAGCTCGTTCACAGTGGCTGATTTAACTAGATAAAGAAATGTATCCGCGTGGAATATGTTACGCGTGAGGATTTGCCTTTGGGTTTTCCAATTTTCGCCGTCAACAAGTAAAAGGCCATCACCTAATAAATCTGAGAAAACAAATTGCATTGTAGAGTCTTTTCGGTAAATGTTGAAGCGAGTCTTGAGAACATGCTTGATGTTGGAAGGGGAAATTGTTAAGATGCATGTTTTACCAAAAGGTCCATTAAGGGTGATGGTTGATGAAGATGATTTTTGGAAGAGTTGTGAAGTCCATAAGATAGCTTGGTGCCTATTTTTTATTAATGAGAATAAGCAACCAAACAGTGGGTAGGATTTTGGAAGCTGATGCTTCTTGCTCAATTTTGAATAAGTGCAGTGTTTGGAAAAGAACAGAAATACTATTAATGCTGGGAGAGAAAAGAGAAGGCTATACATGAGCAGGATCATATCCATCTGATCATGTTCTACTCGCAAAATTTCAGATGGGAGTGCTCTTTATAGGTAAGTTGGAAAATGCTCTTAACCCTCAAATTCGAGTTATCTAATTGAGACCAGTTCATGATAAATCATTTTTGTTCATTAAGGGGTGTGCCAAGTCAAACATGGACAAGTAAAAATGGATGGAGGGAGTATTAGCTTGACGGAAACTTAGCAAGCATTTCTTCATTTTTAAATTCCAAATCACATGGTCTCTTTGATTATTACGATATACTATATCGTCATCACACCTCTCCAATTCAGTCCCAATTTATTTTTATGCTCAATCTTCATTCCCTCTAGTATTCGTCTCACCCATCCAATCAAAAAAGGGGATGACTAATAAACTTTTATGATCAGGATCAAATTTGAATCATATCCATATAATCCAATGCAAAAAAATGGATACTTGATGGGTAAAAAATGGATAATAACCCACCATAACACTCGAACACCCAAATCCATCTCCCAGAATATCCATTGTCGCCAGACTCCCACATTATCTATTTTGAAGGGAAAGGGAAGATCGTAAAAGTTAAAATTATGTTTTTCATTCTCAAACAAGTTGAATCGTTGACTAGTGATTTTCCCCCCACTTATTATTAATGTTTCCTTCCCGCCCATCTATTGATAATTTTCATTTGACCCAAGCTGTAACTTCATTGCTTCATTGCAACAAAACATTCATTAATTACTACATTTCAGTGAGATTGCTTTCAAGGGTTCATGTATATATTGACTGAACAGCAATTGGTATAATTTAATGTATTTTTCCTCCTTTATAACTGCAATTTAATTTGCAAGTTTACTCTTCCTAGGTGCATACTCATAATTATCCAATTTTTCCACGAAAATTAACAAAAATTACTTACAAGATCGCGTCATGCGGTCATGGGGCGGTGCATTACTTACAGGAAAAAAATTTCACCAAGGAAAATTGTACAAGATCTCTTGAAAGACGATTTAACGAGATGAATAATCATTTTCATTGATTCAACAGTGGAGAATCAATTAATTTATACAACCGAAAGCATATACCTTTTACATTATCAATATCGCTTAACATGTAATTATAGATTTATTATCTTTTTTATTAGATTACGAAGTAATGCCTAAAATGAAAGTTTACTTGTTACTAATTCATTGCTAACTAGTACTATACATTAACTGTTGACAATAAGAAATTATCCAGATCATTAATACATTAACTGTTGACAATAAAAAATGATCTAGGCCATTAAATGCTTATAATAATAGACTATTCCTTGTAATTAATTCATCTAATATAAACTCAATCATTATACTTACATTAACCGTCACGAAGCAATAACAGTACTGTTGATATCATAACACTTGGTGGTTAAAACGAAAAAAAGGTACGTACAATACATATAAAGCATTATTAAGCCGTAAATATTAACCATGCATGCATCCAATAATGTTCAGGCGTTACGATCAACAACCTTTACAAGAAAGCCATTAGTCATTTTTAGAGCGAAATGAGACAAAAAAACAGCTTCCTCCATGGCCGGCACAAAGTGAAAGCGGCGGAATACGGCGGTGGCAACGGTTTCTATCTGCATAAAAGCAATGTCTTTCCCTAAGCAGATTCTAGGACCTCCATGAAATATTGGATAGGTGAATGAGTCCCTAGGCACGAAGGTCCATTCATCATGATTTTCTTGAGTTCTGTTGAGCCACCTTTCAGGTCGGAACTCCGGCCAATCAGAACCCCACAATTCCAGGGACCTCCCCATTGCATAAGTAGGATAGAAAACAGCCATACCCTTTTTCACTTTGGTACCATCAGGCAACACATCGTCTTGTATAGCTTCTCTTCCACCAAAAGGTACTGGAGGGTGAAGTCTCATGCTTTCAAAAATTGAAGCATGGGTATATATCATATCCCTAATATCCTTTTTCTCATCTTTGACTTCTTTGACAATCTTATCTTCCACCTTTGGGTTTCTCGAAACTGACCAGAAATACCATGTTAAAGCTGTAATGACAGTGTCCTGAGCTGCAAGAAGGAAATTTATAGACGAATCAATGAGGAACTCGTCATCATCAAATTTTCCTTCCGGATCATTCATTAATCCTGATAAGAAATCTGCGCCCCCAGTACTACTCCGCCTGCGGTTATTGATTATTATTTCTTTAATAAATTCTCGGATTTCAGAGATGTCACGTTTGAGTCCCCTTTCGGAGCCCATATTGAAAAATCGTTTGGCTTTCCAGAAAAACTGAAGGATCCTCTTCATGCTGATTTCAAATGCAGACTCGAAAGCGTCAGCGAAATTGGTTGGTGGAAAATTAGGGAAATTATATAAGTAGGCTAGGTCATGGCCTAGTCCCATTTGAACTGCAATATCGAATGTGAATCTACGAAGAACGTCTTGAAGGTCGATGACTGCATTATTGGCAGCTGCAACTGAGAGCAGTGGAAGTAGTCGATTGGATACTTCATTCTCAGTGATTAACTCGACAAACTTATGAAATGATCTTGAACTGAATTCGCGGCTTGCAAATTGCCTAAGTTTTCTCCATTCTTGGCCGTCTGCTAGGAAAACATTGTCTCGGCACAAATCATGAAGAACAACTCGGAATTTCCTGTGTTTATGGTAGATATCAAAGCGAGTCTTGAGAATGTGTTGAACGTTGGCAGGATTAGCAGTGACGATATGAGGATGTCGTCGTAGCGGGAGATGGAAGAGGAAAGTGGCGGAAGGTGAATTGTTAACAACCTCAGCAATCCATTCGAAAATCTGATTGCGATTTCTGAAGATTGCTACAAGATGACCCAAAAAAGGATATGCATATGGTCTCGGAAAGGTGCCAGCGTTATGATTGTTTCTCAAGTATGATCCAAGGTACAAGAGAGCTGGTAGAATAAACAAAGCAAAAAGATATTGATCTGCCATAACTCTATTTTGTTAGCTCACACAGTAATACTGAGCATGAAGGTTGAGAAGAGAACAACTTGGTATCGCATTTGCTAGCTTGTTGGAGATTTATTAATTTATGCATGGGCTACCCCTACTTGTTTTGAATTTTTCGGATTTTACCATTTTGTGTTTTATTCTCTCTATTTTTCACTCGAATATATTTGCTTTATTTTATTTTTTTAATGTGTGAACGGTTACTACCTCTCTCTGTCCCAACTTAAGTGTCTTAGTTTGATTTGACACGGAATTTAAAAAACAAAAGGAGACTTTTGAATCTTGTGGCCTTAAATTGAGGCCCTATTTGGACATGATTTGAATTAGTGATTTGAAATCATATTGATCTGAAGTTGAAGTTCTGTTTGGATATGTAATTTGGATTTCTTAAGTTCTATTTTTTTCTCATAATCATGAAAAATTCACAAGTTGTGAAAACTATCAAAACTTCCTCAATTCTTATATAATTTTACCAAATGAGCAAACCATAGTTCGTAACAAAATTAATACGCTACTAGAAGACATTTCTAAAAGATACAACATCTATTGATCGAACTTTTTTAGATCAATAAAAAGGAAAATTGAACATGAGTTGTAGTGTATTACTCTTTAATATAATCCTCCCATGTAGTACGGACAATCTCTTGACGTCGAGCATGCATTTTGCGATCAGATAACCAAGAAGACGAACCAACATTTTTACTTTGAGTCAAGTTTTACATTTTAAAAAATATAAACCAACTTATGAATTTTTTTTTTTACAAAATATAAACTTATGGGTCAAGTTTTACATTTTAAAATTTTTTAATTAGTGATTTGGAATCCCAAATCCTACTTTTTGAAGAATTTGGGATTTGAAATATGAAATTGAAGTTGAAATTTTGTGCAAATTTCATAAACAAATAATGATTTGAAATCAAAATATGAGAAATCATGATTTCAAATCGTATGACCAAACGCCTACTAAAGATGTGTCTAATCCTTTAAATCTTGTGATCTTAAACTTATTGGAAAACTTGAAAATATAGTAAGATGCACTTTTTTTTTTGACAGATGAAAAAGAAAAGTAAGACACTAGACAAGGGAGTATTATATTATATATATCTCCAAGCTGTAATTACAATTAATTACTTAGTACTCATTACTTAATTAATACGGGCATGCAGCTGGCCTGATCAACAATCCAAAAGTAAGCTGGATAATATCCCCAATTATAAAAGAAATGGATTCTGTTATATCTTGTTGAAGTTTGACCAAGTTATCACAAAGACACAAACTACTCGCAAAAAGCACGTTCTAAGACAGAACTCTTCAACAATTATTATTGTATAAAATATGTTATCTATCCACGCTTGAATTGTAAAGCAAGACTAAATTTTAAAGAAATATGTTACTAGAATTTTACATTATTGAACGAGTTATCACAAAGACACGAACTACTCACAAAAAGCACGTCCTAAGCCGGAACTCTTCAAAAAACTAGTAGTATATTATAATTAGTATAATACGTTAAGTCTCCGCACTTGAATTGTAAAGCAAGACTAAATTTTAAAGAAATGTGTAGAATTTTATACTATTGGTGAACAAGCTTATCACAAAGACACGAACTACTCGCAAAAAGCACGTCCTAAGACAGAGCTCTTCAAAAAATTATATTATTATTAGTATAATACGTTAAGTATCCGCACTTGAATTGTAAAGCAGGACTAAATCTTAAAGAAATACGTTTGTAGAATTTTACATTAGAGTTGACAAAGAAAAAATAGGATAATATAAGAGGGAGATGTTGGCCATGATTTTCTTTGCGGGTTTCAATATTATAGAATAAAGAGCGTGCAACCGCATTCTCAATAATAATTAATGAAAAAATAAGCTTTTCATTTATGTTTAAATTGAAGCGACACCATTGAAGCTTTTCATTTATGTTTAAAAATAAGCTTTTCATTTATGAGAGGCAATAAAAGCTAATTTAGCTTATTGTGCTGTGCTTTGATTAATTAAGAAGGGTCAAATGAAAAAAGTTCATTTGGGACTGACAATGATGTATTATCTAAGCAAAGGAAACATGGCAAACATTATCCATGGGTAAAACATGAATCAGGATATATTCATTAAAATTCAAAGTATACATCACTTTGTTTACCTTAAAAAAGAGTACAGTTAAATTTGTTTGTGGTTTAAAGAATACGTGATTTGATTTGTTATAAACAAGTGAATAAAAAGGCTAATAACGACTAGAAAAATGGAATGAGTAAATCAATAAAGAATTATAAAGCAATAATGAAATGTTTAAGAATGAAATGTTTAAGTCTGGGCTTTGTTGATCCTTAGAGAGAATTCTTTGATAGGCGTTCCTCCGGTGGAACAATTCTATGCTTTGGCTTTGCAGATTAAACGCTAGCCCGGTACAAAAGAATCACAAAGTAAGTTAATTGCAAAAGATTGAATAGTATGAATGTGTGTCAATAATTGTTATTCGATGATCCTGATTAGAGGCATTTAGGCTCCTTTTATAGTATAAATACATTAGCACTTGAGCCGTGATTAAGTTCTAATAATGAGTAATAATAAACAATAAATGTTGCTTTAATTCTAAATCGTAACGTTTGCTTCGAATCTGGACCGGTCACACAACGTTAACCTTTCATTAATGACCCGAGGCAATTGCCTTGGTAGGTTTGCTCTAGGTTTATCCGGGGTCTTTCATTTCGACTAAGTGAAACAACTAAGCAGTGTTTCGCCTTCAACTGCCACGTGCTCAATTCCCATTGTGCCATGTGTCGAGCTATATTTTGTCATGTATACACACTTCATCACTCCAAAAGCAGATTATTGGACGATCATGCTCTGCAGTTCCCAGAACTATATATGTAACCAGGGGCAGAGCCAACATGCGTACTTGCGGGGTCGGCAGAACCCAGTAGTTTTAGTTGTATTTGTGTTAAAGAACCTAGTTAATATGCATAAATTTATCCACAAATTCAGTAAGCTACCTTTTTCATAATTCAAGACTCTTAAACTCAAAATTCTAGCTCCGTCTACGTAACTTAGTAACAATACGCAGATTACCTGTCGAAGTCAACTTTTTCATAACTCTGATTAGGGGTGTATATGGATCGGGTTGGTTCGGATTTTTTAAACACCAAACCAAACCAATAAAATTCGGGTTTTTCAACCTCAGGTTTTCTCGGGTTATTTGAGATTTTTTTCGGAATAGTCTTGATACAAAACATATAACTTTTACTTCAAATATTTCTTTAGTCCTAGTAAGATACAACTATGTAATTAAGGTGTTTCATAAGAAAATAACACAAAATGTGAGAAGAGTGATGAGATTGTATTAAAATATTCAACAAAAGATAATAAAATCCGTTAAAATAAATATTGTTAATTAATAAGTCATAAAGAAAATGACCATAATCTAAAAATACTAAGTCATGCTAAAATAAGTACGGCTAATAAGTATTAATTACATGACAAGAAAAAAAAGCCAAGTTATGTATTTTCCTCTCTAAACCAATTATGTAAAACTAAAGAATAGATATCCAACATTATTATCATTCCTAGTGGTAAATTGAATTTCTTTTGTTAGTATTAGTGTTGAGTTGGTTTTGGTTTGGACTTTATATGAGTTACTAACATCTATAGGATATAAAACTTATTCACATTTAAAATTCTAAGTTCAAGCTTAAATAATATCATAATTGAAAAAAAAACTACGAAAAAATTTAACAAAAATTTATAAATTACATTACAAATAAATATTTTTATGTATAAAATATTTTAAAAATTGAATACATTTAATGTCGGGTTGGTTTGGTTCGGTTTGACGTTTTTTAGCTAAGAACAAACCAAACCAAATATGGTCGGATTTTTTTTTTTTTCAACACCAAACCAAGTCAAACCAAAACACTAGTCGGATTTTTTTCTCGATTTATCGGTTTGGTGCGATTTGTTGGTTTACTTTGTACACCCTAACTCTGATTGTCAAAATCAGTTGACCCAATCCAAAACTACAGCTATAGAATCTCCATACTTGAATGTGAAGATAATGATAATTAAGTATCGAATAACTTGTTACACCTCGGTAATTTCGTGACATTGTGTCGCGAATGGACTAACGTCGGTCGAGGCGGACATGAGACCTTCACGACTACAAGAGGGTGATTGGCAACCTTAATGTATATACGGTAAGATTCCTAGGTTATCGGACTTAGCGAAACTAGGCTCGTCGTGAAAGAGAAGTATAAGTTATATTTGGGAAGGATTTCATGGGCGTCGAGCTAAGGAATGTTTAGCAAGGATTTAAGGACGAGTTATAATGTCCATTGGATTGTGAAGGAGGTGTTGTACAAGGACCAAGAAGGTTCCATAAGGATTCGAGATCAAACGAAGCGACGAGAACGAAATCGGAAAAATTGGGGATTATACGGTCCAATGTACGGACCGTATATTTTATACGGCCCGTATGTTTGGCCGTAGAACTCTTCCAGTGAAGGGGGAAATTATGGAGGTTCTGGAAGGAACATACGGTCCAATATACGGACCGTATAAATTATACGGACCGTATATTGTACCGTATATTCGGGTCGGGTCCAAATTCTATTTTTATATAGGCACGGTTTTCCCTTCTTTTTCTCATTTTCCACGATCCAAACACTCTCCAAACCTCTAGAATTCTCTCCATATCACACTAATACACATCCAAGTAGGGGAATTAAAGGATCAAACACCAAAGGTTAGTAGAATCAAGGGTGTAAATGCTTCCGAAAGGTTGATAGAAGTTGAAAATCTTTTTGGTAGTCAAGTGGAACTTTTCTTGGAGTATTTTTGTCCAAAGATCATCCTTACGTAATCAAGGTGAGTATTACAATTATTTTATGATAGTAAGGGTGTTGAGTAGTTGGAGGACTCGAATTATAAACAAGTATGAAGTTGTATTCTAGTAATGGTTGTGGAGGATTCCGGAAATGAGTTTAGAGATGGAATAATGTTTAACTTGAGGGGAAATTGCGTATTATGATATTATAGATGTTGTTGTGTTGTTTAGGAGCTGTTAGGTTATATAAGGAAAAGTTGTCGAAACAAACGAAATGCTGCCCAATTTTCGTTAGCTTTAGTCGCTTTAGTTTAAATGTAAATATGCCCTCAACAATCTAACCTTCGTACGAACCCTCTTATATGTAGAATCGTAAGTCGGAAGGAGAGCTCTTAGTCGACGTCGTTAAGGAGACACCAAGGTATGTGAGGCTATCCCCTCCTTCTTTTAAAGGCATGATCCTTATACGTTGATTCTATGTATGTCATTCCCTATATTTTTACTCCCAGAAATGCCAAAAGCTTATAGTTCCTAAAGAATCTTACAAGGGCTCCAATTTGAAAGACTATCAATATTAGCATTCTAAATGGTTTCCTGACGTGACTGAGCGGGCTATAAAGCATATGGCCACTGTTTGTGTCTAAGTGAGCTATATTACATATGGCCCCAGGCTGTAAAGCATATGGCTTCAGCTTATGTCTGAGCTATATTACATATGGCCGTAGGTTACGTCGTGGATCCCCAGACACGATCTGATGATGATGTCATAAAGCACTCGGAGGTTCACGACCTTATGTCACCCCGAGAGAGCGCACTTTTATTTGGGCTCTCATGCATGCTACGTACATTACATATGCTATAGATGCACCGCCACCTGATCAGCTAGCTTATTATGATATCATCCCGGACGCGGGCTACGTGGATAATGGATCGGGCCGTACGTTCCACGGCAATATATGGATCGGGCTGCACGTTCCGCAGCAATACATGATATGATATGTTCGCGTATGCATGCATGGCTCCGCCTTAAGAGGCAGGCAGTTACCAGCTATCTTTTCATCTTTGATTGTCTTCTTGTGCTTATGTTACTTTATGATATATGCCTTACATACTCAGTACATTGTTCGTACTGACATCCTTTTCTTTGGATGCTGTGCTCATGTCCACAGGTAGACAGGGAGACGACCCCGCTTCCTAGGAGTCAGATCAGCTAGCACCAGAGCACTTCCATAGACCGGAGGTGCCGTCTTGATATAGTCTTTTGTGTACATATTTGGATATGATGGGGTCCTGTCCCATCGTCATGACCTCAGAGTTTCAGTTAGAGGCTCGTAGATACTTGTATGTGGGTAGCAGTTGTCATGTGCCCTCGACGTATATGTTGTACATTATTCTTTTGCCTTAGTGAATGCTTGTATATGTGGATATGTGTGTATGATTATGAAGCTTATATGATTACAGGTTAAGACGATAATGGTATAACGTACGGTGCTCGGTATCTAGCTCCGGGTACCCGTCGCGGCCCCCTAGGCGGGTCGTGAAAAAAGTGGTATCAGAGCTGTTCGTCCTAGGATGTGTCTACGAGCCGTGTCCGGTAGAGTCTTGTTTATGGGTGTGAAGCGCGCCACACTTATAAACAAGAGGCTGCGGGACATTTAGGAACAATGACCGTCTTTCTTTCCCTAGATCGTGCGATAGAGCCATAATGTAAGGTTTTCCTTATTTTAACTGTGCGTTATGATTTCAGTGATGCCGATGAGAAGGAAGAAAATCCGCACCATATTAGATGCCGCCGGGGAAGGCACTAGTCGAGAGCCTCCCGGGCGAGGTCGGGACGGGCGAGCGGAGAGTGCCACTCCCTCGCATGCGCTCACTGCTCCTATTCCACTAGCGGCGGGAGAGGAGCATGAGAGGGGCCCCGACTCCTCCCCCATTGCTCCGGATCGGGGGGAAGGGATCTTTGTTCGATTCTTGACTCAACTAGTTGCCGCGCAGGCTCAGCGGCAGAATGTGGGTTCAAGTGATAGGGCGACCAGTGCCCGTGCCCGTGATTTTATAAGTTTAAACCCTCCAGAATTCTTCGGGTCGAAACCGGATGAAGGCCGCGGAGACTTTATTGATGAGATATTGAGGACGTTGAGGATTATCCATACTTCGATCCGAGTCCGTGGAGTTGGCTTCGTATAGACTCGGGACGTATTGTCTTGTGGTATAATAATTGGATTTCTTCAAGAGGGGAAAATGCACCTCCCCCAAAATGGCAAGAATTTGTGGATGCTTTTATTCGGCATTATTTGCCACCTGAGGTTCGTCGGGCTCGTGCAGATAGGTTCCTGAATCTCAAGCAAGGAAATATGAGCGCCCGAGAATATAGCCTCCGATTCAATTCATTGGCTAGATATGCTCCGGCCATGGTGGCAGACATGGGAGACCGGGTACACCGGTTTGTGAGAGGCTTGGGGCCACATTTATTCAAGGATTGTTTGACAGCCTCGTTATTAAAAGGAATGGATATTTCGCGCATTCAAGCGCATGCTCAGAACTTAGAAGAACAACAGCAGCCGCCGAGGGGAGATCGGGTTATGGACAGGGGACATGGAAAAAGGACTAGATCAGCGGGTACTAGCAGCGAGTACAGAGGAGGCCAGGGGCAGCAGTATTCCAGACATTCTAGCCAGTCTGCATCTAGTGCACCTCCTCGGTTTGCGGGCCGAAGGTTTGATCGTCCTACTTACCGGGTCGAGTCGGGGCTCGGGGGCTTCGGGGGATCCCGGTACCACGGTGATTCCGGTCGGGCGACCGCCGTACCACGGTGCGATCGGTGCGGCAAGTTACATCGGGGACGGTGTCGCGGGGTTCGGATGCTTGCTATGCACGTGGTCGGGTTGGCCACGTTATGCGCGATTGTGGTGGGGAGCGACCGAGATGAGGCCCGGCCTACGGGTTCGGTGGCAGTTCATTGTCGTCGGTCGCCCGTGGGGCCGAGGCTTCCGCGAGGTCCCGGCGGGCCGTGGCGAGGGCGAGAGGAGGGGCCTCGGGTTCGAGCGGTCCCCGAGAATCGTATTTATGCATTGACCGGACGGCAAGATTTGGAGACCTCTCCCGGCGTTGTGACAGGAATATTGACAGTATCTTCTTATGATGTTTATGCATTGATTGATCCGGGTTCTACCTTGTCATATATTACTCCTTATATTGCCGGTCGTATCGGGATAACACCCGAGCCAATTAAACCTTTCGAGGTGTCCACTCCAGTTGGTGACCCCGTACTAGCCAAGCAAATCTATAGGGGCTGTATAGTTGTGGTGTGTGGTCGACATACCGTAGCTGATTTGATTGAATTGGAGATGCTAGATTTTGACGTCATTATGGGCATGGACTGGTTAGCTTCTTGTTATGCAAATGTAGGCATGCGGGGCAAAGTGGTCCGATTCAATTTCCCGGAGAACCGGTTCTAGAGTGGAGGGGTAACACCGCATCCCAAAGGCGGTTATTTCTTATCTCAAGGCACGGAAGATGATTGCCAAGGGTTATATTTATCACCTAGTTCGGGTCCATGATACGGAAGCAAAATCGCCGACTCTTCAATCCGTTCCAGGAGTGAACGAGTTTCCAGACGTATTTCCAGACGAACTCCCAGGCCTTCCACCAGAACGGGAGATTGAATTCACTATCGATGTATTACCGGGCACTGAGCCCATATCTATCCCTCCTTACAGAATGGCTCCTGCAGAACTGAAGGAATTAAAAGCACAGCTGAAAGATTTACTCGAGAAGGGGTTTATTAGGCCCAGTTCATCACCATGGGGAGCACCTGTTTTATTCGTGAGGAAGAAGGATGGATCCTTGCGGATGTGTATCGATTATAGGCAGCTGAACAAAGTAACCATAAAGAATAAATATCCACTTTCGAGAATTGACGATTTATTCGATCAATTGCAAGGGGCTAAATGGTTTTCCAAGATAGATTTGAGGTCAGGATACCATCAAGTGAGAGTCAAAGAAGAAGATATTCCGAAGACGGCTTTTAGGACCAGATATGGTCATCATGAATTTTGGGTGATGTCATTTGGTTTGACTAACGCTCCGGCGGTGTTCATGAATCTGATGAATGAGGTGTTTAGGCCATTCCTGGATTTGTTTATAATTGTGTTCATCGATGATATTCTGGTATACTCCAAATCTGAAGGAGAACATGCAGAACATTTGCGTACTGTTCTTGGAATTCTCCGAGCTCGCCAATTGTATGCTAAATTTTCAAAATGTGAATTCTGATTGAACTCTGTGACTTTTCTGGGCCATATCATCTCAGCCGATGGTATTCGGGTTGATGCCCAAAAGATTGAAGCTGTGAAGACTTGGCCAAGGCCTACAACGCCTACTGAAGTCCGTAGCTTCCTGGGTCTAGCCGGGTATTACAGGAGATTTGTAGAAGGATTTTCCTCTATTTCAGCACCGCTGACGAAGCTAACACAGAAAGCTGCTAAATTTCAGTGGACAGATGCTTGTGAGCGGAGTTTCCATGAGCTGAAAGACAGGTTGACCTCGGCCCGTCCGACACTTCCAGAAGGATCAGAGGGTTATGTGGTGTATTGTGATGCCTCAGGTGTCGGGTTAGGCTGCGTATTGATGCAGCACGGCAAGGTCATTGCCTATGCCTCCAGACAACTGCGAAAGCATGAGAAGAATTACCCGACTCACGACCTTGAATTAGCTGCAGTTATTCACGCTCTGAAAATATGGAGGCATTATTTGTACGGTGTCCATGTGGACATCTATACAGATCACAAGAGCCTCCAATATATTTTCAAGCAAAAGGAATTGAACCTGCGACAAAGGCGATGGTTGGAGTCACATTAAAAAGGATTATGATGTAAATATTCTATACCATCCGAGTAAAGCAAATGTTGTAGCTGATGCTCTTAGCCGTAAGTCGATGGGTAGTCGAAGTGATGTTCCGCCAGAAAGGGAGGAATTAGCTCGTGAACTTCACCAGCTGGCTAGTTTGGGAGTTCGTTTAATGGAATCGGGCGATACCGGGGTTAATGTGCTTAACCCAGTTGTTTCGTCCTTGGACACAGAAATAAAATAGCGTCAATACGAGGATCCCAAATTGGAGTATTATAAGGGTGTGAAATTCCCAAAGGAAGGGTCACCATTTGAAGTATCTGCAGATGGGGTTCTTAGGTATCAGAACAGGTTATGTGTTCCGGATATTGCGGGACTTCGTCGTCGAATTATGGAAGAAGCTCATTATTCTCGCTATTCTATCCATCCGGGAGCGACGAAAATGTACCACGACCTCAAACTGATGTATTGGTGGGAAGGAATGAAGAGAGATATAGCCGAGTTTGTAGCTCAATGCCCGAACTGCCAACAGGTGAAAATTGAGCACCAGAAACCAGCAGGACTCTTGCAAGAAATAGAAATTCCAACCTGGAAATGGGAGGCGATCAACATGGATTTTGTAGTTGGATTACCTCGTTCACGGCGTAAGTACGACTCCATTTGGGTGATTGTTGACAGGCTCACAAAGTCGGCACATTTTCTCCCGGTCAGATCTACATACTCAGCAGAAGATTATGCTAGATTATATCTCAAGGAGATAGTGCGGCTTCATGGCATTCCTATATCTATCATTACTGACAGAGGAGCACAATTTACAGCTAAATTCTGGAGATCCTTTCAAGAAGGGTTAGGCACTCAAGTGAAATTCAGCACGGCGTTTCATCCGCAGACTGACGGGCAAGCTGAACGCACTATTCAGACCTTAGAAGACATGTTACGAGCTTGTGCGATGGACTTTGGCGGAAATTGGGAGGATCAATTGCCACTTATTGAGTTTGCCTACAACAACAGTTATCATGCCAGTATTCAGATGGCTTCTTATGAGGCCTTATATGGGAGGAAGTATAGGTCGCCTATTGGATGGTTCGAAGTGGGAGAGACACAACTAATAGGCCCAGAACTGATCCAACAAGCGGTTGAGAAGATTAAACTCATCCAAGACCGGTTGGCAACAGCTCAAAGCCGCCAAAAGTCCTATGCTGATAATCGCCGTAGAAATTTGGAATTTCAGGTTAATGATTGGGTATTCTTGAAGGTGTCGCCAATGAAGGGAATAATGAGGTTTGGTAAGAAAGGTAAGCTTAGTCCTCGATATATCGGGCCCTACAAGGTTGTACGCAGAGTGGGCCAAGTAGCGTATGAGTTGGGCTTACCCTCGGAGCTGAACTCGGTCCATCCAGTCTTCCATGTATCGATGCTCCGTAAATGCATTGGAGATCCGACCCAGATAGTGCCTGCAAGCGACATTCAAGTCACTGAAAAACTGACCTATGAAGAAGTTCCTATTGCTATACTAGATAGACAAGTGCGGAAGCTTAGAAATAAGGAGGTCACTTCAGTCAAAGTCTTATGGAGGAACGACAACAGAGAGGAGATGACTTGGGAAGCAGAAGAAGCTATGAAGATCAAATATCCGCATCTATTCCACCCCCCAACGGAGACCCAAGGTGAAACATCAATGCCCCCAGGTATGAAATGTTCTACTTTATTGCTTCCGGGTCGTGTGTGGCCGTATTTCTTATTGTTGATGTGGTAGCCCTGTGTGGCGACGTTATTTTTGGTTCTTTGTGACAGGATGGTAGTGCCAAAATACAGGGGAGACTCTGGCGAAATTTTCGTAGGATTCCCGAAAAGTTAACATTCGAGGACGAATGTTCTTAAGGAGGGGAGAATGTTACACCTCGGTAATTTCGTGACATTGTGTCGCGAATGGACTAACGTCGGTCGAGGCGGACATGAGACCTTCAAGACTACAAGAGGGTGATTGGCAACCTTAATGTATATACGGTAAGATTCTTAGGTTATCGGACTTAGCGAAACTAGGCTCGTCGTGAAAGGGAAGTATAAGTTATATTTGGGAAGGATTTCATGGGCGTCGAGCTAAGGAATGTTTAGCAAGGATTTAAGGACGAGTTATAATGTCCATTGGATTGTGAAGGAGGTGTTGCACAAGTACCAAGAAGGTTCCATAAGGATTCGAGATCAAACGAAGCGACGAGAACGAAATCGGAAAAACTGGGGATTATACGGTCCAATGTACGGACCGTATATTTTATACGGCCCGTATGTTTGGCCGTAGAACTCTTCCAGTGAAGGGGGAAATTATGGAGGTTCTGGAAGGAACATACGGTCCAATATACGGACCGTATAAATTATACGGACCGTATATTGTACCGTATATTCCGGGTCGGGTCCAAATTCTATTTTTATATAGGCACGGTTTTCCCTTCTTTTTCTCATTTTCCACGATCCAAACACTCTCCAAACCTCTAGAATTCTCTCCATATCACACTAATACACATCCAAGTAGGGGAATTAAAGGATCAAACACCAAAGGTTAGTAGAATCAAGGGTGTAAATGCTTCCGAAAGGTTGATAGAAGTTGAAAATCTTTTTGGTAGTCAAGTGGAACTTTTCTTAAGTGGAGTATTTTTGTCCAAAGATCATCCTTACGTAATCAAGGTGAGTATTACAATTATTTTATGATAGTAAGGGTGTTGAGTAGTTGGAGGACTCGAATTATAAACAAGTATGAAGTTGTATTCTAGTAATGGTTGTGGAGGATTCGGAAATGAGTTTAGAGATGGAATAATGTTTACCTTGAGGGGAAATTGCGTATTATGATATTATAGATGTTGTTGTGTTGTTTAGGAGCTGTTAGGTTATATAAGGAAAAGTTGTCGAAACAAACGAAATCTTTGCCCAATTTTCGTTAGCTTTAGTCGCTTTAG
Organism: Lycium ferocissimum; assembly: GCF_029784015.1. Taxonomy (NCBI): domain Eukaryota; kingdom Viridiplantae; phylum Streptophyta; class Magnoliopsida; order Solanales; family Solanaceae; genus Lycium; species Lycium ferocissimum. Next base: position 37,382,300 of record NC_081345.1, on the reverse strand, counting down.
TTTAAATGTAAATATGCCCTCAACAATCTAACCTTCGTACGAACCCTCTTATATGTAGAATCGTAAGTCGGAAGGAGAGCTCTTAGTCGACGTCGTTAAGGAGACACCAAGGTATGTGAGGCTATCCCCTCCTTCTTTTAAAGGCATGATCCTTATCTGTTGATTCTATGTATGTCATTCCCTATATTTTTACTCCCAGAAATGCCAAAAGCTTATAGTTCCTAAAGAATCTTACAAGGGCTCCAATTTGAAAGACTATCAATATTAGCATTCTAAATGGTTTCCGCGTGTGAGCGGGCTATAAAGCATATGGCCCTTTGTTTGTGTCTAAGTGAGCTATATTACATATGGCCCCAGGCTGTAAAGCATATGGCTTCAGCTTATGTCTGAGCTATATTACATATGGCCGTAGGTTACGTCGTGGATCCCCAGACACGATCTGATGATGATGTCATAAAGCACTCGGAGGTTCACGACCTTATGTCCCATTTTATTTTATTTTAGAGAGAGCGCACTTTTATTTGGGCTCTCGTATTCTTAATGAATTTTAAACATCTTACGTACATTACATATGCTATAGATGCCGCCACGATCGGCTAGCTTATTATGATATCATCCGGACGCGGGCTACGTGGATAATGGATCGGGCCGTACGTTCCACGGCAATATATGGATCGGGCTGCACGTTCCGTGGAAAAATATAAAAATAGATACATGATATGATATGTTCGCGTATGCATGCGTAGCTCCGCCTTAAGAGAGCGAGCGTATATTACAATTAATACAAAAAAAAAAAAAAAAAAAGAGGCAGACTTATCTTTTCATCTTTGATTGTCTTCTTGTGCTTACAATTACTTTATGATATATGCCTTACATACTCGTCAAAAATTTACATTTTTCGTGAACAACAAGTCGACATTCTTTTCTTTGGATCAATATATGTGCTCGTAAACGAGGTAGAGAGAGAGACGACCCCGCTTCTAGGAGTCGGATCGGTAGCACCGAAACACTTCCATGGGCCGGAGTCTGCCGTCTTGATATAGTCTTTTGTGTACATATTTGGATATGATGGGGTCTGTCCGTCGTCATGACCTCAGAGTTTCAGTTAGAGGCTCGTAGATACTTGTATGTGGGTAGCAGTTGTCATGTGCCCTCGACGTATATGTTGTACATTATTCTTTTGCCGCCATGAATGCTTGTATATGTGGATATGTGTGTATGATTATGAAGCTTATATGATTACAGGTTAAGACGATAATGGTATAACGTACGGTGCTCGGTATCTAGCTCCGGGTACCCGTCGCGGCCCCCTAGGCGGGTCGTGACATAACTTAACTAACTTCAACTTACATTTTATTTTATTTTAGTTTTCCACTAGGCGTTGGATATTTGTATTAGGGTCCGACTAAATTCGGAATAACAATTGGGTGAAAATCACCTTCCCCCCTCCAACTTTGAATAATAGACACTCTCTCCTACCATCTTAATTGAATTTTTTAAACACCTATTTAACCCTTTATTTATCAACCTTGGGTTCTTTTAAAAAAAAAAAAAAAACTTTTTATAATCTCATCATATGGTCGGGTTTTTTTTTCAACACCAAACCACTAGTCGGATTTTTTTCTCGCTTTATCGGTTTGGTGCGGTTTGTCGATTTACTTTGTACACCCTAACTCTGATTGTCAAAATCAGTTGACCCAATCCAAAACTACAGTTGTAGAATCTCCGTACTTGAATGTGAAGATAATGATAATTAAGTATCGAATAACTTAACTAACTTCAACTAACATTTTATTTTATTTTAGTTTTCCCTTATTTATGGGCGTTGGATATTCGTATTAGGGTCCGACTAATTTCGGAATAACAATTGGGTGAAAATCATTTTCCCCCCCTCCAACTTTGAATAATAGACATTCTCTCCTTCCATCTTAATTGAATTTTTTGAACACCTATTTAACCCTCTATTTATCGACCTTGGGTTCTTTAAAAAAAAAACAAAAAAAACAAAAAAAAACAAAATCTTTTTATAATCTCATGATATATTTTCTTAATCAATATCACTTATAAAAAGAATCTTATTTCTAAAGTGGAAAAATATAAAAATAGTAATCAAGCATATAAGATAATGATATCGAATAATGAACGAAAGGAGCAAAGTAAAAATAATTTGCTCATATAAGTAATTTTACCAATGGCAATCAAATCAACAAAAACCTATTACACATTTGAGGACAAAAGAGAGCCAGAACTATTTAAGCGTATATTCAGTGCAATTAATACAAAAAAAAAAAAAAAAGAGGGAGAGACAGAGAGAGTTATTAGATTTATTAAGTAGTTGGAGCCTGGAGGGCAAGTTTGATTTTAAAAAAAAATGGAGGAAGAAATTATTTTCACTCATTTAACAACGTATTTTTAGTGACAATTAAGACTTTTTAATGTCAAAAAAAATGGAGGAAGAAATTATTTTCACTCATTTAACAACGTATTTTTAGTGACAATTATGACTTTTTAATGTCAAAAATTTAACTAATTATAATTATTTGTCTCAAATTGTGAACAACATTAGTGACGATACCAATTTGACAAAATATAATTCTAATGTTGTGGTTAATATTACTCAATATATGATGCAAGCCTATGCAAATTTTTTGGTGGAAAATGAGAGTACAAGAAGGGAGAATTTTATTTTTTTTCATTTTTCCAGTCGACTAGTTTGGATAAACAATTGACTTGAGTTAAGAAGTAAGAGGAAAGCAGTAAACAAATGAATGAAAGAGTGCAAGAATTAAAAGTGACACACAATGTTTTTATACTTATTCAAATTCAATGTGAATTCTAATCCAGACTCCTTGGATCGGATCGTAAGAGAGTTATCTATGTTAGCTCCTTGAATTCTTGTTTGGTACAGGTTTCTTGGTGGTATTTGTGACCACCACTTTCTGACAGATCCGTAGCTTCTTTTCTATGAGTTGATGCAGAGCCTCTCCAACTATTTTTATCTCTCTTTTCACCTTTCTTCACAAAGTAAATCTACAAAAATGAAATAAATATTTTTGCTAAGAGTAAAACAAAGATCTTGATTTGCTGGGTAGACTTTTATGTCTTATTCAGTTGATCTTCGTCATGTATAAAAACCCGTGAGCTAGCGTCCTTTGGGCAAATTTTGAAACTTATCTGATTTGAACTGGAATGGTAACCCAAAAGAATTTAATTAATTCTTGTAAGGACTTAATTAGATTGGTTCCTTTCCAAGAATAAGGGCGGAACTAATTTGTGGTTACTTCCCATTACATCGTCAATCTAATCATACTCGCACATTCACTCTTGCATCCATAATTGTTTTCTAAAAGTGTGAATGGATTTCTTTCCTTTATCTGTGTAAGCGTAATCTCAAGCTTCCTTATGCGCAGATTCTTGCTCTCCTTCCTTGATTCCTTGATTCAATAGATTCTCCATAGATTAAAAGTGAGTTCTAAAAACTCTTATTAGTAGAAAAAACTTTTATTACGAAATTTGTGTTTCATCATTGAAAATAAGCAACTCATGTATTTAAATACGAAATGTAATTTAAGTCATAAAAAGTAAAGAATTAGTGATGAGATTTTTAATGTAAAATTCAATGTGGATCCTAATCCAATTAAATATCACATTTATTGCAGTAACAAAGAGCAAAATAATAGAGTATTAATTATAAAAGTCTAGAAACAGAAATGTAAATTAACATAGTGTAAGCTAGCGTCAATTTTTTTTTTTTTTTGACGCAATATATGCCTCTTATTTACGATGTACAACTTTTACAAGAAAGCCATTACTGGACGGAGACGAGTAAAGAAGTTCATAATCTTTTTCCTCCATGGCCGGCACAAAATGAAACCGGCGTAAGACAGCGGCGACGACAGTTTTCATTTGCGCCAACGCAATCTCTTTTCCCAAACAAATTCTTGGACCTCCATGGAACACTGGATATGTGTAAGAGTCTCTAGCCAAGAAAGTCTCATGATTTTCTTCACTTCTCTTGAGCCACCTCTCAGGACGGAAATCCGGCCAATCGGAACCCCACAATTCCGGTGACCTCCCCATTGCGTAAGTATGAAAGATAACAGTAGTCCCCATGTTCACATTTGTACCATCAGGCAATACATCGTCTTGTGTAGCTTCCAGTCCACCTAGAGGGACTGGAGGGTAAAGTCTCATGCTTTCAAAAATTGAAGCATGGGTATAAATCATATCCCTAATATCCTTTTTCTCATCTTTGACTTCTTTAACAATCTTATCTTCCACGTTTGGGTTCTTTGAAACTGACAAGAAAAACCATTTTAAAGCTGCTAGAAGGGTCTCCACGCCTGCCAGAATGAGATTTATGGAGGCACCGATAAGGATCTCCTCCTCATCATCATCATCGTCATCCCGCTGATCGTTATTATTATTACTACTCATTAATAATAATCCAGATATGAAATCATCATTATCATAATTAATGTTTTGATCAAGCAGTACTCGTCGAGCAGCTTCATTCTTCCTGCTTATTATTTGTCTAAGAAATTCTCTCATTTCGGAGATTTCAAGTTGGAGTCTCTTTTCAGAGCCCATATTGAGAAACCGTTTGGCTTTCCATGTTACAGAAAATAACCTCATCCAGCTGAGTTCTTTTGCAGCCTCGAAAGAGTCAGCGAATTTGGTCTGTGGGAACAAATTATTACTGTTACTAGTAGATAAATAGGCCAGGTCGTGGCCAAGTACCATTCGAAATACAACGTCGTATGTGAATCTGCGTAGGATGTCATTAAGATCTACAAGGGCACCCGTATTGGAGATGAGAAAAGGAAGGAGACGATTGGATACTTCATTGTTAGTGACTAGCATGGCAAACTTAAGAAATGATCTTGAATTAACTCGGTGGCCGAACAACTGTCTAAGTTTTTTCCAACGTTGTTGGCCACCCTCTGATAGGAAAAGGTTGTCTTGGAACAAGTCCTGATGAGCGGCACGAAAGTTTTTGGTTTTCTGGTAGATATCAAAGCGAGTCTTGAGAATGTGTTGGACGTTGGCAGGGTTAGCAGTGAGAATGTGAGGGTGGCGCCTTAGAGGGAAATGAAGGAATTTGGTTTTATAATTAGTAGTTGAAACAAGCAATAGCTCAGCTGTCCATTGAATCATGCAATGTCGATTTCTTAGGATTCCCACAACATGACCTAACAATGGATATGGTCTCGGAAGGATATTAGTATTGTAATTATCAGACTTATTACTCGAGTATGAGCCAAGGTTAACCAAAAAATAGAGAAGCAAAGCTGCTGATAACAAAAACACCCAATAGAAATTCAAAAGATATTGATCTGCCATCGTTAATCAAAAGAGATTATGATGAGGATCTTTAGGTTGAGAAAAAGAGGAGCTTGTATTGCATATAGCTTGTTGGAGATATATGGCTTATATATATACTCCTTTAAGGGGGGAGAATATATTTTATATACGCTATCCTTTTTCAAAAGTCAAACTATATAAAGTTTGACCAATATTTTGAGATTTATTTTTTTCACCACCATATTGATAGGAGAAGAATTGAAATATAGCACTCATTATGTAGTTTTTGAATATCTAAATTATAATTTTTAAAATATTGAATTGATTTAATCTAATTTAACTCCGAAGATTGGTCAACTTGACTCCTGAAAAGCCAAAGAGGAAGACTAAGATGGGATAGAGGGAGTAGATACTTAGGTTGAGAAAAAAGAGGTGGTTTGCACAAAATTGGGTATCATATTATAATGTATTCCTTTTATTAATGCGACGCAAACAATTCTATATCGTATCTTCGAGATCTCATTACTTGTTAATTTGAAGTTTGAACGAGTTATCGGGAACTACTTACTAAGGGCACCTACAAGGCTACAACGGAACTAATGATAATATACAAGATCAGATTTTAGTTGCTAGTTTAATATTATAAAATGAAGAGCGTGCGACCAAATTGTGTTAGTAATATTATGTGGCAAAAAAAAAAAAAGGACCAAATGGTACTACTTAATAACGGATAATTTAAGGAAAATGTTTCATTTAGAAGAAAAAAGAAAAAAGTGTATTATCTAAGCAAAGGAAATCTGGCAAACAACATGAGCGATTCGATTGTTCAACTGGAATATTGTGATCGTGTCCCACAAGAGTATGAGGCCCAATTAGGCTGTGTTGGGTAGTTCATGGGCTCTGGCCCAATTCCAAGAAATTGGGTTTTGCTGAAGGGAAAGGCATCAATTGGGTCATTTGCACTTCTTTCCTATTTTGTGTTGGCCTTTATTTTTTGGCCTTGAAATGGGTTGATCTTTAATTTTTTATTTTTCAAAATCGACTTATCTTGTGGGCGTAAGTTAACAGCGTAATAGTCATTTGGCTAGCTATGCTCCTGGCCTACTCTACTCATTTTTGACACAAAAATCGAATCGTGTTTTATCGGGCAATTCGTCTTTGTTTAGCCAGAAGGACATAGAAGTAGCAAAGAATGCAAATAGATTGGATGTTTTTGACCCGGTAAGCTTCATCTTTTACGTACTTAACTAGTAATTTGTTTCCAAAACTTTTCTCTTGACAAATGTTTTAATTAATTTGCAGAAACTTTATCCGAAGGAAAGTGATTTTGAGTCTCTTCTCCAAGATTTTAGTTTGGCTTATGGAAAGTGGGACTTTGATCCACTAGAATTTGGTAATCCATTTACTGAAAATGAAAGGTCAGTTCATATTTGGCAAGGTTGTGAGGACAAGATAGTGCCGTGTCACTTACAAAGATATGTATCCAAAAGGCTACGTTGGGTTCATTATCATGAAGTTGGCGATGGAGGACATGCTTTATGGCATGTTGGTCCGGTTGGTGAAGCTATTTTGAGGTCCCTTCTGCTTGGAGAAGACCCACATCCATCAACAATATAATATAACAAGATCAAGATTACTCTGTTTCTTTGAAATTCATTTGGCAGTCTAATGACATGAATTATGATTATGAAAACATCTGGTCAATGAAAATTCATCTAGTTGACCTAAACTTGTTTATTATTCGGACGTGAGTCTTAGTAATGCTATCATTGTATTTTCTTTGGAGTTTGTTTTTGAATTCCACATTTATAGCATTCAGTTTCAGATGTAATGAAGTACATTTACCACCAAAGCATAGTTTTCAAGGCACAACTAATTAACACCCTCTCGATCGAGCTAGTTGCCTACTACTTTAATGACTTCTACAATCCTTAATTTCCAACCTAAGCCAGGGGCTATGACCGGCAATTGTCCCACTAAGCGGGCCTATTCAATTTTAACCTGCTTGTATGTCTCAATTTAATGAAATTTACAATCACTCATTCGTAATTAAAAGCCTGTCTTACTTGTAATCATATTAAGCAATCAGCGACGCTATTAAAGCATGAAATAGATTAAGTGTATGCCTAATAGGAAATATCTTTCAATTGAGGTGTCTAAATGAAAAGTGATGACAACTTAAGGGGCCATCTATGCATTGGTATTTGGCCTCTAAATACTATCCTTCAAATGCAATGATTCATACAGCAAAAAAAAATTGAGGTGGTCTGATTTTTTATGTCCTCTTATGTGTGAATCTTTTCCTTACATTCAGGGAGAAAAATTCAACTAGCTGATATCATGGCCAATAGAAACTTATAAGCTGTTTGGAACTTTAGTGATCCCTCAATTAGTATGTAGTGTGTAGTCTTCATGCTAAGTAGTATATACTAATATACAGGGAAAACAACACAAAATGTTCACTATAGGCAAATTATTTCACGAAAATGCCCCCTCCATAAACTAATTTCACAAATATTCCCTCGGCTGAATTTTTTTACCGGAAAATGTCTAGCTTCTCTTGTCATTAGAAAACACCAAGCAATTTAATGCAATTTAATGTTGTGTCTTAATTTTCTTTTCTTTTTTTTTTGTTTATTAGTTTCTCTTTCTTCTCTTTTTCCTTTTTATTTGTACGTTCCCACGTGGGTTATGTGTTGTGTTCTTTTCATTTTGTTTTTTTTTTCTTTCTATTTTGTCCTTTTCCTTTTTATTTTGTTTTTCTTTTGAAGGATAAAAATAAAACATAAGGAAAATATTAACTAATTATTTTTATATTAATAAACATATAGAAAAAAATAAATAATCAGACTACAACAACAAATAATTAAGAAAAATACTAGAGTCACAAGCTTATTTAATAAAACCTAAATTAATAATAAATAAAAAAAATCTCTTTTGAAAAGAAAACAAAACTTATATCTAAAATAAGACTCTATTTTTTATAACCCTTTTAACAAAAATTAACTTGCTAAACTTGATAGAAAAAATTAAAATATAAAAATGTAAGCTTAAACACTATTTGTTGTATTTTATTATAATTTTTTTTTCTTTTAAAGGAATGAACTTGTCATTTATGATACCATGTCAGTATGTGATATATTCTATGTCGATATCATAAAAGACTAAAGAGATTTCTTTGGAAGGAATGCATCAGTCCTTTATGATACCCTGTCAGTAAATGATATAATATAGGACTGAGTGTTTTTCTTGAATTAATGAACTGTTAGTCCTCTATGATACCTTTTCAGTATATGGTATATCAGGTAGGTGCCATAGAGGATTGAGTGTTTTCTTGAAGGAATGAATCAAACTTTTATGATACCCTATCAGTATATGATATACACCATGTGGGTAGCATAGAGGATTTAGCTGTGTTTTTCTTGAAGAAATGAAGTAGTCATCTATGATACCCTGTCAGTATATGATAAATATCATATGGGTATCCTAGAGGACTGAGGAGTGTTTTCTTTTGAAGGAATGAACCAGTCCTTTATGATACCCTATTAGTATGTGATATATATCATGTGAGCTTCATAGAGGACTGAGTAATGTTTGTTAAAAATTGAATCTACCATCTACGACACCCTGCCAATGTATGATCTGTACAGTTTTGGTATCATAGAGGACTGGGGTTTTTTCTTGAAGGAATGAACGGTCATCCTCTATGATACCCTGTTAGTATATGATATATACTGTGTGGGTATCATAGAGGATTGAGGAGTGCTTTTTGAAGGAATGAACTAGTCTTCTATAATACTCTGTTAGTATATAATATATATCATGTGTGTATCATAATATATTGCAACAATATACTTCAACTGCTACTGATTTGGTATTCTTTATGCTAGAATAAGTTTGTTTTTTGATAATTGATATAGAAAAAAATAAATTAAAAATTAAAAATACACTATATCAGTTATCTTTTTTTGTTGATATAGGAAAAAATAAAGGAGCCAAAAGGTGTATACAATCACCAGAAATTAAAAAAGAAGAATAAAGAAAAAGAGCAACAAAAGTGAACGAAATTAGATTATAGAGAAAAAATAAAAGAAAAGGAGCAAAAAAAAAAATGAATGAAATTAGATTATGAGAAAAAAAAAAAGAAAAAAAATTTAAAAAGGAACAAGAAATAAAGAAGAAAAAAAAGAAAAAAAATGGAGCTGGAATTAAAATAGAATCAGATTATGATGAAAAAAGAAAATAAAGAATAACAATATTTGGGAAAAAAATAAATGAACAAAAAGGAGAAAAAAGAAAAAATAAATAAAGAAAAAACAAGAATATATTTAAAAGGAGAACACAATGAAAAGAAGAAAAGAAGTAGAGAAATAAAAAAATTAAAAGAGACAATTACCTACAAAAGTTACAATGGGTAGAAGGGGTGTTTAGTTTTAGGAGTACGAATGTAAAGGGATAGAGCTGCGTAATTAATTTGTCAATTGGTATTTGTGTTCTTTTCCCATTACTACTTAAATATAAAAAATGACATTCTTTATAGATATACTAAAAATGAAAACAAGGCACACAAATTGAAATAGAGAAATGGGTACAACTTTATTTAGTCATACTACATTTTTTTATTTTTGAGTCAACTAGCATATTGATATTTAAAGGGGTGACAGCTGTTTTGTGGCAATTTCAATTGGTTTTTATTATCTTGAAATCCAAGTATGGAGATACTTGGCTTGCTCCTCAAAACAATTGTGGAGCGATTTATCTACAGCTGTGCGACAGCTCTAGTCTTTGGTCCGTATGTTACACATGCATGCCTGATGCCACCATGATATTGACTTCAACAGGTGACTTTGAACTGTTAGTTTTTTCATAGGCAAACTGCAAGCACGATCATTATCCAGGTGACTTTAAAGATTGAGTGATGTGCAATTATTCACTCTATTTGATATTATCTTGACTTATGTTTCGCCCACATGGATGTTAATATATTACTCCTTCCGTTGAAGAATCAGTTCAATTAATATATACTCTCTCTCCCAATTATGTGATATTTTTCACTTTTCGATAGTCAATTAGACTAAATTTTTAAGCTAAATTGGATCAAAAGTTTAAGATTAAAATTTGTATATTTGAATACTACATGAAAAGTATTATAAGTTGCAACTTTTCTCATATCAATTAAGTGAAATTTTTTTTTTTTAAATATTGGTCAAAGTTCTTGCCTTTTGAATCTCAAAAAGCAAAAAATATCACATAAATTGGGACAGAGGGAGTATAACACATTAGTGATGTAAGTATAGACAAATATATCAAGGGTAAAAACTTACTCGTGTTTACATCAATTATGACGTCTAATTAACTAAGACAAACTAGTTGTCTTAGTATAGTTTAGTGTCAGTTCTATTGCGAAAAAATAGAACATGTTTAGCTAGTCATACCTATCTTTATTAATCAAGAATATCCGGCTATTTCTTAATAGTAAAAGTAATTAACATGTTTAATTAGTCATACCTATCTTTTTCAAATTCAGGTCATCAATATATTCTTGCAGACTACTCCCTCCATTTCATAATAAGTGATGTTTTAGGCTTTTCATTTTATTTTAAAATAAGTGGTATTTTAAGATTTCAAGAAGAAATTGATCTTATTCTTCCACAATTATCCTTATTTACATAAACAAGAATAATTAAGTAGCTTTTCTAGGAAAGAAGTGAAATTTGATTAGGGATAAGTTAGTAAAACACTGGTAAAATTTGATTACGGATAAGTTAGTAAAACACTCCTTATGTTTTATGAGTTAGCAATCTCTAAAGGATTGTGCATAAGCTAAAAACATCACTTATTATGAAACGAATGGAGTATATTTAATAATGGGGGTGACAACTGTTTGTGCAAATTTCAATTGGATTTCGCCGTCTTCATATCCAAGTATGGAGATCATATTCTTGCCATTTAATACAGTTGTGGAGCCATTTAATTTCCACAGCTAGCTGTGCGACAGCTCTAATCATTGGATTGGATATTTGGATGTCATGTTACACTGACACGTGGCCACCAACTCGTTTACTTCAATAGGGTATATTTACATCGCCCAGCTTGGAGTGCAAATATATATAATCCTTTTTTTTTGTCATGAAATCTATATATATAATCCTCGTTCTTCGGCAGCTGCACAGCACGATCACTATCCAACTGTTTTGGGAGTTTACTTTTTTTTTTTCTTTTTTTTTTTTTTTTTTTCATTTTTCGGTTTGATCGAAGAGACTAGTTTAACTTGAAGATAAGGGTCAAAAATACACTCTAATTATCACTTTTTTTTTTTTAGTTTCATACCTAAATTATAAGAAGGTTGAGAAAACTACCTAAACTAATTTGTCCCCTTTTGCAAAACACACATGAACTAAATGTGTGTGGCTCTCTCTCCAAAATGCAATGAAGTTCGAAATTTTCTCAAAAAAATTGTCCACATGGCATAAGTAATGCTATGGTGGCACCTAAATTGAAATTAAAAAATAATATTTTTTTATACAAAAAAATTATATTTTAAAAAAAAACTGCATTATTTTTTTTAAAAAAATCAGCATTTAAAAAAAATGGATTTTTAAAAAAAATTATGAAAAAAAAATTGTAAAACAATATACAAAAATTTAGAAAATAAAAAAAAAATGATTTAAAAATTGGAAAAGTTGATTTTTTTAAAAAAAATGTGAAAACTAAATAATCAGTTTTCTTAGTTTATTATTTTTAAAAAAATGTTTCCATTTTTTAAACTATTTTTTTTATTTTCTATAATTTTTTATTTTTTTACAAAAATTATTATTTTTCAGTTTGTTTTTTAAAACAAATAGTTTTTTTTTTTTTTTAATTTCCATGTAGGTGCCATTGTGACATTATTTATCCACGTGGACAACACTTGGCAACATTTTTATATAAAATGGAGAGTGTAGATCACATGCCATTCAAGAATAATTTGAGTTGTGTTTTGCAAACTAGATAGTGATAGTTTAAGTAGTTTTCTCAACCTTTTGATAGTTTAGGTATGAAACTAAAAAAAAGTGATAGTTGGGATGTGTTTTTGACCCTTATTTCTTTAACTTATCTATATTCGTGTTAGGCAGGTTAACCAAGGAAACAAAGCACTCCCTATTAAAAGATTCACAATAAATTTCGAGAGTTGAAAATAAAACACCTCTACAGTTAAAACGGAAAAGGGCCAAATATACCCCTATACTATTGGAAAAGGGCTAAATATACCCTTCGTTATACTTTGGGTCTAAATATTGCCCTACCGTTATACTATTGGTTCAAATATACCTTTTCACCGTTAAAGTTGTCCAAAGTGGATATCCAATCCTACATGACACTAACAATAGATGAGGTGGATGCCACGTGGTATGCCACCTCACCACCCCTAACCCATTTTACCCCTCCCTTCTATTTGTTCTTTACCATTAAATTTCCCTTCCCCTCCACCACTATTGCCATCATTGCCGCCACATGGCAAAAATTACATATTTTTTAACTTTTACTGTGTTTTATAGTGCAACAAATGTATGAGAAAGGATAAAGATATGTAATTTTTTGTGTGAGCTGATTGAAGAATTTTGTTTAGTTTTGTTTTTCAATGAATGATTTTATGTGCTTTATCTTGTGAAGTAACGTTTTATGATCTAACTTGCATTATTTCTCTACCATTTTGTTGCATAAATTACTTTCATGTTCTTAACTTTTCATCAATATCTTCTTTGTTAATCTTTTATGTCAATGCATGTCATATTGCTTAATTACTGCTCCTATCATATTAGCCAAAAAGAAAAAGAAGCTTTATTATAAGCATTTAGTTTTCTTAGTTGCTTTTCAGATCTTAGAACATCTCATAATATTAAGGATTATAGAAGACATTAATCTTTTTTGTAGTGTTTGAAACTTGGGTGGAAAACTAGGAATTAGCGATAGCAATGAAGAAATATGAGATCGTAGTTTCACCTTCAAAGAAACATAATATAGATTTCTTCTGTTGCTTTTAATGGTTAACATTTTATATTTCCTCTTATATGCAGTCACGCATAAATGGTAAATTTGTTATCTCTCCCTCTCTTTGCAAATAAATGTCCTCTGTCAATATTAAAAATTATTTATTTATAAACATATCAATGATATATGATAAGATGTTAGTTTTATTATATTAAAATGTCTAAAGTAATTGCAATCGTGATATTGGGGAAAAGCGGTATACCAAACGTGTATTTATCACAAATGATAATATACTACTTTAAAAAGTTAAATCTGACAATATTTTCAAAAAATATTTGTTTGTACGAAGTCTTCCTCTTTAAAAGATCGAGCTTCAAGTCTGAATAATAATCATCATCTCATTGATTTGCCCGTATGATGATATATATAGCGAGTATTTTCCATTTTATTAGAAAAACATATAGAGATGTTGGAGACTGAAATAACTTGCCCATTGTGCCGGAGACTGAAATAACTTGCCAATTGTGAGCAATAAATATTGCAATTTTAAGCTTTGTCATCAGTTAATGGTGACATGGAAGGTTTTAATTTTTTTATTTTATTTAATATTTAAATAAGTGGTATAGTCACAATTATTATATGAATGTAATTTATTTCATGTTACATGTATTTTATAGCTATCGATCATGTTTAGTTCTTTAGCAGTACTTAATTTTCATCGTAATTTCAAGCTATTGTGTGATATTTTGGTTGATTGTATGCGTTTTATTGTTGTTTAGAGATGGTGATAATTTGTTTGTTAATCTAATTTTGAGAGAAATATGGATAGATTTCCCCTAGAAAAGAAGATTGAGGACTTGCTAATTTAGCCTCATATATAAGCAAATCTTATGAGAAATCAAAATTGCTTATTTTTTTAAAGAAAGTGTTTACTTTTAGAAAAAGAGGTGTTTGGCTAGATTTTAGGATTTTTTTTATTTATATATAATGAAAATATATTTCAGAAGCTAAATAACTGTGAACAAATATATAGCATCTTAGAACTTATGAACTACAGTGCAATTTTCATCCTTAGCTCACTATTTTAGCCTATCATTTGTTTCAAGTATATTTTGAATTAACTTAGATAATATAATTAATAAATTTAAAGAATATTATTATAAAATTAATGCAAAATTTTAAATAATTTTTTTTTTGAGTAATATAATAAAAGGTTAAAAATATTAAAAACTATTTCAAGAGTAAGAAAATCTATGTTAATACATTATATTAAAATGAGAAGGGAATAAAAGACAATTTAATACGAAGTCACATGTCAGTGAAATGATGTTAAGTAATTGATAACAATGACAAAAGGCAAAAATCGAGAAAGGAGAAATTTTCTAATATTAATTTTTATAATGTCGATATTTTTGGATAAGATTATTTGAATATGAGATGAAAAAACTATTTGAAAAATTATATTATGGATAAAATCACGTAACTGAAACCGTAACAGATAAAGTTGAAGATAACAAAAAATATTGAACAACAAAAGAATTTCAAGCCTTGCAATTTAATGATACCAAGTAATAAGTATAATACCTATAACAATAAACAAGGAATACAAATGTCAAAAACTTTAATGTGGAAATATAGAGAAATAAGACTTAAGTATATATAAAAAATTGAGTATAAACTTAAATAACTAATATTCGCACAGCATTCTGTGCAGATGTACGTATCTTTTAGTTTAGAAGAAAAAAGAAAAAAGTATATTATCTAAGCAAAGGAAATCTGGCAAACAGCATGAGCGATTCGATTGTTCAACTGGAATATTGTGATCGTGTCCCACAAGAGTATGAGGCCCAATTAGGCTGTGTTGGGTAGTTCATGGGCTCTGGCCCAGTTCCAAGAAATTGGGTTTTGCTGAAGGGAAAGGCATCAATTGGGGGGAAAAGGACACAAATGGCCGGTGGGTGAAACTAATCCCACCCTCTAACCCAGTTTTTCTCAAACCCAAATTATACCTACTAAATTAATTCCATCCATTAGCCAAAAATTAAATAAGACAATTTTCAAATAAAAACCCAAACACAAAAATGTTTGAGGTGATTTTTATATATAATATGTGTCATTTGTGTATAAAATATGTATCAGTACCTATCTGTAATGTATAGAAACTGTATAAAATATGAATCACTAAGTTATGTATCATTTTTGTATATAATATGTATCATTTGTGTATATAATGTGTATCAGCATAGTGCAACTGCCCTGTATAGAATAGAAAATTGTATCATTTTTGTATATAATATGTATCATTTTTTGTATATAAAGTGTATATATAATTCCAGCATGTGTATATAAACTGTATCAGTCTTGTATAGAAAGTGTACCATATGTATAAAAAATGTATAACAGAAACCGTATCATTGTGGTATATAATATGTATCACTATTGTATATGTAAAAAAATATATCATATCATTATTGTATAATATGTGTGTAATAAATGTATAATTAACGTATAATTTATGCAAAATAAATGTATGATTAATTCCAGCATATGTATATAAACTGTATAATTCTTGTATATAAAGTGTATATATAATTCCAACATATGTATATATATCTTTATGCTTGACCCTTTAGTGGCGACTTAGTCGCTACAAAAAGTCTTTTTTTTTTTTTTTTTTTAAGCGCACAAGGGTGTGGGGTAGGTCGGCCTTGACATTATTTTGGGCCGAACCGTACCATTTTTTGGCATTATTTTGGGCCGAATGGACACCTAGTGAAATTAAGCCCAAACAGTGATTAAATGTGGGATTAGTTTGGTTGAGTGGACACGATGTCCTTTTCCCTCAATTGGGTCATTTGCACTTCTTTCCTATTTTGTGTTGGCCTTTAATTTTTGGCCTTCAAATGGGTTGATCTTTAATTTTTGACGTTCAAAATCGAACTTATGCTTAGCGGGGCATAAGTTCTTTAAAGGCGCGGACTTAACTTGTGAATATTATGATTAAAGACCAGTCCATTTAATGGACAAACCGTGCAATTACTTCGTCAAAATTCAGGTCCAATAATTCATATGAAAGGGAAATTGGAGAACTTGGTTAAGTTACTATTTCCTCTGTCCCAATTGACGTGGCAATTTAATCTTTATTTAATTTAGAATTTTTATTTTATGTTCAAGTTTACAGCGATATGTGTGATTAATTATTTAGCTGCTGATGAAAATGTCGGTGATAGATTCTGCGGGTTTTGGATTTGATTGAAATGAAGAAACATACCGAAAATGGTCTCCTTGCTCCCGAATAAAGTTAGTGTAAATATGCGGAAATGCACACACCAGAAGAATGGGAAAGAGTTTAATGTACATTATCTGTATATATAAATTTTACGAGTTATTTTCACCTGTTATGACAGGTAATAATATTTTATTTTTAAAAAAATTAAGTCTCATATTTTAAGAAGGCTTATTATAAATTTTTATTTGAATGACAATATAATTTACATACACTAATATAAAATATAAAACTTAAACTCAAACATGAAGGATAACATGTTCACATGGAAATACCTGATTAATTCCTGTCAGAAACATGCGGTGGCAGTGAGAAAATGATTTACTTTATTAGAGCCAAGAGAATATTGTCCCCAAAATCCGTAACTTTTCAAAAAAAATGAATTGCAACGTGTCGGATTGTTTATCGTCTTACACTCCTTTATTTATTAAGTATGACTTAAATAATAATAATAATGGTTAAAATACATAGATTAATATAAATTAATTATGATTAAATTGATATATTTAATTATTTATGTAGAAGACATGTCATGCAGATGCAGTCATTATTCTTGAATTAATAGTTAGTCTACGAGGACCATCCTTAATTTTCAAAGTTAGTGGGACAAATCACTTAAGGAAGATACATTGATAACTTATTCAAATACTCCTTATGTTAATGCTTTTAAATGATTTTCCTAGAGATGCTAAAATCTTAAACGACATATAATTAGAATCGGAGAGAGTACATCCCAAAAATATAATGAAATTTCAATATTAGAGTTACCATATTTGATACAACTTCCGACTGCTAAGTAAATAAGTTAAACCATGTTGTAATTGGAGTCGAATATAATCTCACAAGTATTACTGTCTTTTTCACAAAAAGAATGAGTTTCAAGTAGAAGGGTTAAAATATATACTCCCTGTGTCCCAACTTATGTGGCATTAATTTCCTTTTTAGTCTGTTTAAAAAAGAATGTCATATTCCTATAGAAACAATTAACCGTATGAGATGATTTATAATCACATAAATATTTAAGTCTTATTTTGAACTATAAATTTTAAGAGTCTTCCTTTTTTTCTTAAAATCTGTACTCAGTCAAATGGTGTTATGGTGCCACATAAATTTAGATGAAGGGAGTAATTAATTTTAGGTCTACCTCGAAAATTTTGTTTAAGAAACTAAAATTCTGAAGAAAAAAAAAAAAAGTAAGACAACTTATAACTTTTATAGTTAAAAATATTGTTAAGAATTGTAACAAAATAAAAATGTATTTGATGCCTCATATAATAATAGTATCGCGTAAAATCAAACAAATAAGTGATTGAGAATGTCCATGTGTCTCTAACTTGTTATTTCAACGACCATATTTGTGAGAACGTAAAAATTACTTACTTTATCTGTTTCGGACCTGAGACCAGCATTTGTTTGAGGAGAACAAATTTTAACTAACTCCCACACCTAATTTGGTTTAAATTTATTTATTTTTAAAATAAAAACTTAAATATTAAGTAATTACACATAAAATATAGTAATAATACTTGATAATATTTTCTCATATCAAAATGATAGAATAATATATTTCCAATGTCAGTCATGGCCAACCAAAATTGTGAAAACATATCAGGACAGAGAGACTGCTTCATAAAAAACGCGAAATAGATCCCATAAAAATGTGACCAGCAACCTTAAAATCTAAAGTAGAGCTTGACCTCAATGTTCAAACCTGCAAAAAATAATGCACAAAAATTCTTTTAAGACATGGATTGCTTGTACCCAACCCCCATTTGCTCATTTGACAAGCTGCCATTTTAAATTAGTCAAAAGAAAGTAAAGGGTAAAGCAGGAAAAAGGTACAAATATCTATGCCCCTCATCTACCAATCATGTAAGGCTAGAACTAATTCTTGATTTTTCTATTATTCTTTTTATTTTTTGCAGAGAAATTGTGTATATCTGGTAAGCTTATATCAAACCCATAAACTCAAATTTTCAATTTTCTCACCGTTTTTTATTTTTTTATTTTTTATGATTAATTTATCTCTTTTTCAGAAAATTAATGGGTTTCAAGAAACTTGTAGTGATGATGATGGGTTGTCTGGGATGTGATGGTCAGCCCACAGAGCCTTCTACTGAGAAAACTGAATCCAAGTCACTTATAGATGATGAATCTGTTGTTGTTGTCACGTCACCTAGAGTTAAACTTGGTGATGGTAGATACCTTGCTTACAGAGAAAGAGGAGTACCCAAGAACATTTCCAAATACAGAATTATTATTGTTCATGGCTTTGGCAGCAACAAAGAAATGAGCTTTATGGCTTCTGATGTATGTAGATTCTCTCCCTCTTTCATTTTTTTTAATCTGTAGATCATAGTTTCTTGATTTTGAGACTGATACTTAAGCATCAATCTGCTTGAGAATTGTGAATTTGATATCTATATCATAGATTTGAAGAGAAAGGGTTGAAATAAATAGATCAAGAAATGATTTTTCTTTAGTTTTCAAGAACAATTAAACTTGACATTATCAGGTTAGAACTACTGTTTACAGTGATAATTGAATTGACTTCAGGGCAGAATAAGTTATTGAAATCTCTTACTTTTTGTGCTATGTTGCTTGCGTTCTCCAACAATGCACTACTTTTTGAGGATCCAACATGTACCTGGCGATATTTTTGGAGAGTCCGGGCAACTAGGTTTTGCGGTTAGCATATTTAGATTCTTTTCTTTAAGTTAAAGTTTATAGGAGGGAGCTGGAAAATGTGTTTCTATTTTTGTGATGAAGAGATGTTATTCTTGAATTAGCTTTGCCTAAATGTGTAGTTTAGATTTGATCTAATAGTGCTCTAGTTCCCAGGAACTCCTGGATGAATTGGAGATATACCTTTTGATCTATGATAGATCTGGATATGGAGAGAGCGATATAAATCCAAAAAGATCGCTTAAAAGTGAAGCGTCTGATATCGAAGAGCTAGCTGATCTGTTGGAATTAGGATCCAGATTCTATATAATAGGTGTGTCGTTGGGATGTTACCCTGCTTGGAGTTGCATCAAGCACATCCCCGGAAGGTAACAGTAGTAAAGACTTAATTGAGAGTGTTTAGCTTGTTGGCTTTACTGGTTAAGTTTTAGGCCTATTAGATTTTACTTTTGAAATATAATGCATTGCAGGCTTGCAGGTGTGGCTCTAGTCGTTCCCTTTGTCAATTATAAATGGCGTACACTACCTAAGGATCTAGTGAAGGATGATTACAGGAAACAACTCTGCCGGTGGGTGATTTGGATCACACGTTATGCTCGGGGGCTATTACATTGGTGGTTGACTCAGAAAGTTTTCCCATCAGCCTCAGTTCTTGATGGAAACCCTCAATTTTTCTGTGACAGAGACTTGGAAGTCTTGAAGAATACACCAGGATATCAATTGTTCACTCAGGTAACATTCTGCCATTCAGACAAAAAAAGAATTCTTTTTGTTTGATCTGTGGTATCAGTCACTACAAAAAGAACTGGAATTAGCTATGAACTTCGTCGTTAATCAGTCGCTATATAGCTCGTGGCTAATAGAATTTTTTTTAATCCGTCGCTAAATAGGATTACTAACAGATTTTGCTATTTAGTTACAGAATTGTCCGTCTCTAATTTGTATTTTTCAGTAGTGAGTATCTTTGGTGTCAGGATCAATATTTTGGTTGTGGGAAGTAAAAATCACTACACGTTTAGGTTCTGTAAATATGGTAAATTTAATCAGATGCTGTACTTTCATTTACAGGATGGCCTAAAGGACCGAAATGTATTTGACTCCCTTTGTACTGACTGTATTGTGGCTTTTGGGAGATGGGATTTTAATCCGTTGGAGCTAACTAACCCGTACCCACAAAACGAAAGTTCAGTTCACATCTGGCAAGGTTTCAAAGACAAAGTTGTGCCTGTTCAATTACAAAGACACGTCTCGCAAAGGCTGCCTTGGATTCGATATCATGAAGTTCCTGATGGTGGTCACTTGCTTGTTTATGACAATGCAGTGTGTGAAGCTGTCTTGACATCACTTTTGCTTGGGGAAGATCCTCCATTATACAGGCCAAAGTTAGAAGATCACTAAGTATTTATTCCCTGTAAGTAGATTGATTTCTTGAAATTAATTAATAAAAGTGTGCTTGATTCGCATTGTCTCCATAAACTTTCCCAGAGAAGAAAAGAGTGTGAGGCATTTCAACTGTAGTAGACAGATATTAAAATATAAAAAGGGAGTAAGGAGGAGGAGGGGAGGATATCTTCAAGGCGACGAGACTTGCCATTCGAGGTATGTTTAGGCCATTCTGATCAGCTTTCATTCAAAATCTCGTCCAAGAAATGATCAAAACCCTGTTTGAAGCTCCCTTTTCACGCCTATTTTTAAACTGAAAACGAAGCTACAGGGATCGGGTCTTGTGGATCTGCTGTTACAGATTCATCAAGTTGGGTGCTCACTGCTTACTGATTGTTTAAAAAATTGTGTTTTTACTTATTTTCATCTGACGCACAAGGATCTCAACACGAGAAAAATCAACTCCACATGAAGATTGCTAGAATACTATGTTTTGACAATTTTTAATCGTTTTGTATCTTTTCTTCATCATCATCAACAACAACATATCCAGTGTGATCCTATAAATGGGTTCTAGGGGGGACGGGGTATCCGCAGACCTTACTCCTACGTTGGGTAAGGCAGAGAGAATCTTTTTGTATCTATTAGCATTAAGACAGATAAAGGGACTTAGGTTGAGCTTTCTGCAAATAGGAAACTTCATTCTTTATTTTGTTTTTTCCTTTCTATTAATCAAGTAGGAAGTTTCCATTGTTTGGTAAACAGGCATGTCGCTATAAGGATTTCCATTTGTGACAAAACAGATTCCATACGGAAAGTGCCTGCCTTAAAACACGTTATGTGCATCAACTATCAAGACACGCAAACTATATAAGCCACTTTACTCACTTTCACGTTCCAAAAGCAAAAAGTTTTAGATTTTATGCATTGATTAGTGTAGAAAGAGATTCACACTATCATTCACTTGATATTCACACTATCATTCACTTGAAAAATAATCTTTAACTCTTTTATGATAGATATGGATTGATAATTCTACAAAAGATGGTATTTGATTACACCTTCCAACTTTGTTTTAATAATCAAAGTCCTCTTGTAACTTTGATCGATAAAATATCTTCCTCCTCATGTCCCACTTGATCTTTTAAAAATGCTTATTTTACACATTAGATTATCAATTCTCTTTCGTTTTACTACTTACTTAATATCATGGTATTTTTAAATTTTCTTTTTAATTCTATGTTAGGGATATGTATAAAACAAAAAAGGTGTATTATTTTCAAATTAAAAAGAGTGTAAAATAGTAATAAGCACAATAAGTCTATGGCCTTTAATAATGAATAAATGTAATGAATAAAAAGTAATTTATTAACAGCCGTCAAAATGAGCTTCGCACGGGCCGACTCAAACCAACCGGCCGACCTGTTAGTTGGATACGGTTAGGCTATGTTCTCTTAGCCCAATCCAAACTTGAAGCTACTAAACCCAACCCAGTCATTTTTTTTTTTCACGGACTGCCCTTCAAAGGCGCTGGTCTTTAACTTTTATCCCTCAAATTGCAATAAAAAAGTGGCTGAAAATACTCCGAGGTTTTGGGTTCGAATCTCCGCTCAGTAAAAAAAAAAAAAATTCTCAAGGCAGAGTTTTATAGCAAAGCAGGCCTATCGGGCAAAAGTCTACCTTAAGGTAGAGGTTTGCCTTAATGCAGAATTTGCCTTAAGGCAGATTTTTTTTTTTTTTAGGCCAAAATTAGGCCTCGAATAAGCCTACTTTGCTACCAAATTCTGCCTTGCAATTTTTTTTTTTTTCACTGAGTCGGGGTTCGAACCCAGAATCTCGGAGTATTTTAGGCGAAGAATAAAATTAAAGATCGGCAATTTGAAGGACAAAATTTAGAGACCACCCCCGAATAAGCGCAATCAAGCAAATTTCCCACTCCCAGTTAGCCCACAACCTCAAGATGTTGGGTTGGACTGACCCGTGAGATCAAACATAAAAATAAATATTAATTACTAATTTATTACGGATCATTCACACAAATACCCTTATTCAAGGGTGGTCTTTTGGTCGTTAATTTTTTCCCTTCACCAAATACCTTGAGGTTTAGGGTTCGAATCTTGGCTCAGTAAAAAAAAAAAGAAAAATTTCGCAAGGCCGAGTTTCGTAGCAAAAGTTAGACCTTAAGGCAGAGTTTTGCAAAATTCCAGCTGAGTAAAAACAATAAAAAAAATTGTCTTAATGCAAACCTCTACCATAAGGTAAAGTTTTGCCTTATGCTTGAAGGCAAAACTCTACCTGATAAGGTAGAGTTTGCAGTCAAACTCTGCCTTGCCATTTTTTTTAAATTTTTGAATGGGCGGGGTTCGAACCCGGAACCCAGGAGTTTTATGCAAAGGGAGAAATGAAAGACCACCACTGAATAAGGGCAATTTACACCCTAGTGCGGTGACCCGCTTAGAGTTGGGATGGACTAGCATTTAATTTTTTGTGCGGATTTCCCTTCAACGGCATTGGTCTTTAGTTTTTTCCCCTCAAATTGGTGGTCTTTAATTTTTGTCCTTCGCTTAATACCCCGAGGTTCTGGGTTCGAACCCCAGCTCAGTAAAAAAAAAAAAAAAAAAAAGAAATTTCGCAAGGCAGAGGTTTGTAGCAAACTTAGGCCTATTCGGCAAAAGTTAGGCCTTAAGGCAGAGGTTTGAAACTCTGCCTT
The DNA here is from genome assembly GCF_029784015.1 of Lycium ferocissimum. NCBI lineage: Eukaryota > Viridiplantae > Streptophyta > Magnoliopsida > Solanales > Solanaceae > Lycium > Lycium ferocissimum. The sequence goes on along the minus strand of NC_081345.1, from coordinate 37,358,961 downwards.
GCGAATCCAAACTTTGCCTTGCGATTTTTTTTTTTTTTAATTTTTGACTAAGCGGGGGTTCAAACTCGAAACCAAGAATTTTTTAGTGAAGGACAAAAATTAATGACCACCAATCTGAGGGCCAATTATTAAAGACCAGTGCCTTTGAAGAACAATCGTCAAATGACCTCTAGCATTTTGAAGGCCTTCCGAATTAAGAGTTGGACTGGACTAAGTTGTTACATCATCCAACTCACTAGGGCTGGATGGGCCAGCCTTTTTGACGGCCCAATAGATAATTGTGCCCCAATAAGTTTGCTCAAATAGTTTGCAGTTAGATTGCTGTATACTTTGCAGAGGCTTTGTTGGCATGTCACGGTTCGACCGTGCCATGAATTATGTCGCGGCCGATTTCTCCTCCTGGCGGCACGCACACGAGATGGCCGGTGTGCCTATAGTCCCACCTGACTATAAGCCTTGACCTTTCTTTATCCCAGGTTTTCTTGGCACGACCACGTGCCTCACTGTGATGAAAGCTTGCGCCCGTGAGGCTTTGCGCGGCCTGGTTCGATGTCAAAGGTCTATCATGCTGTGGCGCATTTCTTGTATGTCAGTCTCATCTACGCGCACACTGGGTTGGCTACGATACGCATGTCCTTCGCCGATCGATAACAGCGTCGCCTTCCCGCGTGCACAGTCCAATCCTCAAGCTTGACAATTGCCTTATGTCGTGCCCGAGTAGGGGAACTTCCAATCTTTAGCCTTTGTCATGTGCAGTCCTCTTTTATGTGTCCATGATTGTCTCATGGCATTGGCAAACATAGCCCTCGCAACATACTTCCATCTCTTGTAGTGCGGCGTTACCCCACGACTGCACGTCTAGGCCAACGGACCCTTGCTTGCAAGGCTGAAACCAAGTCAAGCTCACAAGTCAATACACGAGGCTCTTAAGAGTGGTGCCTCGAGTACTCAATCAGCATGGAGGTCTTTAACATCTATAAGGATAGCCTGCGGGGCATAATCAGTTCATACGTCAAGCCTTCGGCACTCGTTGTGTGCCCAACGCTGGCCCGCAGGCGTGGCGCTGTCCATAGAGTTGCCTAACTCGTATGGATACCAGTGGGACCCCTCTGAAATGCCTAGGCAAGCCCTTGAGGTCCTCCCTCAAGGTTGCTCACTTGGTGCGACTGGCCGACAGCATACACGAAGGAGGCTGGCTGAGCTTTAGACACCTCTGCCCCCTTTATATATGCTTTAAAGCAATAAACCCAAGTTTCTCCACTGGACATCCTTTTGCCAGAGAATCATGATTCATGATGGGCCTTTCTCACTCTTCCGAACTCCAAATGAGGCGCCGTCTGTTCCTAATTCTTTCTCTTGACTTCCTTCAATCCTCCATGAATTTTCATCCCATCCCCATACTCGTGGAACGAGATATAGCCTTCGAAAGCTTCAACACTGACACTGCTTCTTGGCTAAGTCAAGCTCATGGGTAAACGATCATCAAATGACGCCAAACTTGGTAAGCACATTCCTGAACATCCTAGGATGGGTCCTCTCACCCTAAATACCAAGATTCCATCCATAGCTCGGAAATGCACGGGACAGAAACTCAGGCTCGCACGTGGCCGGTCGTCTGCCGACAAGGCCCTTGGGCTCATCCCAGATCCTTGCTAAACTTCCTTGGCACTCTTAGGATATGCAATACAACATATCTAGATGCTTGTTGGCTCTCGCATTTCGGAGCCCATCGTCAGCGCACGTCACATGCGTGGCTGAGACTGCCTGCACAGTTGACACTCGTCTGCGCACGTCACCTGTGCGACTAACACTCGCTTGGCCCGCTTGGCACGCGCAAGGGTTATGGGCGCCAAGGCACAACGAAGGCAGCCCGTAACAATTATTATGTCAAAATTATTATTATCAGCAATGGAAAAATGAAATATAGAGTCGCTACCCTTTTTTTTCCCCTTTCTTTAGCTATTTTATTTTATTTTTGACTTTTGTAAGTAATGGGTTGTTGGTGATAAAGTAGGATTTGTTCGCTACCCTCTTTTTGTCCTTATGTATTTGTTTGATTTTGGAAAGTCTGGTGAGCTGCTGCAATCATATTTGCTCCAAATTCCAAATAACAAAAAAAAGGGGAAAAAAATTGCACTAGATCATTCTACTATTAGGTGTATAAGAACCTGTAGATTTCCTCTACAGAATCAATTAGTTGACACTTGACAATAATAAAGATCTTAACATTATTAATTTATATATCAAAATCGTTGAAATGCTTACAACTGTTCAATCATTAGCCTCGGACAAAATATAATAAGAAAATTAATTAATCATCACATTTCTAGCTTAGTTAATTAGTTGTCTTTTCTGCCCCCCTAGAATTAAAAAATGAATGAAGGCTACAGAAAATTATGATGCCAAAATTTGAGAGCATACGTAACAAACATTAATATGCAGTACTCGTAGTTGATTTGAACTCAAGATGTCAAAACCTGTTGCACAACAGCCCAATTAAGAGATGCACAATATTGTTCGTTTTGGCTCAATTATTTTCGCGGACTTGTTTCCAAACTCAATGGGGTCATTTGCACTTCTGTCCATATTTTGTACTAGTCTTTGATTTTATCCTTCAAATTGGCTGGTCTTTAAATTTTGCGCTTCAAAATAGAAATTATGCCTAAAAGGCATAAGTTACGCATAATAATATTCACAAGTTATGCCTGTGCCCTTAAAGAACTTATGCCCCTCTTGGAGTAAGTCCGATTTTAAAGGACAAAAATTAAAGACCAACTCATTCGAAGGGAAAACCCTGCAATTACACGAGTCCAAAAGAGCACTGCACATGTTGGTTTGAGTTATTGTCTTTGTGTGGGCCTTAATAGTAGAATCAGTCGGGAGACCAGATAGCCAATAATTTATCATATAACAAATATTACTTAGCGATTTGAGTACGTGCTCTGAAGTAGTAAGGCAATGGATTTTCAGGATTGAATCCTTCCGTCTAAGAACATATACATGTTTTTGCAAGTAGTTAGGTTAAAGAGAGAAATACCGTAGAAACATCAACATTGGCGCTGTTTTTACTTTTGGACCTCCAAATAAATCAGTACCAATGGAAGCATCATTAGCATATCATTAAGGCAAAACTTTAATTACTAGAACGACATGAGATTTTAATAGGACAAGACAGGTCATAATCATTTGGTGGTACAAATAAAAATTTAACTCAGTAAGCGAAAGCACGCGGATAATGACAGGTAATGCCATCTTTCCCCTTTAATTAATTATATTTTCATAGTTTAGTCTAAAAATTTCTCATAATGGCAATCAAAAGTAGTGGAGTAGTTAATTATAAAATGATTTAATAGAACAACTTAAAATATCTATCAACTTTGAGAAAAATGTTTGATAAAAATCCATCAGAAATGAAGGCGACCTTTTTAAATTCATGATTGAATCACTTTTTTTGTTGTTGAATTTAAGATCAAAGGGATGAAAAAAAATTACTATCAATCGGGTTTACTGTTTTATTCAAAAGGTGAATTGAGTATTGTTTCCTACCCCTATAAGATTAAGGATTAAATCTAATTTTCCCCCCAAAAATGATAATAGGTTCCTGCACCTAAGACTTAAAGGCGGTTAAAGTGAAATTTACTCTCATTTTACACATATAGATTGTCTATCGGAAACAACATCTCTACCATTACAATGTAAGGGTAAGGCTGCATACACGCTACCTTTTCAGACCCTACTTATGAGATTACACTGATTATGTTGTTGTTGTCGTCGTTAACTTTTCCTTAAAAGGTTCCTTTTATTTTCCAACCCTCTTTTATTCTAAAATGTATTCTACAATTTTTCTTCCATTTCACTCGTAAATTCTATTTAAGTTTTTACAATTTTTATTGTTGTCAAATTGGTTACGTTGTTGGTACAATTGGGTACTATAATTTTCTCGAAATATGAGTTTAGTGCGAGTCTAACCTAAACAAAAAAATTGACAATTTCTTGACCCTTGAAGCGTCACAGCAAGTTGAAAATCTATTTTGATAGCCACCTATCTTCCTTGTCACCAACCTAAGAGTTGATGAATTTATATTGAAACGAAAAAGAAAAGGTCAAAAATAGCAAGTATGCAACCAACTTCCTCATATTCATGGGAGTGGATGAATTAGGTATTCATAGCAACTAATATTTGTTTCTTTCCCAATGGAGAATCCACAAGTGTTGCTACGTCTGTGCCATACTTGTATATGCAATCTCCCCTACTCCACCCCTCACCATAAGTATTAGATAACTTTAATCACTAAATCTTGGACAAATGAAAAAATAAAAAGAAGCAAGTTCACTCTCCATCCATCTGTTAAAATATACAATATTGATAGTCTCTTCATGCACACAAAGAGCAAGTCACCCTCAGCTCCTACATATTAGTATCATATATCTCCAATTTGCAAGAGACAATTTTACTCAACTAATAATTTTGCTTCTTTCCTTTTTGTCCCTTCCATTTTAAAATAATCTTCTCAACCACTTTACAGAAATTAAGAGCAACCAACCATCTTTCTAAATCCTCATTAGAATACTTCGAAAAAAGACAATTGAGTCAGCTTCCTCCTCTCGTCCTTTTCCACAAAACAATAAAGGTGCTAATAAAAATTTCATATGATCTCACAGCTATTGCTCGACATTTTCCACGTGGAATAGATAATTCTGGTTATAATCTCAAAATTATAATTCTGATAATCATCCTAGAATAACTTGATTTTCAACCAAATGACCCTCAAAGGTAACTTCCTCACGCACATAACCTTAATTCCTTACATTTACAAGATAATAATAACATGGAGATACCAGGAACCTAACAGCATAAAAGAATAAAGGTAAAAAAGAAAAAAGGAAAATTCTACTCGTCTAAGTTGGTAGTTCTCAGAAATACAATTTGATCATCATCAACTAGACATTTATCTGGCTAAGAATGATATGATCAAAAATTTGAGAAGTGGTTCTGAGAGGATTGTACCATTTGTAACCCCGTTGTTGTTTGACAAGAACTATCATCCGCGATCAGTGTCCTAAACCATATATAATTAAAACAAGATCATAATACTAACTTGAAAGACATTATTTTTCCTTGTCCAATTTTTGTAATGACAAAATTTTCATCACAAGATTAATTATAGAATCTTACTCTCGTGGACGAGATACCCATAGAGAACTTAGAGCACGAAGTCGACCATAATATTCTCCAATCACCAAGAAACATCTGGCTGCTTGCCTAACCGTCAATATTCTGTGTAATTGATGCAACGTTTGTTGTCTCAAATTATCGGCCTGGAATTATGAACAAAAAAGAAGTCAAACACTACACCAAAAGAGGCTTTTAGTGGCAATATATTTTTCTTTTAGCGGCAATAATTATGGTCATAAAAACAATTACCAGTAATTAGTTAATGCCATTAGATCCAAGGTCGCTAAAGCCTTTAGCAACATTTATTATTAGGGCTAAAGTTTGGTATTGCCGGTAATAATTGATTCTAGAATATAATTAGCGACAATTAAGTTATTGCCGCAAATTAATTACCGCTAAAAGCATATTTTGTTGTAGTGCAATAGCCCAACATTATGAATTAAATGATACCAACAATATAACAACGATAACTATATATGCCTCACTATCAAGTAAATTGGAGTCGGCTATATGAATCGTCACTGCTTAATTTAATCTCAACTTATGACATCATCATATATACCAAATAATGCATACAATGGAGACAAAAATTTGATAAATAAAATATCTAAATCAAACCCAAGACAATCAACTAGAATTTTGAAATGGACCCATAGGTCGGGCAGCCAGGGCATAATCTTTAAATTGTTTAAAATGGTTGAAAGTTTGAAACACTTCAAGTTGTCTTGTATAGTTGTATGAGATAGCCTTGGAATATTCCAATCATTAAATAAGTTGTATTTTGTCCATTATTTGAACTAAAATAACAATATGTTGACATAATTTTTGTAATTTGTTTAATTTCCTGATAGCTCTACTATGGCTACACCTATCACTTTCGGATACGTATACAGTTAAATAAATGTTACAATATAGAATATGATAATATTAAGGACTATATATGACATATCAAGCATGCGTGCAGTCTTAATCTTCAAATGGTATAATCTTGATAATCAGTTAGCATGGAACTAGTCAAATAGCATGTAACTATTCGCAGTATGAAGTATTGTTTTAACTAAGTTCCTGTCTGAAGTATACAAGTCACACATACATTTATATGTAGAGTAGTATTACTGGACTAGTACTGTTTCGTGACAATAGGTGCAAACTTAATATAAATATCGACTTTGAACATTTTAAGCTTAATGTAGTCCGAAATAACAATAGAAAATTGGCCTTGTGACACATATATATGCACTTCAAATCCACGTAGAGAATCATATCAGACAAAAATGAATATGCTAATTGAACAAATTCAGGATCAAATGTTACCTGACGAACAAATCCTTCAAGATTGGAAAGTTTGCCCAATGCAAGAGCCATATGATGCATGCCATCATTGAGAGAAGCAGTGGCAACAGTATCAATTAAAGATTGTTGGAGTTGTTCCAGTCCCTGTGAAAGGGCTTCCTCTGCCTGTTGAGAAGATTGTTGGAGGCTATAAATTCCAACTACTTGTTGCTCTGTTAAAGGGTCCAATTGTCCAATCAACACCTGCTCAATTTCACAAAAAAAATTATATCATTATAAACAACAAAAGTATATTGATTTTTATCCACACACGAGAAAAAAAGAAGAAAAAAAAATCAGTCCAACTTGTTGGAAATATAAGGCGGACCCTTGATAATATCATAGGGCACAAAGATGGAAGAGGGAGGGAGAGAGACAAGCTCAGACATAAAAACTACTAAATAGTTTCACACACGTAATATGAACTTCCACATTGAAATCATCAAATTCATGCACCTAGATTTCCTAATAGTCATATGGATAACACCAAATATATAAACCTAGACATCTAAACATTTAAGTTACTATTTTCAACACAACTAACATTTACAAGACACTTACCTTGATAAGTTCAGAGGGCCTAAAGCCACCCATCCAAAGGAAGCAGCGTTCAGCTGGAGTTTTCCACATTCCAGTGATTAGGTGAAACACATCAGTTTTTGCTGCGACTCCCTTCAGGCTGAAAATTTCATCGTAATGAGCTACGTAACCATCAACTATTAATCTAAGATCACCATCTGATAAATGTGCTTGCAATGCAGTTCGAAGCTCGGACATGTGCCTCTGATCATCCTCCAACCACCTCGAATATTCCATGTCAAATATTGCAGCACCTGCAGCATAAAATGAACATCTTTGTCACAATGTTTTTACTAAAGGTTCTAATTTTAAGCAATTGTATGGCGTTGGCATGTAAACAGTAGTCCCTTTATCCCAATTTATGTGGCACCTTTCAGATTTAGAGAGTCAAAGTTTTAAATTTTGAAAGTAAATATTTAAGTTTTTTTAGCTAAAATTTACATATTTGAAACCTACGAAAGAAATATTATAAGTCACAATAATTGATCGTTTAAAATACTTCACAGGCCATATGAAAAGATGGTCAAAAGAGAAACTGGTTTGACTTTCGAAATCCTAAAGACGCCACATAAATTGGAGCTGAGGAAGTAAATTTATATTTTTCATAGCAAAAGATCGTAAAAAGGAAACGTTACTGATATAATACAGGTGGAGTATTCTGATATTTACATACTATATAATGTCCTTAGAGCATGCAGAAAGGAGGACAAAAAAGAAAAAGACAAACTTTCTGTAGTCAAACTCAAGTTGTTTTGTCTGCTACTAGCCAAGATTTATAAAGACTCAGACATGCAACAAATTCTGGATGCTGCTTATAGTCAAAATTCTGAACCATAATGAATTAAAACTGTGCTGATAGGCAAAAAATTAATTACATTCTTAATGTATATAGTATAAGTTAAATTTTTATTTCTTGGTTGCCCATAAGCAATGGGTTGGTTGAGAAAATGAATACGATAATAGTCCAATACTTACCAGAGCTGATATTGGAACCAGCAGCAGTACCACCTCCCAAGAAAATCCCCTGTTTGCCACAACAATCAGCAGAAAAATCTTTAACACCCACTTGCATTAATTATTCTAACATAATAAAAAGTCATTTTTAAAATATTGTCAACCTGAGAGCTAGCCCTTTGAAGTTCTTGTTCTAGCTGAGAAAGTCTTATCCTACTTGTTTCTAGTTGTTGTACATAAGCCTGCACAAATGCAAATAGTAACAATAATAATGTTAATGTGAAAGAGACTTCATAATGGGAAGCAAGAGAATAGTCATACCTTTTTTCTTATCCTGCTTTTCTTTGCTGCTTCTCTATTTTGAGCTAAACGTCTCAATGTCTGCAGTAAACAAGAAATTAAAAAAAAATGTCTGTTTAATAACTTTACAAGGTCCAATTAGGAAACAAGATAAATTAATTGTATGTTCTTGGCAAATGCAGATAAAATAGTGGCACCACCTTAGCATCAAGTATCCTCTCTGAGGTTGAAGCAGCACCCTTTTTCTACAAATATAAAAGAAACTACTTTAAGTATAATATTAATGTTGTTGATTATCTTGTAGAGTAGACATACTTATAAAATACTCCATACTTCAATAGCGTGAAGCTAGATATATTCCCCTTATTTTTCAATCTAAGTCCTTTTTGTTAAGCAATTAAAAAGTATAGCGTGTCAAAAAAGGCATATTCATTTTTTCAGACGTAGGGATTTTGGACAGAATCAAAGTTGTAATTTTCAAACATGTCCACTGACGAGGCATTTACTATTGCTGATGTTATGGTGTTAAGAATAACATTTGATGATGTTTACATGAACTAATCACCTGGCATTCTTGTAAATTTGGTTTTTCCAATTCCAAGAAAGATTAAAAGCCTGAAGGACAAGGAGTTAACTACAGTTCTGGGGAAAATAGAGCTTAAACTACAGTTATGAATAGTACATAAGGGAAAAAAAGTTAAGAAGTACTGTAAAGATTCTCTCTTTTTTTCCTCGTAACAGAGAATCCTTCAGAAAATCAGAAAACTGTGTCTTTGATGTATTCTTTTGCAGTTGTGTTGGGATTTGTGATTGTGTCTATACAAACAGTGAAAGGAGTAAGAGTTAATTATGAGCCACAATAAAGATTCCACCTTCTTTCCTGAGATCTTGGGATGTGACAATAATAGAAGAGAAGATAAAGAACTATGAGAAAAACCTTTTCACTGTTGGACTTGGAAACTAGTTCAGTTGTTGGATTATGACTTGCCATATCTTGAAGTGGTTGCTGTTGCTGTTGTTGTTCTTGCTGTTCAAGGGCCTTTCTACTGATGGGAGATTCTGGCTCAAAATGGGGTTGAGCTCTACTTGAAAGTGAACCTGAATCAGTACTCTCTTCTCTTGATTTTGAGTTTTCCTGTATGTAAAAAGGTAAAGCAAGAAAGAGATATAAATGTTGTGCAAAATCATCTACATATCACCTTCATTATAAAGCCTTCCAAAGAGAGTTGTCTATTTTGAGTAAAAGTCCAAGCTTGTATTGCACAAAGGACAATTTTAAAACAATATGGTCAAAGAAGGATAAGCTTAAAAAGGAAAGAAAATAAGTACTCTTGGGGTCTGTTGGAATCTCATAGGCCAAGACGGGAACATCTCCAGTGTTGCAGCAGGCTTCCCTGTGGCTGCTGCATATAAAGCTGTACAGAATCACAAAAGCAAAATCTTCAAGGATCAGCGTAAAAAAGGGAACAAAGGAAAAAAACTTTCAAAAAATCATATAAGGGAGGAACCTAATCTCCCCCGCTCCACCCCCCCCCTTTTTTTTTTTTTTCCTTTTTAGCTGCAGTTATGGAGTCAGTAAATCATGCAAGGAGTTGATGTTTCCTTGTTTGAAACCCCACGCCACTCAACTCTTTTGCAAAAGAATGATTACTATATTGGAAATGGTAAGCCCCTTAATGAGGCTTGCTTCTATGGACTTATTCAAAGGGTTGGTTATACAATGCAAACGTCAGAAAAAGGAGAGAAAAATCATACATGCTTTAGCTTCATCATTACTGATCTTAAATCCTTGCAGTACAAAAGCTTCTTCTAGCTCTCCAAAATCAAAACCGGGTCCTTCTTGATTACTATAACACAAAAAATAAACAACCCCAGTTAGAAGTATGAAATGCTAAATTTAAGGGGAAAATAGGAGCAAAAAAAAAAAAAAAGGATATACTTGGGAGTAGAATGGTACATGAAGCTTGAGCTAGCAGGATTTAGCCCTCTAAAAACTGCATATGGCATATTGTGGTGGTGTGATGGCCCTGAATCTGTTAAACCAGTCTCTCCAATTCCTTGACTCGCCATGCAAACAACTTTCAGACCATTCTTGATGAAACTAAAAGTTTCAAGAGAAAGATGTTAGCTTTTAATTTGAAGTACTAACAGAAAACCAAAGAAAGATGCTTAAAACTTTTGTACCTTTTCACCTCAAGAAACCAAAGTCTTCTTCTGGAGCAAAAACCAAATGAGAACTAGACGCTAATGACTAAAAAGCAAGTAAGAAGCAGTAAAGATCAAAGCTTTATTGTGAAAGCATAATATATGTAGACAGAGGGTCCAGTTTATTGATCTTTTATTGGTCTTTATTTTAAGCTGCTGCTTTCTTTCTCTCCTTCTCTATAACTAGTTAATCTAATATAGTTCTGTTTTTTTTTTTTTTGGGGGTGGTTTATATCTCCCTCATCCTGTTGTAATCAATTGTAATGATTATCAAATTTGAAACTAATCTTATGGTACAGAAAATCTTGTCCTTCGCAGACCTGTTCTCTCAGGGCTATTTGTGGGGTTTGATAACAAAAAAATATTTTTTTAATGTGTAGTGAAAACGCACAAGACAAAATTTTACACATGAAGGGAAAAGGACATTATGGGGGTGGGGTTACTAGATCAGACTCCTACTCCATTTTCTCTCTCTCCCTAACCGCCTGTTGTTTCTCATTGGCCCTTTTCTACCATTTCAGAGTTGCAAGTACTACTAACACAGACCACCAAACTTGTGATGAGATAAAAGGTAGGAGTACTTATGATGGTTTGATTTGTAATATTTGCATTCGTCCGTTCCATAATAAGTGTTATTTTAGCTAAAAATATGCATATTAAAAAATTAATAATAGAATGTGAAGTTTATCAAATTATCTCTATATAATAAAAATAATTTACTTTTATCTTTTAATTAGAGCATGCACTAAAAGTAAATCTTTTGACATTGAGAATTTAACGATACCAAGTTATTATGTAGCTTTTTCAATCATCATTTAAATGTTAAATTATTATCTAAGGGTAGAATTGAAAAAAATTAGTCAATTTATGTCTTGATTTCTTAAGGTGACACTTATTATGAAATAAATTTTTTGGCTAAGATGACACTTATTATGGGACGGAAGAGTATGCATAAGGGTAGTGTTCGAGTAAACTTGTGTATATTTGATTATTTCATTAAATACTTGTCACATTTCAGCACTGAATCGGATAGCTTTGCTAATCAAAGTTTAAATAAATTAGAAGAAATTTTTTATTTCTACTGGAATTTATAATCTAGTCTCCAAAAATTGATTGTAAGTACTGACACAAAAGCCACCAAACAATAATTTTACCAATATAGGAATAAGATGGATTTGAGGATAATAAAATTTATAGAAGAATCATGATAAAATGTTTGAAATTAAGATGTAGTTGCTTGATTGAATAAGGATTAGTTTTATTTCACGAAAAAAGAAACGAGCAAATAAATAACTTAAAGTTACGGGATTATTTTTTGGCAAAATATAGTTATACTGTCAAAACTCTCTATAACAGCATCGTTGTGTTCGAATGTTCGAATTTTTTTTTACTGTTATAGAGAATGGTTGTATACATCTATAACAACATTTGACACTTAAATAATAGTTGATTGTTATAGGCAAAAAAAATACATAAAATCTGATTTCTTATTTTTTAATATTATAAAAGTACTAACAAAATTATTTAAATTTTAAATCTCAAAGATATGCATACTTCACTAACTAAACATTAAAGAAAGTTAATATAATTTCAACAAGTTCATAACTGAGTGTATAATGTTTGAAGCTCTAAGGCGGACATTTTAAATCAACTTAAAAATTAATTAAATTCTTTCAAGATTGATGAAAGATATTTATAATTGTAGCTTGTTTCGTAGATTCTAATATCTTAGTGGTGATATAACGCTTGTTTTCCTTTTTGAAAAATATTTATAAATAAAATTAGAAAACAATGATATTTTTAGATTAGGAATATGTATTCATATGTATTATTCTTTCATAAATATAGTATATTAAAGTATCAAATTAAATAATTGATCAAAATCTCTACACTTATTACTGGTAATCATAGATATTAAATTTTTCTAAAGATGACTAATTATTATATTACAAAAAAAAAAAAAAGATAATTGTTATACAGGAGTAATTTTACAAAGAGCGTATTGTTATAAAATTAATTGTTATTGTTATAAGTAAAATGTTGTTGCAGAGAAGTAAAATATAACATAAAAAGCCTGTTTCGAAAAAATTAGTTGTTATAAAGAGGTGTTATTATGTGCGGATGCAGTTATAGAAAGATATGACTGTATTCATTTATGATGTTTGCACCAATTTAAGTAATTTAACTTTTAGAATTACAAATTTAAAATTAAAAGTACACGTAACTTAATAATGGTTAAGCGATGAATAGTTTATCTGCAACAGATACGAATTGCATTCATTGATTCGATGCAGACACGGTGCATAAATAAATAATTTCTTTTGCTTTTTATTTTGGCAGTTACTCCCTTACAAACCTAAGAGAAATATGTAAAATGAATTTAAAACTTTTTGGTAGTATCAACCAAAACTTTTTAAATAAAGCCCACTACCACCTGTGTTCATAATTAACTAATCAAGGTTTTGAAATGGCTTTGTTTGGTATTATCCTCCTCATTGATAGGTCAACATCCAATCCTTCTCATCACCTAAAGTCAGGCCACACACCAAAATTCTTTTTTTTTTCTTTAATAAGAAAATATTGTTTGTCTTGCTCACAATTAAGTCCAAGGGAAATTGAAGTGGATTTTATAATATATAGGGTCCCTTGTTTGCAATTGCATTAGGTATACCTTTGCCTTCAATTATCATGCCAAAAACCAAAAAAATAATGTTCTTAAACCTTCTTGCTTTATTTAAGTTTAAAATTCTCAAGAAACGCCCATTGTGCCTGGAATAATTCTTGAGTACAAACAAGAACAACATACCCAGTATATTCTCACATGGTGGGGTGCAGGGAGAGGGTAGAGTGTCGCTAGAACCTTACCCCTACCTAAGAGGTTGAAGAAATTTCCGATAGACTCTTGGCTCAAGAAGGAATAATTCTTGAGTAGAAATTATTAAAGCCCGTTGATTATTGGCCATGCAAATTTTCATACCAAAGGCTAAATCCAACCAAAAAAAAACCCCCAAAAAACTGTCCAAACACCACCTATGGCTATTAAGATTAAATGATAAACATGGAGAAATACAAAAAAGAGCGAAAATTGAGAGAATATCTCTAAATAGATGGGGCCATTTCAGTCATTAACTATTTGTGAAATTTAGACGATGGCTCTGGAGTCTGGACACCATTAATGTTATGAATTAATTAATATAAGAGGCGGCGAATAAACAAATTATTTGGAGCCATTAGGGTCGACCTTTAATTATACAATTTCAGTGATATCTGTTGCCACCTAGAGTAGTTTGAACCTTCAATAATGTAGACTTTGAGAACTTTTCTTGGTATAATATTTATTTAAGCAATATTATGCTAGTCTAACAAGGAAATGCTCTCTTGTTGTCGCTTTCTATCAACCTAACAGATACATATATCTAGACATAGGCCTCATTTGTTTTCATTAAAATGAAGACGTCTGAGTCTGAATCTGAATGCGCATCTGAATCATTAAGATGTTGTCTCTAGATTTGAATATTGAATGATTAAGACTGTTTGTTTTTCAAGATCTGAATGTGCAAAACATAATTTTTTAAACATAATAAATATACAATTTGAATAAAAGAGTAAGAAAATATTAGAAAATAAAAATATTATTTGACAAAAATTGAAACATTTATGTTCTCTAGTAATAGTGGAGATGCTTTATAGTAGTGGTGGGTGGGGTGCGATGGGGTGGTAGGTAGGGTTGGGATGGTGTTGGTGGTGAGTGGTGAGTGGGAGGTATGGTTGGGGTGTGGTTGGTGGGTGGTAGAGTAGTGGAGGGTTGGGTGGCTGGTGGGTGGTTGGAGTGGCGTGGGTTGGAGCCTGTAGTAAAAATTATCCATACAAAATACCTCTTAATGATATTCAGACATTATTCAAGATCTTAATGATTAAGACATATTCAGATCAAATAAGTGGTTAGATCTTAATGTAAATAAATGCGCTTAATGGCTTGAAGTATTAGCCATTAAAATTCAGACCTCCATTAAGTGCAAATAAATGAGGCCATAATATGCTCTATAACCTTGTGATAAATCCATCCAACTGCTTGAAAATATTAACTAATGTAATATCCTTTTCACAGAGTCATACTCTCGCACAGAGTGAAGCTAGAGTTCTAATTATGGATTCGATAAAATTTAGTACATTTTGCCAAAATCTTATATTTATGTTAACAAATCTTATGAACATGTATAAATGATTTATCAAAACCTAGTGAGTTGTTTTTTCATAAAAATTGATATTCATAAATTTGAAATTTTAAAAGTACGCACACGTTTATATATAGGGTGCTGCTATTTGGCACAACCCAAAATGGCACAACTTGGCACAACCCTACTAAAAAGTCTTAATTACCCTTAATGAAGATTTTGGCTCCAATAAGTGGTATTTCCCTCCAAATTTCTTTCCTTCAAGGCAAAGCAATTATTACACATAACATGCTTAAGCTTTTCATTCTTTCAATACCTAGAACCTGTCACGCCCCGAACCATGGCCTGGGCGAAACACGGCACTCGGTGCCTTACTGCATGTGACCGAGCGAACCACATGGCTTCTTTGAATCATCATGAGGCATAACATGAGCGGAATATAACGTGAATGCATGATGAGCCTTTATAAAACGTAGTAAGTCATAATACTTAATAAAAATACTTGTTTAAACATGAGTGCGAAAATAACATGAATGAACCAAAATAGCTATACGACTCCGAACGTCTGACATAACATAACTGACTTGTCTAATCCATGAAACCTCTATCATGAGTCGCGGAAAACATACTTGCGGGACAAGGCCCCCGGTATACCTTAGATGCATAACTAATCATAAAATAAAGAGTTGACTAAACCCGAATGAGATGGGGCTCGCGATAGCCGATACGAATCGTCCTGCGAGCGGATGTGTCGTCTGTATATCAATACGCATCGTGAAATGCGAGCCCCCGGCAATAAAGGGGACGTCGGCACATTGAATCTTGGTATGTAAAGCAACCGAATGAAATAACATGGGACATAAAGTAACAACGATAAAGAATCGAACGTGAAATCGAAAAGCGGTTATGAGCATGAACATGAATACATATATAATATAAAGCATGAGTAAAACATGGTAGGTAGGGAGAGCATTTCATAACCGACAATATAATATCACCACGTGGGTACGTAGGTACGGTACCTCGTGGGACCGAGAGCCCACACCTTGCACTTGCCGGGGTATAAGGTGGTAACGTGCCGATGGATCCATTCGGTGTAAAATTAAGGTATCGTCCTATCCGGGCGGAGCGAACCTTGTCCTACGGTGGCTACGTAGTTTCGGGGCTATCTGAGCCTTCTCGGTAATTTGTGCAACTCCCAAAAACATGAACATAATATAGTTGGCTAAGAAGCCCATGATTTTCGTGAAATAACTTGTAAACATGGTTTCACGAAGTAACTTGTAACATAGCTTGTACCATGGTTTTATGAAATAACTTGTATTTAGCATGTATATTTCTTGTATCATGGCATGAAAATAATTATATGATTTAATTGCATGAAAACTTGTAGACATATAGGATATTCATGAAATAATCATTCTTAGTCAAAAACATGCGTGCAAGAACCCATGGAATACAAAATATGGGTTTTCATGGATTACGGACAGATTCTCAATAATCATAATGAGTATCAAGAACACAATGATAGAATACTAACAATTCAAACATAATATAATCATAGACATGGACCTAGGGTTATCATGAGCATAGTATAGACTAGAAACCCTAGTTTTGTAAAGTTTCATACTTTATGGATTAGGAGGCGTGGGGAAGAACAATGATATTCCCACACGTAGATAGTAACTCTACATACCTTAGTCGCTCCAAAACTTGAATTAAAGACTTAAGCTTTGAAGGAGATTTCCAAAATCTTGAATTCTTGAACCTTGAGATGGTTTTCTTGGAAACCCTAGTTTTAGGAATGATGATTTCTTGTTTAGATTACAAGGATATGTATTAGAATTGACTTGGAATAATTAGAGTAGGCTTACCTTGGTGTTCTTGAGGTTTGGGACTTGTTCTCTATGGATTTAGGGTGATTTTTCGTGAATGGGGTGTTAGGGAAATAAACCCCAAGCTTAAATATAACTCAAAACACGAAATCCCGAATTTTGACCCGAAACCCGACCTTTTGTGCGATGGGTCCGCGATGCACGGGCATCGCGCGACATTCTGCAGGTAAATACTCATATTGCGCGATCGGCCCGCGATGCGGAGCCATTGCACGCGCCCGCACGCGCCCCCACGAGCGACGCGTATCGGTTCTGCACAGTGTTCGGTAAAATAGGCATAACTTCTTGTACATAGCTCTGTTCAAGGCCCATAATATACCGTTGGAAAACTATTTCAAAGGGCTACAACTTTCATGTTTTAAGTTTCCTCAAATTCCCAACGGATTTTCACGAAACTCGAAGGACGTACGTATCAAAAACTTAGCCGATTCTATAGACTTTTAAACGCCTTACTATTAGCCATATTGAGATGATCATATCTCCTTGCTCCGATCTCTGATTGGCCTGGTCCTTATATCGTTAGAAAGATATTTTTATGTACTACAACTTTCATCGAGGGTACTTTCCCAAATTCCCAACTAACCAAAGAGTTATCACTGCTCGAAGTAGGCCTATCAACCATTTTCGCAAAACGTTCAAACCTTCAATTTTTCCGCTAAAACTCTAATGGTATGAGTCTGACCTTAGTTCTAAGATACGGGGTGTTACAGAACCCATAAATTTATCTCCCTCTAATATTTTTATATAATTTATACATACATAGCATGGACCTAGAAAGCTTTTTTGGTAGGCTTCTTAGCTGACATTTGTTTTTGTTTGTTATTTTAAGACTCTTTTATTTTACGTTTCTCTTTGTTTGGTTTCTAATAAAATATCCACTAAGTCTACTTAGTGGTTTGTTTAAAAAAAATTTAAAAAAAAATTATACGTACACCTAATTTAGTTATTTGGTCAACCTATATATACGGTCTATCAATACAAACTACAAATTAATGTACCCTATAAATACAATATTTAAAAAGTCCTAAATTACATACAAAAATTGTCTAATTTTTTGACGAAATTGCATTTATTTTATATAAAAAATGATTGAAGTGAATCAAAATTTAGTAAAAATATTTACTCAATCCTATATAATATTTAGATAAATTGAAGTAATTCAACATTTTAATTACAGTCAATCATAGTGTTGATTGCTTGTTTCATCCAGTTTTTGTCATTTTTTTTAAAAAATGATTGAATTAAATTAAAACTTGCTAATTGTTCCTCAATTATATCTAATACTTATCTAAATTCTTGCTAGAATAAATCTTTAATTCAAAGTCAACAATAGTGTGACTACTTGTTAAACCCGCTATTTAAAAAAAAAAATGATTGAAGTAAATCAAAATTTGTTAATTGTTATTCAATTCTATCTAATACTTAGCTAAATTGAGATAATTCAATGTTTCCATTAAAGTCAACTCGGTGTTGACTAATTGTTACATTCACTATTTTTTTATTTTCTTAAATTAATTTAATTAAATCAACACTTACAAAATATTTATTCGATCCAATCCTATCTAATGCTCAACAAATTGAGATAATTCAATGTTTTAATTAAAGCCAATCACAATGTCAACTACTTGTTACATTCATTATTTTTTTAAAAAAAGTTGATTGAATTAAATTAAAAGCCGATAACGATTACTCAATCATATCTAATACTTAGCAAATTTGAGATAATTTAATATTTCAATTGGAGTCAACCATAGTGTTGACTGCTTGTTACATCCTTTTAAAAAAATAATGATGGAATTAAATCAAAACTTGCTAATTGGTACTCAAATTTATCTAACTCTCAGAAAAACTAAGATAATTCAACATTTCAATTAAAGTCAATCATAGTGTTTGACTACTTGTTATATCCACTTATTTTATATATAAAAAAAAATGATTGAATTGAATCAACACTTGGGAAAGCTTTACTTAATAATGGTTGATGCTTAGCTAAATTGAGAAAATTCAACTTCAATCAAAGTCAACCATAGTGTTGACTACTTATTACGTCTCTTTGTATTGTTTCAGTTTTATTGAATGTCTACGAAGAGACACCACTTGTTACATCGTCTATTTTAAAAAAAAATGAATTAAATCAAAACTTGTTAATTGTTATTCAATCATATCTAGTGCTTAACTAAACTGAGGTAATTTAATATTGCAATTAAAGTCAACCATAGTGTTGACTACTTGTTAAATCCATATTTTAAAAAAATAATTGACTTAAATCAAAACTTATTAATTGTTACTCAATCATATCTAATACTTTCCTAAATTGAGATAATTAAATATTCCAATCAAAGTCAACCATTATCATAGTGTTAACTTTCGTAACATCCACTATTTTTGTTTAAATTGAATGAATTGGATATGAACTTGATAATTGTCACTCAATTCTATTTAATAATTAACTAATTGAGATAATTCATATTTCAATTAAAGTCAACGATAGTATTTACTACTTGTTACATCTATTTTTTTTTAATTGATTGAATTAAATTAAAAGTTGCTAATTGTTACTCAATCCTATACTTAGCTAAATTGAAGCAATTCAATGTTTCAATTAAAGTCAACCATAGTGTTGACTACTTGTTACATCCACTATTTTATTGATTGAATTAGATCTAAACTTACTAATTGCAACTCAATTCTATCGAACTTAGTTAAATTGAGATAATTTTTATGTTTTAATTAAAGTTAATCATAGTGTTGACGACTTGTTACATTCATTATTTTTTTTAGAGTGATTAAATTAGATCAAAACTTGTCAATTGTGACTCAATTTTATTTAATACTTGACTAATTGAGATAATTCAATTTTTCAATTAAAGTCAACCATATATTGACTACTTGTTGCGTCTACTTTTTTATTAAAAAAAAATGATTGAATTAAACCAAGAGTTGCTAATTGTTACTCAATCCTATATAATGCTTCGCTAAATTGAAGCAATTCAATATTTCAATTAAAATCAACCATAGTGTTGACTACTTGCTACATCTACATTTTTTGTTTAAATTGATTGAATTAGATCTAAACTTGGTCATTGTTACTCAATTCTATTTTATACTTATCTAATTGAGATAATTCAATGTTCCAATTAAAGTCAACTATAGTATTGACTATTTGTTATATCTACTTTTTAAAAAAAAAATTGATTGAATTAAATTAGAAGTTGCAAATTGTTATTCAATCCTATATAATACTTAGCTAAATTGAAGGAATTCAATGTTTCAATGAAAGTGGACCATAGTGTTGACTACTTGTTACATCTTTTATTTTTGTTTAAATTGATTGATTTAGATCTAAACTTGCTAATTGCTACTCAGTTCTATTTAATACTTAACTAATTGAGATAATTTTATGTTTCAATTAAAGTGAGCCATAGTATTGACTACTTGCTACATCTACTTTTAAAAAAACGATTGAATTAAATCAAAAGTTGCTAATTGTTATTCAATCTTATATAATAATTAGCTAAATTGAAGCAATTCAATATTTCAATTAAAGTTAATCATAATATTGACTACTTGTTACATCCACTATTTTATTGATTGAATTAGATATAAACTTACTAATTGCTACTCAATTCTATCTAATACTCAGCTAAATTAAGATAATTCATTGTTACAATTAAAGTCAACCGTAGTGTTGACTACTTTTTACATCCACTCTTTTAAAAAAAAAAAATTGATTGAATTAGATCTAAAGTTGCTCATTGTTACTTTTTTCCATTTAATACATAACTAATCGAGATAATTCAATGTTTCAGTTAAAGTCAACTATAGTACTGACTACTAATTACATTTTCTTTTTTCTTTTAAAATTGATAGAATTAAATCAAAAGCTGCTAATTGTTACTAAATCTTATATAATACTTAGGTGAATTGAAGCAATTCAATGTTCCAATCAAAGTCAATCATAGTGTTGAGTACTTGTTGTATCCACTATTTTATTGATTAAATTAGATCTAAATTTACTAATTGCTACTTAATTATATCTAATACTTAGCTAAGTTGAGATAATTTAATGTTTCAATTAAAGTCAACCATAATTTTGACAAACTCTTACATCCACTTTTTTTTAAATTTTTTTTTGATGAAATTGAATCAATAGTTATCAACTTGTTTTACGTAGTCTTATTTAATACTTAGCTAAATTGAATCAATCCTATATTTCAATTAAAGTCAACCATAGTGTTGAACACTTGTTACGTCCATTTTTTTTTTAAAAGTTATTGAATTAAATCAAAACTTGCTAATTATTACTCAATTATAGCTAATCTTAGCTAAATTGCGATAATTTATTGTTTCAGTTAAAGTCAACTAGCTGTGGCAGCAATGGCTACGCCCCCAGGCCTCCGTGTAGAGAGAGAAGAGAACGTTAGTTTTTAGATTAGATTATGTTCTAGTTGATTCATTTTTTCGTCCCAACCATAGTGTTGACTACTTGTTACATACATTTTTTTTTAAATAGACGAAATTAAATCAACTCTTAGCAATTTTTTTTTACTCAATCCTAATCTAATCTTAGTTAATTTGCACTAATTCAATTTTGAATCGACCCATAAAACAAAACAGGCAAAAACATCAATTTCCAAAAAAAAAAAAAAAAAAAAAAAATAACAAAGAATTTTAATTAGAATAAGAAAAAAACGAAATCTATACCCTTCTATTATGTTGAAAACCATCAGTCTTATTAGCCGGTACAAAGTTAGTGAGAAGCATCTGATCACCGCCACGATTATTATAAGAAGGAAGAAAAAATTCCTAAGCCATTGGATTGAGCTTGAATTTTTTCAACATGTCAACAATATGTTGCATATGATAATTATCGATTTATCCAATGAAGATATTTTTTGAGTCGTATTTAAAAAAAAATAGGCATGTAAATATGTACTTTTTTTTTTTTTTTTGATTCCTCTTACTTTTTATTACTATAATTATACCATCCATAAGAAGTATGGAAAATAAAAAACTACTCCACTGTTGCGGGCTTCAACAGTTTATTGTTTTAATTTGCTTCACAATGAACCAATACGATAGGTAAATGGATGTACTTGGAATACGTGTATTGCATGTTTTTTTCTTGTTGAATGTTATTGGGAAGAAAAAGTAATTATGGTCTTGAAGAAAGAGAGAGTAAAATTTGAATTATTTTGACTTTTCCCTCTAACTTTTCAGAAAGGATATCAATGGAATAAAAAAAGAGAAATTTACCGGTACACCCTCAAATGCCATGTGAAATTACATTAATACCCCTAAAATGGTGAAATTGTGCCATTTGTGGTTGTGCCAAATATATTTACCCTTATATATATGTGTAATGTTTTACTCATCAACCACTTTTGGAGGTAGGGTGCCCCCACCAATAATTGCTTCCAAATTAACCAATGATTGTCCTTGGAAAAAGTTTGAGAGTTACAAGTAGGGGAGACAGATTCCATTATAGTATTTGGTATGCATGCATTTGAGTGCTTAAACTTTTTATTCTTCATGAAACTTAATTAAATGCAATGTTCTTCATGTGGAAAATTGTGAAAACACTCGAAAGAAATGACTTCCTTTTGGATCTAACTAACATTCCCTCTTCTTTTTTCCTGGAATATTGATTGGTTCGAATCATATCTAAGGGTATTATTCTATGTCTTTAATTAATAATCTTTTCAGATTAGACATAAATTATAATCAAGTCATTGCTTGTCACTTAAGCATGGAACTAAATTTGCTATATATTTATATTATATTAGTTGCGTGACATGTTACGTATCATCAAAACTAAACTCCGTGCTTTATCGTCTAGGTTTATTAATTTCAATCTTGTCCCAGTTCTTTTCAGCAACCCCACTCCCCACACCCCCACAGAAAGAAAAAGAATATTCCCGTCTAGAAAGAAAATGTACTTTTGAATAACAAAAAATAAAGAGTGGGACAAAAGAAGGAACAATTCTGCAAAATCAACTCCACAGAATCCCCTAAAAGTACTGCTTCTTGTGATTCGTTTAGATTTTTGGTGCGTTTAAATTCAGTCTCTTGTTGGCTCTTTCACTGTAAAATTAACTCCAGTAAATACCCTAAAGTATTGTTTCAAGACTTAATTAACATAATACTCGCTTTTAATATAATTTTTACAATATAATGAGAACTCTGTATGAATCATATCATATTATATTAAAAACGGAAAGCTTCTAAAGCTAAAGTTGGATTATGAAATGCCCTCAAAAGTTGATTGATGCTTTACTCATTGGCTGTTACTATGCCAAAGCTTGAAATTAATTATTGTAATGTTAATCCTCCCTATCTCAGCTTTTATGCGTTTGGTCTTTTGAATTTCCATGACCATCGGTATAATTAGGATAGCCTTTTCATATTCTTTGATACTTTATAAAAGTGCACAACACATTGACAAAATGCTTTTTCTTTTTTTCTCATTCTTTTCTGTCAGAATTCTCTTGTCTTCTTGCTTGGTGTTTTTTTTTTTTTTTTTTTTTGTGGTAAATCTGTTCTTTTTCATGTTAGGCAAACTTTAATTTCTGCTAACTGCTTGCTGTTTAGGGAATTGTATATCTTATGGTGTAAATATAGGAATCGATTGATTCAAGATTTCTATAAATTTTAATCTGACTTTAGTTAATATCTACAGTCAAATATTGAATAAATTTAATCCCAAAATTTATACGGGGATATTTCCATTTTCAATATTATTTTGATCTGTTTACATGCCATTATTTTATGCCTCTTTAGTACCTTTTTTTCGTTCATTTGCAGTGATAGTAGACGCAAGTGTTTGGAGAATGCCAGATACAATTTGCAACGACGATGTTTCAATAGCAGCAACATTAAAATTTGGTCGTATCTCATTTTTAAAAAATCGTTACAACTGTATTGTATTTGGATCTACTTAATTCCTAATTAGATTTAGTTGTTCCATTTTGCAGATTCAGATGGTATCTAATAATTTGCATTCAAGGATCAAGTCATTCAGACAGACTGATTGTTCATTAATATGTATTTTTCCTTTCAGATTTTCAATTGCTCATTTATACACATGTTTTAATATTATACCCATATTATTTAAAATAGTTTTGACTAATTGACATGGGACACACGTGTAACATACGTGTCCAAAAACTAGTAGAAGAAAGTAAGCCAAGCTGCCGTAATTCTTGTTCTTACTGGTGTTGGAAAAATAATTTCACTTTAAAAGTAAGAAATAATAACGCGTACTATGTAAAATGGTCATAAAGTTGTTGAATGTTCAGACTTTTGGATCACACACTTCTCCTGGAGTAATTCTTTCCTTTTCACATTGTTTGATGACTGCAATTTCTCGACTCTCAAACTAGTTCAATCTTCAAATATTCGTTCCAATTAGTACAAGTGACACTGCAAGAATATGCCAAAACGAATTATATATAGTATACTAAATGATGTAGTGGGAAAGTGTTTTTTTCCTTTTATTGAGTGGTTCTTCTTTACCCTTTGAACAAGTCTTCTAAGCAACAGAACGAGACAATGCTGAAACTTGAAACCTTCGTACAAATTGATAATTCATTTACAGAGTAGCAGGGCCATGGTTCATGCATACAGAGTCATATTAAGTAGCAAGATTTTCACAGCACATGATATGCTGCAAGTACAATGACTTTTCAACTACAAGAGATAAACATAGTATATCATATGTAATTGCTTGAAACTCTTATCAGTGCTGCCAGATTACTGCCTTATCCTTAACTGGAAAATATTTATACAACGCATTGACAGATCGTATAATTTACGATCGAATACATACTTATAACTTCCAAATCCTACAATCTAACAACGAAATTTGCAATGTGTCTCGTTGAACACTATATATTTAACACAAGAAGCACTACCAAAATCTGCTCACAGCCTTCTTCCAAATCCTCTTCAGTTCCTTAAGGAACTTGCACCCCCCTAGCAAGCCAGGTCTTTGGAGAGCTAGGCATCACCCGACTCGATGCAAATTATCTGCTTAATAGCTACCACAACTGATGTGCAACTGTACAATGGGGAAGAAAGGTATCATTCCCCTCCATGCCTATCCCGCACATGTAAGACTTGATGCAACTCAGCCCCCTTTTATGAAGATCCTTGTAAGCTAAACAGACATCATAAGACAGCTATGAAGCATAGATCCTTGTAAGCTAAACAGACATCATAAGACAGCTATGAAGCATGATCCTTGTAAGCTAAACAGACATCATAAGACAGCTATGAAGCATACTCCACATGGGTAGCATTCCTCATAGACGCTGGCGTCGCATGAGCCCGACTGGCCCCGAAGGGCGCCGACGGTTCCAAGGCGAGCACAACTGTCGTTTGCAAGGAGCATCGTTTGGGCAGATAGGAGGCAATGAAAACCCCATGCCCACTGCATCTACCGAATCCGAGAGCCCGAACTACTTGCAATGGATCTAGGTATAAGACCTAAAGGTCCTATTAATGAGCTCAAATTCATCCCTGAAAGTAGAGAAGCATAATGTAAGAGGGATATAGCTATAGTTATCAGTGTCGGAGCCATGATTGTCAGTAAGGGGATTCAAAGTATATATAAATAAACACAAGAAGAAGTCAAGGGGATTCAACATCTTCTATATATACACAAAAAGTTATTCTGATCTTGCATATACATAGTGTAATTTTCCAGCGAAGGGGGTTCGGATGAACCTCCCCCCCTCCCCCAGCTCTGCCCGTGATAGTTATCATCTCTTGTAGAAATAGAGATCTTAAAAGTACGTGAACTAGGATCTGTTTGGTATTGTAGATGAAAAGAGAAGAAAAGAATTCAAGATATCAATTTAAAAGCCATGCAGGTAATGAGTACTAGTCATAATTACAGGAAACAAGAAAAATATTTATGTCGCTTCCTGGTTTTGCTTTAACGGCAAGAATTGTTAGAACATGCAATATAAGGAGACAACTGTTGAACTGCTGGCACAGGATTTGCACTATATGGTACACTAGCCCATCTATTCAAATCTTGTTAACTCCTCCTTCTCAACTCATATCTTTTTCGTCCTGCAAACAAGTCTTCCTATACCATAAGGGCTCCAAAAAATTGAAACAATTATCACATTAACAAGTCAAGTTGAGCACACATCATTACATCACTAAAAGTGTCTTAGTAATGTATAGTACAAAGTCAAGCCCACAAAATTAGAAGATAAACTCAAAAATATAACAAGCTGTTTGTAAGCTGCTTTGGGAAGACTTTATACTTATGATCGACTGGTAAGCTGGGGTATGGATATTAATGATCAATGTCAGCTTTGCAGATGTGAACCAGAGACACTCACCATTTATTCTTTGTATGTCCCTATTCAGGTAGCACCTGGCTTAGACTATTGCAGTGGCTTCATATCAACAGATGCAATATAGTGTGGGATGATGAACTAAAGTGGGCTGAAACATGGTGCAAAGGGAGAAGTTGCAGGGCTGAGGTGTATAAAGTAGTTCTGGCTGCAGCTGTCTATTATGTGTGGCAGCTGTCTATTATGTGTGGAAGGAAAGAAATAACAGATTCTT
This sequence comes from Lycium ferocissimum, assembly GCF_029784015.1. Classification (NCBI taxonomy): domain Eukaryota; kingdom Viridiplantae; phylum Streptophyta; class Magnoliopsida; order Solanales; family Solanaceae; genus Lycium; species Lycium ferocissimum. The sequence goes on along the minus strand of NC_081345.1, from coordinate 37,332,760 downwards.
TCAATAGAAGAGCAGAAGCATTGATGAAGTCTTAAAGCAAATTGCACAAGAGGTGTACTACAGAGCAAAGATGAAGCCAAGGAACAGACCACTGCTACCAATGTTAAATTGCTATTCTTAGTCTGGTTATGTCAGGAGCAATGAAGTAGCTGGAGCACATCAGGACTTGGGCGTGTCCAGTCCTGTTTTTCCTTTTATTTGAGCTCTAACCGATTCACTTTGGTGATAAAATTAACTTTAAGTACCCAAAAAAAAAAAAAAAAAATCCTGTTTGAAACCATTTATGAGAAATATCTCCGGCCTCAGAGGTGGATTCAGAATTTAAACTTGATGGTCCGAGCTTTAAGATTCTTAGTGCTGAACGCATTGTAAATTATGGGTTGATATCTAGCATTTGTTGAAACCATTATGAGAAATAAGTATCTCCGGCCTCAGAGGCCGACTCAGAATTCAAACTTGATGGGTCCAAGCTTTAAGATTCTTGTCGACTCAGAATTCAAACTTGATGGGTCCAAGCTTTAAGATTCTTGCCGACTCAGAATTCAAACTTGATGGGTCCAAGCTTTAAGATTCTTAGTACTAAACACATTGTAAATTATGGGTTGATTTTTTATTTTATATTTTGATCAGGAAAGAAAAAATTCCAACCTGCCGGATTCGAACCAACGACCGAAAGGTAAATTATGGGTTGATATCTAGCAATTGTTGAAATTTTAGTGATTTTTCACATATATATCTATACTTCGCGTTGAAAATCCCAGTAACTAAGGGCTGCATCACCCCTGTCCAACCTACTAGTAGCTGAATTTCAATAAGTAGGCCACTCATGAGAATAGAAAAAAAGTACTGAGGTGTTTCAGACAAAAACTAGCATCTTGGTAATGAAAACAATAGGGGGCTGTATTAGATGAAGGTTGTCACCACTTCCTACACAGTGCAGAGGCTAGAATCGCGTGGCTCGCTGAGACAAGTGGAAGAGGCATTTCCAGTTACCTCAACAGGAAGGTGATATAACACTGAAATAAGTAAATAAATTTAGAACTCCTCCACAAGATGGATTTCCCAAAGCTTAGCAGCCAAGCAAAAATTACAATCCTAAGAATTTATAAACATATCAAGTCAGTAGTATCATCCTTGTGATTCAAAAATCATCATTTCGCACATTAAACCATTATTGTGAAAGCTCAGCAAGCGAATATGAAAGTACACAGCCTGCATTCACAAATGGAGAAACAAAACCAAACAATGTTGCATCAAATGGGGACTCCTACAACACCATAACTTACAACTTTTGAAAACAAATGCAATTAGCAAAAAAAGAAAATAATAAGAAACCAATCCACCCAGTACCAAGGGGATGGACAAGTAGTGTGAGATTAGAAGTAACAACCTAGATATCCCAGATACCAATAGCAGGTAGAACTTTCATGTGAGCCCATCGCTCCAGCTTTCATCAGCAGGTTTTTCTAACATTGTACTGTAATAAGCTGTCCCTCGATTAGTTACTGTATACACAAGCATCATCAATAATAAACCAATCCACACGAGGCTAAAGTAACTCTGTTAATTGAACTTAGTGCGATTTTACATACCCAAATTATTGAGAACACTGCGAAAAGTTCTGAATGATTGACTCCATCCCACACGATCACTAAGGAATGTTTTCAAATCCTTCAGGTTTCGCTGGCGTGATCAACTGCCTTAGATTTAGAAGTAATGGAATGACAATTGGTTGAAGGGCACAGCATGAGACAGAGGGAGGATAATTTGTTTAATGAAAGGGGTATATTATAAACTAGAAAAAGGAACCTGAGTAACAGAAAAAGGAAAAAGCAAAGAACTGTTTGAAATCATGTTTGTTTGAAGGGAGGTAAAGGAAACGGAGGAGAAACCAAAGGAAAAACAACTGGTTATTTATCTTTCCAAATAAATGTCATTTGCCTGCTAGAATTTTATGCATCACTATGCTAAGCCTGGAACATTGGCCAAAGATTTTTGGCAGCTAATGAAACATAAACATTTCAGAGAGATGTGCATCAGAAGAGACCTTAGAAGAACCACTACTAGACTGGCTATACTAAAAAAGAGAAACCAAGATAGAAATAATGCCAGCCCAAGGCAAAACTACCTCGACCAGTACAAGTAAGACGAAGAATGAGCAGGCACAGCAGATGGAACAACATCAACTGCTTGCGAGCCACTGCTTCGGTATGGTTCAGTTGCTGGAACAGTATCAGCAAACTGATATGGTGGAGGTACAGTGTTTGGCAAGCCCGTAGAGCCTTCCAAATATGATGGAGGCCTATAAGCATCGTCAGGTATGGTGTTTGAGCCCTTAGAGACTACCAAGTATGGTGGAGGCTTATAAGCATCACCAGGTATGGTGTTTGGCAACCCCGTAGAGGCCTCCATGTATGGTGGAGGCCTATAAGCATCACCGGATATGGTGTTTGGCAACCTCGTAGAGGCTTCTAAGTATGGTGGAGGCCTATAAGCATCACCAAATATGGTGTTTGGCAACCTCGTAAAGGGTTCCAAGTAAAGTGGAGTCCTATAAGCATCAGCAGTTATGGTGTGTGACAACCCCGTAGAGGCTTCCATATATGGTAGAGGCTTATAAGCATCACTAGGTGTGGTGCTTGGCAAGCCCGTAGAGGTTTCCAAGTATGGTGGAGGCCTATAAGAATCACCGGTTATGGTGTTCTGGCAACCCCTTAGAGCCTGAGCCTTCCAAGTAGGATGATGGCCTATAAGCATAGCTGCCGGAGGCCAGTCACACACGACTGCATCACCACGCCGTTCATATAACTTACCAGTATAACTTCCTATTTGTTCAGGTGTACTATCAACTAAAGTCGATCCATGAACTCCAGCACATGAATCTCCTTGCACTGATTTACCTGCTCCAGCTCCAGCTCCGCTCGTGGCCATAACACCTCCTACAGGTCCTGGCAGTGAGCCAACAACATTCTCACGTATCAAGCCTGCCACAGGTGCATGCAATACCGATGAGGACAGAGAATAACCATAAACGTGGCCAGCAGTTCCACCACTTTCTCACGAAGTGTCCTTGCTATTATCGACATGATTAACAACTTTTTGCTGATGCGGGGGCCATGGATTTGGACAATGTGAGTTTTTCATTTCTTTGTTGCTGAAACATCCAGATGACTCAGTCTCATCAATTTTTCTCTTTTGTGCCATCTTCTGATCACGTATATGCCTAATCAATTCAGCAAGTTCTTCCTGAGCTACATGCTCATTCAATTCAGCAATTTCTTTCTCCAAGCTCATTATTTTCACATCGAATTGCCATCCGGGAAGAAGTTTGGAAGGATCGATCTTCTGACGTTCCAAAAATCTGATGACAGATTTCAGAGCAAACAAGTATATCTTTTTTGCTGCACGCACATTAATACTTTGTTTAAATCCCTTAAGTTTTTTCGACAATGTCTCCTTAGACTTTTTTACAAATGATGTTAAGAGTCTCTGACGGTTAAATTTGTCCTCAATACCAAAAGTATAGACAATGTGAACTGCCTCAACTACATTGGATTTGACCCTCCACTCTATTCCATGGAAACACTTGATCTCCTGAGGGCACCAGAAATCCCCTTCACGCCCAACTGAATCAAATCCCTGATATCCCGGTATAAAAATCCATATGATGGAACCCCGAAACATCCAAGGAGCAAAAGCAAACCCCGGGCATCCATCTTATGAGCCTGTATGACACCTCCTTCGGAAATCAACCTCTCCTTCCATGCTAAAGCTGCCTGCCTCGCATCATTCTTCACCCCTTCCGCAATCTCAACTACTCCTTAGCCCTCGTCCTCTATCATCATCAACAATAAGCACTCCAAAGCAAATACAGAAGCATTCCTTTGTTGGATCATATGTGAGCCCTCAATGTACACACCGCTCCCTTGAAGATAAAACTTATCGAGTCATTTCAGCACGAGCCTAGCTGGATTTTCCGAGAGTTTCAATGCCTTGGAGACTTGTTCGCGCAGTCTTCTAAACTCTGAGAAATGCTTTAACAAGTAATTCTTCAGACCACGATTGCAGTGGCTTACTAGCTCAAAACAATCCCCCTTCCTTTTCCTCTTCCACTTCTCCACGTCATCATCTTCCTCTTCTACTTCCACTTCCACGTCATCCTCTTCTTCTTCTTCTTCAGAGGGGTCAGATTCTTGGGATGGTTCCGGTTCTGGCTGTGGGGCTGAGAATGCTGCTACTGGTGGTGTTAAAGAATTGGTATTAGTAGCATGTGGGGGTGGGAGCAGTTGCATAGAGGAATCAATACATGGTTGTAGCTCACTGATGCACCTTTGGAATACTGGGACTGAGTCAGAGAGTTTGCGGAGATTGGCAATGATCAACTCCCTTAAATATGTGGTGATTCTTGCAATTCCGAATTATTTCGTGATACTTGTTTCTGTTCTGCTTGGACCAAATGGGGCTGCAAATGGTGGCCGTGACAGTGGCGTAGTACTGCCGGAATCCGGTGGTTTATTCATCGGATTAGAAGTGGAGAACAAGAAAGAGAGGAAGGATGGAAACCCCTCAAGAAATCAAAGTGTACTTGTCTAGGTTTTTTAACTACAATGGCGGAAATCAACATATCTTTTTCCTGTATTTTCATTGCTGCTATTGTAAATTTGTAATTCTGAATGGCAGATTATAATAACTTACCTGCCCATATAAATTTTAGGGAAAAGGACACTATGTGTCCAATCAGCCAAACTAATCACTGTTCGGGCTTAATTTTACTAAGTGTCCGTTTGGCCTAAAATAATGTCAAAAAATAGCCGGTCAGCCCAAAATAATGCCAAGACTGACCGGTCCAACAGCCCAGACGCTTAAAAAAAAAAAGACTTTTTTGTGGCGACGCCACTAAAGGTAGCTACAACATATATACATATGTTGGAATTATATATACACTTTATATATAAGAATTATACATTTTATATACATATATTGGAATTAATCATACATTTATTATACATAAATTATATTTTAATTATACCTTTATTATACGCATATTATTCAATAATCATATGATATTTTTTTTTACATATACAATAGCGATACATATTATATACCACAATGATACGGTTTCTACAATACATTTTTTATACGTGTGATAAACTTTTTATACAAGACTGATACAGTTTATATACACATGTTGGAATTATATATACACTTTCTATACAAGAATGATTCAGTTTATATACATATACAATAATATACAACAGAGGTGCATATTATATACACATATGATACAGTTTCTATACATATGATATATTTTATATACATATACAGCAGGGACACATATTATATACACATATGATACAGTTTCTATACATCAAAGCTTTTTCAGTCCTGCAATGGCGTCTTCATATGAATCCTCTACCATTTTTGTAACCTGCAACTCACAAATAAAATTAGAGAAGAAGGTGGAAGAGGAAAGAGGAGGAGAAGATGGAGGAGAAAGTGGAAGAGGAAGAAGAAAAATGGAGAAGGCAGAAAAAGAAGGGAAAGTGGAATTAGTTTAGTGGTTATAATTTGGGTTTTAGAGAATTGTGGCCATCGGGTGGAATAATTTTTGGCCGAGCGGCCATTTATGTCCTTTCCCCTAAATTTTACAACTTTTTGAAAACTCAAATATAGGAAGAGGGTCGAAAAAAAATTGGGAGTCAGCATGAAAATAATTTGTCGTTATAAATATTTGAATATTAAATTTGTAGAAATGTTGCTACTTAGATTTGTATTTCATTGTATTCAGTATAGAAGTTAAATTATATGAAAGTAGTAGATTAGGAGGGACACAAAAGGCTTCATGTAGCTAATCCTAATTAGTATGCGATTGAAAGCATAATTGATACTAGTATTACTTTACCTACCAGTAAATATAACAAAAACATGGATTGAATCCAAAAAATGTTCATATGAAATACCACAGAGTAAACAAATAAACATGTAAAATACTAAAGAGTACAGATTGAAAGCATATCTGTAACAATGCATATATTATCTTCGGAAAAGGCTCAAATATGTCATTGAACTATCGAAATGGCTCATTTATGCCACTCGTCAATAGTTTGACTCATTTATGCCATCGCCGTTACCAAAATGGCTCATCTATGCAATCGTCGTTACCAAAATGGCTCATTCATGCCATTTTTCATTAACAACGGTTTTACAAATACCAGATATAACAAATGACCTCCAATTAGAGGTTTACGTTGTTTAATTAACCCAGCTCAATTTTAAATCCCAAATTAATAAAAAAAAAAAAAAAAAACCGACCCAAATTAATGAAAAATGGCATGAATGAGCCATTTTGGTAACGACGATGGCATAAATGAGCCAAACTATTGATGAGTGGCATAGATGAGCCATTTCCGATAGTTCGATAGCATATTTGAGCCTTTTCCGTATTATCTTTCACACACATACACACACACACACACAAAAAAAAAAAAAAAGACAAACATAATTGACGGCTTTATTAAGAATAAGATGTTGTGTTAAGATCCAATATTAGATACCACTTCCTCGTATCATTTTATACCACCGTGTTTGACTTGGTAATTAAATTTAACAAATAAAGAAAGACTTTTGAAATTTGTAATAAAATAAACTATAAAAATTTGTTTGGCTAGAAATTATTTCATTAAAGGCAAAAGAAGTAACTTTAAAGATGATTTTTTACTAAATATAGAAAGTGTCATTCTTTTTGGATTGACTAAAAAGGAAAGAGTGTCATATAAACTAATACGGAAAGAGTAATTAATAATGTTTATTTTTCAATACTAATATTGTTTAAATAACTAATGTTGAATATGTAATATATTTATTTAAAATTTAATAAATACAAAATACTAGTACAACAACATACCCAGTGAAATTCCACATAGTGGGGTCTGAGGAGGGTAGAATGTACGCAGACCTTACCTCTACCTTGGGAGGTAGATAGGTTGTTTCCAGTAGACCGTCGACACAAGGACAAGCAGTTCAAAGCAGTATATAAAAGACGTGAAAAAAATACTGTAAAAAGCATGAAAAAGCCGTCTGAAAAAAGAAAAAAAAAAGCAGTAACTATCACATAATGTACGATAATCGAAGTACAAGAAACAATAGATAGTAGTAGAAATCGAAGCCCAAAAAAAAAACTACAAGAATAATACTATGACTAAGTAGGACAACGCGAAACTACATGCTAGCCCTCTACCCTAATCTATGACCTCCATAACCTCCTATCTAAGGTCATGTTCTCGATAAGCTGGACTTGCGCCATATACTATCTAATCACCTCTCCCCAATATTTCTTCAGCCTATATTTCCTCTCCTAAAACTATCTCTAGCCAGCCTCTCACACCTCCGCACTAGGATATCCGTATATGTCCTCTGCACATGTCTGAACCATCTCAGTCGCGATTCTCGCATCATATCTTCCACCGAGGTCACTCCCACCTTGTCCCAGATATCCTCATTTCTAATTCTATCCCTCCTAATATGCCTACACATCCATCGCAGCATCCTCATCTCCGCAACCTTCATCTTCTTAATATGATAGTTTTTGACTGGCCAACACTCCACCCCATACAGTATAGTTGGTCTAACCACCATTCTGTAGAACTTGCCTTAAAGTTTGGTGGCATCTTCTTATCACATAAGACTCTGGACGCGAGCCTCAATTTCATCCACCTTGTACCAATACGGTATGTGACATCCTCTTCAATCTCACCATTTCCTTGGATAATAGACCTAAGATACTTGAAACTTCCTTTCCTCTGGATGACTTGAGTATCAAGCTTCACTTCTATGTCAGCCTCATGTAACACATTACTGAACTTGCACTCCAAGTATTCCGTCTTGATCCTACTCAACCTGAACCCTTTAGACTCCAGAGTAAGTCTCCAAACCTCCAGCCTAGAGTTAACTCCGCTGCGAGTCCCATGAATCAGAACTATGTCATTCACGTGTAATGGCACCTCACCTTGAATTTGTCATGTCAGTCCATCCATCACCAAGGCAAATAGAAACGGGCTAAGAGCTGATTCCCGGTGCAACCCTATCACTACTGGGAAATGCTTCGAGTCTCCTCCCACTATCCTTACCTTGGTCTTGGCTCCCTCATACATGTCCTTGATTGCCTGGGTGTATGCAACAGGTACCCTTCTAGCCTCCAAGCATCTCCGAAGAACCTCCCTTGGAACTTTGTCGTATGCCTTCTCAAGATCGATGAATACCATATGTAGGTCCCTCTTCCTCTCCCTATATTGCTCCACCAATCTCCTAACCAGATGAATGGCTTTTGTAGTCGAACGCCCCAGCATGAAACCGAACTGGTTCTATGAGATAGACACGCATCTTCTCACCCTCTTCTCCACCCTTTCTTTCCCAAACCTTTATAGTGTAACTTAGCAGTTTGATCCCCCTATAGTTGTTACAACTCTGAATGTTACCCTTGTTCTTATACAAACGAATCATTGTACTCCCCCTCCATTCAAAGGGCATTTTTGCCGTCTTCAAAATGACATTAAATAACCAAGTCAGCCATTCCAAATTAGTCCTGCCTGCGTTCTTACAAAATTCGACCGGGATCTCATCAGGCTCGGTCGCTCTTCCACTGCGCATCCTTCTAACAGCCCCCTTCACCTCCTCGACCTTTATACTCCTATAATACCCAAAATTGTGAGGCCTCTCGGAGTGCTCCAAATCTCCCAGCACAATGTCTTTGTCCTCTTCTTCGTTCAAGAGTTTATGGAAGCATGACTGTCATCTCCATCTAATTAGATCATCCACCAGCACTTTGCCGTCTTCGTCCTTGATGCACTTCACTTGATTCAGGTCATGTGACAACCTCTCCCTTGCTTTGGCTAGCATGTACAACTTCTTGTCTCCGTCTTTGTCCTCTAATTCTGTATACAAGCGTTCAAAAGCTGTCGTTTTTGCCGTAACTGCAAGCTTTGCCTCTTTCCTTGCAATTTTATATCTTTACCTATTCGTCCGTCTCTCCTCCTCATCCTTGCTTTCTACCAACCTCACATACTAGTAATTAATTTAATATAATATAAATAAAATATTTTTAAAAATTATATAGTTGTGGCAAGCGGTTGCAGGAGATGGATGAGCAGTAGCGTTGGATGATGGTGGTGGTTGTGGATAGTAATAATTGGCGATGGGCCTGACATTAGTAATTGGTGTTAACGGTTGATAATTGTGTTGTATGATAGTGATAGCTAACAATTGTTTAGACTAATATTTGTCGTTGAAATGATTGATGGTGATGATTGTCAGTAATTAATTTGTGGCTATCGTGGTAATATTGCGAATTGTCGGCAGTGGTCGTGGTTATTGTGATAATGACGATTGGTTGTGATGACCATAAATAGTGGCAAGTAATTATGACGTATGTCGTGGATTAGTATCAAATTGTTATATTTGTAAAAATCCCTTAAATGAATAGGATCTTCATAATAGACTTTTGTGTATGTCTTAATTATTCGGCTATATTTCGATCCAATAAATGATTAAAAAACAAACTCCAACTAATAATTAAATTTAGAATAATCAAGACTTAGACACAAAAAATAAGTTAATGAACGAGATATGAATGATTAAGAATCAAATTTCTACGAACAATCAGGCCTAAGAAATATCTATTGTAGACCATTCACCTTTCTTTTTTTCAAAACTCAAGTGGAAACTCACAATTTCTTATTTTATTCTTTTATAATCGTAATTTTCGGATTAGCTTGTGTGTACTTTAACTACGTTGTAGTTCCTATCTCCTGCTACAGGTAACAGCTAACCTCGTCCATGAAAGTTTGAAAAAAATTAGTGTTTTTGCCCTTGTTGTTCTTATTTCGTTTATATTTTTGTCATTTGCTTTTCTTATTTATTTTTTGTTGTTATTTTTAGAATATTATCAGTATATAATCAATCAAACACGTCCAATGTGATTTATTCATCCCATTCAATTCAACTTGATTTCATTTTTTTATGAAAAAATATTTGAGTGGTCATTGTAATTTGTTTTAATCCAGTAAAATACTTGTAGCATTTCTCAATCTTTCTATTTTTATGTTTTTTATTTGGTGGAATTTCTGAAAGTCTTAATACAGGAAAACTTAAGAAAGAAAAAAAGAAGAAAAATATGGTTTTTCTCTTATTACTATTTTTTTGGGTTACTTATTAAAGAAAAAAAAAACTCATTTAGAAATTAGTACTGCCTAATTGCCTACATTACAGCTTACAGTCTAACTTGCTATTGAGTTGACTGTTTAGCAAATCAATTCCCTTTCTTGTTTATTCAATTCAAGAACTTGTCTTTCTTCCTTCTGGATCTCTAATGGGTCGTGTGATTTCACAGTTAGTTCTACCATTTCACTTGCTGCTAATACTGTGCCTCTCTGTGGCTTCACCAAATGATCATCGCTACAACATTGGAGATGAAGTCCCTCTTTTTGTTAACAAAGTTGGTCCCTTGAATAATCCCAGGTAACCCTTTTCTTTTTCTTTCCTGAATTGGGGTTTTTTCTTTTTTTGCTTAGTTTATGAGATTTGCTTTTGATTCCATGTGGAATGTTGTTAAACGTTTAATTCTTTAGACTGTTAAGTTTTGTGCTGTTATTAAGAATAATGCTGCCATTAATCGGATTTGTTGCCAAGACCTTTCCTATTCACCTGAAGTAGATCCAGGATTTAGTGGGTGTTTGAATACCACTACATTCATTGCTAGAATACCACTACATTCATTGCTACTATGTGACAGTGGCCACAAACTTAGTATAAATACATACGTTTTTTGAATTGCTCAAATATGTGTGTGTGAGTGCATTGTTCAGGGAGTGATGAAAATTACTGCTACTTGTCAAAATATTCATCAGGTTTGTAGAATTGAGAATGAGGGTGTAGAGAAGTGATAAGTTTTTTTTTTTCCTCATTGTTTTTGGAAGAAGCAAAGAGAGTACAATGTCCAAATGGGAAGGGAGGTTCAACAAATAATCACAAAGAATTAGACAATTTACCGTCAGTACCAGTTAGACTTTCTAAGTTTAATTTAGATTTAGCTCTGGGTGTAAACGAATTTTACCAAGATGCCCTGCTACTAACGATATGTGAATTCTAAGACTTCAGCCTAGCCAAATCAGCTTGCGGTAATAACAAATTGGTATTAGTTGTTTGTGGGGGTGGGAGTGGTAGTGGTAGTATAGATGAAGAGTCGATTGAGGTACGGAGGGATCAATGTATAGAATGATGATATTTTTATTATTGCACTTCTTGATATCTTACAAGGATTTCCAAGGCGATTGTTGTACATGCTAAAACTTCCATTTGCTGCATAAATGGAGCTGTTAATCATCTTGAAGAACTTTCAGCATTTGCATTTAAATGTCTTCAAATTTTAAGGTCTCCATTCTCTGGTCTTTTTTCTAAGCATGAAATATTTTCCCTGTTTAACTTTTTAAATCCCAACACATACCAACATATAAGGATATTTTTCTTTTTCTTTTAGCTGAAAATTCGCCAGTTGTTCGTCTTACAGAGATATTTTCTTGAGTGGCTTTAGTAATTCTTATAGGGTCTTTCTCATTCTTGTGCAAATTCTATGAAATTGGAATCATCAAAGCAAGTGAAATGAGTCAATGATCTTAATGTAAACTATCCAAGTTTTCTTATTGATTGAAATAGAAAAATGTCTGAGTTTTCTTGATTCACCCTTGCAGTAGATAACCCTGATATTCCTATATCTGTTATTCTTTTGCAGTGAAACTTACCAATATTATGACCTGCCATTCTGCCAGCCAGGTCAGCATTTTTGTGCTTGCACTTGAGTATAGTATAGCCGATCCCAGCTAGTGTGATTGAGGCATAGTTGATTGGTCGGCTTACTGAATATCATTTATCATCCAAATAAAATCCTTTTTCTTTTCCTTCTGCTGAGTTGTGTTGGACGTCTGCTGAGTTGTGTTGGACGCATTCTAGGCCAGTACTGCCAAGGCTGAATGCCATGAAATATAGAGAGAAACTGGACTATTAAAATCTTCTGCTTCTTATCTGCTTACAATAAAACAAGAAGTCACCAACAACATACCCAGTGTAATCTCACAAGTGGGGTCTGGGGAGGGTGGCGTGTACGCAGCCTTACCCCTACCTTGTGAAGGTAAATGGGCTATATCTTCTTACAATACATAAACTCAAAATATTATTGCTGGTTAGACCAAGAGCAAAGCTACTACATCTGTGATAAGATGTTATTCACGGTACTGTTATATCTATTTTGTTTAGTGTCACTGGTAATCGCTGGAGTTAATTATGTTGAAAATTTAACTATCTTATCTTCAAGAATTTTTCGGTGAAGGTTGCTTAACATAAAATTTTAGTTTGAACAAAAAGAATTTGACTTTTTAGTTTCACTTGACACAGGTGAGCTGCTTCCGGAAAAGGAATCCCTTGGGGAGGTTCTGAATGGTGACCGTTTAACCAATACCTTGTATCAGTTGAAATTTGGAGTGGAGAAAGATGGGGCTGTCCTGTGCCACAAGAAGCTTAATCAAAATGATATCTCAAAGTTTAGAGCCGCTATTATTAAAGATTACTACTACCAGATGTACTTTGATGATCTCCCTTTCTGGGGATTTGTTGGGAAAATTGAAGATGAACTCTGGACCCTGGATGGAAAGGGCCCCAAGTATTTTCTCTTTAATCATATCCAATTTGATGTGCTTTACAATGGAAACCAAGTCATAGAAATTCATGCTCTCAGTGATCCAAGCCATGTTGTGGATGTTACAGAAGATATAGACCAAGATGTTACCTTCACGTATAATGTACGCTGGAATGAAACATCAACTCTATTCAAGAACAGAATGGAAAGATACTCTAAGGCTTCAGCAAAGCCAGTGATCCATCAAGTTCATTGGTTCTCAGTAATTAATTCAATTGTTATTTCTGTTCTGCTGATGGCCTTTTTTGCTGTGAGTATGATGCAGCGTCTTAAGAACGATCTACGAAAGTAAGCCTCATGTCATGCTTATTATTGCTAATGGTAAAACAGTAATCTATGTATATTTACATGAAAGTATCTGAAGCTGAAAGCACTATTCTCATACTTGTATGACTGATATGCAGATGGGCTAGCGGTGATGAAGAGGAAGACAAAGAAGTGGGTTGGAAGTACCTTCATGGGGACGTATTTAGATGTCCATCAAACATGCCTCTGCTTTGTGCGGTTATCGGTGCTGGTATCCAGCTGTTGACCTTGTAAGTTGTAGCTCATTCTTTAGCTGATTTCATAAGTTCATTAAGTTCTCTATAGGCTGCAGAACTTATAATAGGTGTTCCTTTCGTTTTCATATGACCAGTGAGCCATCTTCTATTTCTTTTCTGACTTATCACTGAGAGAGAATCTCTTTGCATAAGTTTGTACGTTTGATATCTAGCTCAAGATATTGTATACCCACCTTTCCAATTCCCAACCAGTTCCCTTTAATAAAGTATACCTCTGAAGGCCCTGGCTGGCGAGGTCTATTTTGTCCTGCTTCTGTTAGTGATCTTTCACTTTCCAACTTGGAAATACAGAATCCTCTGAAGCATGTTTTGTCTCTTTCCAACATGACAATCCACATGATACGTAATGCAATAGACTTCCACATCTGCTTCATCTTTTATCAATCTTCTGCCCTTGCCAACAAACTCTTACAATGCCTTTGCAAGTCATTTTGTGACAATGTTATCCCACCAAATGTTGCATGGTATCAGCATCATTTATCTTCTATATTCTGTATTTTTCGGTAAAATTAAGATATATGAAAAGATAGCTTCGAGGAAATTTTTGTTTAACTTTGTCAATAAGAGCTTACATATGGAAAAGGTTTTACATTGTCCTGTTAGAAGACCTTCCATCAAGTATTTTCGATATAATCGGTGTGGTTTCCATTATCTGCGAAAATACTTCCATGTAAGGGCGGTGCTTACTGCATGATTATGTTTGATATATTTATATTACTTAATTGATCATGCAAGGCACATCTTATGCCTTTAGTTAACCGTTTCTTCTGCACTTTCAGGTTCTGCTGCTTATTTATATTGGCATTTCTTGGTGTCCTATATCCATATAACCGTGGAACTCTCTTGACATCCTTGGTCATAATTTATACCCTTACATCTGCAGTTGCCGGATACAGCTCTGCCTCTTTCTACAGTCAATTTATTGAAACTGGATGGGTAACTTTTATCAACTTTGTTCCAACTTTTTATTTCTGTAGTTATTGTTTTTCCAGGAACTGAAAACTTTTCTTTTCACCACCAGGAAAGGAGCGTTACTTTCTCTGCAGTGCTCTTTCTTGGACCATTCCTCATTATGCAGTTTTTCCTTAATTCAGTCGCTGTATCATTTGGGGCTACCTTAGCAATTCCATTTGGCTCCATAATTGTCATTATTCTTGTTTATACCCTCATCGCTATTCCTCTGCTTGCTCTTGGTGGGCTAATTGGCTATCGGTGTAGGTCTGAGTTTCAAGCACCTTCAGCCACAAAGAAGTGTGCAAGAGAGATTCCACCGCTAGCTTGGTACAGGAAGACACCTGGTCAAATGTTTTTGGCTGGTCTTCTACCTTTCAGTGCCATTGTTGTAGAGTTACACCAGTTGTATGCTACCCTTTGGGGCTACAAGATTTCGACTCTTCCTGGTATTCTGTTCTTTATGTTTATAATCCTCATACTGCTCACTGTGACCCTAAGCATCGGTTTGACATATATTCAACTGACAGTGGAAGACCATGAATGGTGGTGGCGGTATGTATCAATTGACTATATCGTTATATCTTTGCTCTTTCTGTTATTTGAATGTTAACTGGTGGAGTTTTAACTGAATTTCTTTAACTTCTTTTGTGATTAAAAAAATACAGTTTTCTTCTTAATCTTGTCTACTTCAATATTTCAACAAAATCTCAAAGAGAGAAGGGTGATAATACGCAGATTTATTTCCCTATCCGGAATTTGGTAAACACAGTGAAGGCTATCGGCAACTTTATACTTCAAATGTTGAAGGAATTCATATGTTCCTCACTGCATTAACTACTTTCTTGTGACATTATGACATTATTGAGTGGCCCATGGAATCGTGATATTGTGAGAGGATATTGCGTTTTACAGAAGAATTGAATGCCAAATTATTGTTGAATACTGGATGTCGGATACTAGAATAGTAGAGTTGACAAGCAGTTCCTCTATTTGGGGCTAAATGCCACTGTTTTTGTTCATCAATTACAGTAGACACAGGAAAAAGCAACTACCTAACATGAATTTTGGCATTCATAGTAGCTGTCATTCTGTTGAGTGAGATTGAACTCTTTCATTTTCTAAATTGGGAGTGCCAAATAAGTTTTTACTTTGTTAGTCTACTGTAGTCGTCTACCACATTTACTGCAATACCCTCAATTTGTACTATATATATATATATAAATGTAAACCTGGATGAGTTTGATGTTTTCCAAAAGAATTTAAGGTCTCAAAGATCATTAGTGGATATCTAATTTTACTTGATATTGAATCCTTTTCATTTGCTAGTTCATTTACAACATCTATGGCTGCCTCCACAGACTGATAAATATGTTGTTTGATGCAGGTCTATTTTCCGGGGGGGCTCAACAGCTGTATTTATGTTTGCCTACTCCATATTCTTCTATTGCAAATCAAACATGAGTGGGGTCTTGCAGACTACCACCTTCTTTGTATACAACACTTGCATATGCTATGCATTTTTCCTTATGCTTGGAACAATCAGTCTCCATGCTTCCTTGACGTTTACCCGTCACATCTACCATGCTGTAAAAAGTGAATGAGGATCCTTCTTAGTCTTCGTGATTGCTACCATTTGATTGATGCTCTTCAGTGTTATGAGGAGTTCAACAGAAAGGGTTTCCATCTTCGTGCTTGATATCATTTCGGAGTCTCTTTGGTGATTTGAGCAGCTTAACAAAATGGGAAAGGTTTCTTGGTTTTGGACAACTGAGCATTGTCAGCAAAAACTTAGGCACGGTTCATTTTAATCAAGTTGTACTGCGTTCATAACTTAACAGTAGCAGAAGTTGATATCAAATTGAAAAGTATTAGGCATTCCTGTTATGAGTTGGAAATATGACCAGATGTTGGATATGAGGTGTTTCTACAAATTATAGTTATGAAGCCATGTAGTTGCATATTTTTTTTTCTTTCCTTGGAGCTGTTCTTGTTCAGTTCCCAGCAACAATCTTAAATAGTTGGTGATAGCTCAGGTAGAGAACGCAAGTACCTGATAGCTCGGTAGGAAACTTGCAAAAGTGATACTAGTTGTGTTTTTGACCATTATCTCTTTATTATATCCAAGAAAATATGGTTGACAATCTCCACAAAAAGAGATGTATAAGTAACTCCGGTAGCATTTTGTTCAAAAAGACGTATCATGCTCATGCATTATGCATTTCATGATTAATACTAGGTATAAACTTAACAAGTTCATCGTTTATGTTATTTTCATGATTAATACTAGGTATAAACTTAACAAGAACTAATTTCATCGTTTATCTTCTGTGGGTTTAGCAAACTTTTGCAACACTTCTGAAATATCTTAAAAGTAATAACTATCCAATTCATCCTTCGTCATAGCGGTACTTATACCCGGTCAAACTTTTAAAATCAC
Source organism: Lycium ferocissimum (assembly GCF_029784015.1). Lineage (NCBI taxonomy): Eukaryota > Viridiplantae > Streptophyta > Magnoliopsida > Solanales > Solanaceae > Lycium > Lycium ferocissimum. Next base: position 37,316,064 of record NC_081345.1, on the reverse strand, counting down.
CTTATTTTAAAAAGTAATTTTTTAAAAAAAAATACTTTTGGTGAGAAACATATTGCATTTGGCCAATTAATTTAAAACACACTTTTGAACAATAACTAGTTTTTGACTAAGATTTTAAAAAGTGTTTCTAAATGTATTTTTCACAAAAGTGCTTTTGAGAAAAGCTACTTTTTTAGCTTCTGAAAAAACAATTTTTCTACCAAAAGCAGGGTCAACCACTTCACTTTTATAAAATAAGCACTTCTTGAAAAAAATAAGCACTTTTGGCCTCCCAAAAGTGTGACCAAACAGGCTCTAAGCAACATCTAACAAGCTGAATAATTGTGTTATGTATAAACATCTATTAATTCACTGGCAACAGTACATGGCCAATAAAAGTTCAGTTTGTGCTAGTTCGTCCACGCCTTAATCGCAGACAACAAAAGCTAACGAATAATGGTTCAACAATATACGGCCTCTTGTGATTCTTGAAAATTCAGAAAAGCCATTGTTTGGGACTCAAGAGTGTTCCAAATTCCTTCACATATTATTATCATCGGAAGTAGCCAATACAGAGTCAGCAAAACCAGTTACCTCATCAGTTTCCTCAGAAGCATCATCCGACGTAGTTGTGGACATCACGGGAGAACAAGTATCAATGGGCTTCTTCTTGATGGCACACAAAACATAATCCCTGCAATCCTCGTCGAACTTTTGAAGAATAACCTTAGAGAGCTCGTACTCCTTCATGAGCCAATCCCCATCTTTATGCTCCTTATTCACGTAACGCATGCTCTTCTTGCATCCAATAATAAGAGCTGATGATGAGTTCCCCATATTGTTGTAAACTGGGTTTTCCTCACCTTGTTGTTTCCAACTGCCTTTGTTTCCCACTTCACGATGATACATCATGGTGCTTTTCTTCTTCAGCTTTGTGATGAAGTAGCGATAACAGTCGTCAGCATCTTCATCTTCTGATCCTCCACAGGGTACTCCTTGACTGTAAATCTCCCATGGCTCTTCATTACCATAGACATCTATGTTGGTGGTGATAAATCCAGCATCATGCATCTCTTGTTTCGCTACGAATCTTAGCAAGAAACTAAGTCCTTCTGAATCAGTTGGATGGAAACGAAAACCCTCTTTTAGCTCTAAGTGCTCCATGTGTGGATTTTGTTTTTCTTGCACTCTCTCAACAACAACGAAACAGAAATCTACCACAAAAACAGTAGTTAGCGACGGACAAATTCTGTAGCTAAACAACAAAATTTGACAGCGACGAAGATTGTAGCTAATTTCAATTCTAGAACTGGGGAAACAAAAGAACATGAAAAGAAAGTAATTTGCACAGGACAGAGATGTGAAGGCCGAAGGAGGATTTCTGAGAATTTATAGACTGAGGTTCAGTCCGCTTTAGGAAATTAATTAACTCATGGTTTATTCAATTTCTTCCGTCCAAAGAAAGAATTGAAATCTTAAAGCAAAACACTATGTATGGATGGTATGAACTGCCTAAACAAGCATTCTTGAACAACTAACAACCAGTTATGGTAATTAACTCTTTCTCCCAATTATATATGGACACATTTTTAATTTCTCAAGCATAGTGGAGACTTCTTTATAAAATTCAAACACATATGGGGACTCTTGACTTCAACAAGAATTAAACACAAAAATGATATTCTAATTTCTTGTCTGCTAATTATACCAAAAATTAACTTAATGTATCAGCTTAGAAAATGTTGGAGTTAGATCTTTCTGGTTCAAGAGTGTTTAACGTTCTATATTCCTCATTGGAACTTATATAATCTATTAAACTTATGTCTCCACTAAAATTTAATTAATAGATTTTTTAATCATTATTATAGATATTTGAGAAATGTTGTTATCAAGAGGTCATTTTACCCTACATAACAGTCTTTTACCTATAACAACCACCTTTTTTAATCTCAGGATTTCAATACGCAGGCCTCAGCCATTTCTTATTCACTATTTCCTCTTTATAAAAGAGCTTATATTTGTTAAGTCTTTGACTTAAATTCGTAATAACCAAGTTCATGAACTTCAAACAACATCCATATTTCGATGCCATAGTATATACAAATGTCAATGAATCACTACTTTCATGATGGCTACTTAAGAACAAGAAAATGATAGATGACTACAAACTCAATAGGTTTGATGATATTTTTTCGATGTTCTAATAATGGGAATATAAATACCATACAGAGACCACTAAAAGTAGCTTCTCTAAGACCTTTATATGTAAGTTGTAACAAGTACTTCAAATTTCTATGTTTTCACAATCTATCAAGAATTTCAACCATGGCAGACCATTACACTTATCAGAACACCAACATAGATATTCCATTTTTGGTAACAGGATGGTGTAGTATTTAAACTTCTCACTGCATTCAAGAAGTGATCATATTGCAACTAAAAGGGTAGCAAAAAAAAAAAAAAGAAACCTTATAAATGAACGTTTTATAATGCAAAAATGGAGACCATATAGCTACTCAGGAATTGCAGATTACTCGTAGTAACCACAGCAGAACAACCTCCCAAATCGAATTAGAAGCCGCAGAGTAGAAATAGCGCTAGTGTGTGAGATCAAGGAGGAGAGGAAAGGACTCGAGCAGAGTTATAATCATTAAAACGTTCCTACAGTCATCATTAATCAGCTACATGTAAATGAAATGACTAACATATCGAAGAAACGATTATCCTCTCAGATCACCTAAACATCTTTCAAGACTACAAATTACATATATGCAATCGAATTCAGGGCAGACAAGAGAACGTTTGAAACAAAATTCTTGCAAAATAAAGGAGGATGAGCCAGTTATAAAATCTCCTAAAACTCTAAAAGTGAAGTAGAATGCAAATTAAAGGAGGGTGAGCAACTCATAGAAAGAAACTATATCTTTGACACTCGACCAGAAGAATGGTTCTCTATTTGAATAACAAGTGTTTCTTGCAACTCTCTCTCTCTCTCATACAAAGTAGCCTACACAAGAATAGCTTCTTTTTAAATTACAATTGTATATCTGAAAACCAAGGGCAGTGATGATGTTCTTAGTTGGGGAATTGTGCTTTTCCATTGAAAGAAACTTCATTATTTGATGTGTTATTTTCTTTTCTAGCTTCCCCAATAAATCTAATGTACAACAACAACAACATCATACCCAGTGAAATCCCACAAAGTGTGGTCTGGGAGGGTAGAGTATGCGGACCTTACCCTACCTTGGGAGGTAAAGTGGTGTTTCCGGTAGACCATCGGCACAAGAACAAGCAATTCAAAGAAGTATAAATCAATTCAATTAGATACTTATATAAGTGGATGTTCTAGGCTAAGTAAGATTTCATTGTCATTCTCCTGGATAATTTTCTGTTAATTCTTAGTTTGTTATTCAAAAAAGCTAATAGAGGCAAAGCAAAAGTGTAGGAGCAGACGAAGACTATATTAACATTGTTCTTGTTCTTTACAAATCTGGACTTGATTTATAAAGAAACAAAACTTACACTTATCCATCAACATTCAAATGAATGAGACAACTTATGTTACAAAGTTGTGAATTCCAGAGATTGCCATGACTCTAAGCCTTAATCTGATGCAATATGAATTTAGGAGCTATAGTAAGATAGATGAGCCGATGCTTGCAATGGTTGTACCAAGTGCAGTTTAAAGCTGTGGACACAAGTTTCATCAGTTGTACACTTGTATCTGAACCCCTTAACTTTAAGTCTCTTTATCTATGCACTTACCACAATTTTCCTTGTAATGGTTCTTTTAGATTCCCATAAGCTAGCTAGGGCATCTCTCTTATATTCTAAGTATCATGTAACCATTTTGCGATTATATCGATTAAATATCCTTTAGCTCTATTTAATATCGCTTGGTTTTTATCTAGATTTCTTAAATTCATTCTTGCACCATTATCGTTTGAATTTGATCTTTGAAAAGAGGAAACAGAAAAGTGAAAACAATCTTTCCCTCTTTAGTGTGCAATCAGCAATGTAAGTACTTATGACCCGTTTGATGAGAATTATTTACTTTTTTCCGGAATTTTTTTTCCCACTTTATTTGAATATCAGAGTTTGACCATTGAAAATTCCATATTTGGAAAACATCTAAAACCCTTTCAATATATTCAAACAACCAAATATTTTTTGAAAAAAGTATAAACAAACACAACTCCATCTTCAACTCCAACTACAAAAATTCCAAATGAAGTGAAAAATATTGGGTTCCTATGGCCAAACAACTACTTAGGATACTTGTTTTGATCATGACGATAGAAAAGCAGCATCACTTGTTTTGATCATGACGATAGAAAAACAGTATCATCGCATAGCAGCCGTTAAATTTCGAAACTACCCAAAAATAGTTGTAATAATACAGAAAAAAAAGGATTCAGAGAAAAATAAAAGAAGAAGACCAAGCAATGAAGAAAACGAGAAACAACCATTGAATTTCGAAATTAATAAGGATGCATGGAGAGAAACCTAGTAAAAACACCCAACAAAAAAGAAAGAGAAGAAGATACCTGTAGAAGAGAAACGCGCTCGACAGCAACAACACAAAGCAATGACAAGAATTATATAAACATTGTGAAAGTAAAAACCTAAGGGGTCGTTTGGTTGCTAGTCGACAGCAACAACACAAAGTGGGATTATTTATACGCAATGAGAAAATTATATAAACATTGTGAAAGTAAAAAATGCTTTAATGTATAATATTACTATTGTCGGTAATTTCCTTATACCTTGAACCAAACGACTACTAATAGTACTAGCCGAGCGTTATCCAACTTACACGTAGAATTTTGGGTAAATAATTAAAACAGAAAAGGGTCAAATATACCCCCGTACGATCAGAAATAGTTTATAAAATACCTCGTAGTATTTTTGGTCCAAACATATCCCTTCAAATAATACTTGTAGTCTAAATATATCATTCCCATTATACTTTGGAACAAATTTGCCCTTAAGCACGTGGCAAGCTCAGAATTAAATTACCCACATAAAATTCACTTATGAGCATGAACGTGTCCACGGAATTCACCATTTTCCAAACAGAACCATTCTGCAATTTGCCTTTGAACAAGTGTTTGTGCTTTCCTCGTTCTCAATAGGGTCTAGAGGAAGTGGTTAAAATCACTTTTTTATTTTATCCATACACTTTAAAAGTACTTAAAAGTTATTTTTCCTGAAATGCATCTAAAAGCTATTTTGGCTTAAGTGCACCTAAAATAGGTCAATCCAAACAGGCTCTAATTCATCTAGATCCTCTACATTTCAAGTTTGATTCGATGAAATAAGTTTTGCAGTCGATGGACCATCAGTCTATCAACTATGTGAAAATACGATTAAGTCCGCACACTTTTAACTGCCTACCATTTCAGGTTTCACATTCTGTTTTTCATATGACCTCCTATCTAACTCCGAGATGGAATGGAGCACATATTATTTAGCAATCACAAGATTTTTCCAAGAAATGTGAATATAATCAAACAACTCCCGAGGATCAAGATCTTAGCACTGTACAGTCTTAATTAGTATGAAAGAAAGAAGCTTCTTTTTTATATTATACTCACAATTGAAACCTTGGAGAATACTCCTTTTATTTTTTTAAGCATGGTGAACACTAGAAAGTTGCAAGGATGCAGCCATGCAGAATATTGAAGGCTGTTCGTTGCTACCAAGGAAATGGAAAGCACCAGATTTTAACAATTTCCTCCAAGGCACAGCGAATATCTAAATGAATCAGTCTTCTTTGATGCATTTAACCATGGTGGCGACACTAGATAATTGAAAGGATACATAATAATGCGAAGGCTGTTCTTTGTTACCATGGAAATGGTAAAAGTAACATTTCACTTAACAATTTCCTCCAAAACACAGCAGACACAAAAAATAATCAGCCATAACCATCATGGCCCAGTAAGAAAATAATTATTGAAAGATAATAAAATGCTTGTCTTCTGACTCAAATGGGCATCCATTACTGCAAGTCTATTCAGCAGGCCTCTGTCCCAAAACTGAAATATCTTCATAACGCTTCTGTATTTCAGTAACAACAAAAACTTTAGCAACAAAATTGACACAAGCCAAGCAAGAACAAAGTGAAAAGAATACTCGGAGCAAGAGGGAAAAAGCATGGCCTAGGATCCAAACATATACTAGAATGAGCAAAACTTTCATCACGCTTTACGTTGAGAGCTAAAAATTTAAAAGGAACATGACAATTTAAATTCTCAAGATCATCACTGTAGAATAGAACAGACACTTCTTGAAAGTTTTTATATATAGATATAGAAGCAATTTTAGTTCGTCCATACTTAGAGTTGACCAGGAAACTTGTTAAGAGTACTGGAAAAAAGACACATCAAAGAGGAATCAATTTTAACTAAGACTGGCCGCAAGCACACCTTATGCAGCTCAAAATTTAGTAATCATCTTTGTTTATTTTGTGTTTGTGTCATCCTTCTTCTGAGCCAAGGTTGTTTTGCTCCTTGGGAGTCAAGGTTCTTCTCATTCTTAAGACTTTCTTATTATTGATTAAAGGTTCCATATGATGTCGTCTGAAGCAATTACTGCATATTGAGTGCCAGCAGAAGATCCTCTTTTTTGGTGCTATATCTTAACTCTCAAGTAAATAGAATCAGACATTCAGCATTCAACAAGTCAAACATTATCTCATGGATTCTCCTCCTATTAAATCCACCTATCAGAGTTTTGCAAAATATATATGGTCTCGAACTTGGATAAAGGGTAACAATTAAGGTAAGTTGATGTCCATCGTAGAAGCAGTTTATTATGATGAATTCTCTAGGTCTAGCGTTGTCAAGAGTCTTTTCTACTATTGTTAAGACTTGTATGTCCATGTTGGATAAGTATGAGATTAGAGAACCTCTACTTTTAGAAAACTCCTAATTTTCTCTAAAAGACACTGTATTTAGTATTGGAACGAGATGGACCTGAATAGACGGGAATGGATAAACAAGATTCATATAGCCATCTACAACTAATTTAGGATTGAGGTGTAGTTGATTGATTGATCTATTGATTCGTACTGGAATGCTTTCTAGCTAAAACTTCTGCACATGCCTTCTCTCTGCTATACGTCCAGAATTTGATTTCTTCAGGACTTTTGATTACAAGTAGTGTTGAAAACCATAATTGCAGTCAGATATCAACTCTTGTTTAAGCAATCAAAATCAACCCAGCATGCCCAGCAATTCCAGGTCTTTCATAGAGACTGGAAGATACAAAATGGATTATAGATCCTATTATTTTCAAAGGAGAAGCTAGAACTAAGAAAAGGAGAGAGAAAAGGAGCAAATATTAACAGGTTACAGGAATAAAGACATCAAACAACAGGTGCAGAGAAAGAGATGGGTTAGAGTAAATAGAAGAGGGAAAAGAAAGAGGAACAGAAGGAGGGCAGTATGCAGGCTATGTTGCTCGGACTCTTCAAAAATGTCAACGGGTGTGTGCCGGATCCTCCAAAAGTAATGCGGTAGCATTTTTGGAGAATCTGAGCAACATAGACTGCAAGAACTAAGTAAATAGTAGAATCAGTAATGAAATAGTAGAATAGAGCAACTGTTGAAATGAGATGCGAAAGAAAGGGGAGTTTGCAGGAGAAAGACCTGATCATCGAAGAAGAGGAGGAGCTGACAGCAGGGGCAGATGTAGTGTTACTGTTACGAGTTAATCCGAACCCAGGAGCCGAGGCTTAGTCTCAATATATGTGTTAAAATGTTCACTAATTAAGTACGAATAATAGATGTTGGAGTTGGACACGGTAAATCAAATGGCCTGTGGTAGAATCCCGAATTTGAACTCATAATGTTCAAATCTTGGATACGCCTCCTACTGTCAATAGCTAGAAGAAGAAGAATTTGAAAAACCAGAGAAGAAGGAAAAGAAATTTCGATACAGAATCATATTTTGAAACACAAAAGGGTGGGAAGGGAGGTAGAATGTTAAATAGGACAACGTTCCTCAAATTTAGTTTATCTAAGGAATAAAAGCATGTAAACCCCCTATACATTGCAAGCAACAAAGTCAAAGTTACGATTTGTCTTTGGGTTAGCACGCCAAGGACAACATTCACTGTCTTTGACCAATAAATTTGGAAGTGAAAGCTAAAACAAATCAAGTACGGTCCATATCTAACACAGATACCTTTTCCATAATTAGCTAAAACCAAGCTGGTGATAGATGGAATCAATAATCTCTTTCATTTAATTAAAAAAAAAAAAAACTGTCCATACAGTCTATACTATGAAGAACACCCTATCCATACAGTTGGAAAACAAAATTCCTTACATCTCCATTCTAGTTTAGAGCCCTGATAAACTCATCCCAATTATATAACCCATTTTAAACAGCATTCTGAAACATCAATAGCATAACAAACTCTCAAGAATCCAAGTAAAACAAGAAAGAAAAAAATGATAAAAAAGATTGATGAAACATATAACATATAACCTTTTTCTTAAAAAATTCTCAGAAAGAAAAGGAAACAATTAACATACCCCAACATTATTGTGCTCCCAGAGCTTATGAACCCCATAATCCACTGCCTGCAATTAATAAAAACGAAATCAAACTCGGACCCATCTCATAATAATTTACATCACATCGATTCAGATCCAGTTTTAAACATACCCAAATAATGATCCCAAACATAAACACACATAGGAATAATAATAAAGACAATTTTCTGATGTACATAATTAATGGATAGAAGACAGACCCGTTCACCAAGTAAAGCGCCAGCGATAACGAAGGTGACATAGACAGAGTTGCGGCGCATAAGCACTTTGTAAATCCCTTCAAATAGCCCCATTCTGCCTCTGAAAGAGAAATCGAAACTTAGAGAAATGGGATGATTGCCAATGGTGTGCTAAAATACTACTTGCTTTTTTCCACCAACGCTGTATTAACACTATTAAACCTATATCATCCAATTTGGAGTGACCGTTAGACTGGTTCAACTTTGGACCCTTATTTTTTGGTTTCTGGAGAATGTGTGGCATAATTTTTTGAACCACAAAACCATGTCTCTTTTTTTTTTTATCTGGCGTCCGGTACTCGCATTGGAGCCCGATTATATCTGTATTCGCGTCTCGTAGGGCCCGATTTCGGGGGAAGCGCTCCCTGCTAAGAATTTTTTTCATACTCAAGACTCGAATCCGAGACCTCTAGTTAAGGGGAGGAACAACCCCATCTACTGTACCACATTTGTTGCGGTTAACCCATGTCATTTTTGGCTTGAGATACTTTTAGAGATTTAGGAGTTTGGTTTTACAATATTAATTTTTTATGGTTTACGGAAATACGTTATCATGCATAAAAGCTTGTTTAAAATTTTGAGTCGAAAATAGTTTAATAGAAATATTTTATCGTATGCCCAAGTACTCAATTAGAATGTCTAAATTTATCGATATTTTTGCTTTTATAAAAATTACCTTACTACATCAATCTCGGACATTGTCTTTCATGAGCAGTGTTTTCAAAGGCGTTTTTGGAGCGAGTCCAGAAATGTGGCGTACCAAAAACGCTTTGGGGCGTAAATAAAAGCCTTAGATCCATATTGCGAATGCCCTAAAATTTGCGGCATAAGTTCCGGGTGCAAAAGTGTAAGCCCTGGGTGTAAAAGCGTGTGCCCTAGGCGTTAAATTTGATTTTTATTTTAAAAAAAATATTTTTGCTATAGATTATGATTTTTATTATTAGTTAATGATATTTATACTTTATGTTATCATGCTGTAGCGATGTTTCCTAAAATATAAAGCAACTCTCTCATAGAAAATAACGCTGCCATAAATAGGTTTTTTTAGATGATTATGTTTGAAATTGATGGGATAGAGATTTCATTACACTATGTTCCTGAAACACGTTATCCATTTTTTGTCATTGGTCTTACACTTTTTACCCTTCTTCTTTTTTGAAATATATAAATAAAAATCAGTACAAATATTAATTGAGGGTTTGAAGGACAAATAGATGTGAAGATCGATGATGAAGTGAATGATGATTCAATTTAATGATTATCTAGGCTATTGACATTTTTTATGTTGTTACCATTCCCAAATAATAATTATAATAACTTTTTCTATATCATTGGTGATTTATTTGAATTTATTTGCAGAGTTTTAATGAAAAAAAAATTAATTTTGCTTATTTTCTTACTAATAAAATTATAAAATTGAAGATACATGAACATACGCCCCGTTGATTCATGGGACTTCTGCGTAAAACGCCTCACCGCGCGCCTCCTCTTAAAACACTGCTCTTGAGATAGTTCATGTGCTCATGTTTATGTGCGATATTGCCTTGGTGTGAACACTTCAAAGATAGCACTAATTAGGAGGGTATGAACTATAAGGAGTTTTAAAGATAAGGTTACGTCAATATCAACGAAATATAGCTATTTTTTCAAATTATATTTTTGATTGTTTCGTGTTAATTAGAAATAATAAAGTAAATATGTTACTTCCCCGCTTAGAATGAATGTGATAATCACTTTCGTCTCTTTTTTTTTTTCAAACATAGTTGTGTTCAGGAAAAACTAGAAAATTGCACCAAATTAGAAACAAGTAAAAATGTGACAAATGATGTAACTTTCCAATAACCAAATATATTAAACAAAAAAAGGTGGACATTTGCACGATTATCCTTCAAAGGCATTGGTCTTTAATTTTTACCCTTCGCCTAATACCATGAGATTTGAGATTCGAATCTCGGCTCAATTAAAATAAAATCGTAAAGCAGAGTTTCGTAGCAAAGTTAGGCCTATTCGAGCCAAAATTAGGCCTTAGACAGAGTTTCAAACTCTATCTTAAGATTGAGTTTTACGAAATCCAAACCTCTGCCTTGTGATTTTTTTCTTTACTGAATTGGGGTATTAGATGAAGGACAAAAATTAACGACCAGTGCCTTTGAAGGGCAATCCGCACAAAAAAGAACTGTAAGTTGGAACCAACCAAACCAAATTCAGAATTGGGTTGTTGGGCTTTTTAGCCTCGTTAAATTTAAGGGCCTTGGTGAGATAGCCCAGTTTCTGTACTCATGCCTGAGCCCAGCCCACTTGTAGCCCTATATTTAAGATAGCAATCCAGTGGACCAACCTCAACATCGGCGCTTACAAACCCTAATCAGAGGGTTTTCTCTTACAGGTACCTTTCTCATCTACCTCTCTCTCATTCACATTCATTCTTCGTTTTTAGGGTTTGAATTTGCATATACTGATTAAGATTGTAAGAATTTCGTTTCCTTTGGTTGCTGAGAAAACATAAAAAAATAAATAAAAAAATTAGCTGAATGTTTTTCTGTTTTTTGTAATTTTTGATTGACAGGTGAAGTTTGAAGAAGAGATCTTTGAGCCATGAGGTATGAAGGAAGCTCCAAACTTCTGTTTTTTTTTTTTTAACCTCAATATGTTATCTATTTATCTCAGTGTGTTTGTCTCATTAAGTTTTGCTCTGATAATTAATTTTCTGCATGTTTGTAGATTATAAATAATTGGTCCACTTTTCTATGCAATTTATGTGCCTAATGTTATTCGAGAAATGAATTGATTTCATGTTGATTTGGACAACAAAGTCAAAGAGGCCAAAGATATGTTATATGTTCTTTCTTTAATAGTTCAAAGGAATAAGTTATCCCCATCATGTTAATTTTTGTTTCATAGTGCTTCTTTCTAGCTGATATGTTGTAATGCGTATGCAGTTTATGCTGGTCAGTTAATGGTAACAGTAAATGCACTGCAAGATTGTATGGTTATATAAAAAGCAGTTGTCAAACTGCATATGAGACATCAAATTGCCTTGGCATCTAACAGGAAAAGAATGGCTTTATTGTAATCACAAATCAAATATAAAATAATCTGAAGCTTTTCTGCTGTTTGAATCTTGGTTAACAAGCTCATGTTATTAGATAGTATTATTTTGATTATCTCTGAGGCTTTGACAGTTAGTCCCTGAAAATGATACTGTATTTTGTTTAATAAGTAGTTTCTCAATTATTTCCTTCAAACTTATTTTTTTCCCAAAGAGCATCTCTTTTATATTGAAGCCACAAACATTTTGATAGCGGATTTCATGTTAATGGGAAGTGTAATAAATGCTCCTCCTGGGTCCAGCATTGAAATTAGAATTTAGATTTAGATTTTTTTTCATTTTTTATAATTTTCTTTCCTATACGAAATAGTCTGTTTTGTAATATTTGTATTTCAATTATTAAACATGCACTTCTGATGTTCATTTTATGGTATTGCTGATTACCTGTAGTTATGTAGTTTGGTTTTTATTCCTTTACAGTAAGCTCCAAAGTGAGGCCGTCAGAGAAGCTATCTCTGTGATTAAGAATGATTCAGCAGAGAAGAAAAGGAAGTTCAGCGAGACCATTGAACTCCAGATCGGTCTGAAGAACTATGACCCGCAAAAGGACAAGCGTTTCAGTGGATCTGTGAAGTTACCACACATTCCTCGCCCTAAGATGAAGATCTGTATGCTTGGAGATGCTCAGCATGTAGAGGAGGTAATCCTAATGAATATGTTACAGCATGCAGAAAGTTTAACAGTGGCAAACACTATTTCTGAAAGGCTTTTACTGAAATAATAGCTTCTGCTTGCAAGTTGAACAATAAGAATGATTAATTTGTCATTAAATAAGCCCTTAACATGTTTATGCTCATTTGTTCAGCTTTTGATTATGTGTTGCTGTGCTTGCTCTGAGTCAGTTGGTTGCTTTCACTAGCTTTACGTCTCTGCAGTTATCCTACTACTTTTGTGTAGTTCCTTCTACAAATTACTAGTTTCTTGTATCTAGGAAAAGGCAACTAGCTTAGAAGTCCGATGCATCCTAGCTTAGTGAGCCTAATAGCATTTTTCTTCCATTAGGGTGACACAGCTTGTGGATGTCGTTATCATAGTTTAGAGAGGAAATCTTATCAGAAGTCTTTTTTGTCGCGCCTGATGTGACACTTCAATGCCAGCTATTTAGCAGTAGTTATTGATATTGTCTTGCTTTCAGATTACCCAAAAACTGCATGTGTTGGAACCTTTCCTGAATCTTTATTTGTTTTGGAAAGATGATTAAAACTTGTTGCCATATATCTGCAGGCAACAAAGATTGGTTTGGAGTACATGGATGTTGAAGGCTTGAAGAAGCTTAACAAAAACAAGAAGCTGGTGAAGAAGCTTGCAAAGAAATACCATGCTTTCTTGGCTTCAGAATCTGTCATCAAGCAGATTCCCCGTTTGTTGGGGCCTGGTCTGAACAAGGCAGGCAAGTTAATAGATTATCTTAATGCTTTATGTACTGTTAGTTCTGGGATGCTGCTTTTCTTCATCCAGGAGAAAGGTGTGTTTGTCAGTTTCTGTCAGGACCAATCATGTCGTTGTGGTGGTTTATTCCATCCTGTACACCTTTAAGTTCATATCTGAGTGGCTTTGTCCATTTGTAAATGCAGGTAAGTTTCCCACCCTTGTTACACACCAGGAGTCGCTTGAATCCAAGGTTAATGAGACCAAGGCTACAATCAAGTTTCAATTGAAGAAGGTGCTTTGCATGGGAGTTGCTGTTGGAAACATGGATATGGAGGAGAAACAGATCTTCCAGAATGTGCAAATGAGTGTCAATTTCCTTGTGTCATTGCTGAAGAAGAATTGGCAAAATGTGAGTGCATCTGGTGTCCCAGTTTAGCGATCTCCACTTAAGTTTGCAATGTTTTACTCTACAGAGGATTGTTCTTTTTCATTCCATTCCATTCCTTGTTTAATTCAGTTCTAATTTTCTGTATTTTTTGGTCAATGCAGGTGAGGTGCTTGTACTTGAAGAGCACCATGGGAAAAACCCAACGTATCTTTTAAGGAGATTTTTGTTTCATCGTTGTAAAATTTCAGGCGTTCTGGTTGTGTGAGCTGTCGACACTCCTGAAAATTTTGGGTAGTTGCCGTTTTTGTTCTGTTTGAATATTATAAAACTATTAGGGATTGGTTTGCTTTCAACTTTTCTCTTGCTTAACTATGTTATTACTGATTGAAATAGCGTCCAAGATACCAATTTCTTCTCTTAACCTAATTGGCCTATCTCAACTTGGTGTCCTCAGTGGCAAAAATGTATGAGGGGATCTATGCGATTATACCATAATTAATATATTGGGTTGTAGCTAGTTTGAAAAGAGATAGTAATCGATGGTAATTTTATTTCATAACGTTAGTTTTTACCTAAAAATGTCTAGGTTGTCAAGTTAAAACTTAGAATAATAATTAAACCTTTTAAAATTTAGAACTCTTTGATTGAAATTTACTTAATCATCCATTCTGGTTATAGTTCCTTGATTTACGACGAGTTTGAAAGTCCCTCTTTTGTATTTTCTGTTTTGTGTAATATTATTTTGTTTTATCTTGCGAAAAGTGAAACCAAAAAGGATGTTTTGGAGACACCCTCGAGGTGCGTTTTCTAAAGAAAGCTTTAATTAAAAGGTAAGGAGGTATTGTAGGAGGTATTATTGTCCAAAAAATTATTTCCTAAGAGCTTGTAAAAGCAGCATGTACAAAATACTTTGAAAATGTAGGCTTTGTTTCATTGCCCCCTACAAATTACCCTCTAGTATTAGCCAATAACCAAGTAGGACGGTCCCCTCGTGTGCCTAATCAAAAGAACACGCCATTCCAGTACTTAGATAAAAGCTTAATAGCCATTACTGTAGTGTCCATTATTTCATTACAGCACTTGGCTAATAATTGCCCACTATGGCGATCCAATATGGGAAAAGTCTTAGTGGCGGGTATAAATCATCATCATTGAACTTGCGCTTATGTACTAAAGTATCAAACTAAAATATCAATTAAGTTTCTATCTTTTTGAAACTGTTCATTTATGAATTAGTTATGTAAAAGTTATTAATGTGAGAAGTTGTTATGTAATGAATAATATTATAGGATTAATTCTTTGGTTGTTATCTTAATATCCATTTAAGATCTGACTTAAAACAGACAACTAGAAAACCACCAAATGTGATGAAATTTTCAGCTACGTTAATCTGTTTTGGCCCATTCAAAACTTCCTTTTCGGGTGTGGTGGACAATTGAATCAAAAGAATTTGGCACTTTGAGGAAAAGAGTACTCCCTTCGTCTCAAATTAATTGTCACTTTTTTTGCACGCCCTTTAGTAATATTAATTAGGAAGAGTATTTTAATAACTTCGCTCTTATTTATGTCTAAGTTACCAAAAAACAAATAATTTAAGACAACTATTTTTAATAATCACGATAAATAATTTGACACAAAGAGAGAGTACAAAAATAAAACGGAAAAGGTCCATATATGCCCAAGGACTATGCGAAATTGCACGCATTTGCCCGTAGTTTAAAGGTCAGTCCGCTCATGCCCCTAACATTACGTTTTGCGTCATTCATGCCCTCGAGTTAACGGAAACCTGGCAAAAATATTGGAGGGCAAATCTGTGCAGTCAAGCATAGTATAGGGGCATATTTGATCCACTGAAATTTCTAAATATTATGGCACAAACGCAACAATATGGCACAAAATATCACTGCATTCCAAAACATAAAAAACATCTGCAATTACAATCCATGCATCCACCATTACATTACATCTGAATCATATAACTAAAATATCAAATGCAATTACAACCATCATTTAAAGATTGTTTTCACAAACAAGAGCACCATTTTACCTTTTTAAAAGATTTATTTTATTAATGATAATATTTATTTTTTTTTCAATTAGTTGATGACTTGGATAGTTCTTTCTAGATATTTTTCGTTTTCACAGTCTCAATATCTACACGATAATGCATGCAACAACTTCTTATTGTACCAATAGTTCTTAGATTTTTTTTTTTTTGCAGTGCACTTTATGCTAGCCAATGATTTTTTGGTACTGCATTTTGAAACTCCACATTTATCGTGCAACCCACACTTTGCTGTCTTATTCTTTCACTTGTTTATGAAATGTCGGAAGCTTCGAGCTCTTCAAATAATTGTGGAAGAGTTCGTCACTCCATCTCACATCATGGACTCCAAATAATTCTACTAAATTTATGTTATGCGGGAAACCGCGAAAGGGCGACCACATTAAATTTTATGTAAGACCATATAAATACCTAAAATGTAATATTCTCTCTATTATTGCTATCAAAATTTAAAGATCAAGGGAGACCTTTTTTCATGTCATGTTTAATGTAAGTTATCTCTTTTTCTTCGTGATTTTTCGTAAAATCCAGAATGAATTTTTTTTTTTTTTTATGTTTATACTTTGAGCGGTAGTTGTAAAAGGCATACGATTATCGTATAGATATTGGGACTGGAAGACTAAAAATCTAGAACGAACTATTCAGTCATCAACTAATTGAAAAAAGAAGAGATATTATCATTAGTAAACAAATCTTTTGAAAAAGGTAAAATGGTGCTCTTGTTTGTGAAAAACAATCTTTAAAAATGGTTGTAATTGCATTTCATCTTTTAGTTGTATAATTTAGATGTAATGTAATGGTGGATGCATTTAATTATAATTTCAAATGTTTTTTATGTTTTGGAATGCGGGATATTTGTGCCATATTACGTTTTTGTGCCATAATATTTAGGAATTTGACCAGGATCAAATATACCCCTATACTATGTGGGCTATAAATTTGCCCTCAAATATTTTTGCCGTTCGTTAACTCAAGGGCATGGGTGACGAAACGTACCTACAGGGTATGAGCGGACGACCTTTTTAAACAACGAATTAAATGCGTGCAATTTCGCATAGTCTGCGAGCATATATGTACCTTAACCGAAAATAAAATGAAGCAAAGGGATAGAGGTAAAGACGCCCGTTGTAATTCGAATAATGCTAAAGAGAAACCCGTGGGCGGTAGGTTTTAGGGTGTCTTATTATGGCTAATCTCCCACAAAACTTCTTATATATATATATTTGAAGGTTGACACTTTTGACAGTGCCAACACATTGCTTTTGCTCCCTTTGGAGTCTTATTGAGTCTCTGCTCCTCGTTTACTCCGCCTTACTCCTCCAACCAGTAAGTTTTCCTTCAATCTTTAAACACTGTTCTTGTCCAACAGTTTAAAAAAAAAAAAAAAAAACTTTTCTTTTTGTTTTTTAA
This sequence comes from Lycium ferocissimum, assembly GCF_029784015.1. Classification (NCBI taxonomy): domain Eukaryota; kingdom Viridiplantae; phylum Streptophyta; class Magnoliopsida; order Solanales; family Solanaceae; genus Lycium; species Lycium ferocissimum. The sequence continues at coordinate 37,298,936 of NC_081345.1, read as the reverse complement.
ACTTTTGGGTTGTGGTTCTGAACTTGTGTGGTTCATGTGAATATTTCGTGTTATGCTATGTAGATGAGTTCTGAGAATTGGGTTTGTCTTGTTTTGGTGATGGTTGTTGAAATTGTCAATTTTTCGTTTTCATTTCTTGGTGAAATTTATGATATATGATTAAAGGTTGGATCTTGAATGGTAGTTGGATTTTGGGTGTTTGAAACTTTTTGTAATTCTTTGGATTCTAAATTCAATTTAATCCCTTTTTTTTTTTTTTTTTTTTTTTTTTTTTTTTTTTGTTTACAAGTTTGATTTTAAACATGCTTTTTTTCCTAAATGACATGCAGATGGAAAGTGGCATCGAGACTGGCCTAAATGTTGATGATTTTGTGATTCATTTACTGAAATAAATGTACAGTAGGTTCTGTACCTTGAAATTTCAGGGTATAAACTATAAAATACTCAAGACCTAAAAGAATTTAGGTAGTAACTGAGAAAACTTGAAGAAGAATTAAACATGCCCTGTCAGATTCTTGAAATGTCTGTCATGTATTACTTTCATCTAAAATGGAAGTTAGACATATCCATTGGTCTGATTAAGCTTTATGGCGATGTCTCATGGTGTATTAAGCACATGACAATGTAAAACAGGTCCTTTTTTTTTTTTTTTTGCTTTCATTTTGTGTGTCATCTGCATATTTGTATCTTGTGTCATTCACATGGTCTTGAAATGGTAGAAATGATGTACTTTACATTTCCTAGAACTTAGAAGAGCTGTATATATCCTAAGCTTAGGTCCATGGACCATGATATGGAGCTTCGAGTGAAGAGCAGAAAGCCACTCGCTTGCTTCTTCTCATAATGCTCCAAACATTTAAAATGCCTTGCTATCTTAATATTGGACAAATCAGATATCCATTTATTTCATTTTAGCACAGGGCGTACATTATTGAATGTCAAATTGGTTCTCGCTCGCAGATAGCAGGTCAATGTATAAAGTTGTTAGTTGGAGTAATAATTATGTCTTCATATGATTTTCTTTTCACCATTTATGTTTAAGACAAATCAGAAATGTAAACCCTGCTAGTAGCTTAGTTGTTTTCTTGATATGCAACATTGATTGGTGAAGATAAAAATTCAAGTTTATTTGTCTTGTCTTGAATTTGGATTCAATAGTTGAATACTTCGATTTATACACTGTCATTCTACAAGAGAGCATTGATCAATTTCGAGCACCAACAAGACATTATTTGTTGAACACTAGCACCTCTATCGATTCATGTGTTGTGAGTAATTAAACAGCTCTGTTTTTATCAGGTAAACATGTCGACTGTCGGACTTCCTGCCACCTGTATGGTAAAAATTGCTCCTCGGACCCAACCAAAGAGCGGCTTTGTTAAGAGTCCATCGTCTCTCGGGTCAGCAAGGAGCATTTCTAAAGCCTTTGGATTGAAAGCTAGCTCTGGCTTTAGAGTATCAGCATCAGCAGTCTATAAGGTCAAGTTGGTTTGTCCAGATGGCGTTGAGCATGAATTCGAGGCACCTTCGGATACTTACATCCTTGATGCAGCTGAGAATGCTGGAGTCGAACTCCCTTATTCTTGCAGGGCCGGTGCGTGCTCAACATGCGCGGGGAAGATTGTATCAGGGTCTGTTGATCAATCGGATGGATCTTTTCTGGATGATAATCAAATGGAGGAGGGGTATGTGCTCACCTGTGTTTCTTACCCAACCTCAGATTGTGTAATTCATACTCACAAGGAATCTGATCTTTACTAGTTATTTATTTCAAATTATGTGTATTATCAGTCTTGTTTAAGGTGAAGCAGTTAAAAGTATTGCTCTGTTCTTGAGAATTTTTATGTGTAGAGTTTGGATGATGTTTGTGTTATGAAACCTTCTTTTAAGCTCTTATTGCTCATAGATTTCAATTTTGCCTAATAGCCTATCAGGTGTAGATTTCAATCAGGAGAGGGGTCCTTTCTGGACCAAGGGATCATCAGAAATTGAAAGAAGCAAGAGAGTTTGAAATCAGGAATATTTACAAGCTCAAAATATTCGAGCATTTCTAAAAATGTTTCAAGTATTCAAAAATCCGGGAAAGAAGGCAAATCAAGAATCTAAAATGTTCAAACTCAATATAACTTGTCAAACCCTTTTACTGGATATGTATGTTTATTCATTATTAGTCATTTAATAGAAGCTTGCTTGAACTCAACTACGGCTGACTTGGTAGAGAGATCTTACAATTTTAACTGTACAATGAAAACCATCAAATGAACAAAAGCAATATAACCACCCATCCTATTTCATTTCTCAGCTGAGAGGTACTCCTTTAAAATAGCACTATTACTAATAAACAGCACATTCCTCTTGACTTTATCAGCAATCCATTCCTATCCTGTGCATATCTCCAACTCAGCTCCAACGTTTCTTACTTTCACCGAGATAATTGGGACGGTTTTAAAAAATCTAATTTTAGTTATAACTATAATTAAAAAAATTAGTATGATACAGATTTCTTGTAAAAATCAATCGAACCAAGTCACTGACACCTATCAACCACAAGAATGCCTATCTTTCTCCAGTAGAAAAACCAACCTAAAGTTAACTCTTTTTGTTGCTTCTCAGTTCTCAGCCCAATTAACAACTCTAAGAGAGTTGAACAATGGTTACCTGTGGAGGCCTAAAACACATCTTTGAGAAACCATTCTCAGAAAATTCAACAATTCTTGATTCCCCTTCATCATGGAACCAAATTAAATCCATGAAACCCATTAAAGATTCCTCCTTTACAGAGCTTTTTGAAGAATCACATTTCAAAGATAACATCTCTGAATCTCTTGTCTCTTCTTTTTCTTCTAATAATCTCCCTCCATTGTCCTCATCATCATCAACATGTTCTTCTTATAGTAATTCTTCTTCATTTTCGCTCGAAACAATTCACCAATCTGGTATTGAAGGAAAAAATAGAGACCCCATTTATCCACCAACCAGCCTGAAAAAACATTACAAGCATAGTGATAGTTTTTCTTCAAGAAATTCAGATAGTTTATCATTATGTACAGAAGGCCTTGGATTTGAAAGCTCTGATGATGTTGAAGATCTTATGAATGATTTGGGTAATGAAGAAATAATTAGATCAACAAGTATTAACTATGAATATTCTAAGATTAGATCAAGAACAAATAAAGGGTCATTATTGCCTCCTCCAATTTCTTGCATTGGAAGAAATGGAAAGCCTTGGGTTAGTTTTAAATCACTTAGAGAAAATGGTAGGTTTATTCTCAAGGAGGTTAGAATTCCTGAGTGGGAATTCTTGCATGCATGCAGAGAAGATGGACGTTTGAAGCTACATATTGTTCAGTCTGATGATGAATTTCTAGAGGAAGATGAAGAGTATGATGATGATGATTCAGAGGATGTTGAAGAAGATGAATCAAGTGAAGAGGTAACAAATGATGATGACGATGACAACGATTATGATGATGATGATGAAAAGAAAAGAGAAGAGAGAGAATCTTGCTGAATAACAATCTAGGAATTGAAGAATAGGTACTCATAAAGCAGAGACGGAGTCAGAATTTGAAGTTTATGCGTTCAAGATTCTAGTCCTTCTGAGTTAGTGAGTTCTAAATTAATAATTTATACATATTTGATAAAATTTAAAGACAAATACAAGATTTAGATCAAAGTATTGGATTTGGTAACAGAAGCTCTAACTCCGCGCTCTGCATAAAAGGGTGTTTGCTAATTTTTGTTTATGTCTTTCAACTTTGAGAATAAAAAGAGAAACTGGAAATGTAATACTGAATTCTCTAGATTTAAATGTTTTAAAGTACCACACCTTGTGGCGTGATCATGTTAAGGTAGCAAGAGAGGTCTTGTAAAAAGAGAGTAGCGTTCATGGGGTAAAAGTACCACACCTTGTGGGGTGATCATGTTAAGGTACGTAATTGTAATTCCTTTACATTTCCGAGCATTAATAAGAAAAGAGGAGTACTCGATTTCATGCTCTAAATAAAAGTTTGAATTGTGTAGCTTAGCATTTGCAGTTACAACTTTGCACTTTTGTTTTGTGATACTGTGTTCCATATCCGATTTGAGCCGAACTAATCCAAATTCACATCGAAAAATCTCACATGCTAAAATTTTTCTTACCAATGCAACAGTACCGTCTTTGCAATAATCTAGAAAAGTTTTTCTCCTTTACATGCCCCTTTCCATTGTTTCCAAGCTCATTTTATTCGAAAAAATGAAAGAAAAAATAAATTAAAATATATTATCCATTATCTTAAAATTCGTGTTTTGATATCTTAACTAATGCTCTTTTCTCGTAAAGATGTTAAATACGAAGATAATATCTTAGATGACCACTCAACTAAGAGTAGTTCTCTTGGAAAGTCACTTAACTTTATTTTATAACTCAAAAGTCACTCAATTATTCTATTTCACTTAGAAAGTCATTCAACTTTGTTTTATAATCAAAAAGTCACTACACTATTGGTATTTCACCTAAAAAGTCACTCAACCAATTTAAATGGCTTTTTCATTAAATTTTGCTAACAAGAAAATTTTATCTTAAGCTAAATTTTTAAGAAATAAAAAGGTACCCGTTTTAATTATTTTGTTGACCCGCCCACTTGATCCTAGCCGCTAAAATTATATTGGTCAAGTATATATTTACGACAACCCTTCTATTATACTCTTATCAAATAAATAAAATAAGTTTGTAACTCTACGACCTCCATACCCTCTTATTTAAGGTCATGTCCTCAGTAAGCTAAAGTTGCGCCATGTCCAATCTGATACCTCTTCCCTCTACCTCTCTTCATACTCACTATATCCAACCTCTCACATTTCATCATTGGGGCATCTATGCATCTCCTCTTCAAATGTCCAAATCATCTTCACCTCCTGTCACACCCCAACTTTTAATAGGGCATGATGGGCACTCGACCCTTACTTAGGGCCAAGCGAACCCGCTAGTTCTCGTTATACTCATAATCTTACTGGACTCTTAAATCATGAGATGAGTGCATAATGAAAGCTTTTCAAAAAAACATGCTTTTCGTTTTCTCAAATCAAGTAAAAATCTGTGAATCATATGAAATTTGTGACGTAATGCATAATGATACATCGACTTCTGAGAGCGAAACATAAAGCCGACATGCTTCATATTTGTGACTACGTACGCAAAGTCTCTAACATAAATCAAGATACCATAACATAGATACCTGCGACTCAAGAACAACTCGGAAGGAAATGGAGCTCGCCAATCCGGTGAACATCTTCTACTAATATCCTCTGCTCGTACATATACACACGTGGCATGAAACGCGAGCGTCCACGAAAGGACGTCGGTACGAATAATGTGCGAGTATGTAAGGCATGAATAACAACATAATATAGATATGGAAGGTAACATGGAATAAGAGAGATAACACGTACATCCGGATGCCTTATAAGGCGGATGTCATGCGTACGCCGACTTTTAAAAAAAAAAAACTTTTCTTGCATACATATATAAGATCATCATCATAACGTGCCGGCCTTTCGGGACTCGGTGTGTAACGTACCGAATCACTTTTGGGACTCGGTGTGTAACGTACCCGGCTTTTCGGGACTCGGTATGTAATATGCCGACCGCCTTTGGACTCGGTGTGTAGTACCAGTGATCGGTGGTTGCCTGACAGGTGCGGAAATGCCGCCGACTATAGCGCGGCTCGGTGTGAGAAAATACGTACATATATATAAGCGTGCGCGAGAGCCCAATCAAAGCTATGACTCTATCGGAGTGACGTAAGGTCGGTGACCTCGATTTTCATTATGGAATTATCATCGTCGCTATATCTCACCTCAAGGAACAATTATTATAAGGTGAGATCAACAACAATGAATAAAATCGAGACAATCATGAAATAAGCTCGTGATCTCATAATAGTATTAACATAAGCTTTGGAATTTCTAGAATTAAAATCATCATCATCATAGAAACATTCTCATCTTTAACATCGTCATTCATATTGTAAAAACATGTCCGTTGTTGTTGTCATAAAAGCTTATAGAATCATAAATCTTTGACTCGAAAAATAGGAACATTTTGGAAAATATTTATGGATTATCAAGAAAAAAGTCATGCCTTTGAATCATGAATTCTAACTTTTGGAAGTAAGGAGGTTATGAAACATAGGAGTTTCTAGAAATAGGATCATCGTCATCACAAAACACGTTTATCTTTAGCATCATAAGAAATCTATGAATCATGAATCTTTAGTAAGAATATTCTTGGAAAATATTTATGGATTCACATAGAGGGATCATGGGACATTTGGAAAACACCTATTGGATTCATAAGAAAGCGAATCATGCCTTTAGAAAGCGGACTAAGCCTTAACATACCTTTACTACTCGACTTTCCAACTTGCTTCTGTCGCGCGATTTATTTAGGATCGTTCGTCATCTCATAATCTACATAGGCAACCATTCGTATTATCATTAGGCTCATTGTCACACTCTTATCTTAAGTCTCTAAATAAATTCTTTAAGTCCGCCGAAATTCGACAAAGATCTCCCCTATTTATATGCCTAGCCCGAATTCTCAATACCAACAATCAACAACCAATAACAACAACAAAACAACAACAACCTCATTACTACCAAAATATTCCATCAAATACTCCACATGATATTTTCCCCAACTCTCCACAAACGAACATATAATTATTCCATAAATTTATCTCCGTAAATAAGCCTTAAATGATACCAAAAGAGAAAGATGCATACCTTACTTCCGATAATACCGCGATATCTCCAATACTTGCCTTACTCCCAAGCCACAAACAACAACACAATATTATAATCGTAACTATACACGGCGAACCCGAATCCGAGATTTTTACTTAACTCGCGTCGAAATTCAATGGAGGGAAGGTTGGAGAACTTTCTAGAATTGTTGGGAAATATTTTCGGGCTGATTTCTTGGTCGAAACGAGGGGTTAAACCCTTTATATAGTTGCTCCGAAGTCACCGAAAGAAGATCGTTCACCCCCCCCATCGAAGAAGCCATCGTTCATCCTAAAATTATTTCGAGACTCCAAAATTTTATACACCGATCTCTTTATTCGCATACTTGACATGTCCAAAAACTCATACATACCGTATAACTTATTCAACATCCCAAACTCACGAAACTTATTTTTTTTTTTCCGATTCGTTTAACCTCCAACCTTCGCGCACTTACTTATCACTTGTTAAACATAACATAAATACTTATAACTTCAAACATAATCTCCGTCCTTTGAGCTTATGTGAATAACCTATGATGCAACTTAACGCACGAGAATACGGAATGTAACATCCTTCCTTTTCAACATTCGTCCTCGAATGTTAAAATAAACGAAACTCACGTCATAATCACTATCAACTCTTCCATTCTTATTCAAAACCTTTTCTTTGTCTCGCGATATCATCACTTTGTTCTATATATCTCGTATGTTTACTATGTCCTTCTTATTATCTCTCTTGACTTATCTTGTCGTACTCTTACTCTCTTCCTTATCTCTTCTCAAGTTATCATATCTTACCATAGACAATTCTATAACCTTTATCACCTCGTCGCTTTTCTTCTTCTCTCTCGTAAAAACCGTAATGCCATTAGACACAATTCCACCGCTAATACTTTTTTTTTCCCTTTAGTACCCATTCTTTCGAACTCGTAGCATCGTCATCCTCGCGTTCCTTTTATAGCAACCGGGTCGATCATTGCGGTATTTTATTTTCCGATTGGTATAGCACCGAAATTTCCTTTCACCCTACGCTTTACTCGATTCTCTCTTTTCTTTTTCTTTTAATAAGAGTCCTTATGCTAAGTACGGCTATCGGTAATTCGTATACTTACACACAGAGTATCTTGAATCCTCCTTCAATGATCTTCTTCCTTTAATTCTATCATAATCGATGCCGTTGCATCTATTTTCTACGACTTAATCATTCAATTGTCATTCGCATTTGTTTTGTAGTCTCCATTTCTTCGGGTGGTCATACCATAGTAAGATCGTAGTTATTCCAATATCTTGTCAATCTTTGTCCCCTTCACCGGAATATTGTTCAATTTCTTTTCGTCCTCACGAATTATTTTCAGTCCAATCTCAAAGATACCCTTCAATCACTCTATTCCTTTTGCCGATTAACCCTTAGATCTTATTGAACTCGCTTCTACAAAAATTCTCACTTCAAACTACATCTGTTTTTCATATCTGAGTGCGTTTAGAATCTTTGCACTCTATTCACTCGCTCCCTCCTTATGAATCTTACCTTACGGTGCTTTCAATCTCAAGCCTAATATGTTCCTTTCATCAATTCACTTAATGTCCATGCTGAAATGTATAACGATAACACTATACCATTTTCGTATAACTCTCACTTTTTGTTTTAGGGTCTATACTTGTCACATCTTAGGATTCATCGTTTCAATATCTACATTTATATTTTCCTTACTCACTTCCCCCCTTTAGGGGTCTTACTTGTACTATTCTCAAATCCATTACCTCACTTGACCTTGAACTCACGTATCCCTTTCCTCAATTCCCTTATTGACCGCATCATATTCATGCCATTTCCGTAATTTATAAAAGCAGAATTCATGTGTGAAGTCTTAACATACTCATCTTCATAGCTACTTAACCCAAAGAATTCGGCCGACATAAAGCACCCCAAGCAAGGATGTACTTTGCTTAGCTCAACCGCGTTAATTACGAGTCGACGCCACATCCGCTCCAATTAATGCTACTCCGTCCCACGGGGATACTCAAAATAATAGTATGTCTAACCGTCCGTACCATCCATGTAGTGTCACTTATCCTATTCTTCAATAGTCGGCATTCACCGTAGCGTCATTTTCCCCTTTTCTTTCCATCTCAAGTTATTTCTCTCTTTCCCCGTAATCGACTTATAGCAACCGTAAATGCATTTCCCTTAAACCGCCATCTCGTCTTATCAAGGATCTAAGTCCCACGCGCAACTAATGCCCTTGTACCTCATGCTCTTTTATTCTCGTGTCGTACTCGCATTGATTTCGAAGCCAATCATAATCATATCTTTACTTGTCATTGGTGATAGCCTTACCTTATCGCTTTATCGTCATGTGGTGAACTCATAACTCATAGCCACATTTTTCTTTCCTACCTTATTCCTTTATGTACTTTTTGCTTGTTCGTCTTAGATAGAAGGTATCCATAGGAGACGCATCTTCCTTTTCTCATAATACGACTACTTCTTAAGCTTCGTGTACTTCGTATGTTTCCTTTTTCTTTCTATACCTATACTTACTCCTTTTTATAATTAATCCTTTATTCCTCGCACAAGGAACCCTATTCTTAACTCAAAAGACCGCTTTGTCCTTCAAAATATATTACTTCTATACAATCCATTCTTCGCTTCCAACACTTATTCTACTCATTCCCTCTCATCCTTATTATCGATCCTTTTCCTAACAATCGTTCTATTTAGTCATTCATCTTTCCGTAGTCTTGGTCTTTTACATCCACCAAAATATCATTCGTGATCTCAATTCTCCGCCACTACTTTGCTAGGTCACCTTTCTCTCGATTTCTTTTTCGAGTTGACTTTCTCTTCCCTCACGCTATCATTCCCGTCATCGCGAAACCTCTATGCCGAACTTTCCCTAACAAGGTCTTATAAGCTTTCTTATCCATCGCTTCATGGCTCGCTTATTGGTTTCACACACCGCATTCACTCTCTATTCACATAGAACATGTCACCTCTTTAGTCGTTTCCTCGCTATACTTTACTTACTTTGTATTACGGTTCTTGCTACGTTCTCATTATATCCTAATCATAATCAATTCTATAGAGTGCCACTTCTTGCTCTTATTCGTAAAGCGCTTATAAACCGAATAAACCTCGTGGAGTAAGCATACTTAACTCCGTAACTCTTTCGATTGACCCTATTACACTTGCCACATAAGTTGTCTTACCAAGTTATTCACATTCGTTATAAACCTTCGTATTCTATGCCCCTATCTCTCGTCATGTCGTTACTTCATTTTACTAATAGACTCGTCGTATTTCACTTGTGCTTATCCATCCCAATCGATACTTCGTATCACACTCTATTGGAGTTAACCTTTCTCTTTTTAAATCATATTTTAGTACTACCAATCTTCCCAATTTTCTCTGGTATTTCTCTTTATCATAAATACCCTTCCATGTAATCATCCTTACCTTCCTTTTTCCTTTCACTTCTGGTTATCTTTTAATGCTTCCTTTCCTTTTTGCACTCTAGTTCTGTCCTTGGTCTTCTTTGGATCTCAATTTTAATATGTTCTATTTAGCTTAACTCAACGATACTTTCATAGTTTGCCTTAAGTCCTTGCACTCTTATCATTCCCTAACATTCTAACTCGAGTTGCCTTGCACTTTCTCTCAATTTATCTGTAATATCATAGGCGTATGTCCTTCGCTTATCACCTTACCTTTGGCCTCAACTCTTCGCGTAGTCCCTTCATATCAGACGCTTCTTTATTAACGCAACCATCGTTCCCTTAATCCAACTTGTATACAACTATCTCCATAGCTTCGACATCTATAATATGTCAAGATTAGGCTGTATCTATATGCGGTAATACTCTTTAACTTGACTTAAATGTATAACTAATCCTATAATCCTTTCGATACCTTAATACCTTTGAATTTGTCATAATAACCTTCTCTTCGTATAACTCACCTTCCTCACAGATCATTCTTCAGGCCATGCCAAATCCATAACTCTTCTAAAGCAACACATCCCATTTATTGTCTATTTACGATATTTTACGATATTTCCTTTTTCACGTTTCTTCCTGTTAGATGTACCTAACCAAATGACCCGATGTGGAAAAATTCTGGCAGAGTCCCCTTTATAATTCTTACTATCCAAAAACCGTACGCAAAGAATACCAAAGAATGCCTCACAAAGGCATATATATATATACGACATATCCTTACCCACTCGTGGCTCCCAATTTCGTGTAAAAGAACAAAGATATCAAAATTTACCTCATATATCACACCTCGAGATGTACCTCGATCCTTTAGCGATCCGCTACCTATTATACCTTCTTGCGCTTACCTTCCCCTTTCATTCTTCAAATTATTTACATCTCAATCATATAGGCAATATTCTTACCTTACCCGACATACATCCTTCGTACCATTGCTTACCTTTGTATTGATTCATTCAATTGTCCGCTTCACAAACTTATGACCGAACTTATCATCAAGAGATACATTTAATCAATTCCTCTACTTGTACTTACACCGATTTACCTCTATGTCAACCGATCCATATATATATATATATATATATATATATATAGCCTCAACGAAGTGACTTACCTCTGTGACTTCCCATATCATCACTCACTTTCTCCCGTCGAAACTGTGCTTCTGCTAAAATCAAAGGTTAGTATAAGGAATCTCATTTCCTATGACTTGGCTCTATCGCACGCTCTTAGATATGAAAGAAGAGTAACCACCCTAGATGCCCCGTAGCCTCCTGTTTATAAATGTGGCGCGCTTCACACCATAAATGTGGACTCTACCGGGACACGACTTTGCGTACAACCCCTAGTATGACTGGCTCGATACCAATTTGTCACACCCCAACTTTTGATAGGGCATGACGGGCACCCGACCCTTACTGTGTGGCCAAGCGAACCCGCTAGTTCTCGTTATACTCATAATCTTACCGGACTCTTAAATCATGAAACGAGTGCATAATGAAAGTTTTAAAAAAAATATGCGTTTTTCGTCTTTCTCAAATCAAGTAAAATCGTAATCATATGAAATACGTGACGTAATGCATAATGATACATCGACTTACGTAGCCGCTTACAAGATCGACATGCTATATTTGTGACTTTGTCGTAAAGTCTCTAACATAAATCAAGATACCATAACATAGATACTTTGACTCGCAACACTCCCAAGGAAATGGAGCTCGCTAATCCACCGGAACATCTTCTACTAATATCCTCTACTCATCTATATACACACGCGTGGTACGAAACGCAACGTCACAAAGAAGGGACGCGCATTAAAAAATGTCCGAGTATGTGGCATGAATAACAACATAATATAGATATGGAAGGTAACATGGAATAAGAGAGATAACCTGTACATCTGGATGCCTTATAAGGCGGATGTCATGCATGCTCAGCTTTTAAAAAAAAAAACTTTTTCTTGCATACATATATATAAGATCATCATCATAACGTACCCGGCCCTTTCGGGACTCGGTGTGTAACGTCGCCGCCCTTTGGGACTCATATGTAACATACCCGGCCACTTTCGGGACTCGGTGTGTAACGTACCACACTTTCGGGGGCTTGGTGTGTAGTAACCGACTATAGCGATACCCGGCCGCCCGACCGACTACGGTGTGAGAAAATACATACATATATATAAAGCATGCACGAGAGCCCAATCAAAGCTATGACTCTATCGGAGTGACGTAAGGTCGGTAACCTCCGATTTTCATTATGGAATTATCATCATCGCTATATCTCACCTCAAGGAACAATTATTATAAGGTGAGATCAACAACAATGAATAAAATCGAGACAATCATGAAATAAGCTCAGTAATCTCATAATAGTATTAACATCATAAGCTTTGGAATTTCTAGAATTAAAATCATCATCATCATAGAAACATTCTCATCTTTAACATCGTCATTCATATTGTAAAAACATGTTCGTTGTTGTTGTCATAAAAGCTTATAGAATCATAAATCTTTGACTCGGAAAATAGGGATATTTTGGAAAATATTTACGGATTATCAAAAAAGTCATGCCTTTGAATCATGAATTCTAACTTTTTGGAAGTAAGGAGGTTATGAAACACACGTAAGGAATTATAACATAGGAGTTTCTAGAAATAGGATCATCGTCATCACAAAACACGTTTATCTTTAGCATCATAAGAACTCCATGAATCATGAATCTCTAGTAAGAATATTCTTGGAAAATATTTATGGATTCACATAGAGGGATCATGGGGCATTTGGAAAACACCTATTGGATTCATAAAAAAGGAATCATGCCTTTAGAAGAAAGGGACTAGCCTTAACATACCTTTGGAGCTTACTCTCCGACTTTCCAACTTGCTTCCCGTCGTGCGATTTATTTAGGATCGTTCATCATCTCATAATCTACATAGGCAACCATTCGTATTATCATTAGGCTCATTGTCACACTCTTATCTTAAGTCTCTCTAAATAAATTCCTTTTGTCTGCCGAAATTGATGAAAGATCTCCCCTATTTATATGCCTAGCCCGAATTCTCAATACCAATAATCAACAACCAATAACAACAATAAAAACAACAACAACCTCATTACTACCAAAATATTCCATCAAATACTCCACATGATATTTTCCCCAACTCCTCCACAAACGAATTCGCTACATAATTATTCCATAAATTTATCTCCGTAAATAAGCCTTAAATGATACCAAAAGAGAAAGATGCATACCTTACTTCCGATAATACCGCGATATCTCCAATACTTGCCTTACTCCCAAGCCACAAATTCACCGCAACACAATATTATAATCGTAACTATACGCCGGCGGAACCCGAATCCGAAAATTTTTACTTAACTCGCGTCGAAATTCAATGGAGGGAAGGTTGGAGAACTTTCTAGAATTGTTGGGAAATATTTTTGGGCTGATTTCTTGGCTGAAAATGAGGGGTTAAACCCCTTTATATAGTTGCTCCGAAGTCACTGTAGCAGTTACTGTTCATCCACGGAAATTATTTCGAGACCTAAAACTTTTATACACCGATCTCTTTATTTGCATACTTGGATATGTCCAAAACTCCATACAGTCTGTATAAGTTAGTCAACATCCCAAACTCAGTGAAACTTATTTTATTTTTTTCCGATTCGTTTAACCTCCAACCTTCGCGACACTTACTTATCACTTGCTGAACATAACATAAACACTTATAACTTCAAACATAATCCTGTCCTTGAGCTTATGTGACTAGCCTATGATGCAACTTAACGCACGAGAATACGGGATGTAACACCTCCCTTCTCTCATCTTGTCCACCATGAAGGTTGCTCTTACCTTGTCCCAAATATCTTCATTCTTAATTTTATCTGTCTTGGTATGCGCACACATACATCTCATCATCCTCATTTCCGCAACTTACATCTTCTGAACATGAGAGTTCTTGACTGGCCAGCACTCCACTAACAACGTTGGTGTCAATGGTTTGGTTCGGTCGGTTTTTTGCAAAACCGTATACCATACCAATTTTTTGGTTACTCTACTATACATAACCAAAATTAAACCTCTTAAAACCGTCCCAATCATATCGATTTTTCTTTGGTATCGGTACGGTTCGGTTAATTTTTGGTATTTTTTTGAAAATCAACTAACAATTAAGAAAAAAAAGAAGTTAAGAACTAAAAAGGGATGGAAGAAACAAACTGAAAATACACTAACATTATTAATGAACCTCACAAATACATGTACATATACGTATAACTTATAAGGAACACACTACACTATAAAGTAAATACTAGCAAGGCAATAAGCTTACGGTTGTATCAAGACATGATAATTGATGTTTACAGAATATTTTTATTATAAAATTTATTGAAAACTAAAAGTACATAAATTAACCATCATATAAGTTCCAGTGCAGTGGGAAAGGGTAGTTGTATTAAATACTTAGTTTAAGAATTTGCAATATGAAGTTATATGTAGATGCTATCATTGCTAATTGGAATAAGAACTTCAAAAATTTAGAAAAAATATAGAGGGAACAGAAAGAACAAGGCGAAAACAAACCTTTCCTTTTTTTTGGAGTAGTTGATGATATTGTCGTGTAGTAGTGTTCGAGAGTTTATGTATTTGATTTCAATAGAGTAGAGTAGGTTTAAGTTTTAATTATAGCCCTCTCCATTTAAATTCATCCAAGGCAAGATTTTAGGTTAAAATATCTAATTCTATGCATTATAAATTTTGATACATATTTCTACATGTATATTTATTCGGTTCGGTTTGGTGTTTTTATAAAATAAAAAATCCACCATAATTATTCGGTATGGTTAGAAATTTATATTGAAACCTTCAGTTCTATTAAAAAGAACCTAAAATACGGTTCGGCACAGTACGGTTCCATCATTTAAACCCGACCCAACTAAATAATTACCCATAAGATCCCCTTATTCCCCCAATACGTAGGTTTGAAGTTTGAGCGAATTAGGGGAATAAGGGGATCTTGTGGGTTATTATTTAGTTGGGTTGGGTTTAAATGATTTTGTTATTTAAAAAATAATTTCGGATGATTTTTTGGGGGATAATTTCCATCAAGACAGGGGTATATTTGAAAACTTTAAGGATGAGAGGGGTATTTTTGACCCAAAATAAGTTCGGAGGATATTTTTAGCCCTTTTTCCAAAGTAGAGGGTATTTTTGACCCTTTTCCCTTTATTTTATCTATCACTCATTTCTTGATATACGTTTCTTTCTGTTTTTATATTAAATCAAGAATCTATTCTTTTATGAATTTAATAAAATAAATAGTTGGTATAAAGTATTTGAAATCAACTAAGACCATTTTACCCACTTCCTAAATAGTTCTATTTATATTATTTTTAAAATAAAAATTAGTTATTGAAAATTATTTGGTTTAACTTAATTGGTGATGAATACTTCACTTTTCGTAATTGTCTTTTATATTGTTTTTTGTGGAATTCGACATCGATTTATAGTTGAGTTAATTATATTGCGACGATCGTGTACACTTTCTCTTTAAGAAGTGAATTATATTAAAAGTTATTTTATCTCAAATATTTAATTTGTTATTTGTACAATTACTTAGCTCAAATGTGAACGTAGAATTAAGTTAAATGCGATTTTATCTCAAATATTTAATTTAATGTAATCCAATTATCAGATCATCAGAAATTTCAAATTAATTCATTTATGTAGTAGTAATAATTTCGCTCTTATATGATAGTTAATAATGATAATCCAACCATATTACAAGAATCTAAAGACAATTTTCTCTTCCCTTATATATAGAGTACAAAATCTTAAGAGTCTTTCATATCATAAAAACATTTTTCTTTTCTTAAACATTTCTGCAAGAAATACTCCATAAAGATGCATGTAAACGGTCACGTATTCATTATTTAGCGTAAAGTAACCTTTTTCTTCCATTCCCAACGACAACAACAACAGCTCCACTACCTACCGTTACCGTTCCGTTTTTCCGTTACCCTTATTTCCCCATATGGATTCCGGCAACGGCGCCGCTGCCAATAATTCCCGTTACCACCGTAAACCGCCGTACTCCGATCGTCTCCTCCGTATTTTCTCCACCGCTCAACCCTCTACCACCGCCGGAGATGAGCTGAGCGAACACGACATCTTCGACGCGCTATCCGACTCCAATATTCCTTCAACTTCAACAAGCCCTAACGCTAATCATCATCGCTCCCACCCCAGACATTTCGGTATCCTAGCCGCGCTACCAGAGTCTCACGCGCCGGGTTTACTCTCCGTCTCGTCATCCTCCACGTCATCAGCGGCTCGTTTGATTCCTACAATACCTAAACGGCCGCCTGTAGTGGATCGGGTTAAGTATCTCCAGTCCGCACCAGTGAACGTTCCTGTAAAATCAACGGCCCGAAGAGGAAGGCATTTCGATGATGATGATGATGAGGTGGAGGGTGGTGATCATGAGATGTTAGTACCACCGCATGAATTTGTTGCGTCGAGGCAGCAAACACCGGTTTTGGCGTGCTCTGTGTTTGAAGGAGTTGGGAGGAAGTTGAAAGGGAGGGATTTGAGGCAGGTCCGAAATACTATTTGGAACAAGACAGGTTTTCTTACCTGATTTTTGAGATAATTGTTAGGTTTCTGCTTCAATTTTTGTAGCTATGTATGATTAGAACATTGTCATCCTTTGTTACCATCTTGATGTGTTATCAATTAAACGAGTTTGCCTTATGGTGAAAAAATATTTCAGTGTCATCTTGTCTTTCAATTTTTTGTTACTATCTCCTGTTTCTTGTATACTTGGATTATCGTACTATTTTGTTGTAGTTACTGTTCAAAATGCTTTGTCACGCTTTCTATTGCATTTTGCCATGACTTCTTCGTTCCCGTTTTTTTCCTTTTTGAACTGTTTTTCCTAAAGCCGAGGATCTATCAGAAACAACATCTCTACCTCTAAGGTAGGGGTAAGCTCGGCGTACATTCTACCCTCTCCAGACCCCACCTGGTGGGATTATACTAGGTATGTTGTTGATGTTGTTTTTGTTTGTCATCCTAGTCATTGGCATTAGCAATACCGGTAGCAAATCCAAGAAGATTTTCTTTGTCTGCTGTAAGTGAAAGCTGTCTAATTGCAATTTCTAGGCTTGTAGGTGTAAACAAGGAGGGTGCTTCATTCATGTCCTCTTAGATATTAGGGCTCGAACTTAAGATGGGGGCTAATCAAGCAAATTATATAGATAGATGGAATGAGAAGAAAATTGAACTGATAGCATTTGCAGTTGTTCAAAGGAGCAACCTTTACTTCTCCTTCTAACTAAAAGCGAAGTGCCAACAATAAATAGAAAGTCCTTCCAGTTTGAGCTATCATGAGTAAGAAAGCATGCCGACTGTTTATGTCGCTAAGAGGCTGTTTGTCTAATATTTTTTCTCTTCGATAGCCGTTAATTTAAGGAGTGTGCGTATTTGTCAAATTCTCCTGTTCTATATATATAGTTAAAAGTGCTGGTCTCATGAATCATCTGAAACTTCCTTATTTGGTGAACCCTGTTGAGTCAAACTTAGAACTTAATATTGGAAGGTCTATCAAAGTGATAAGGAGAATGAACAGTATTGTTGCTGAGGCATTGTTTCCACTCTAGAAATCAACAGTGAAGAGAGTGGGGAGAGACTGTATCTAAGTCTGCATTGTTTCTTGATATTTGCGATCGAGTCATTATTATTTTTTTGTTGAAAAGGAGAGACAGTTCCTTTGATATATCAAGATTCTTAGGAAAAAAAAAAAAAAAAAAAAAAGATCTTTAGCATAGTTCTTCTTCCTTCCACTGTATGGACATCCTCTAGGTACTATAACTTCTGTTTTGCACTATTACGAGCAGTCTGTCACCAGAAATATTATCAGATCTGCAACATCTACTTGCCCGTGAAGTGCTATATATTTTCCCCCCAACTTCCTCCTATATTCCCCATCTTATTCCATCTCAAATTTTTTCAATGGCAAGTATTCTTGCGGTGTGCTTCTTAAGCTAAGATTCTACTCCTGAGCATAATGGTATGATCATGAGCCTGAGAAAACTTGCCAAAAAAATTACAATAAGGTATTCTTTTCAGCAGAGTAGCATTGGGGACATCAAACAGGTGCTATTTCTGACATGACCACAGAATGCTTGATCTTCTTGCTCTTTGCTGATGCAGTGGCGGACATTGAAAAGGGGCGAAAAGAGTCTGTTTACCTTTACAATTTTTAGGAATGTATCATGGTTCCATCTATTCATTTTTGCCTAATTTTTGGTTCCCAGTGAATACAGTCAACTCTATCTTTTCTCCTGTCTAAAAATACTTTTTATTCATTACCTCTTACCACATGTAGTTACCTTACGAACTCTTCAATTTCCTAGGTGTATCTATATCCTAGTGGTATTGGATGGAGATGTGTACTTTGATGGATCCTCCAAATACATTAGAAGCTGGTTAGATTCAAACCTAACAACTGCAGACCAAATCCAATGTGGCGAGGAATTCATGCTGTATAGATAAATGATTAGATATTTGGAGGATGTAATATGTACCTGTATTAGACCACCTTTTGTCAGTCAAGGTCACGTGTTTCAACAAATAGTTCTGATTATGAAAAAGAAAAGCTGCACATCAAGCTTGATGCAGATATATTAGTCCATGTATATTAAGCCGATGCAACAATATCCAGCAATTTGTGCCCCAGTAGTAAATGAAAATTACGTAATATGCCTTCGATCTTCAAATTCCCTCTTTGTGGTCATTTACCCTGTACCAAATGTCTCCACGTGTCCACGTATATCTGAGAATTAATAAGTTCATTCGTGTCACCATTCTAAGTTCCTCTTCGTAGTTTGTTTACCTATTAAGCAAACCCCTTTTCGTATGCCTGAGAGTGAGCCCTAAATTCTCACTCTTCAATGACATCCACCCCCCACCACCACAAAAAAAAAAAAAAAAAAAAAAAAAAAAAAAAAAAGGAAGAGAACATGTTGAGTCAATTGAGCTTATCCCCCTTGTTCTTCAACCTCTTGGAGCAAGTACTAGCCTGAAGTACAAGATTGTATTAATGCAGGTGAACATCTTTTGATTTATAATTTGTATTGCACAACTCAATTCTCGGTACAGTGCACAGAGAATTGTTTATACTTTTCAGTGTACGATTGGCACCTTTCAGATCTAGAATCACGCGATATGTATATATTCCTACCTGATAGACAAGTTATTAAAAACAATGATGATAGACAAGAAGTTGATTGATAGGGTTCCGTTTTCCTGAGAGACTTATATATAGTAGTAGAGGTTGACAGCGAAATCCGAACTGCTGGATTCTAATGCTTATATGCTGTCTATTATGGCGTCAATTACAGTTTCAATGGCATTCTTACGCGTTAGTACTTTTTTGTGTGCCCATAGTTGAGAGGATATTGTATTTAAGGGTTTGCATGATCCCCTAATAAATGATTGTGTATTGCATAATTCTTAATATGGAACTGGGTGTGCATAATTATTGAAAGCAGACAACCTTGATGATCCTTTACTGCACCTAAAAGAGTTCCAATCTTTCTTTGACATCATTAAATAAACATGCCCTTATCCACTCTAATTATTGTTGATTGCCATTCTTGTTTTCTACTCATTTCTTGCGAAGTTGTTATCAAATTCTAAGGTCATTTTTCTTTGTGAATTTAACATATAAATGAACTTCAACAATATTTTTAGGTGCATAAATATAACCTGGGTCATAAAGGATTTTTCTGGTCGCATTCCTTCATTAATGTGATTTAAATGCATTGATGTCCCATTTTTTAAATGTTTTTAGAGGGTATAAGAACTAGTTTGACTGCTCTAAACGTTGGACACGGGCTGGTAAGACATGGAATTGAAAAGAAAATGACCATGCAGTTTGTCATGCTTATCAAATGGTGTGGTTGCAATGTTTTGTTTCAAGGTGGTAGGTTGATGTTAGGATATTATTATTGGGTTGTTAGCATGTTGTTAATTTGGCTCAGGGTCACTACAAGAAAAACTATATTTGGCAACAAATTTTTTTTTGTTGCCATAGATTGATTATTGTCGCAAAAAGTACTTTTGACAAAAAAAAAAAAAAAAAAAAATTTGTTGCATGAACTTTTCCCAACGGCTGTTATTGCAACAACGTGCAACAACTTTTTTTTTTTTTTGTTGCCAAAAGTACTTTTTGCAACAATAATCAATACTATGGCAACAAAATTAAATTCTTTGGCAACAAAAAAATCATTTGCCAACAATAAAACTAAGTTGTTGTCAAATATAAAAATTTTTGTTGCGATTTCTATACTTTCTTGTAGTGGATATTTTACGTTTCTGACCCTGAAATATGTTATAATACATTTTTCTCTATGTATTTTTTGTTATTTATACAAATATTTTAAAAAATACTCATGTTTCTTGCTTCATGTCTTGTAAAACGCCCTGCACTCCTGCCTTGTGTAAAATGCCTTTGCCACGGGTTGCTACCTTTCACATTGGTTGAAAGTGCCATATGGAAGTGAAAATTGAACTTTAAAATGCTAAAACATATAAAAGTGATCAGGTTAAAGTTAAATCTGCATAATATAGGGTACGCATGCATCACGCGTATCCTAATTAAAACTAGTACGAATAAAAGGTGATTACAGTCATCTCATTTGGTTTCCCTTACAAGTGACAATGGAGACAACAATTACCAGTACTGTTTCAAGAGCACGGGTATTTGTACTTGGTTGAAAGGACGAGAACGAAACATTACAGTAAATGCTTAAATATGTCTCCGTGACTTGGGATGTTAAAGAATCCTATAGACTACGGCTATTAAACAGTTCCTTCAATGGATACTTCTTCTATTTTGATGGAATTTAATGTTTATGAAATATAGCAGTAGCAGTAGTGTACCCTTTTAAAAGGCTAGTATGATATGTTTTCTTTCCTGAAATAATATCTAAGTGTACGGATCTCCAACATTTTGTGGAAGATAATCTAATTGTTTTGATTTCTATATGCGGGGAAATTAGCATGAGGATTTATTTCTAAACTAGTAAACTGGTCCGCGAAGTTATTAATACTTTAAAAAAAATTATGAAATGATAATCTTTCTTTGAATATATATCTAAATTCAAAAAGATATTCAATAAATAAATAAATCTAAAAATTTGACAATCGGGTATTCTAATCTCTTTAGAATTATGTAGTTCTAAAGTATTCAAATATTTTTGACAAAACATTTGAGACCTTTTAGTTGTATATATACTATCGACATTTTCTTTTACTTTGAGAAAATTTACAAAAATATTGTTTAGTTTGAGTTCGATCTTTTACATAATTTCTGAAATGTTTTTTCGTTGTACATAAAACTTTTTATGTTGTTTTTAAATATGTTAGCTTTATTTTAGAATACATGAATTTATTGGAAAAGTGAAAAGGAAAAATACATAATTTTTTTTTGTTGATAAGCTAAATAAGGATATTAAATAATGACTTTAACCCCTACATTTAAGGATTTGTTTCAATTAAGAAAATGACATATTACAATAATAATATGCATAAAAAATCGAACTAATATGCTAATATAGCGTAAGCCTTGTTCGAATTGGATTCTTTCGATTTTCATACCGAAGATATATTTACGAAGTTGTTCCACACAGAAAAGGAGCAAAAAAGAGAAATACGTACACACAATAATTGGTGTACAATTTTGTTTAATAATCACTTGACAGTTTAAATGAGATGAACCTATAACATTGAAAACAAAATCTAATCTTTAAATAAATTGTGTTACTACAACAACTTTAAATATGGTAATACCTTCCGTACATTCTCTTTAAATCTACCATTGATCTTCTTATATTTATCATCCTTCAACAAAGTATATTCACACACATTTCTCATTCACTTTCATCTTCTTAAACTCATTGCCCATAAGAGATACATATCCATGTTTGGAGATTCCAAGATGTCTTTTGAACTATAATTATAAGAAATATGAAAGGTTAATTGGAGTAGTAATGGTCTTTTAAAATTATTTTTGAAGTAATGGTATCGATATTGGAATATTACTGATTAAGGCTTTTATTTTCATTTTAGGATAGAAAAATAGGTGAAAATGCTCAAAAAAATAAGAAATAGAATAAATAAAATTCTTGACTTATGAGAGGTGCCACTTCACTTTGTTATTGCCCACAATTTCTTTTAGAACATGAAGCAATAAAAGAATTTTATATATACATATATATACTCATGCAGAATTCAAAAATTAAAAATTACTATACATGACCTCATACAGAGTTATACTGTAAGATGAAGGTGTAAATATTCAAATAAAAATGATTTATAAGAAATAACAATCGCCCATGTCATTCATGGTTACCTGTATATGACACCTCCATTCTGAATTTCTAATCCATTGTCTCGCTCGTCACATTTCCTAAAAACACAAACCAGCAGTGGCAACTCCCATTTAGAGAGACCAAAGTAAAGATCTGATTTTGATTTCAAAGCTTCAAATTAGCATTATATACTACCCACGTTATAGTCCTTTAAGTGCACCTAAAGTAATAAAGAGGAATTAATGAAATTGATTAGAGGAAATGTTGGTTGTTTTAGTTTGCACATAAGGTTCTTTCCATCATTTAGTTAGTGGAGAAAATGAAAAGTCAGAAGTTAAAGGAAAAGAATAATGGTCTTGGTAACTTATTTTCTTAAATGTCTTCCTCTTTAATTAAGCAATATTTTTAGAAAAAAATAAGAATAAAATAGAGAAAAGACCAAAAAAAGAAATAAAATAAATAAGAATGGTGGTCATAATGAGGTGCCACATCATCATAACTATGCCTAGCTTTATATATATATATAGATGATGAGAGGCAAAGATTAATCCTCTTACAAGGCATTTATGAGCTGATCCCTATATGATGAGAGGCAGTTCGGGTAAACGTCCTTGTTGAGAAATAGGACAGCATAAGAGTAAATGCGGTTTACAGACCTTTTGACGGGGGAAAGAAAGACCATAATACATGCCATGTTTAATACGGTTCTTCAAGATTTCATTGTACTTATATGCAGCTATTGAATTACAGTTCCAAGTCTCCGGCATTAATTCAAGGGGTCAGAACAACCACTTATGTGGTTGGAAGTTATTTAGCCACCTGCAGTTATCAGCAACCATATATTTCAAACATCTCTTTTTGTGGCTTTAGGTATTCAGTATCCAATATACTCTAGCTCGATTAATTATAGTTCGCGACACGTAGGCATGTTAAGAGGGGCAAAGTGATCTTTAATGAGAAGGTTTTCAGGCTCGACTTAATATCTCAATATTATAATTAAGGATATGAAGGATCTCACCCATCCCACAACATCAAAATTAATAGATTTCAACAACATGAAGCATGTATAGTTCTTAGCTAGTAGTCCTTCAACTCATTACAATAATTCATGAAATGACTACTTTTACCTATCTTGGGCATCTTCTCATTATCTTCCTTTTTCGGGTGATATTTATTAGTTTTACTATTTTATTTTCGATTAATTCCAAGAATAGTTCATGCTTTAGCGCTTATTTTAGTTCATATAGTAGGTTAGTGGAAATCTCGGTGTCAAAGGGGTTAAGTTTTGGTTAGATTTTTTTGAACTCAATTAAAAAAGGATCCATTAAAAAAATAAAAACTTGAGGTTTTTAAGTAAATTAATGTTTATTTGATAAAACGAATTACTCAAATTTAATTACTAAACCGTCAGGAAATATACTCCGAACCACCGTTAAATAAGTTGATAAAGTTTCTAAACGCCGTTAAATAACCAAACCGCATGAAATATTCTTCAAACACGCCGTTAAATAATTTGATTAAGCCTCTAAAGTAGGTACTTATTTCGTGACTGTTGGAAAACCGCCACCAAGATTGCCAAACCGTCGCAAATGGTTCGAGATGGTGGTGACAGCAACTGTTAGGCACCGCCGCAAAAGGAAGATAAGTTGAATTCACCGCTAAATGTGAGAAGAAAAAAAATCCACCGCAACTGCTTTAAGAACTGCCACTAATAATAATTATATGACACAGTTTGAACTTCGAGAGTCAAGTATGAATCCTTTAAGTTTTTTGTATAAAATATATATATATATTTGGAAACTACAAGTCATCACAATAAGTGACAGTTCAAAATATTTAAAGAACGGTTAAAAAAAGACTTGTTTGAATCTCAATATGCAAAAAGTATCACATAAATTAGGACGGACAGAATATCTTTTAATAAATTTGCAGGAAATAATAACCCCCCGGCCCCCGGGCCCTACTACCCCCACTCTCTCTCGTTTTATGGAGTGGAAATGGATGAACTTCCCCTGCTGAAAACAATTACTATATCATACTGCTGTGTGGTACTTTTTCGCGTAGAGTCATGGCACTGTCACAGTAACAAAATTAATGTTCAACGTAAAGCTGATGTGATCACCAAATGGTTTTATATAATTTTTGAGTTATGACTAACCAAACCTCTGTGTTTTTTCTTAATGTTCATTAAGATCTCCACCATCATGTTAATCTGATGCCATTTAAGCTTACTGGTTGTTCAGATTTTAAATGGATTTGGTAGTGACTTAACATCTACATCAACACCCGTCAGCTTTAAATTTCCATGTAAAAAGTTGGTCACATATATCTTTAGGTTTGCAGAATAATAATATCTTATCTAACTTGAATCTAAGGAGCTAGTCAGCAACTCTAAAGAGAATTTATGAGCCTGCACTTGTTCAGTGTTTCCAACTACTACAACAGGCCTTGTGGACCCTTTCATTTACTGTTTTTCATGGACTACTTGCTCCTTTATTTATAGAATGTTTTGGCATTCTCTTTTTATTGCCATCCTCAGTACTTATAAGTTCCATTACAGTTTATACCAGCTAACAAGCTTAATATCCATGGCACAAGATCAACTGGTATTTGCTCTCTTCATCATTTTGGCTCTTGTCAGTTTTCAATTTTCCTATTCCTATGTCTTGAAGGGTTCTGTCACTTGCTTAGACTGCAAGCAACATACCGATCTCTCAGGTTTCTTTTTTAACTACTACTTTTTATTTTATTTTAAGCAGATAGTAATTAACTTGAGTTCACAGTTACTAATTAGCTTATTCTTCCTTCACACATTTCTAGTATATATAAAATGTTTACTTGCATTTTTATTTTTATTGTTTTAATTCATCCACCCGGGCTTTGATCTCCTGTTGTGGTGATGGGAGATTTGACATTGACCTCAAGAGTCCCCACTTCATATATATGATTTAAGCACTTGCGTTTAGTACATGTATACATGAAGAAAATATTCCATGTAATATACATTTTGCAGAAAGGTGATGGGAGATTTGACATTGACCTCAAGAGTCCCCACTTCATATATATGATTCAAGCACTTGCGTATAGTACATGTATACATGAAGAAAATATTCCATGTAATATACATTTTGCAGAAAGGTGATGGGAGATTTGACATTGACCTCAAGAGTCCCCACTTCATATATATGATTCAAGCACTTGCGTATAGTACATGTATACATGAAGAAAATATTCCATGTAATATACATTTTGCAGAAAACGTTTATCTTGAAAAAGATCATCTTTGAGTTTATCTTGTTGAGCATATAGGTAGATGATATATGTTAATCGTACAAGGCGCAGAACGAGGTATGATTATAGTATGTTGGTAATTTTTCTTGTGTTAAATTTTGCGAAAAAACGTCTAAGCGTTGATTCGAGCAAGTGATGATGATATAGAGTAGGAGTAAGAATATTTGTAAAGAAAAACATTTTCTTAGTGTTAAGGGTGCATGGTTATCTGAAAAATATTTTTCGTGTTGCCAAACATTAATGTAATAGGGTTAAGGGTGCATGTTGTCATATTCCTTAGCAGAAAGAAACTATGAGTCTTGGATATTTTATAATTTATCATATTTTAACCATACTTTTTAAAATTTCCCAGGAATAAAGGTTTCGGTGAAGTGTAGCCAGGTGAAAACATTGGCTATGGCCACAACAAAAGAAGATGGCTCTTTTGGAACCAACCTCCCTTCGGACAGTACAAACAAATGCTATGCCAAGATCCTTGGAGGTCCTAATCAGCTCTTTGTTTCAAGAAAAGAAATAGATCCCACTATTGTCAAGGCTCAAGAGGATGATAATTCCTACACTATATCTAAGCCCTTAAAGTTCTACACAAGATGCCCTTTATCCAATAATGGAAAATGTCACGAGTTTGGTTCATCAAAGACTATTGATCTACCAGTGCCAAAGGAGTGGGGACTTGCACCAACTAGCTATTATCTTCCTTTCATCCCCATCATTGGCATACCTTAATTACTATTTAGTCTTTAATTAGTGTATGTGGGAAAATTATTAAGTGGAAAGAGAGAAATGGCAATACTTGCTACTATACTGAAGTAAACTCATGTCTATCTATCTATGTCACAGTTGTTTGGAAGAAAGGTCTCAGATATACCTTCGTCATGTATGTCTGTATGAGATGGTCTTATATATAACTATTAAATATAAACATATGTGTATAATATATGTTTATATAGGTTTGGCTGTAGAAAATTAATAGTGTAATGTTGTCTAGTCCTTGCAAAAAGTGGTTGTCTCCGTAATTGCAAGTTTGCAACTTAATGAAGTAAAGTTGTGTGTTAATGTTGGTGATATTTGCTTTCGGATGTAATGTTAGTATAGGCCCCTTTTGTTTCATTTGCAAGATGTCATAAGTTATGGAAACATTTCAAGATTAATCTTGAATGCATAGGAGACGTACATCAATTCTGGACAATTTGGATAAGTTTGCTTCAAGAGTCATTCAATACCCTTCATAAATTCCCACCAGAAATAGATAAGGTAAAACTTGAAAGTTGAGATATTTCATGTGGTCAAATGGTACTTACTATTCAGTACTTCAATGCCAAGGAGGGAGCAGCTACCCTCCAGTACACAAACTGTCCAATTCGTTCAGTGAAGGCTTATTAGCTTACATCTGTCCATTAGTGATGTATCAATTAAGTGAGACGTTTACAAGAAAATAAAGATAATTTATGATAAATACTCTTATGATTAAAGCAATTACTAAATATTTTTTTAAGAGGGTAGGCAAACACTTCAAAATATATATTCTATGAATCACCCGGAAAAAAAATCTATCAACTAGAAGGAGTATTTAACGCTTCTCCTTAACTCGAGCAAATTCTCACGTCAAAGTTTCTTTGTTTGGATAAGTTTAATTTATGTTTTAGATATATTTTCATGTTTTTATAGTTTGCTTAGTTGTAATTTCTCTATTTAATTGGAATTTTATTGACATTGTAATACTTAGTTTGAATTCTTTATATATTATGTTGTGAGTTTAACTTCTGTGCAGTGTCGGTATATGGAGTAATTTTAGTTTACAATCAAATCTATGTAATATTCAATGAGTTTAAGTTATATATAACATCGGCTTAAAAGAATTTGTACACCATCAGATCATTATTGTCTATCGTGACGTAATTGTTTATTTCAAAGAATTCAAATCCTACATTTTAAGAAATTTTATATGTAAGATATCTTTTGGGTAATCTGATTGTATAAACAAATATTTAAACTGATAGTGTACAAATACATTTAATTAATGGTAACCTAAAAAGTAAATTAAATAATTTTCTATAACATGTTAAATAGTACTCCCTCTGTCCCAAAAAGATTGTCCTCCTTTCCTTTTTAGTCTGTCCCAAAAAGATTGTCTTCTTTCTATATTTAGAAACAATTTAACTTTATGAGATGATTCTGTACACAAATATCTAAGGCTTGTTTTGGACCACACATTCAAAAGTCTTCCTTTATTTTTTAAACTTTGTCTTACAAGTCAAAAGAGGATAATCTTTTTGGGAGAGAGGGAGTATAACTTAATGTTCGACGAATTTGCTTGTGCCGCATATATGCACTGTTGATACTATTTTGCTACTTTCTTGTTGCTTGTGCTCTTAATAGATCTCTTAGTCTTTCTAAGTATGTTCTAGATTTTTTCATCTTTGTCTCAGTAGAGTTTTTCAGTGGCACGTTTCGGTCCTCTTCCGCATTACTTAGAAAAAGTGAGCCACCGTAAACGATGGACACTACGCGCTGTGCGTATCGACCTGTGCAGTTCTGCAGCTAACGCGTTAAGTATCCCGCCTAGAGAGTACGTCCGCAGGAATAAAGCTCAAAGGAATTGACGGGAACCCGCACAAACGGTGGAGCATGTGGTTTTTAGACCAAGCGAGTTATTGAAAGGCAACTGAAAAAAAAAAAAAAGTTACGAAGAAGAATAACAAAATGATCACATTCTATGTTTTTCAGCAGTGATAGTCCACTAATTAAGACAACACCTCCAAACCCCGCCAATCCCGTGTTCGGCATGAAACTCTCGTCCGTGTTGATTTTGATGCACCCTGACGGAGGGAACGACCAACTGATATGGACAGGAGCATCGCTCTGTCGGGGTGCTGATCGAACGCAACACACTTGAGGAGCATTTTCGATTATTGGAAAATAATAACTACTCTGCCAGTTTGTAAAGGTCACTGCCATTGTTTTGGACTCTTGGCTAACGTAAATGAGATGTGGGAACGAATTGAAACTAAACAAAGAGATGTAATTGCACTTAAGAAAGCTGTAGGGAATCACTTATTTATAGATTGTATTTGTTTAGTATAAACATGGTTGGTTTAGGATTGCATGCTAATTTCCTACGTTAAGTTGGTTTGTAAAAGCCCTTTTCCATACATATTCGGATTTGCAATAACTTTTTATATTCTTTTACAATACCTTTTCCATTCGTATTAGGATTTGCTATAAGTTTCTATATTCATTTACAAAACCCTTTTCCATACATATACAGACTTGCACTATGTTTCTAAACTTATTTGTTTTCTGTTATTGAAAATATTGAAATCTTCTTGTTACATACACTCTGTTATTGTACAATCCCGAACCCATAAGCTTAAAATCTTGGCTTTGCCTCCGGTTTTATATTATATGTACCCGAAATATCTCATTTTTAGTTCGATCATGAACCCAACATCTATAAAAAGTAATAGATCCACTGAATAATCTCGTACAAGTAAAAATGAAGGTTAATCAATCCCATTATGATGCTTGAATATAATAGAAGAAAAAAAGCTATTCACACTATATTTACGTTAACACAATGAACAGATAACATAATGTTTATTTACAATCCTGCCACTTAATTAATCATGACTAATCATTATATATTTTAAGAACTAATCAATTGGTTAATCATGATTAATTAATATAATTTGATGAGTTTGAATAATCTTTTTTTTCTCTTAGCCAAAGGTGGAATTAAACCTTAACCAGTACTCCCACCGTCCCAATTTATACGACAATTTTTCTTTTTTAGCCAGTTCAAAAAAGAATGACATCTTTTTATATTTAGTAAAAATTCAACTTTAAATTTACATTTATACCTTTAACAAAATGATTTTTAGCCACAAATTTTTTTATGATTTATTTTAGACCTATCAAGTTCAAAAGTCAAACACTAAGGCCTCACTTGTTTTCATTAAGATTAAGACGTCCGAATCTGAATGCACACTGAATCATTAAGATGTTGTCTCTAGGTACGAACATTTGAATGATTAAGATCGTTTTGTTTTTCAATATCTGAATGTGCATAATGTATTTATTTAAACATAATAAATATAGAATTGTAATTAAAAAATAACTAAATAGTAGAAAATAAATACAAATTTAATTAAAAAATATATCACTTGATTAAAAAAAAAAAAGAAACATTTAGGTTCACTAGTAATGGTGGAGATGTTTTGTAGTCGCGGTGGGTGGTGAGTGGGGGTGGAGGGGTGAGTGGGTGTTGGGGTGAGGGTGGGAGGTAGTTGGGGTGGGGTTGGTTGTGGGGAGTGGGGGTGGGATTGGGGTTGGTGGTGGGGTGGGGTTGAGGTGGAGGGTTGGGGTTAGGGTTGGAGCTGGTGATAAAAAAGTTCCATACAATAATACCTCTTAATGATATTAAGACTTGGTTCAAGATCTTAATGATGAGATATTCGGACCACGATAAGTCTTAGATCTTAACGCAAACAAATCGGCACTTAACGGTAGAACTATTCAGATTGATTCAATAAAGTGCAAACAAATGATGCCTAAATGGGACGAAGGGAGGACTTAACAGTGTAAAAGGATGGAGATGATATGTAAAAACCAGAAATTCAAGGGTGTAAAGTGTAGATAGAAAAAAAAAAAAGAGAGGACAGGTAGGACAACCAAAACCTCCGTAGACTTTACGGTAGGTAAAACAACAGCGTTTGCCAATTCAGTCCCTCTCCATTCACTAAAACTCCAAAACAAATCTACAATTCGAATTGTCTCTACTTTTCAATACGTACGTGTATTCTCAATTTTCAGAGTATTCAATGGCGATACTGTATGCGGTTGTAGCGAGAGGCACAACAGTGTTGGCGGAGTTCAGTGCGGTTACGGGTAACACAGGTGCGGTGGCACGGAGAATATTGGAGAAGATTCCAAGTGAAACGGAATCTCGGCTTTGTTTCTCACAAGATCGATATATTTTCCATATACTCCGATCAGATGGACTCTCCTTCCTTTGTATGGCCAACGATACCTTTGGAAGTCAGTACTAATTCCCTCTCTCCTTTTTTCGATCAATTTATTACTCCTGTTGTAAAACTGATCTGAATTATAGAGCTAGCTAGGAACACAATTAAACCTGTCCTTTATATGGCAAAACGATACCTTTGAAAGTGAGTATCAATTCCCTCTCTTTCGTAGTAATTTTTTTTGTTGAATTTACGTTTTCGATTAATTTATTACTCGAATTGTGAAAATCTGAATTATAGAGCTAGGAACACAATTAAACCTGTCCTTTGTATGGTCAATGATAGCTTTGGAAGTGAGTATGACTTCCCTCTCTTTGGTAGTAATTTTTTTTTTTATGTTAAGTTTCCTTATTTGTTCTGTTTTCGATCAATTTATTACTCCACTTGTAAGGTTAATCTGAATTATTGAGCTAGGAACACAATTATACCTGTCCTTTGTATGACCAATGGTGCCTTTGGAAGTGAGTATAAATTCCCTTTCTTTCGTATTTTTTTTGTTTGTAAAGTTCCTTTTTTTGATCGATTTATTACTCACTTGTAAAGTTAATTTGAATATAGAGCTAGTAGCACAATTAAACATGTCCCTTGTATGGCCAATGATACCTTTAGAAGTGAGTATAAATTCCGTGTAGTTGGGAATTTTTTTTTGTAATGCTTCCTTATTTGTTCTGTTTTCGATCCATTTATTGCTCCAGCTGTAAAGTTAATCTGAATTATTGAGCTAGGAACACAATTATACCTGTATGTTGGGGTTTACCTTCAGGGTCATTTGGTATGTTGGACAAGTAAATAGTCCTGGGATAAGAATTTACTATAGCGTTATCTCTTGTTTGGTTACTAATCCTGGGGTAATTTATACCAGGATTAGAAATAGTACCAGGATTAGTTAACCCTGCCAGATGGTGGAATAATAGTCCCGGGATCAATAAGAATAATACCAGGATAACTAATCTCAGATAACTAACCCCAGCATAACTTGTCTTCAAACCAAACAGCCCCTTAGTAATCAGGAATATTTTATCCTGAACAGCTCCATGAGCAGATGTTGATTTAGTATTCCCTTGTATAAGAACAAGGGCGACATTCAAAGTCGCAATGACTATAGAGGTATCAATTTGCTAAGTCACGCTATGAAAGTGTGGGAAAGGGTGGTGGAGATGAGGGTGAGGAGAGGTGTGTCTATTTCAGAACCGATTCGGATTCGTAGGGCCTAGACTACGAAGCCATTCATATTATAAGAGATTGGTGGAGCGGAGCGATATAGGGAGCGGAAGAGGGACTTGCGCATGGTATTCATTGACTTAGAAAAGGAAGCTTATAACAAAGTGCAGAGAGGTTCTATGGAGATGTTTGGAGGATAAAGGTGTACATATGGTGTACATTAGAGTGATAAAGGACATGTATGATGGGCATCGGGGTAAGGACGGTAGGAGGCTCGGAGCAACTTACATTTTATTTTGATGGGGTTGCCGGGGATGCTCTTGCTTTGACTTTTATGTGCCTTGGTGATGGATGGATTGACGTGACAAATACAAGGTGAGGTGCCTTGGTGTATGTTGTTCGCGGATGACATAGTCTTGATTGACGAGACTCGTAGCGGAGTTAACGCTAAGCTGAAGGATTGGAGCAGACGTTGGAGTCTAAAGGATTTAAGTTGAGTAGGACCGAGCGAGTACTTGGAGTGCAAGTTCGGTGGCGTATCATATGGTGGCGAGGAAGTGAGGCTTGGTACCCAGGCCATCCAGAAGAAAGGAAGTTTAGGAAGTTTTATCTTGGGTCTATTATTCAGGGAGATGGGGAGATCGACGATGATGTTTCACGTCGTATTGGTGCAGGATGGATGAAATGGAGGCTCGCTTCTCGGTCTTTGTGTGACAGAAAGTGCCACCAAAACAAGTTCTACAAAGTGGTGGTTAGGACCGACTTTGTTGCACGAGGCGAGTGTCGGCCGGTCGAAGAACTCTCGTATTTCGAGAAGATGAAAGTCGTGCAACGCAAATCGCGGTGGATGTGTGGGCACGCTGGGAAGGATAGATTAGGAATGAAGATATCGAGGCAAGGTGGGAGTGGCATTGGTGGAGGACAAGATGCGGGAAGCGAGGTCGAGATGGTTTGGACGTGAAGAGGGAGAGACACGTATGCCCGGTGCGGAGGTGTGAGAGAGGTTGGGCGTGGACGGTTTCGGGGGAGAGGTGGAGGTAGGCCAAAGAAGTATTGGGAGAGGTGATTAGACGGAGATACGGCGCGCCATTTAGAACCAGGACATGATCTTAGATAGAGATTCGTGGAGGACTCGATTGGGGGATAAGGCTAGGATGTAGTCTCGCCTATTTCTTTCGTCCTAGTAGTTGTAGTTTGCTCATTCGTTTATTGCCATCCGATTTCTGCTTATATTGTTAGGTCTTATACTTCGAGTATCTTATTTATATATGGTAGCTACTATATATCAGGACTCTCTCGCTTTTGTTGCTTCTCGTTTTCATATTGTTTTGTTATGCTTGTCCTTATCTGACCTTTTGTCTTGTTCTCTCTTGAGCCGAGGGTCTTTCGGAAACAGCCTCCTCACCTTTCAAGGTGGGGGTAAGGTCTGCGTACACTCTACCCTCCCCAGACCCCACATTGTGGGAATCTACTGGGTATGTTGTTGTTGTTGTTATTAAGTTTTTAAGTTCGCACTTGTTACGAACCAGTGGATAAAATGGTATTCCTTGTTCATTTTCTTAAAATTTGGAATTGGCTTCCGTCCATGAGTACAATTAGTGACAGATCAAAGATTTAAATGTCGTGAGCTTCTGAATTGAGTGTGGTTTATGAAAAAAATATATATATTGCTAACTCCATTTGTACTTGTTTTTTCACACAAGCATGTGTATATCGGTGTGTTTGTGTTTTTTGGGGACTGAGTACACTGTTATCTATGAGATTCCAGTTTACTTCTACTTTATTGACTAATCCAATTGTGCTGTTCAATAGGATTATTAAAACTAGAATGTAATGAATTTCTTTGCCCTATATTCATGTCACCTCTCAATGTGGAATTTTAGGAATTTGCCTTTTTAAGCAGGATTCTGTCTTTTGAATATTTCTTGGTTTACTAAATCGGTGAAACTAGTTTGCTAGGAATAATTGAAGAATGAATAATGGACTGGAGATAACTTGGGTTCAGGTTGTCAAAGCTTTTGTGTGTGTTGGGTTTTAGCGCTCTTCGTTGTTCGATATCAGAAAGGACCAAGTGTTATGGCTTCAAAGAGCAAACAGAAGCTAATTAGTGTGGCTTCTCATTTTCTGGTTGGCCCAAACACACTTGATTGTCCTATTTCCATATGCAAATTACAGATGCCTTTTTGAATTCCCTAGTTTCATCTTTCCGCACTTTTCTTTTTAACGAGCATCTTTCAGTGCTTACAGAAAGAAATATTGTTGGCTAATATTTTCTGGATATCTTTCGTGAAGGACTGAGAATTCTGTTAGTCATTTGAGTTATCCTTTACTGTCTGTCACTAACAAAGAATGCTGTTTTAGGGAGGATTCCATTCTCATACTTAGAGGATATTCAGATGAGGTTCATGAAGAACTATGGCAAGGTGGCTTCTTATGCTCCTGCCTATGCCATGAATGATGAATTCTCAAGGGTCTTACATCAGCAAATGGAGTTCTTTTCAAGTAATCCCAGTGCAGATACACTAAATCGTGTCAGAGGAGAAGTTGGTGAGGCAAGTATCTTTTCTATTTACTTGCGCCCTAGCGGGTTGAAGTATAAGTTTTTTGTTTCAGCTTCAGTTGTTTTCTTTTGTTTGTCTTTTCTTTTATCTGTCCTTTATACTTCAGGTATTGTGTCTATGGATGCATACATTAACTGTCCAAGGCATCCACAATTTTTCAAATTATCCAAGGTTTTATATGCTTGGGAACTAAATGAGTTCCTACAGGCTACAGTACAATTGTGCAACAAGTTTCAATTAAGAAAATTGTGAAGTGTTTAACTCTCAACCATCAATGATGATTTTCCAACACTCAATCACTGCCAAAATAACTTCTCCTTTCCCTTGCACACTTACTTATCCTTTGATATTAATGCCTTTGATTCAAGTTATCGTCTGGCTATTATCTCAAACTTCATAAAACTCAAGAAGCAATTAATGATCCTAATGTCTCATCCGGAACCAATCAATTACCTTTGCCAACTATATACTCACTCTATTCCATTTTTATGATACTCCTTCCTTTTTAATCTGTTGTTCCAGAAAGAGACTTTTCTTATTTGGAAATTTTTAACTTTAGACTTCCTGTTTTACCTTTGATGACATGCTCTTATACCCACAGAAATGTCATGGCATGCTTAGGAACACGAGTTCTAAGGGCACTGTTTGTGCCAAATGTCTATTTTTTAAACTCTATGCCCACTGAAACACCACCATGTAAAATGAATTGGAAAGAATACCATTCATGACCATTTGATGTCTTGCTGTAGTAAACTAAATAATGCGACCGTTTTATCTTACAATAGAAGTTGTGGTAGAAAAAGGAAAGAAATATTACCTCAAAAAAAAAAAAAAAAAAAAAAAAAAAAGAAAGAAAGGGAAAGAAATATTATACCCTATATTGGTACCTAGTCATGTGATTCTGGCTCTATTGCATTATTTTGATGCATGTATTCAGTTCTTACCCTTTTGGCCTGATGATTCTTATACTGCATTTACATTGTGATATGCTACTGTTGGTTCCTTCTTTCAACATCACCCCCTCCCAACCCCCACTCCAAAAAAAAAAAAAAAAAAAAAAAAAACACCACCGTTCCATGTATTGCAACTATCCTAAAAGTAAACTACTGCAATTTACGTCCAGATACGCACCATCATGGTTGATAATATTGAGAAAATACTTGAAAGAGGGGATCGGATTGAGCTACTCGTTGACAAAACAGGAACAATGCAAGACAGTGCATTTCACTTCAGGAAACAGTCGAAACGCCTTAGGAGAGCTCTTTGGATGAAAAACGCGAAGCTCCTGTAAGTATCTTTTATTTCTGTGCTAATAATGCTATGACATCAGTGTTGCTAAATGCATACTTCAAGTGCGCTTAAGCTCTAAAGCTAGTTGCAGTGCAAACTGAGATGTTCAGTGCATACACCTTGCGCTGAGGCAAGCTCAGCAGCCCTGGGCTTTCGTCTTGAAAAGTTTTTTACTAGACAATTATCTATAGTTGGCAAAGCAATGCGTTAATCATTAATTCAGTTATTTTGATTTTGGCTATAAAAAATGTTTATCATGAAGAAAATATATGGATGGTATTGTTGAGGAATAGGAAATATTGAAATTTATTAAGCCATCAGTTAATAAATTTGACTAGAAATGTGAAACTGCACTTTGTAGTTTGAACGTGATTGACACAGTATTATGTATTTATGGTATATCATTAAGTTACTTGATTTTTTTTTCAATTTGTTTGTACGTAAAGCTTCTGTCTGTGTTTAAAGCTTACTTTTTCTTGTATTACATATTTATTTTTAACACTTTTCTTCCTTGAAGAGCATGCTTTAGTTGTGTTTTGACATGAAGTTGTGATAGACCCTGTTGTTTTCTTTGTTTTTGTTTTTGATAGACCCTGTTGTTTTTCTTTGCTTTTGTTTTTGGCAACACTGTTTGAGGTTTTAACCGGAATGATGTATGTAGTAAGAAATTTAAACAGAGAAAGTGATCTTGGTAAATCTTGCTTAATACCATCAACATTCAATAAAACACATAATTCTGGTTTCTTACTTACGCATGAGGAATACCTTTATATCAAACCCTAACCTTTTTCCGTATAGATATGCGCAAGATCTATTTAATGAGCTTTTTACTTCCAGCTTATGTTGGTTCATGCTTAGTTTGAAATAAAAGATTAAATCATTTAGCCTGAGTCTGTTCATTGGTGATTAGCTATGTTGAATTTCACACCAGCTTCTTATATTGACTACAAAAAAGGTCAAGCTGAGTTTAGCTGATCAAGCTTAGCGTGTTTTTGGTTCCCTTTCTTTCTTTCTTTTTAATTTGCATTGCAGATGTGTTGCCTGTGGAACACAGGGCATAAGTTACAACTGTTGAAGGAGAATACCTTTCTAGATATGATTATAGGTCGTAAAACAGTATTTTGGATTTGTGTGGATTTACATTTAATTAAAAAGGAAATAAATTAGGCAAAGCGCATCATTTCTTATACAATCTGGCTTGATTAGATTGAATTGGATAGTCCATCAAGCTACAGTTACGATTTGCACTTTCATTCATATTTCTATATATCTCAAGAGCTTATGCAAGTTATGTCCAACTGGGGTCAGTTTGGCTTGCTTGCAACTGGTGGTGCCTGTTTCATACTTCTATCAACTTTGTGTGAGCTCCTTTATGGAGCATAACTGTTGGAGGGACTAATCCGCCTTTAATTCAACTAGTCTAATTACATCAAGATATGCAACACGTGGCATTTCTTGTCCAAGAAAGTTCTTAGTTTGACGCCTTTTGGTCTCTTATATTCGTCAATCTGAGCTTGTAACTTTTATTCATGACAGGGGTTTGTTAACATGCCTGATTGTGCTCTTCCTTTACTTGATAATTGCTGCTTGTTGTGGAGGCATCACCCTACCTTCCTGCAGATCATGAATTCTCTGGTAAGGAACGCCATAGCTGCTTCAGTGTGGTTCATATTTCCAAATGCATCCAGTGGATTGTCATTCTGACACCTTTAGAAGTAGTTGCGCGGAAAAGAATGATAAGGTTTGTATTGTTGTTGACAAGGGCTTTTGCCTCTTCCATTTTGTAAATGTTTTGGTGGACCCCTAAATTGCTTAAAGCAGGTATTAGGTCTTCCATGTTATGTCTTTGTAGATATTTGGTAAGTTCAATACTTACATGAGTGCCTGTTTGTAAATATAATGTTGTGTTGTGACTGTTAAAGCTAGTTAATGATTAAAAAATTTAAGTTGGTGTGAATGAGAAATGGAGGAAAAAGACCCTAAATTGCTGGTAGAAAGGAAAATGTCACTTCTTCTATTTCTTAAATTGAGAAGAGGTCTTCCATGATTGATAATCTTTTTGGACCAAATTTATTTAAAATTCTATCTTCATTTTCTGAAATTATTTTTTTTTTCGCGGGAAAATATTAATTAGTTAATTAGTAATTAATTAACCAACTTCCCAACAACTTCCCAACGTTCTTATTTCGGAAAAGGCATGGCCTTTCCGAAGAGTCACCAAGCCTTTTTGAACAGGCATTCGAGGCTATATAAACTGAGGCAATGTTGTCGGAAAAAAAAAAAAAAAAAAAAAAAAAAAAAAAAAAAAATTCTTGATTCTTTTTACGCAAATAAAACCTATCGAGTCTTAGTGTGATTTCGTTCCCGAATTTGAGTTCGTCGAATAGGCGTTTTACCATGTCGGGAGGAAATAATCCAAAACCCGGATACGTTAAAGGGGGGTTCACAATTTTTCCAACTTTACATACTTTCTGCTTTTTTTTTTTTTTTTAGGAGTTCGTTTTTTTATAGTTGTTGACTTCACCTTTAGCAAATATTTACCATGTCGCTTCACATTTTTCAAATACTTGGTGTCTGAGAGTTTTGCATCTGTGTATAGATATTGCTTAGTGCTTAGTTTTTGGGACGTATTTTACGAGTTCTAATGCCTAGGAAGTGGATTGCCTTTTAGTTAAGGGTATGTATTCCCCCGGTAATTTGGAATTTTGCAAATTCCAAGTTTTTGGATCTCCCTTTCCCAAAAATTAAGATAATTGTGATGTTCTTAGCGTAACTAAAAAGAATTTAAGTAGGAAAGTGTCATCACTTCACTGTTCTTATTGGGCTGAATGGCATCATGCCAAATTATCTTCCTTTCTGCCTCTTCACAATGAGCATTCGAACTACTGTGACCAGCTTGCCTAATCAACTAACCAAAATGGTCTTAACTTGCCACTTGGTGACTAGTACGTGTTGAAAATGGTCATGGGGGGCCCAGTTCCACTAAACGGCCCAGACATGCTTGCCGTCCATGCACTAACTACGAGACAGATGCATGCATCACTATGTTTGTTAGTGCTTGGTAATGAAAAAGTTGGCTAACGAACGACCGAATTTAATTTTCTACTTGTAACATAACTAGTATCGAAGTGGTGGAGATTGGCTCCAATCTTTTAACTCCCTCATTGCAAGCTTCACCAATTTTTTGTAGTAGACATACAAGGTCTCAAATTTTCACCCCAACTTTCCCATTTTCCTTGGGAGGATTCGGTTTTGCTATTGGACATGTAGAATGAAAAATCCTCAATTTTAGTAATATTTTTCATGTTTGTCAGTCAAATTATGTAAACAAGAAGTTGTAATTTAAACAAGAATAAGCTGCGACTCTAGAAACTGAAAACTTCTACCCAAAAAAAAGAAAAAAAAGAAAAAAAAAAGGGAACAAGTGGAAATACCATAAAAGTGAGACAAAACAATCAATTTCTTTCGACCGCTTGGGTTATTAGATTTTTTGGAAAGGGAAGATGGAGAGGGAACGTAAAGTGGAGAATCGAACTCTCGCCAATAAGGTAAAAATTTAAATAGTCAATCAACTAGACTACTAAAATTTTCTAGAGTTTTTAGATTAGAAGGTAGGTCAATACAAAGAAAATTTGGAATAGCAGGGATTTGGAAAGTGGGAAATGTCTTCATTAGCCTTATAAAGATTTTGTTATTATTTCCTTTGGCTATATAAGCCAAATTTGGTACCAAAAAGCATCAATATTTTCTATTGCCTAGTGATTCCCTTGTGCCGTATTCAATTTCTACAAGCTCCACTTCGTCACACTATATCACCTCCCTCCATATTTAACCATTGTCCATCTTACAGTATTTTAAAAATGGAAACTCTTCTCAGGCCTTTTCCATCTCCTTTACTTTCCTCTCCTATACCTAACAAGTCTATTTTCCTACTGAATTACCCCTTCTTGAAACCAACCACCCATAATTTTTCAAGAAAAGTTCATCACAAAAACAAAAGTAGTAAAATTTCTTGTAGCTTTCTTGATTTAACACCCACATCAAAGCCAGAGTCTTTAGATGTTAACATCTCATGGGTTGATCCTAATTCGGGCCGGGCTCAATTCGACGTGATCATCATTGGAGGGGGCCCTGCGGGGCTCCGGCTAGCTGAGCAAGTTTCTAAATATGGTATTAAGGTATGTTGTGTTGACCCTTCACCACTTTCCATGTGGCCAAATAATTATGGTGTTTGGGTTGATGAGTTTGAGAAGTTAGGACTTGAAGATTGTTTAGATCATAAGTGGCCTATGACTTGTGTTCATATAAATGATAACAAGACAAAGTATTTGGACAGACCATATGGTAGAGTCTGTAGAAAGAAGTTGAAGTTGAAATTGTTAAATAGTTGTGTTGAAAACAGAGTGAAGTTTTGTAAAGCTAAAGTTTGGGAGGTGAAGCATGAAGAATTTGAGTCTACAATTGTATGTGATGATGGTAGGAAGATAAAGGGTAGTTTGATTGTGGACGCAAGTGGCTTTGCTAGTCCTTTTATAGAATATGACAAGCGAAGAAACCATGGTTATCAAATTGCACATGGGATTTTAGCAGAAGTGGATAATCATCCATTTGATTTAGATAAAATGTTGCTTATGGATTGGAGGGATTCTCATTTGGGTAATGAGCCATACTTGAGGGTGAATAATACTAAAGAACCAACATTCTTGTATGCAATGCCATTTGATAAAAATTTAGTTTTCTTGGAAGAGACTTCTTTGGTGAGTCGGCCTGTGTTATCGTATATGGAAGTGAAAAGGAGAATGGTAGCAAGATTAAGGCATATGGGAATCAAAGTGAGAAGTGTTATTGAGGAAGAGAAATGTGTGATTCCAATGGGAGGACCACTTCCGCGGATTCCTCAAAATGTTATGGCAATTGGTGGGAATTCGGGGATAGTTCACCCATCGACAGGGTACATGGTGGCTCGGAGCATGGCCTTGGCACCAGTATTAGCTGAGGCCATTGTTGAAGGCCTTGGCTCAACTAGAATGATAAGAGGGTCTCAACTTTATCACAAAGTTTGGAATGGTTTGTGGCCTTTGGAGAAAAGATGTGTTAGAGAATGTTATTCATTTGGGATGGAGACTTTGTTGAAGCTTGATTTGAAGGGGACTAGGAGATTGTTTGATGCTTTTTTTGATCTTGATCCTAAATACTGGCAAGGGTTCCTTTCTTCAAGGTTGTCTGTCAAAGAACTTGCTATACTTAGCTTGTGCCTTTTTGGGCATTCCTCAAATTTGGCTAGGTTGGATATTGTTACAAAATGCCCGGTGCCATTGGCTAGAATGATTGGCAATCTAGCAGTAGAGAGCCTTTGAATGTGGAGGGTTGAATCGTTTTCTTCATTTTAATTTCTTAGATTATTTTCATCTTTTATCAATGCAAAAGTGAAAGAAAAGTTATACATTGCATGATTCCAATACCTTGGTTTCTCTTATGGTAGTTTACTTGGCGGATTTCATTCTTGTCCAAAAAAGTCCAACAGAAAGGCAAAGGAGATGCAAAAGTGAAAGGATTTCATGATTTCTTGTCCAAAAAAGTCCAACAGAAAGGCAAAGGAGAAATGAGAACTATCGTGCTCTAGATATGTGATACAATTTGATCTCTGTGGTCACGATAAACATGAAATCGTCACCATTGGTCAAACTCAGACAGTTCGCCTAGCAGCACGATGCTGTATTGCTCTCTATGTATTTTTCTTTACGTACATATTCATCAAGCTTGAAATATACAATATATGGTTGTCGATGCATAGGGCAAAAGTTCAGAGGCGGCCTCTAATCCCAAGTTTTGGAAGCATTGGCTAATTGTTATAGTTCCCAAACACTATGAATTAGCTGAATAATATTTTTGTATAATAATACAGGAAAGCATTGGTGTTATTAATCATTAAAAGTCAATTGGGAAGCAAGATAGTTGCTTTTAATTTTCCAAACTGCCAACAAATGAACTATTAGGAAATTTAAAGGTTTCTTTGTTATTCTAATGGAGTGGGTTATGCAAATGAAGTTCTCTAATCAAGCTTGCTTTATGAACTGCTCCACTGTCTGTCCCTTTTAAAAGCCTCAAACCCCAAATACCTACCACCCAAGGAAATGAGCTGCTCCATCAGATCTTTTGAGAATGTTTTATATGCAATTTAAATTTAAAGGAAGGACTGAACAGGATTTGCTAATTTTAGGCTCCTTCACCAATTAGGCTAAATTCAGAAGCGGGCAAGACGATCAAAGTTTGATAAAAAGGGAGAAAAGACGATAAAATTATCGCGTGAGGTCAATAGAATTAGAAGCTAATAAAATCTTAGAGTAATTTGATAAATTATTCGGAAAAACAACCATTATTAAAGTGGTAAAGTTGAGGCGTGATTTATTTCTTACTAGTTCTTTTTGTGTAACTTTACTGTTGAAAAAACTGTACATCTTGCTCCATCTATAACTAACTTTGTAAATTGTATTAACTTGATATTGCATACTACTAGTATTAATAAATGAATTTTCTTTCAAAATTTCATGGTCTCTCTCTCTCTCTCTCTCTCTCTCTCTCTCTCTTTCACATCCATAATTGTTAAGGTACTTACCATATACTAATACTTCATAATTTACATTTGGCCAGCTACAGTTTCTCAAAGATCGACCGTAACAAAATTTGATGACCCATAGGTTTTCACACTAGTACTTGTCTTGTGGCACTCTGTGTAGAATTAAATTTGGTTTTGCTTTTCATATCCAATCAAGAAATACATCAATATTTTCCTAGTTGAAGAGTTCTAGTTGTAACAACTCCTCCATATATTCTGTTTGTACAAACACCAACCTTACTAAGGAAAAGAAAACATTCTCAACAATTTCATTCAAACTAATCCATGTTCTCGATCACCTTATATATTCCCAGCCCTTCATGATTCATTCATAACGCAAATAGCAGTAACTTACTCTTACATACATCCCCCTTCTTTACTCATCTAATATAGTTCCAACCTTCTCATATTTCTTTTATAACGTAAAAGAAGTTCTTATAACTTCTTTTAAAGAACTCATCTCAAATTTCACATACATCCCCCAAGCATATAACAATGGACTCAAAATCTACTAGCAATGAAACAGCAATCAACGTACCTGAAACAGAGTCCACCAAGCAAAAATCTTCTTCTGCTGCACCTGCTGCAGTTGCCACAACTGTAGCTACCACGAAAGCGATTCCTCATAATCAAAAGGGAGGATGGAGAAGAGGGGTTGCTATTTTCGACTTTATTTTGCGACTTTGTGCGCTTGTGGCTGCTCTGGCTGCAGCAACTACCATGGCAACATCTGATGAAACTCTTACTCTTTTCACTCAGTTCTTTCAGTTCGAAGCTAGCTATGATGATCTCCCCGCTTTCTCGTACGTTATTTTAAATTCATAAATAATCTTTTTTTTTTCGATTTCAACCAAGTATTGTCCAAACGCGTTTTGGAAATATTAGTTATACTTACCTCTTCTTGTATTTGTGATGTGGGATTTTTTTGAGTTGATGAGACTGTTGCATTTGATTGATTTTCAGGTATTTTGTGGTGGCAAATGCTATTGCAAGTGCATACCTTGTCCTCTCTCTGCCTTTTTCCATTGTTTCCATTGTTCGACCCCATCTAGTTGGAGCCAAACTTCTGCTTTTAATTCTTGACACGGTAAACTTTTTGTTTGCATTCAAATTATGTGAACATTAACTATTGATTTAAAATGTATTTTTTCATCATATTGACATAAATTTTCTTGCAACCTATAGTAATTTTCGTACACTTTTTGAATACATATCTAGATGTAATCTTAAAATGTTTAGTTATTAATCTAATCACATTTAGGTTCGAAGATTAATCAAATTGATTCTCGATAAGCGATAAGTGTCGCATCCTTTTCCGTAATGTGTTCTGCACAGCTTTTGATGATCTTTAATCGGTCAGTGCCACTAATTAATCAACTTTGAATTACATCAATTC
The DNA here is from genome assembly GCF_029784015.1 of Lycium ferocissimum. Taxonomy (NCBI): domain Eukaryota; kingdom Viridiplantae; phylum Streptophyta; class Magnoliopsida; order Solanales; family Solanaceae; genus Lycium; species Lycium ferocissimum. Next base: position 37,254,955 of record NC_081345.1, on the reverse strand, counting down.
AGGCACATGTCCTGTTCAGGTGCTTCTAATAAAGAGTAGAAAGAAATTAAAGATTTGAGTTTTAGTGATCACAACATAAATCTAATAAGAAAATTCTGGCTAACCAATGTTGTAATGAGATTGAATAATGAACAAATGTTTAATTATGTATTTCTAACTGAAGATAAAAATTGTTGCAGGTAATGGTTGCATTTACCACAGCAGCAGCAGCTGCGGCAGCTGCCATAGTGTACTTAGCAGAGAACGGCAACTCCACCACACAATGGCTGGCGATATGCCAACAGTTTGGCGATTTCTGCCAGCGAGTGAGCGGCGCAGTGGTGGCTTCCTTCATTGCAGCATTCATCTTCATCTTACTTGTTGTTTTCTCTGCCGTCTCTCTTCGAAGGCATTAGGACAAACGAACATTTGGAGTCGCTGGTGTTACCTTGTTATGTACTGTATATCTTATGTTGTGCTTTGTATTTGGTGTTTTTCATTTTGATTTTGTTGTAATGAAATTGCATATCAGTTGTTATGAGTTTTTGGAAGTCAATTTGCTTATTCCCTTATGTAATACATCAAGACTCACAATGTTAATTTCTCCATTTTTTACCGAGTAAGAAATTTGACATTATTTCGATTTCAATCTCATAGTAGATGGTTTATTGAAAACACATCTCTATCCCGCAAAAGTAAGGTAAAGTCGTACATCCTACCCTCCCCTTAGTATGTTGTTGCTGTTATTCAACTTCAATCTCGTCTCCATTTAATTTTACGGTCTCAAAAATGAAAAAATAAGAGTTTAATAAGTACTTGAGTTGAAAATATAAAAGAATAAAAATATGGAAGCATTTCAGGAGATATTTGAAGAAGAAAAAATTATGTACGTTTAAATCAAGTTTTATTTAAAAGTCAAAAAAATGGACACTATAATAGCTCTATGGAATATTACACATTGGAATACAAATATTCATAATCCTTTAAAAAAATTCTATATAAGATTTTAAGAATATATAAAAAAATTAAATATATTTATATAGGGATTTGATTTGATTTTTTTCTATTGCAGTATCAAATCAAATCCAGTCAAATATATAAGTATTAGCTTTCTTAGTCAGTTTGATTCCATTTTTGTTTTGGGTTGAACACCCCTGCAATACTTGCTAAAATTGAAAACAAAGACTGAAAATATTTCTTTGGGGCGAGTTACAAGAATGATCTTTATTAGAGATGGTCTTGAATTTATTGAGTCTCTTCAATATGTCAAATGCAACAAACTTGCTTAATGGTCACGAGGCAGAAAGTTGCATAATGCGCAATTAACGCAATTAATGATAAACAGGTAAGACTTGACAATATTTATTTAAGATTTGATAATATTTATTTTACTTATCGTGTTAAATTATTCAAAAGTTGCGGTTTTTCGACAAAAATTGCACATATAACATATTATTCAATTACTCACGACTCCCCCACCCCACCAATAATATTCTACAACTTTCCAACTGAAAATACATGTTAAATTACTACTATGAAAAAGATATAATTAAATCTGATTATGATTAGCTTTTTAAAAATAAGTCAGTATAACTAAATGGGCAACGTATTACATCATTTTCAACTTGTGTAATTTATTGAAATATTACAAACTGCTATTTTATTGACACAACTAGCTTATGCATACAATATAACTAGTAAAATTTAAGCTGAATGTATCTTTTAAAAGATTTTTTAAGCAATGATAAAAGTTTAAGACCACCTTATGATATCAAGTAGGCATTTGGCCATAGAAATCAAATATTTCTCATTTTATTCCAAAATTTTGAAGTTGGAGTTGTGTTTGGGTATAGAATTGTTAAAAAAATAATATTTAGAACCCGTTTGGCCATAAGAATTTTTCACTTTTTTCTGGAGTTTTTTTTTTTTTTTTACTTTATTTGAAAACCAACATTTGGCCATAAAAATTCCAAGTACAACTTGAAAAACACCTAAAACTCTGTTTTTACGCTTTTTTTCTTTCACTTTTTTCACTTTGGGTACATTCAAACAACCAAATATTCTTTGCAAAAATTATAATCAAATACAACTCCAACTTCATAATTCAAAATAAAGTGAAAATTATTTGGTTTTAATGGACAAACACCTACTTAATTGTTTGAATGTAAAGTGAAAATAAAATTTCAAATACAACTTGAAACCAAATGCTGTCCTCAAATAAAGTATTTTTTTTTTTTCGAAAAAAGGTGAATAATTCTCATAGCCAAACGGGTCCCAAATTTAGTCAATTTTCTCATTTCATTCCGCATGTGAAAATAATGCAGTCAGGCTGCCACTATTGGACATGTGTAAACCACTTGACCGGACCAACAGATTTACCAGTAAAATTCCAAAGTGACGTGTCCATTCCTCCTCATCTTTTTCTCTCAAACTTTTACCCATTTTTTCCACCTGACAAACACACACACACACACACACACACAGTGTCTTCCTTCGCCTAGAAGGTAATCGCATCCACTTTTTCCTTTCACATATTATATATATATATAGTAAACCCTAACCACTGCGAATTTCTGCTTCAATTCGGTCTGTCTTTTAATCAAAGTGAGTTACCTAATTCAACTCTAGGGTTTTCTATTTGTAACTTCTTCTTCCTTTAAATGCATCTTCATCTTTATTGTTGAATGTTTTCAATAAATTGTGGATCATCTTTTGTGGGATTTTATCTAATTTGTCTCTAGGCTTTTCTTTCTTCTCAACCTAGAATGACTAAATGCCTATGATGACTTCTTCAACTTATAGTTTGATGTATTGCCAGGAGTGTTCTTTTGTTGGCTTAGAGACTTGTATGTCATATAAATGTGAGATCTATTAAAATTTTACAACCCCTAACAAATTTGAAAACAATGGAACGAATTGGGTCCGTAGAGGAGCATGGTTAAAGAGGATTAATGTATCTGTCTTGATTTGTTTGGGGATTGAAAAATACTCCTTCCGTCCCAAAATAAGTGATCACGCCCATTAAGAAATCAATAAATAGAATGTGGAGTTTACTAAACTACCCCTATTTCTTACTAGATGTTTTTTGAGACTGAAAAAACTTGCCAATTTTTGTCTTGAATCCCTAAGGTGACATTTATTTTGGGACAATTTTTTTTTTTTTTTTGCTAAGGTGATACTTATTTTGGGTCGGAGGGGGTAGTTGATTGATATTGATGTTCTTGTGGTTTAAGTGATAGAGTAATATTACCTTTTTAACTTTCTTTGTGTGTGATGCTTAGATGGTCTTAATTGCAGCTTTAAGCTTGTGGCTTACTTTTGGGAAATTTCAAGGAACATAAAGAGAACAGGCCTTGTTGTTTCGAAAAAGATTTTTGGAAGTGAAGTTCTCATGAGAATTTTTAGGGGAATGCAGAAAGTAGTTCGCGAGGATCAAAAGGAAGTAAGCTGCTGCAAGAAATCATTCAGCAAAGGTATTGGTCTGACCGCCCCAAAGGCCAGGAAGCGAGATAAATTGAAAGTGTTTCTCTAATTTGGGTAAAGGCAGTGTGATTGTTCTGTGGGTCTCTAGTTGAAGTAGGGCAACAAAAATGACAAGGATACTTGTTCAGCGAGGTTCTACTTCATCGTCGTCGTCAAACCAGAACAGGTCGTCAGTTTCACACCCTGGATCATCTGCCTCTTCTTCAGCTTTAACACAGCCACAGGCTTCTAGCACTAGTCAAGTACTATCAGCTCCGAAAGATGATGAGTTGGTGGGAGAATTTCCGGAATCGATTGTCTTGGATGAGTTTTCAGTTGGTTCCTTGAATCACAAAGGTGATGATGATGACGCTTCAGTACAAAGCTTTGGCTGTGACCGGACTCTCCCTGAAGAAAAGATTATTGACAATGAGAAGATAAGTGATGGTGTTTTTGTCTGCGGGGACTCCGTAAAAGGATCTAGTGGTTCAAGAGTTGAGGTAGTGGAAAATGAGGGAACTTCTGTGCCGGGGGCTAAAGATAGTTCTTGTCCGCCTCCACCTCCACCACCTGTCCCACCTCCTAAACCAGCTTCACTAAGCCCTAGTCCAAGGAAATTTTCATTGGGCAGTTCAAATGCAGTACGGATAGGATCATCTAGGGAATTTGTTGGGCAGCCTAATGTGTCAACTAGGACTTCACCTAATGGATCTAGGCCATCCTCTCCGCGGTCACACTGCGAAAGTGAAGGTTATAATAGTGCAGATGAGCAGAATCCCAACTTTGGATCCTCACGCAATGATGTGGTAAGTCCAAAAATTTATCTTCTAGAAACTGATGAAGACTGCAGTTTATGCTCTTCTTATCCATCATTATAATATAATTGATTATTGGTTTATTTCTTAAGCACATATCATCAGCAACATCATTCCTCTGTGCTAAGTTGTGCATCCTGAACAATTAGTTACTGTTGGAATGGTCATTGTGATCATGTAGTTTAGCATGAGTAAAGGATGATTTATCCAGTAATTTACAAGCTACAATTATCCGACTATCGGAAATTAGTGCACATATCTGAAACTGAGAACTTGAAAATTTCATCTTGTTTTAGGAGAGAGAGCACCAGTTTGAAATTGATATAAGAAGAGCCAAAGGCTTAGAAGTTAAGAAAATGCGGGAAGATGGGAACTGCCTCTTCCGTGCAGTTGCTGACCAAGTATATGGTGATTCTGAAGCTTATGATTTGGTCAGGCAGATGTGCATCGACTACATGGTAATTTTTCTACTAAACATTCTGTCATGAGTGCGATTTATTTGTCGACTTTCTTTTCTTTCTTTGGTAGGTTGACAACTTTTATGCACTTGATTTTGGTTTCATCTAGAAATGTGCTTTCTTAACGTGCCATTAGATGGGGAGATGAAGCTATCATCTTGGTTTCACATCAGAGGCCATCAGTTTTATTGGTTCTGTCCTTGTTGATTTCTTAGTTGTAAAATGAAGGTGACAGTGGCCTGGTACAATTGAGAATAGAAAGAGTGCACTGGCAGAATAAATGTAGGAGTAGTACATTATGCTTGCTGCGGAGGTAGAGTCCTGTCAGAGGCTGATCTAGGATTTGAAGTTTATGGTTACTATTGCGATCTCAAGGATTTGAATATGTATGGATATTTTGTATATATCTTGCTACATAACAACAGTGTTATCAAAAGAGAAAAGTGCAAAAAAGCTCTAAGGTTAGCTGCTTTACAAAGTGCAAATAAAGTGTGGGCTTTAGTGAAAAAAAGCGCAATGGTGCAAAATTACAATTATGTATGTTTAGTGGATATAATTAAGCATGAATAACAAATATATCTAAAAACATGCTACATAACAAAGTGTCACCTCAAGAGGTAAAAGAAACTGGGCCTTGACCTGTGAAGCACACATAAAGCGAGGCGAAGCGCTCAACATGTTTTGAGCCTCCTAGACCCGCCGCCGACTGTTCAAGTCCTTCCAATCACCTGCGCTTGCGCAATGCTGTGCTGTAGAGATGGTGAGAGCATTTTATAATGGGTTAATAGACATGAAATTTCATCTTCCCATCTATAGCCACTCCCTAGACATTTAAGACAGGTTTTTCTTTCAGATCTCAGGAGAGTGAATATGAATGGTTCTTATGTCTATTCTCTCAAGAAAATATTTTAAACATCAGTTTTATTCTGCCACGATTTTTTTTCTCTGATTAACTAAGTCATCATTGAAGGATATTTAAGTTAGTGATTGGAATTCATGATAGGATATTTGAATTATCAAGTAAATTTGAAAAAACCGTCTAGAGAAGAAAATTGTTATGTAGAATGGAACCTAGAGGAGGAGGGTTATTGGGTTCTTGTAGGTTGACCGCCAGTTTAAAATTAGTTTTTGATGAATTCTTTAAACGTTAAATCTGTTGGGGGCATTAATCTAGGCACGCGCTATCGACATTCAAGTGTAGTGTAAAATGGGATAGACGTTCCATCACATGGCCTCCCGAATAGAGCAAAATAAATACAGAAGATTGATTTAGCTGGCACATAATTGGGATTGGCTTGGTTGATTGACTAATTGACTGACTAGGAAGGCAAAGAAGCAACAAAAGCATTTATCCCAAGAAAAAAAAAAGGGACAACTAGTATTTTGATGTAGTGGCATTTTAGTGTTTACTTATTCACCACCAGAATTTTTTGGCGGGCTTGTTTCCGATGATATTCTCATGCTTTATTCCCCAGCTTCTTTTTATCATGCTACCTGGATCGCATTAGCTTTCTTTTGTCACTAAAATAGTCCTCCTATACCTATCCTTTAAGTGGTCTGATTACGATGCTGGATGATGTGCTGGGTCAAGGATGGGCTTTAGTTTTTTTTTTTTTTTTTCTTTTGGGGGCCGGGGGTGGGCTTACTTTGTGGTAATACGGATTTATAAATTCTGGTGGTTACCCTCTAAGAGGGAAACATTCTGAGTTTTGCAAGAGATTTTTTTTTTTGCTTTCTCTTCCAATTTCTTTTGGTAGTATCTTGAGTAATGTGTAACCATTTCCCACTATTAATGGTCTAGACTCTAGTGGAAGGAAGTTTGCAGTCCATATAGCGTTAGAAGTGGAGCGTCCCTTTCTACAGTTAGTTAAGGTACTAAACCTCACCTAGCCAAGTAGGGGCTAAATCTAAAATTATACTCCGTAGTCCCTCCGTTTAAGTTTATATGAACATATTTCCTTATTAGTCCATGCCAAAAAGAATGACCCCCTTCTATATTTGGAAACAAGCTACCTTTATGCAATGATTTATAGCCACACAAAATATATGTGACTCATTTAGCACCACTAGTTTAAAAGTCTTCTCTTCTTTCTTAAACTCCGTACCCAGTCAAATAGGTTCACATAAATTGAAACAGAGGGAGTATTAACTTAACAATTTCTTGAGTCAAGGTTATTATGCCTCTTCTGGTTGGGGCAGGGGTGATTGAAGATGTAGAGGGTGTTACATGTGCATAGTGTTACTGTTTGGTTTCTGTTTCATCATGTCGGCTTCTTGCACTTAACAAGTCAGTGTCGAAAATTTGCTTAAATTTTATGTGCTTGTTGAGTAATCTTGTATCCTCATGTTCCCTTGATACCGACTACTTAATGGAGAAAATAAAAGAATATTATGGTTATCATCATGTCTGATCACTCAATTAGAACTTATCTTGTGTAAGTTGGTCCATTGGTTTTTAATCATTTTTATGGTTTTTCTGCACAACCCAATAACTTATTTACTGTATCTATATTAATTTGTCGAGTATCTTTTGTTGTAGGAGCGCGAAAGAGACCACTTCTCTCAGTTTATAACTGAAGGATTCACATCCTATTGCAAGAGAAAAAGGAGAGACAAGGTACGTCACGCGGTTATTCAGCAGTTATCTCTCTGAATAGTTTTGTTGCTTCTATCTTAGCCGGTCGCAAGCAGAATTGGAGCACTTGTTACACATAACTGAAACAAATGTTATTTGGACTTGGGAGCATTTCTGAGGATGGTGCTAATTTGTAGATGATGGTCATCAGAGACGGTCTGTTTTTCTCGAAACTGCGTGAAGTGTAACTTGAGTGAATGCGCAAAATGATAAGGGATTTCCCAGTGAAAAAAGATCTGGTTACGCTATGTGAATTCACTTTTCTCTAGTTTTTTTTTTTAATATTTTCGAACTGCTTGAAACTCTGACGGCTACATTCTACTATTACTTATTTGCTAATTTCTTTACAATGCATATGATTATCTCGTGCATTTTACTATCCATTATATTCAGTTCCTTACTTTTTTGAGGTTGGGTTGGTGATTTTTCTTTTGATGAAGTAAGTGGTGATCTTTTTTTTGTTGTTTTTTTTTTTTTTTTTTTTTTTTTAAAAAGGAAAAGATATGGCATTTGAGCTTAAAAAAAGACGGTTGGCTGTACTAAAACTATCTAAGCCAGAACTAATGAGCTAGTAAAATCCAAAAGTTGTTCTGCATTACCAACAGTGACCAACTTGGTCCATCTAAACAAATTGGCAATACGCCTTGCTTTCAAAAAACCTAAAGGAGTTGACTCCCCATCAAAACGTCTCCTATTCCTTGCTGACCAGATACACCAAAATATACAAGCTGCTACCATGTTCCAGATCTTCTTGATGGCTTTGTCAACTCTCCATAGATTCCAGCTCTCATAAGCTTCCCTCACTGACAGGGGGGTGGTCCAATTAAGATCAAAGAGGCCAAAAAACAGATTCCAGATTTCTGAGGCCACTTCACAGTGCAGGATGAGATGCCTGTAGTCTTAGTTTCAACCTCATTTCTGCACATATGGCATCTGCTTGGAAGCTGAATTTTCCTTTTCATCAGGTTGTCTTTAGTAAGACAAGCCTCATATAGAGCTGTCCAAGTGAAACATATGATCTTATTTTTTTGAATAAGGTAAAACATATGACTTTAAGAGGTAGTTTTGTTCTCCAAATGAGCTTCCAGGGCCAATTGTCTATCAATGGATTTCTAGAGCACATATGCTGCTTGTTTTTTCTTATACTTCTTTTTCTACTAAATGGTTAGATTAAAGAATTCACTTGGACTGAAAATATCCATCTTTTTTAGGACCTTTTGCTATTTGTCACATTGGTGGATACTGTTTTGCTTATCGATTATCTATCTGTGTGCATATCTTTCTTTGTTTTTCAATTCCTCGTTAGAATAACCGGAGTTATGCTCTCATTACTGGGTTGTAGGTTTTCGGCAACAATGCGGAAATCCAAGCATTATCTGAGATGTATAATCGCCCTATCCATATATACTCTTACAGCATTGGTAAATTCTCTTTTTGACTTTTGATTGGTCTTTTTGTAATGAGATGATGTGGTGATTGTGATGCTGAGCTTTGTGGGCTTGTATCTGTTGGCTGCTTGTGTTAAATTGGGGAATTTACTGATGCAGAACCAATGAACACGTTCCATGGAAGTTACAACTCAGACAGCCCTCCTATCCGTCTCAGTTATCATCATGGAAAGCATTACAACTCCCTTGTTGATCCTCGCCGATTATCAGTTGGTGCCGGGCTTGGGTTTAGCTCTCTGCGAGGGGTAAACTCTCTAATCTACAAACAAACATGTTAAATATTTACGTAGGAGTTAAGTTTGTAGCCTGTGATTATTTTTTACGTATATTTCCTTAAACTGTCATTTCAGTAGTCTGTTAAATATGATACGTTCTTTCTTCGCAAAACTATCTGTTAGTTTCATGTATATATTTTTTCCTGCAGAAAAACGTCGACAAGGATAAAGTAAAAGCTGCAATTAAAGCTCAACAGGACCAACAGATTGATAACGTAAAGTACCCAAAAGTTCAATTTCATATGAATGATTTCCATACACTTGGCTTTCATCTGGGTTTTTATTTGGCTAAATGGTCTCATTTCAGGCGCTTCTAGCTGAAGGACGCTTTTACTCAGATCTTGAGCTCACTGAAAAGGAGATGGAACGTATGGTGATTGAAGCTTCCAGGGCTGAGTATATTGCGCATGATAATAAGTTCAGGCAACAGCTTAGTCGTCGAGAATCTTCCACATCTGATGCTGAGCCATCATCTTCAGGAACTAGTGAGTTTGATATTTTATTTTTTACATTTCTATTGATATAAGGTCAGTAAATATGGAGGTTTGAACCGTAAAATTTCAATATCGAATCACAGGGTCATCAGGAAGTGAGAAACGACAGGAAGCTGCACGAGAACCCTGTTCGCCGGATTCTGCCTTCAGCGACTGCATCCAGGTTATGCTGTCAATGGGTTTCAGCTATCCACGAGTAATTGAGGCTTATAGCATATTTGGGGATGATGTAGATTCTATGGTTTGTTATCTCATAGAAACCAGCTCTAGCAGCAGGCGCAAAGGAAAAGCAACTGAATGAGGAACCGAGAAAGAGTTAAATCGACGACTCTTTCATGTTTGTCTAGTTTTAAGTATTTGCTTTGTCTTTCGTTGTCTTGAGAGTACTAATCTTATATGGATTATCCAGATGTTACGACTTAATAGTCAACTCTGAAGTTCTATTACTCAGTGCTGCCTCCTGTTGGTATATCAAATACTTGTGTGTGTGAATAATGCCATATTTGGGCAAAGATATAAGCTTTCGCTTAAAATTTGTTGCCACAGTCCATCACTTTAGAGATTACGGGGCTATCAAAACACAAAATCATCCAATGTGGAAGCTGTTTCAGTGCTGGTTGTTGCGTTTTGTATTATATTCTGGGCTAGGTGAGAAATTTAAAATTAGTAGAAAATAGTATAAATAGTTGTGTGCTTCTCTGTTGTATTTTTATGACACTTTCGAGTGTTAAGAGTAGGTGATTGTTTAGCTTGGACAAGATTCTACATAACCGTTGCTATATCAGGAGATAAGGACGTGTAGTCTAAGTTTGTTTTTAGTTAAAGAAAATCAAATCAAATTGGCATGGAACAGGTCTTATAATGTGTTTCTTCTTTTTGGTTTGTATTTGTATTTGTATTCGCATGCTAATGCTTAAAGGTAGAATGATAATGAAATGTTCCGCGACGCAATTTCTTTTTTTCTGATAAGTCAAGACGTATGAAGTAAAATGATGTTTTGAAAACAAAAATAAAAAGAAAAACTACGGAGGACAAAGAAAGGTATGAAATTTTAAGTTTTACACAATATTATTGCTTAATTTTTTCTTAAATTATTGAACAGAAAGTACATAACAGTTCATATAAATTGGGCGTCATCTTCGACAATCTAAATACATGAAACATGTCAACCCAATTCTAGCCCCTGATTTAAGACTATTTCTCAAATCCAAAATACTAAAGGGGAGCGATCTTTGTGAAGTTCTTTTTGAAGTTTTTGAAACAAACGTCACTATAGCAAAAATATTGTAGTTATCGAGAAAGATTGTCTCTAAATTTATTTTTGAGTTGTTTGGTGGAATATAAATATTACTAATACTCATACAACAACAATGAAGAGTACGAGGTAGATTTACTTACTAAGTACTCCGGTGGTAGTTATAAAGCAATAAAAGAAATTGAAAAAAACTACTGAAGTATTGATTATTGGTGCCATAAACTGATATATTTTGAGTAGTTGAGATGTATCAAAATTTTCTCTACCGTGAAAGGATGTGGTGCAGCTAATGGACTGTTCTTTCCTTAATTAAAGATTCCGGGTTTGAGTCCTGAACATGGATTTTTTTTTGGCCAGAGAGTGCTTCCTCAAATGGGCCTTACACGGGCGAATTCCGTATTTAGAGGCCCAATGTGTATCGGTGGGAAATCAAAAAAAAATTCTTGCATTTTTTTCAATAATTTAAACTTAACAATTAAAATAATAGTAATACAATCGAAAATCATATTTACGTTATCGTAGAATTTTGAAAAATGTTTTTTCACATAAAAAATTGTAAATAGAAGTAAAAGAAGAAAATTTTAGTATATTATTATAAATAGAAAGAAGAAAACCAATTTGTTTTTTATTGAAAATAAAATACATGTGTGATGTGTCCATCCCCCCCAGTTCGTCACCTCTGCCATCATCAGATATATACAGCAAACCAAAGCTTTCCTTCAATTTGAAGCAATCCTAGGGTTTCTGTGACAGTCGTCAGTTTAGAGCTAGTTGCCTGTTCTCTCAGATTCGGTGTGAAACAATAATAATAATGTCAACGCAACAACAGAACAATGGTAAATTAATGCCGAATCTGGACCAGAACAGCACAAAGCTCCTAAACTTAACTGTTCTTCAAAGGATTGATCCTTTCATTGAAGAAATACTCATCACTGCTGCTCATGTTACCCTCTACGAATTCAATATTGATAACTCCCAATGGGTATTCATTCACTTTTCCTCTTTTATTCTACTATTTACATACTTTTGTATTCACATGTAATTGAATTGTTTTTGCAGAGTCGAAAGGATGTCGAAGGATCTCTATTTGTTGTCAAGAGGTGATTTTTTTTTTTTTTTTTTTTTTTAATTTTTGGTGAATTTTATTTCAAATAATCAATCAGCTAAATCTCAATTCCTAGTTGGAGTCCTCTTTAGTTTCTGTAAATCTCTTCCTTTATTTACTTACGATACGTAGTTGACATTCATAAAAAGCATCTAATGAATTATGAGTTCAATCCATCCTGTTTAGCAGAAAGATGAGATCAAAAATTTCCATCGAATTGAGTATGATTGTTTGTGTGATAGCATCTACCATGCCAGGAATATCAATGAACCTGATTATTGCAATTACTTAGAATAGCCTTTTTTAGCTTCTAGGGTCTATTTTTTAGTCCAAGATCCGTATCATTCCGTCATAGTAAAAGTTATCTTGATGCTGGTGTTCACTTACTATAACCATTTTAACTTAGGAATGTTCATAATTTGCTCTTCGAAATTGAGATTGAATTGTTGATTCAATATTATATTTGTTATGAAGAAAAAATCTCATTTTTTATCCTTGATCCCTGATGGAGTTGTAATCTAAAGGTAATTTTAAACTATAATCACAAATTGAGGAGCAAATATGAACCTTTTTGCTCAATTTTTTTTTTACGCATTTCATGTTAGATCTTCACTAATAACAATACAAGTATTAAATGATTTGCTAATAATAAATAAACCAAAAATGTAACAGACGATAAAATGGACAATTCAAGTATTATTAGGGACAAGTTTGGCTTTGTGAGTAGCTATGCTGTTTGGGAAGCTAACATAAAGGAGATTCATAATTTGCATATCTTCCTTCAGTTGTTGGGATTTGATGAAAACAGTGACCTTTATGAGGTCCTTGTTGTTCTAGTTAAAAAAACTCATCTTTTTGATGGAATTTTTGTTTAAGTTTGATTTTAAGTTCTGTACTTTTTCTTTTGTGATAATTACTTTTTTTAGCGGGTCTTACAGGAGTACTCAACCTCGGTTCCAGTTTATTGTTATGAACCGCAGAAATACAGGTCAGTTTTTCTGTTTCCGGATAACGACTATAAACATAATTACTCCCCACTTCTCTTTCGTGTTTTAGCTGATTTGAAAGTGTCTTGCTTTTTCGCTGTTGATAAATGTTCATAAATTGAGGCTTTGTAATTGGCTATTTGATGTGAAGACCCACCCCGGAATCGTAGTGATTTACTATTCATCAGGTTTATAGCCTTTACGCGTCGCAACAATGTAAATTACACAGCATTCACTTTGTTCTGAGGTCACTTTTTTTTGTTAAGAACCCTTTACAAATAAGTACGATGGTAGAGAGGTCGGAGATTTCCGATCACCAAAAAAAAAAAAAAAAAAAAAAAAAAAAAGAGTAAAATAAAATGTACCATGGTAGAGCTACTTATAAGGTCCTTACTTTAGTATTTGGATTGATCTATTGCTTCACTCAGATGTGAAGTTTTAATTGAAAGCTGGCATTTACTTTTGAAGTCATTTAATTGGATGTCAGCACGGATCCACAGAATGTAAATCTAATAAGGAGGAGAGAAGAATGCAGTTGGACTATCGTTGACTAAGAGGAGCCATCTTAGAACTTAACAGAGAGATGCCTACTACAAGGCGCAGGAGTACCTTGTCTAGTTCTGTGATGCGCTTAGTCGTGTTACGAGAATGAAATTATGCCCTGGCTTGAATTGAGACCAAAATTTCTTACCCCTCGCACCAATAGCGGGCAAAAGAGTTCTATTTGATAAAATTGGATACCTGAAGTCACTCATATTCTTAATAGAATTTCTGGCTTGCATGTTGATCAATTAGTTATCAAATTTCTAAAGCTCTGTCTACAACAACAACAACAACAACCCAGTAAAATCCCACATCGTGGGGTCTGGGGAGGGTAGAGTGTACGCAGACCTTACTCCTACCAAGGTAGGACGGAGTTTTCTAAAGCTCTGTCTGCAAAATATAATTTTGGCAGATGGATGTTACAATTAATTGTAATGCCATTTAATAAACGAGAAGGACTGTACAACATTGAGTACTCTTTCTAACTTATTTAAAAAAGAAAAGAAAACAAATATCCTTCTTACGTTTTCCTGTTCCAAGATTACTGAGAGACACGAGAGGCATGGTTCCAAAAGCTTCCTTTCCCTTTTCTATCTATGGCTTCAGGATTCATTAATAAGGTTTAGTCGAAATAATGCTTAGCGCTTTGCCATTAGTGCCTCTGTCTTGGCACTAAAACTCTGGGGTGCCAACTGTAGGAGTCATGCAGAAATGAGATCTGGGAATGCGGAGGTAGAATAGAGAGATGGCAGCAATTTTTAGAAGACGATAGGATTAAAGAACTTCCTTTTATGAAAGATATTATGGATGTAAATTTCTAAAATTAATAAATAAGAAACTTAACAGAAATGGTGCCAGTATCTTAGTAAATTTGGTGTTTAAAGCTTGTCATATGAATTGTTATATATACTGAAAGTTGCAATAAGAAGTTTGTGAGTTTTCCTTCAGTGTGAGTAACGTTTGTTCAATTTCTGTGCCTTAAAAAGTGTTCATTCTGTGAGCAGATAATTTGGTGGAGGATCTGTTGGGGGATTTTGAGTATGAGATCCAGGTTCCATATTTGTTGTATCGAAACTCTACCCAAGAAGTTAACGGAATATGGTTTTATAATCAGCGGGAATGTGAAGAAGTTGCAAATCTCTTTGACAGGTAATCTGTTCACAGCGTTTCTCTCCAGAAATTGTTCCTTTCCTCCCCGTCCCCTAGTTAAGTGAATTGTATGAGCAGCTTAATTAGAAGGAAAGTGATCAAAAGAAGTACCTTTTTACCACACTGAATACAGATATATCTTCCAATGCGTTTCTCTTTGATGATTAACTTTTTAAACCTGCCACTCAATTTAGCATTTACTGGTGATCAGGATACTCGGTGCGTATTCCAAGGTGCCTACCAAGTCAAAAGTACCATTGACGAAGAGGTATTTCAATTTATGCTTTACTGAAATTAAGATACTTCTATTCAGGAACCCAATCCCCACACTCCCCCCCCCCCCCCCCCACCACAAAACAAAAAAAAAAAAAAGAAGAAAGTTTAAAGATGTTAGGTTTTAGTGGCTTCAACAATTTTATAAGTATGTTTGATTGACCTTTGTATTTATTATTGTATTTCGTCTTGACATTTAACTGTTGATGTCATCCAGATGAAGGGACCTGGTCAATGAGATACTATTTCAATTCCCAAGCCAACTTGTTGAGTAGTAGAACTCCAAGTATAATAAAATTATTGTAGATGATACAGATATAGGTGAAAATTTTATTTTTTGAGTTGTGAAAAACAGAGTCTTCACATTGTCGCCTACTGGTAGGAGGATACTGTTGGTCTGTGATATAGGAGGGAAGCTGTTAGTTGTAATGAGCAGTTGAATTTTTGTCTCTTGCATACAGTTTAACGTAGGATTGCAGTCCCCTTGGGTGTTTCTATAATAAAACAAACTTTGAGAAGTGATCTCTATGAATGCTTCAAAATTTTCCAATCATACACAATATTCGGTATTACGTAAAAAAGCGAGCACTCTCTCTTGTACATAAAGTAATTATACAAGATATAACAAATCTTTGTCAAGTAAGGCAGTCTAAGGTTTAAGACGAATTGTTTCACTCTTTCTGGTATAATCTCTTTCCTTCTGTTATCCATAACCTGTCTGATACTAGTTGATGTCAATTGGTTTCTGAAAGGAGTTTTTGGTAATATGCAATTTTACTACAGTGAATTTGAAGAGCTGGAAGCAGTTCCAACCATGGCTGTAATCGATGGTCCTCTGGAGCCGTCATCGTCTACTGCCTCAAACGCTCCGCATCTCCCTGAGGACAATTCCTTTGTGAACTTCTTCAGTGTATGCCTTTTTTCTCCGTTCCTCTTTGCTCTTCTTTTTAAATTTTAATATACTGTGTGTTGTGCAAGAGAACTTACTAAAAGGAATATCTTTCCATGTGTCAATGCTTTTTGAAGATCTTCAGTTACACTTGCTAGGCATTTGTGTTCAGATCTTTACTTTCGTATAGAACACATTTTCTTAAAGATAGTGGGGGATATGTGATGTGAATCCAATATGTTAGTTGAAAACGTGACTACTCTTGTGCATTTCAAAATATAACCAGTTATTTGACCCTAATATACAAGGGTAGAACACTGTCTACATTATTTGGATAAAGTGTCGAGGAGTACTGGGACAGCTATTCAGGCCATGAAATTATCAGGGTCAAGACAAAAAGAAAGGATGGACCAAGCTTACTCTGTTGGCAGGAATTTCCTTAATAACATTAATCAGAATTCTAGCTAATGATTATTGATTTATGTTAGTAAGGGAAAAAAAACATAAAGTACATGTTAAATGATTCTTGAAAGAGAAAAATAGCTGGAAAATTTGATTTTTGCTATGTTGTCTCATCTTGACTAAATTTATGCTTTTCTTTTGCAGAACGCTATGACAATTGGGAATGCTTCTAGTACTACAGTGCAAGGGCAGCTATACCACTCATCTCCAGCGATCATACCTCCACCTCGTCCTCCTGCTTCTGTTCCTCCCTCTTCAGCACCTGCCCTGATTCCATCTCCTCCTCTTTCAACTTCTTCCCTTTTGAGGCCCCTCTTTGATGCTCCTGATTCAGACACCAGTGCTAAATGGTCTTCAAATCTGGTGAAGCCATCATCTTTTTTTGGTCCTCCAACTGTCTCTTCTCCGCTGATGCCTCCCGTTTCTTCATCTGTGCCCACTGCTCCTCCACTTCTTCCCCTTGGGAATCTCCAGCGCCCTTATGGAGCTCCTTTGCTTCAACCATTTCCTCCTCCCACTCCTCCTCCATCTCTCACTCCTACTTCTGCTGCTACGCCAAACTATGGACCTGTTGTTAGCAGAGACAAAGTGCGTGAAGCACTTGTAATGCTTGTTCAGGTATGTTTTCCTGAATTCCTTGGTTACCTTGCATGCTAAACATTCTTGAAGACATTAAAGCTTTTAGTAATCTGCAGTTAATTTCTTTTAGCCTTGCATACTGAAGGAAAACAATTGTTGTAACTTGAATAGCTATATTGGGAACAATCCAGATAATGTGAGTAAGAATATGCAGCAATCGCTTTTCGGACTTGGTTTTTGTAGCTTCTCTCATCTCCTCGCATTCCTTTAGGACTTGAGGTTTCATCTGGACTCATGTCTGGACAGCATTCCACTGAGAAGCATATGACATTTGCAGTCTAGGATGTCTATACTTTACCCCTCATATATATATATATATATATATATATATATATATATATATATATGGTGTATCTATGAACCTGATTACCATCTGGTTGCTCTTGCATTGGAGATTTGACTAGCATATTGGGACCTACACCACACATAAAACTGAAGTGTTGTTAGGTTTCCTATTTCTTATAGGTAATTGTTTCTTCATGGAAAAAGCGATATGTAAGACGTGTCAGAACACGTGTGAGAATAATTGGAGGAGATACAAAGGAGTTTACCAAAACCATGAGCTTACTCTAGGGATCTTCCTTGAGCCTGTACTTCTTTTATCCTAGGTATGAATAAGGTAACCAATTGTGCGCAAGATGGGGTTTGATGGTGCATGTCGTTCATTGATGATAATATGTTAATTGGCGAAACTGGCTAGGGGGTAAGCTAAGACCTCGTACTATACAGAGGCACTCGGGCGAATAAGGGATTCACGATAAGTAGAAGTACGTTAGAAACAACTACTACTACTACAACAACAACGACAACAACAACAGTGTAATCCCACAAGTGGGGTCTGGGGAGGGTAGAGTGTATGTGCAGACCTTACCCCTACCTTGGGAGGTAGAGAGGCTGTTTCTGATAGACAAGTAAGTTAGAATATAAGCATTAAAAGTTTAACCTCGGACCTTCACAAGAAGAACAAAGCAAAGTGAGATTGGAATGGATTATGTTGACTAAATGTAGAAATTTCAGTTACCTAAGTTCAGTCTCCCAAGAGAATGGCATGAAAGATGAAGATGTGGCACAAAGTTAAAATTGAATGGGTGAAGTGGAGAAGTGACGTAGGAGTTTTATGCATCAAAGATACCTAATAAAAATGGAAGGCATTGCTTGTGTATATCAATGTTACTTAGGAATTAGGAATCTTCACCGGATAAGTGTCGTACGCATGTAGATGTTAAGATGGATATGCGTCATAGTAAACAAGACTAGAAATAATCACGTCAAGCCAAGTGTGCAAGTAGCACACACATAGGATAATGTCAGAGGAAGTCATCTGGAGTTGTCTGCATGGCTGCTCAGACCTTCAAATGCATTAGTGAGTTGTTCAAACATACATAGTTGTGTATTCTGTTCGATAGGTTGTGCGTTTTGGTTAAGGAAATGCAAAATTGATGACCCAATTTTTCTTTGTGAAACTCCTGATTCCTCTTTCAATATTTCCCTGTTTTGTGTATATTTTTAGTGAATTCCTCATCGTATTCCCCTATTAAATGGTCCTATTATTTTGGGAGTGTTAAAGCATGTGTGTATTTCATAATAGGTTAATTTTTGCCTACAGTTTATCAACTCTCAATTCAGGTGCTTAAACAAACCTGTTAGAACATCAGCCTGTAAAAATGTTAGAACTCCTTTCTGCATGAAATCATTGATCAATCAGCAGTTTTAAGGTACTAGGTCTAAAAAGATTCACTTGATGGATAGTAAAATAAAATTATGGACATGGTGCTGCATATCAGCATGATAGGCTGTATTTGGTCCTTTACCACAGCAAGAGGGAGGGTCAATAATGAAGGAATGAAATAATAATTGGATGATGAGTATATTACATGAAGGCAGATTAACTGATTAAGAAAGAACATCTTTGTGCCCTTGGGGTTTAAAAAAGGGAGGAGAAAAGGACCACCTATGTGCTTGAAGGAAACCATAATATTAGAGCAATATAATGGAATGAGCGAAAGCTTTCTAACTGTTGTACAATCCGAAAGTGGCAGCCCATTGGTACTCCTTAAACGCCATGAAGGAAACCAAATTCTTTTGGCTTGCATGAAGAATGCCAAATTAGCTGCTTGGTGCTCTACCAAAACCACAACATTTTGCAGGAGAATAGATAAAAGCTCGGGTGTAAAGTACAAGCATGACGAACTATATCTATCATGGACCTTAGAGAATTTGAGACTCGG
Organism: Lycium ferocissimum; assembly: GCF_029784015.1. NCBI lineage: Eukaryota > Viridiplantae > Streptophyta > Magnoliopsida > Solanales > Solanaceae > Lycium > Lycium ferocissimum. The sequence continues at coordinate 37,235,860 of NC_081345.1, read as the reverse complement.
GAACAATGAAAAGGTTCTGAATTTAGCTATTGTGAACCAATGAGGGGCTCCTCTAGTAGTTAAGCAGAGCTCGTGGGTTATTGACTTGTTTACTCTTGGTAGTAACTTGTAATTTGTTATTTCTGTTAATTTTTGTTTTTTCCATTTCAATTATTCTTGTGCTTATTCATTCCTATTACAAGCCTTGATGCTGGTCTCGCATGCATCTAATTTGATCTTTTTGTCCATAACAGGACGATCAATTCATAGACATGGTATACCGGGCAGTGCTGAATGCTCATCATTCATAATATAAATAGGAACTCTTCTAATTCGTCTGATGAAATTTCATTACATCGTTTTACCAGGGCTAAAAGAGGATCAAGTGGTCAGTGTATAGGGGGTAACTTTTGTGTTTATGGTGTCTCTGTGAGACCCGCTATGTATAGTTATAATAGTTTGTTTCAGTGCGTTAGGTTTTGGACTTTAACCTCTTTGATATATAGTTTCTTTTATTTTTGGTCTGGACATTCCAATTTTGTTCTTTATGGTGCTAAAGCGAGAATCATATGAACTGTGTATGCTGTCAGCCTTGGTCTTTTCAGCAATTGTGTTTATGGTGATCCTGACCTAGTCCTGTTCAGTATAAAATATTTAAGAATTGATTAAATATTGGAGTAGTATTCTTAATTAAGAATGAAGTATAAACTCAAAGAATGACGAGTAAGGAGCAGCCTGCACTCAGTGTTATGAATGTTTAGTTTGCTAGAAAAAAAGTTGAGACAACTAAGTAGGTACTTGGTGGAAGTTTTCTCTATAGGTACAAAATACATTGTTCTTTGTGACCTGTCAAGGGATTTTTAGGTATTTGGTGTTTACCATGTTAACTAAAAGCATTTTATCATGGCCAAAGGTGCCAATATACCCCTCAGCTTTGCGATTCAAAGTAGATATACCCCTTGTTACAAGAATGGTATATATATACCCTTGTCATTACTAAATGTTGCAAATATGTTTTTACCGTTACAAAATGGTGCAAATATACTCTTTTTTATGATGAGTGTTTTTAGGTTATCTTTTAATTTAAAAAATGGCACGTGACTTTAAAAAAAAAAAAAAAAAAGTCAAAGTCTGCCCATTTTGTTGAGTAGACATACTTTTCTAAAGCCACATAATAATTTTCTTTTTCTGGCGGGTCGGGTCTGATTCGTTTAAAAAAGAGTAGAATTATTTTTTTAAAGTTACAGAGATATTATTTTAAACGAACCAGACCTGATACACTAAAAAAAAAAAAGGTTACCATATGGCTTTGGAAAAATATGTCTACTCCAAAAAAAATAAAAAAAATAGGTAGACTCTTTTTTAAAGTCATGTGGTTCTTTTTTAATTAAAAATAACCTAAATGATTTTTAAAAAAAATTCGGTCAGCGAAAAGGATATATTTGCACCATTTTGTAACGGCAGTGATATATATATACCACTTTTGTAATGATGGGTATATCTGCTCTAAATCGCAATAGAGGGGTATATTTGCACTTTTGTTTGTATTTGGTCTTAAATTGGATAATGATTTATTTCCAATAATACTCTTGGCCTGTGTCACATTACTTTACCCGGTCGAACATCATATGCAGTTAAAAACGAGTAGCATAACATGATTATAAATTATATTACTACTATAGTCTTTTAAGTTTTAGTTTTATCAAATAAAACATGTTAAAGAGAAGCTGGAGTGACGTACACATGAAAGAAAACAATTACCTAATTTAAACTTAATACTATTAACATTGTTAGAAACAAATGAGAGATAGCAAGTACAAGATCGATGATCATCTATCTAACCAAGCACCCGTAATAGTTTAAAGGCATCTTTATCATACATGGTTTAATACATGTAATATGAATCCATTTCACATTAAAGTTGGTTTATGTATAATCTAACAACTACAACATAGTTGATATTAGGATTACTACATACCGGAATGAAGAACAAGTGAACAACAACCAAACACGGTGTTATTAATATAGAATTTACTACAGATATCATTTCCAATAATACATCCACAGAAAGATTATTTAAAGGATTTTGTAACAAATCAGAATTCTCCACAGAAATATATATAATGGCCAAATTACAACTATTTAAACTACTGAATAACAATGAAAAATACTGAAATCGAGTAACTAAGGATATAGATAAGAATAAGGATGAGGCAGACAGTTTCTTCATAATACACATAGTCCTATTTTGCTCTCAGCAACCGCATGTATCAATTCCGATCCCAAACATAGCCACTTAATCTGATATTGGGTTGCTCTGCCAATACCAATCCAGGCCCATTCATAACAGATTTTAAGTAGTCTGTAATGAGTATGGATGAATCTCATGTTCAGGGCCCAAAAGTATCAATACCCACTCTCTTCATTATACGGGTTTTGCTTCAACAGAGCTCATACAAAGTGCCCACTGTGTAAAGTGTGAATACTGGAAAAGTACCACATCAACAACCTGGTGAAGAAGCGGGCAGCTGAGACTACTATATAATGAGATCGCGCCGCTTAGCAGAACTCACGCAGCCATGCAGTGAGCACAGAGCGAACTATTCTTTCGCCTTTTACTAAAGAATACCGTGTGCTCGTTGCAAATAGTGGCATACGCCAATTTTTGAAGGGATTTTCTTCAATGAAGACCCCAACAATACTAGTGTAAAATCTTATTATGTGTATTATCACTCATGAGATAGAATTGTTGAGTCTTCGAAAAGTGATACTCTTATGACTATTTGTTTGGTGGTGGAGTGACTTTCTTTATTGATCTAATTAATTCAGATTTGCATCTCATAGTGTTCATCAAAAGGATTAAATCAGCCATAAGTTGTACAACTAATTCAAATTTGCATCTCATAGTGTTCATTAAAAGGATTAAATCAACTGGAATTAAATTGGTGGCGATGACAAGAAAATAGATAATTATAGGAAAAATGCAGAGTGAGTTGATTTTTAAAAAATTTTACAAAAAACAAAATAGATACACATATTGGTAATTGAGTTCCACTTAGATTGGTCAGCTCTAACACACTGATATCCACTATCTAGTAGGAAGTTCTATTATCCAAAACACATACCAGTTTATCTATAAAGATCCACGTGGCAATAAGGCATTGATCAATAGCACGTCTATGAAATTTTATGTAAGAGACGATCCTACTTGTCACCACATATTTCCCAAATATCTCTGCTGTCCACAGAAATCATCAATTATTTTTATACACTCTCTATTATTCCTAGTGACCCTCCTAACACCATACTATTCAGAGAATAAGGAAACAAGAATGGCAGCAACAATGTCCACTGTTGTAGGCTTAGCTAGCTCATCTCTTTCTGGAGTTTCTTCTCCAAAGAAGACTTGCCTCAGCTCAGGTATATATATCACTTACCTATATTTGGTCTAAATTCCTTTGCTGTTTTTTTTATTGTTCTTTCTATCTATGGCTTCCTTTTGTGTAACTCTATCAATTACAACTGACAATTCTTCGTAGCAAGTCCAAAATGGTAACTTGAAAAACAATGCAATACTCCTGTCATCTCAATTTATGTGATGCACTTTGATTAAGCAAGGAGTTTTTTTTTTTTTTAAAAAAAAAAAAACTTTTGAAGCTTGTGGTTTAAAATAAGTCATAAATATTTATGTGCTATAAATCATCTCATTAAGTGTAAATCAAATTAAAAAGTTTAAAGTTAAATTATATCATTCTTCTTTAGGACAAACAAAAAACCTAAGTGAATCACATTAATTGGAACAAAGAGGATAACACAGGTTAAGACATTCTTTACACTGTTAGTATATATTACTTAAAATCATTTATAGAAGAGCTTTACTTATGTACACACCTACATCCCCACATGGTCAATAATGTGTTGTTCTTCAATAACTAAATCTCTTCTGTTTTGTCTTTAATACTAACAGGCTTCCTGAGATCACCAGTGACAGCAAGAAACCCTTTAAGGGTAGCACAAGCTTCAGGAGGCAGAGTTACATGGTAAATGACCAAATAAAGATCCATCAAATATTCACAATGGTTTATATGTTTCAATTTTCTTTTTCCTCTAGGAGTTTAGAAATTTATTAGATGATTGTTTTTATCACATGATGTTTTTGAAGTTTTCAAAGAGACTGGCTGAGGAGAGACTTGAATGTGATTGGATTTGGTTTGATTGGATGGTTGGCTCCTTCAAGCATTCCAGCAATCGATGGCAAGAGTCTAACTGGGCTTTTCTTTGAAAGCATTGGCACTGAACTCTCTCACTTCCCCACTCCACCTGCTCTCACTTCTCAATTCTGGTATACTCTCAACACGTTTTAATATCTGCTATTTAATTGAGCAATTTAGTTTTTATCTAAGTATATACACTTAAAGTATAAATCTTTTACATTATTAGTGTAGTTTAATCTATGCATGTTAGTTACTTTTATAACCAGATTAACAATTAATGTTTATCATAAATTTTTGATTCCTCTAATTATCTTAGATTAAAAATTTTGTATACGGTCATGTGTAAGGAAAATTATATATATATATATCATGATCGGGTCACTTTTACAAATTGTAAGAACTGACCTATCTTACATTCAAGATTATTATAAATTCTAGATTTTAAAAAGTCTTATCGTAAATATTATTTGGGTGATCTGAAAATTGGTGCCTATAACTTAAACTCATTATTTTAAAATTATCATCTCATGAAACTTAAACTGTGAGAAAATTGATGTTTGGTATAAGAAGTAACGTGTCCTTAACATGCCTCAAGCTTTCCATTTTTTTTTTTAAATTCTCAGAACACTGGTTTCCAATTTTTCTGGGCAAGTTTATACTTCAAAAATAAATTTAATTATACAATTTGAAATTGGTATGTGTGTGTTGTGGACAGGCTATGGTTGGTGTGCTGGCACTTGGGCTTGTTCATCTGCCTGACTTTTGGACAAATTGGTTTCAAGGGAAGGACCGAGGATTATTTCTCAAAGTAGAACATTTTCTTCTGCAAATGATCCTGTATAAAAGATAAATAAGCTACTTCAGTCTTTGGTATTCGTGTTTTTTAATTTCAGCATGTTATTATGGGCAAGAAATAGCTTCTCCTTTCCAAGCTTTTCAATTTTTCTGCTTATGAGTTGAAACGCGATATATAGATTAGTGCTTTCATAGACAAAGAAACAAATATAAATGCAAAAAAATAAAGAACTAAAGATTAAAAAGAAGGGTTTCTCCACCAATTCCACGAGATCAATTTGCACGATTGGCCTTCAAAGGCCCTGGTCTTTAATTTTTGTCCCTCAAATTGCCGGTATTGAGGTTTTGTCCTTCGCTTAAAAAGGTGGTCAAAAATACCCTGGCGCTTGACTCGAATCCCCACTCAGTCAAAATAAAATAAAAATCACAAGGTATAAGTTCATATGAAACTATACCTATTCAGTATGTAGTTTCATAGAAACTATGTTGGACACGTACAAACTTTCTATGAACCTTTACGATAAGATAGGTTATAGGCTAAGTTCTGAATATGCATAGGTTCATAGAAATTATTATTTCCACAAACCTTTGCTGGACAAGGCATAGGTTCTATGTAACTTCGCCCGAATAGGCAGAGGTTCAAGACATAAGTTCTATTATTATTTTCGACCCTAATAGGGAATTGCACCTAGGTTCATAGAAATCGGATTTTCCACGAATTTTCATTAAAGGCATAGTTCTATGTAACAAAAATTAATTATTATTATTTTCGACCCCGAATTGGGATCGAACCTAGAACCAGTCAAAAGGGTACTTTCCACAAATTTTCATTCCATGACAGAATAGGGACAAAAATTAAAGAAATGAGGGACAAAAATTCCCTTTATATGGACAATCCACGCAATTTTTTGATTCCACGACAGAATGCAAAGGACAAGAAATTGTGCGGATTGCCCTTTATATGGACTGGTCTTTAATTGTTTCCCCTCCAATCGGTAGTTTTAAATTTCTTTCCTACTGTAGTTTTAAATTTCTTTCCTACTTCTCATTTAATGAAAATTTGTGGGCCAAAGTATCCTTATTCGCTAGTCTATGAAATATTTTTTTGCGTGGATTGCCCTTCTTTTGGAGTGGTCTTTAAATTTTGCTCCCTAATATTTGTGGTCTTTAAATTATGCCCCTCATATTAATCAATTTTTCCCACTTTTGTTACAAGGCCGCAACCCCGAGCGTTCACGCGTAAATCGGGCGAGGTTCCGGGTTTGAACCCCCGCTCAACATAAATTAAAAAAAAAAAAAAAAAATGCAAGGCAAGATTTAGGTCTGTATATCTGCAGGACGTATACACTTGTTAGTGAATTACCAAAGTTATCTTGGGACAAGATACTCCTCGCTCTTATGGGTGCGTACTGCATAAGTATCTCGGGGTCCCAAGATAACTTTGGTAACTTAACAAGTTATCTTTGGTCCGGCATAACTTTGATAATTCCTTCAACAAGTTTATCTTCTGTCACCCATATTTATGGACAAACTTTTAATGGGACGCATCAGTAGAATCATAACAAACCAATAAAGAATGTGGATGTTCTCGCTCTAACCAAATGTATCTTAATGCATATTCAGGTCTTAAAATGTTGGTAAAATGTACTGGTCATTAGTATTTGCACTTACCAAGTTAGGTAAATTGACACATCCTACGATGCACCAAAGAGATAAAATATAAAAACAATATCACTTCTTGGGCGAGCATGCTTTGTTTCCGCCAATGTATGATGTGTTTCTTTCCCAAATACATTGCTTTGTTAATGTTAAGTTCAATTTGGTGCCAATGCAGAGTTTGAACTAACCAAATTTGGCTTATAAAACAAAGTCTATGTCTTATGCCTTAACTAAAAGTCTGCCCCATAAGGCATAACTAGGAAAAGACTTTTAGTTAAGGCTTAACTAAAAGTTTGCCCATTAAAAGTTTGCCCGTTATTTATGCGGATCCGGCGATAAACTTGTGAAGGAATTGCCAAAGTCATACGGATCCCGCATACTTATGCCAAGTCCGCAACATAAGGCATAAGTATGCGCAGTCCAAAGCATAACTTTGTAATTCCTTAACAAGTGTACGCTAGTGGGGGTATAGCGAAATTTAAACTCGCCTTGCGAATTTTTTTTAAAATTTTTGACTGAGCGGGGGTTCAACCTCGGAACCCGCGGGTTTTAGCCGAAGGGTAAAATTTAAAGATTTCAACTATGAGGGGCAAAATTTAAAGACCGCCTAAAAGGCAATTCAAATTGCCCTCTATGAAACTGGAGATTCGGATTCGAATCCAGCAAAGGAAAAAAAACAATTTCGCAAGGCAAGATTTCATAGCAAACTATGCCTATTCGGGCAAAAGTTATAGGTATAGTTTACTATGAAATCTTGCCCTACGAAATTGTTTTTTTTTTTTTTTTTTTTTTTTTTTTTTTTTAACTCTGGGTTTGAATCCTTAATCCCAAGGATATTTTCGACCATTTTTATTACTTAAAATACCGAAGGGCAAAAATTAAAGACCAGCAATTTGAGGGGCAAAAATTAAAGACCACCCCGAAATAAAGCATTTGTGCGAATTACCCTGCAAAGGAGAGGACTCGATCCCCTCACAGAGAACTCGCGCTTTAAAAGTAGAACCTAAAACAAATCAATTGAACTCATATCAATTGAAAAACAGTTATAAATATCAATTACCAATTAATTACAAATAAAGTAACCTAAACTATAGAAATATACCTTCATATTTGGGATTATTTTGAAGCTTCTTCTTAAAGTAATGTGCAATGGTGTAGTAGTCAACCCTACTGTTATCATAAGCAATGAAGCAATTATGTTCTGTGTTTGGTCTCGATTCTAACCCGTGGCGCTTCCCATCCTTAGAAATAAGACAAACAAATGGACAACCTACTTGACACTCATACCTCAGCCTTTTTGAATCACTTTTTCTAACATGCAACTCTTTCTTATTTTCAGACACTTCCTAGCTTCATTAATGTCCTTGAAGGTCATACTATTGTCAAGTCTTTGTAATCTAACAACTGATCGTAATGTTCACCCTCCTTGGTTAGCAATAAATTCTAAGTGTTACATCCCGTATTTTGTGCGTTAAGCCAGCATCATAGGTTAATCACATAAGCTCAAAGGACAAGATTATGTTTGAAGTTATAAGTGTTTATGTTATGCTCAACAAGTGATAAGTAAGTAGCCGCGAAGGTCGGAGGTTAAACGAATCGGAAAAAAAAATAATAACATAAGTTTTGCTAAGTTTGGGATGTTGAATAAGTTATCTGACCGTATGGAATTTTGGACATATCCAAGCATGCAAATAAAGAGATCGGCAGATAAAAGTTTCAGTCTCGAAATAATTTTCATGATGAACAAAAGATCACATAAAGAAGTCGGTGAACGATCGCTACGTTGCCTACTGAGCAACTATATAAAGGGTTTAACCCCTCATTTTCAGCAAAAAAAAAACAGCCCAAAAATATTTCCCAACAATTCTAGAGAGTTCTCCCACCTTTCCTCCATTAAATTTCAACGCAAGTTAAGTAAAGAAGAGCCTAATGATAATACGAATGGTTGCCTATGTAGATTATGAGATGACGAACGATCCTAAATAAATCGCGCGACAGTGTATAAGTTGGAAAGTCGGAGAGTAAGCTCCAAAGTGCATGTTAAGGCTAGTCCCTTTCTTCTAAAGGTATGATTCCTTTCTTATGAATCCAATAGGTGTTTTTCAAATGTCCCTACGGTCCCTTTATGTGAATCCATAAAATGTTTTCCAAGAATATTCTTATTCCCAAAAGCTAGAAATTCATGATTCATAGAGTTTGTGATTCAAAGGCATGACTTCTTTCTTGATAATCCATAAATATTTTCCAAAATGTCCCTATTTTCCGAGTCAAAGAATTATGATTCTATAAGCTTTTATGACAACAACAACGGATATATTTTTACAATGTTAATGACGATGCTAAAGATGAGCATGTTTCTATGATAATTATGATGATGATGATTCTAATTCTAGAAATTCCAAAGCTTATGATGTTAATACTATTATGAGATTATGGAGATTATTTCGTGATTTTCTTGATTTTTATTCATTGTTGTTGATCTCACCTTATAATAATTGTTCCTTCAAGGTGAGATATAGCGATGATGATACTTCCATAATGAAAAATCTGAGGTTACCGACCTTACGTCACTCCGATAGTCGTAGCTTTTATTGGTCTCACATGCTTTGTATATCTATGTATGTATTTTACTACACCGAGCCGCGCTATAGTCTACGGCACGCACCTTGTGCAACCACCGATTGGTACTCACACACCGAGTCCCGAAAGGTGGCCGGCACGTTACACACACGTAGTCCCGAAAGACGGTACGTTATACACCGAGTCCTGAAAAGGTCGGGTACGTTATGATGATGATATTATATATATGTATGTAAGAAGAAGTTTTTTTTTTTTAAAACCTGAGCATGCATGACATCCGCCTTATGAGGCATCCGTATGTCATGTGTTATCTCTCTTATTCCATGTTACCTTCCATATCTATATTATGTTGTTATTCATGCCTTACTTACTCGCACATTATTAAATGCCACGTCCCCTTTCTGGATGATGCGTCTCATGCCACGCGGTGTATACGCATGAGTGAGGATATTAGTAGAACATGTTCCCATTTTGGATCGGCGAGTTCCATTTCCTTCCTGAGTGTTGCCGAGTCGAGTATCATGTTAAGGGTATCTTGATTTATGTTAGAGACTTTGCTATGACGCAGTCACGTATATAACATGTCGCCTTTGTAAGCGGCTTCGTAAGCCGATGTATCATTATGCATTACGTTACAAATTTCATATGATTACAGATTTTTACTTGATTTGAGAAAGATTTTAAAAAGCATGTTTTTTTTTGTTTGAAAGCTTTCATTATGACTCATTTCATGATTTAAGAGTCCAAGAAGATTATGAGTATAATGCGAACCACGGGGTTCGCTCTACTTTGGCAAGTAAATTGGGGTGCCCATCATGCCCTATCAAAAGTCAGCGTGACACTAAGTCATCGATTCATAATCAGAAGAAACAGAGTCATTTTCATCCTCAGCATTAGTTGAGCTACAATCAGTAGCAACCCCTAAACTAGGTTCAACACCAACAACATTGGGTTCAAAAGCATCAACATAGGTTCATCATAATTTAGGATATTAGGCACATCAACCGTTAACCTCACAATCATCAATATAAATAAGTTAATCACATGGTAATCATCACTAACCATTGCCAACAACCTCCTAATACCACTATCGTAATGATTTCATATAATTTACCGAAGTGGACTACTAAGAGTTGTTGAACCCCAACAAACCCTAAGTTATTACGATGCTCATCTACAACATCATTAAATGATAGATGGTGAGTCATAACCTTCCCAAATGTTATGGAACTTCTTCTCTCATATCACTTGACTGCTCATAAGTCCAATCCCCACCATAGTTGAATATTAACTCCAAATTAACCATGATGAATAAGCCGCAACCAAATACATAATAAAAAAGATCAGATCGTTGGAATCAATACACAAATAAAAAACAGCAAAGAAATAAAGAGTTGGCTTCAAAGGACCACCATAAACTAAAAAATGGTACAAAAACAAGAATTTATATAAACTTATCTAAATGGTTCAAATTAAACCAAAACTAGCACTAAAATGAATAAAAGCAGTTACTTTATCTAAACTTAAGTTAAACCACAAACTGTTGGCATCAATACACAAATAAAAAATAGCAAAGAAATAAAGAGTTGACTTCAAAGGACCAACATAAACTAAAAAATGGTTCAAATTAAACCAAAACCAAGACCAAATGAATAAAAACGATTACTTTAACCCAAAACCATCAATACACAAACCACTATACCACCAACTCACAAACCCTAAACCACCAATCCACAAACCCTAAACAATAAAGGACATCTAAGTCCACGGTGACCACCACACAACAACCAAAAAGACCCTAATTTATTGTTAAAAAGAAAAAAGTCCACCAAAAAATCGAGACCACCACCTCAAGCACATGCATACAAATACCCATAAAGTAATAGCCAAAAATAAACACCAAACATGAATATAATAAGTTAAAGTTGCGTGCATTCCTCACATAAGGCAAAGAAATCACGAAATCCCAAAAAAAAAAAAAAAAAATTGACAAAATCACAACCCTAGTACAAAATCCGAAATAAATGCAAGAATCTTAAAAACCATGGTATAATACGGGTATAATCACTAACATCTAACATATTAAAGGCAATGAAATCAAGAAATCCAAAAAATAAAAATGACAAAATCTCAACCATAGTACAAAATCCGAAATAAATGCGAGAATCTTAAAAACCTAGTATAATCACTAACATCTAACATATAAGAGGCAAAGAAATCAAGAAATCCACAAAAAATTGACAAAAATCTAAAACCGTAATACAAAATCCTAAAATAAATGAGAGAATCTTAAAGAATCTACTAATATCTAACCTATTATAGCAGTAATAAGCAAAGAAATATAATTTTTGAGGACAATCTAACCTTTAAAATTTCTTAGTTTTGAAAACCCTAGCAGACGTGTTCTCCATAGTCACAGATTTTGAGTGGGAAATGAGTTGAATATGTTATTAGGTTATAAAGTCTTATTTGAGGTCTTAATGGGTCGGGTATTAATGGGCGCTAGTCTCATTTATTTGGATGAATTAATAATGTGGGTCGATTAAATAAAAGAGAAAAAAAAAAAAATGTCGTTTGAGATCGTGCCACGTGGCAATTAAAAAGTGGTCGTTAACTGTGAGGGTATATATGGTCGATACACTAACGGGGGGTATATAACATCGAAAAAGCAAACGGGAGACACGGATAACTATTTTGAGATAGTAGAGGGGCATATATGACCCTTTGCTGTTAAATCAATGTATTCAACTTAAATATTTTCTTTTAGTTGTCTCTTGACCTTAAGTCAACTGTCATATTAAAACAAAGAACAGAGGCTGACTATGACCACGTGGGAGGGGATGTGGAGGACCCACAGAATGTTGGTGTTTTGTGGCCATTTTCTAAATTCTCGTCAATATCCGAAACAATTTAAGCCGTTAGTGGGCCCCTTCCTTCCTTCTTCTAGGGGACATGCCAATTTAAGCTATCAGCAACGGCTACAATTGCATTCAATATCTTCGATTCGAGTAATACAAATGCGAACACCAATACAGATTAAAAATGTCAACTATATTATGCTGGATAGAGAAAAATGGTTGGTCATTACTTATAAATAATGTTATGATATTCATTGCTTAAACAACTTCAAAAGGACCCTAGACCAATAGAAGTAATCCAATAGAAGGTAAGAACATCAAGTGTTTTAATTAAGGCTGCGTTGCATTTAAACACAACCAGCTTCACGACGTAACTGAAACCAGCAAAATCTTTCACTAAGTTGGGGATACTTCTTAAATATAGAGGCCAGCATTGATAGTAAATTAAAATAAGGGGACTCTTTGCAAAGGTAAAAACTTATAATCAACTGTATTTACATCAAATCAATAGATGCATCATATGTATTTGAATATCTAAAAATATCATTTAATCATAATCAACAATATATAATTTCACCTGATTAAATTATTTAATTAAGGTACTCTTTCCGTCCATTTTTACTTATCGTGTATTGACTTGACACTTCATTAAAGAGCCATAAATAAGATAATAATTTTACTATATCACCCCCAATTATTAATAAGTCATCTAAAGTTAAAAATAAACCAAACATACTTTAAAAGTTGTGCAGTAAAAATGGACGGATGGAGTAATTAGTTTGGGATAAATACTTACCATATCCAAATATATTTACCATTCGATTATTGTACATTCTTTTTACCCATATGTCAGTTTGTAAATCAAAGGCCAAGAGGGTCGTTTGGTATATGGTATTAGCTGGGATATCCCATCACTAACTATGGGATTAATTTTGTACCATATTTGATAAAAGGTATAAATTTATCCTGGAATAAATTTATATCTTGTACCAAATAAAGTATAAAATGCATCCCAAACTTAAAAATGTGATATCCCATCTTATCCCATTAATCCTAAGATTATTTTATTTTATCTCCTAGATGAGATAAATTAGCCCCAAGAGATGGAGTAAATTAGTCCCACGATAATTTTGTCTACGTACCAAAGGACCCGGCTCTCTCTCTTATTTGCATGCCAATCATTCTAGCATCATCAGAAGGGGTACGTTCAAGACTCCATTATTACGTTCTTTCCTACTTGTCTTCTTCCCTCTTTTTGACTGATAAAAGTAGTTAAAATCTTATAAACAGTTGATCCCCTTCCCAAGAAAGAGTTGCCAGTGATTGATGCAAAACCAAATTACGTCTTTAATCTTCCATAGTGGAAAATGAGTTCATCAAGATCACCTTCTCTGCAAAGTGATGATAATTATTCATACCAGCTTATGCAAACAAAGGGATTTGATAAAGGGAAAGACCTGTCGGTTTCAGCAAGAAAACTGGCTTCTACTCTATGGGATACTAATGGGATTTTGAAGGATTTGAAGGAGAGGAGTGAAGTTGAAATTGGCAGGAAAGAAAGAGTTTTGAAGTCATCTAAATTGGATTCAGAAGCTCTGCAATTCTCTGATCCTTTTCATGCCCCTGTTTCTGAGGTCAGTGTGTAAATGTTTTTGGGAAAATTTGTTTTTGTTGGTCATTTTCTTGAAAACGTTTGTAGCTTTTTGAGTTCTGCATATTTTGTGTGTTCTTTTTTATTTTATTTTTTACATATTTTGCTTCTTGAATTTTGCAGAGAAGGGAGCGATCCAAAATGGGTAGTCATAGAACAAGAAAACATATGAAGGCTGATCTCACTCACCAAAATGGTTGCTCTATGGAGGTAATCATTTCTGTTATTCTTTAATACTACTAACATTTCATCCATAGTTAGTCGGAGGAACTATTTTGTAAAGGGTTTTTGTTGGAGTACCTTATCAAAGGTATTGTATAACCTAAAACTTTAAATAGGAGTGACATGATTAGTGAGTATTCTTATAACTGACTCGATTAGCTTGAAATTGAGGGGAAGCAGTCGTTGTACCTTATCCAAAGTTTCCATTTCCCTTTTTCTTTATCACTATGAAGGACATTTTGATGTGCCGCTTGGCCTCTTCAAAGTTCATCTTAGGAAATGGACAAGAAATTTATGAACAAAGGGACATACATGTAACTTGGTTCTAGTTCAGGTTCTATCAAAGCCGGCAGGCCATATATTGTGTTCCAACACTGAATTGATGTTATTTTGAAATTTTTGTGTGTAATAATTCCGAATCTATCATTGCCATCAACTGCTGCCACTTTCTCTTAACAACTCTGCATTGAAATATATAGTTAATACAAGAATGAATATGCAGGTTGATCAGACACAAAATCATGGACAGACTCTAAGCAGACATCAGTTGAAGGATGTGTGTCATGGCCTTACGACATGTAAAGAGCTGCTGCAAGTTCTGAGTCGTGTCTGGAATCTCAAAGAGCAGAAATCTACAAGTTCATCCCTTTTCTCAGCTATAGCTACGGAGCTTGACTGGTTGTGCGATCTAGTTTCTAAATTGATAGACGAAAACACACATAACGATAGTGAAGTTGATATCCTCTTGAAGAAGTTTGAAGAAGAAAAGATGGCCTGGAAGATTAAAGAGCAAGACAGGATTCATGCTGCCATTACATCTGTAGCGAGGGAGGTCAAGATAGAGAAGAAGCTGAGGAAGCAAACTGAGAGATTAAATAAGAAGCTTGGTAGAGAATTGGCGGATACAAAGGCATCTCTCTCGAAGGCAGTCAAAGAACTTGAAGGCGAGAAAAGGGACAGAGAGATATTGGAGCAAATGTGTGATGAATTAGCCAGAGGTCTCAGAGAAGATAGAGCTGAGATGGAAGAATTGAAGAGACAATCTGCTAAAATTCGGGAAGAGGTGGAAATGGAACAGAAAATGCTTCAACAAGCTGATGTGATGCGCGAGGAAAGAGTTCAAATGAAACTTTCAGATGCCAAGTATCATTTCGAGGAGAAAAATGAAGTTGTTGATAAGTTAAGGAATGAATTTAAAGCCTATTTGAGATCCACAAAGGGCCAAGAACAAGGCAGTGATTTGCCTAATTATGAAACAATTGATGAGCTTGAGAGACATTTGAGAGAAACACTTCCAAGTACACACCATTACCAAGATAAAGAAAAGGCAGATGAGGAAGTACTTATTAAAGAAGAAGATGGAGAAGAAGGTGATTCAGCTGATAGCGACCTTTGTTCCTTTGAATTAAACATGGGTGATAAGAAGAGCCATCAGTGGTGCAATACTCTACAGAATGATCCAAATAGATTGTTGGTTTCTGATAAAAATACAGGGTGGATGTCGCAAAGCATTTCCTTAGAAAGGGAAACTTCAGATGGCATAGCATGGGAATTCTGCGTTGGAGAGAAAGAAAATATGAAGACTGTGGATAGAGGAATCTCAAACTTTCTTAACAATGGAGGAACACCAGACTTCTCTTCTCACGCTTGGGAAAAGGATCATCCGGATGAGACGGAGAGATATAAAATGATCAAGGATCTTTGCGACCGTATTATTTCTGCTTCAAGAATAACATCCTCTCAAGGGTTTTCTAGTCTAAACAGGAACTGGGGCCAACAGAAATTGTCTTCCAATGATCCTTACAAAGTGATGGTGAGGGCTTTGCCATCATGCAGGGAGAAACTTGAAGGAATACCATAGCTTATTGCAGTCTTGCTGGGAGCTACTCGAATGAATGCCAACATCAAGAATCCATCATAAATAGCATGCTGCTTCTGCAGCTTGATGCATATTTATATAACTAGATGGACATAATCATGTGGATCTTTGTCTGAATGAATAGCTAAATATCTGAAAATTCAGGAATGTCGAGAATTTTGAGTTTTGGCTGTTGTATCAAACAGTACAAAATTTTGCTAATGCTCTCTTGGCAATGAAGAACCATTTTCTCTATCTAATACTATATATGACTCTTTTCATCTCTTCATTTCTGAACCTTAATGACTCCCCTAGTATCAGATCATCTCTTTGTGTATTCTTACTTATGTTACGTGTTTCAGCATGTCCACTTGTGTTATGCTTAGCCTACTACATTTCCAGTCAATTCCAGGTAGTGAAAGTGAACTGCATGGTGAGTGCTCAAATGGAATTCCACGGGTTGAAGCATAAAGTTACCAATCTGCGCATGGTGGAAGAATGTAAAGTTCTTATTGAGAAATTTCCTTTGAGTGATATCCATCTGTCATTTATGTGGATCAAAGCTTTACAAAGGTAAGTCTATGTTAATGCTCAGTAGTTGCAATCTATCATTGGAGAGAAAAAGATATTTTTAATGATGTGTACTAAAAACTCCATCATCAGCTTAAGGGAATGTTCTCCATGTGGTCAAGCTTGTTAGTAAATCTTTTCATGCATAAAGCACCAACTAAAGGCCATATTATTATTTAGAAATTTGTTATTATTCTAGATGTTTATTATTGATCTTAGTTGAGGACCTGAAGTTTCAAATATTGTGCTCCAATGGAATAGTTGAGTACTTGAGTTCCCTGCCTGTTCCTTTATTTTATTGAAGAAACATCAAAAACTTCAAGAGGAAGGAAAACCAAACAAATATAAAACATTAGCAGATCATTCAAGTTGGTTTACTCTTGGACGGATGCGAGCACGCAATGGATTCTTCATCGTAACAGTGAATTCCAGCTTCTCAGATAGATCAACATCGTTTCCATCCACAGCCTTCCACTCAAAATGCCAGATCAAATTAGCCACAAAGTACTCTATATGGAGCATAGCTAAGCCATAGCCTCAAATTAGCCACAAAGTACTCTAAATGGGGCATAGCTAAGCCATAGCCTGGACATACTCTTCTCCCTGCACCAAAAGGCATCATCGTGATCTCTCTAACCCCTGTTATATCAAAATCTTCTGTATCACTGTCCATTGGCAAGAACCTATCCGGTTTGAAATCCAAGGGATACTCCCACACCTTTGGGTCCAAATTCATATCTGCAACCATGAAGTTAATTGTTGCATCCTTAGGAATGACGTAGCTGTTGAGTTCCACTTCCTCTGTCACCGTGTGCGGCTGCAGGATGTGAACTGGCGGATGCCACCTTAGACCTTCCAAGATCACTGCTTTTAGGTAAGGCATTTTCTGTAAATCTTCCTCTTTCACTACCTCCTGTCACTCCTTTTGGTTTCGAATTCCTTCTGTTCACTACCTCAGATATTTCTTGGTATAGTTTTTCTTCAATAGAAGGGTATTTGACCAAGTTGTCCATAATCCATTGCAACGAGGTGGACATTGTCTCGGTCCCACCAGTGAGGAACTCACTGCAGAGGCTAACAATCTCTCCATCATTAAACTTCCTCTTTTCCTCTGAGATCCAAATTGAGCAATGTATCCGCATAAGCCACCACTTCTTCCTCAGTGTTATGATGATTCAAACCATCAGTTTTTGCTTCCATTCGAGCCTCGATCAGAGGTATAAAGATCCTCTCTTGCTCTTGTATCTGTTGGATGAGGTCTTTCCATTGATTCCTGAAAATGATCTTTTGAAGTGATATTGGGAAGAAGCTGAGGTTGATGAATCGGCCCACAGTTATAATCCATCTTCGTTGTACATCTTGGATCTGTTTGACTTGAGGCTTGTCTATCTTGTCCCCAAAGCACATCAGGACAAGAAGATAGAACATGTCATAACGGAAATGATCAATTAACGTTATCACTTCCTTGGCTGCAGAATCAGAGCGGAGCTGTTGAATAAAGATACTGAGTACCTGAGATCGGACCTTAGAGTAGGACTTTGTTCGAGAAGGGTGGAGGATTTCAGAGACAAGGTTTTGACGGAGGAGGCTCCATGTGGGGCTGTAAGGGGAGGAGGCGATGTTAATCTGGCTACTGGTGAGGGTTACACTGGTCTGAGCGGCCTTTGGCCGGTCAGAGAAAACAGCACCTTGCTGGACTTAAAGCTTGATAGGCTAATGAGTGGCTAGCAACAAATATGGAAGGTTGACGAAATCCAATTCCAATTCTGAAGTTGAATACAGGACCATATTTAGTCTTGAGGTCCCCGAGGATGAGTTCTATATTGGCATTAGAGCAAAGGGGCCGGGGGGAAGTTTCTTGTTGATCTTCTGGTTATTGGATTTGAGGAAGAAAGAGATACAGAGAGTGAGGATAATGATGATGAGGAGGAGCCATGACTCCATTATTTTCAAACTAGTATGATCTGCAAGACTAAATGTCGAACTTCTCCACTTAACTGTTATATATAGAAGTGCATGTACTTGGGGGGGAAAAAATCTGTTAGGTGTGGAGAGTAAAAAAGTTAGAGATAATGGTAGCTCTATTTACAATTTTTTATGCTTTCTATCCTGTTTAGGAAAACTACACCTGACCTGTCGGTGTAGGAAAAAGAAAAATTAAAAAAAAAAGTGATAAATATAATTGTCAAAATAGAAACAGTTTGTGCACAACTTTTCACTATATATTCTAGCAGTACCTACTATCTTCCAGAATCCACACAGGTGTATGGTGCTACTGTTAAGCCACGGTTTCCATGAGTTGGAAACACCATATTCTTGCCCTTGCGACTTGCTGCTTCCATAAATTTGAATCCTGATCATATCTCCAACTAGCACTTGTACAACTGAATTATGAACTTGAAGTGGAATCCCAGATTGTAATTAAAGCATTTGCCCGCTTTTGGCCAGTTTCAAGAAGATACTTTTGGTATCATTGGTGGATAGCGAAATTTGTTCATAAAGATTAAAAAGCACTTATAAATAATGTTATGATATTCTTTGCTTAAAGAACTTCAAAAGGACCCAACAGATAGAAAAATCTGATCATAACAGCAAGTGTTTTAATTAAGGGTGTGTTGCATTTAAACATAACACAACCGCTTTCTAACTACTGAAACTAGCAAAACTTTTCCCAAGTGTAAAAAGTTGGGGATACCAACTTTGGTAGAGCGATAAGGATTCTTTCATCATTAATTAGAGGTTTCGAGTTCATGCCCCTAGTATTAAGTTTTCTTTGTTAGGGAGCATTTTACTCCAATACGAAACTTTCCGATGCGAATCTAAATTTAGTCGGACTCCAATATGAATATTGTACCTGGCATCGCGTGGAAAAAAGAAAAAGAAAGTTGGGGATGATCCTTAAATATACAGGCCAGCATTGACAAGTAGAGTAAATAAGGGGACGCCTTTGCAATATGTTTACCACTAAACTGTTCTACAATTTTTTCCCCATATGGCAGTTTGTAAACCAAAGGCCAAAGCCAAAACATTAAGGGCTCTGATTTGCATGCCAATAATTCTAGTACCTTCGAAATACAAAAGCCTAAAGGGGTTCAAGATCCACTGTTTCTTGAGACCTTGTTTCTTTCCTTACACATTTCCCTCTCTGACTGTTAAAGTATATTTGTTACGCCTTTAGATACTAAAAGAAACTGGAGAAGGAATTAAGGTTCTTGTTGGTCAGTTTCTTGGAAAAGTTTTGTAGCTCTTTGACTTCTGCACATTGTATGTGTCTAAATTTTAAAATTTACATATTTCGTCTCTTGAATTTTGCAGATAATAGCGAACCAAAGTGGGTAGTCATAGAAGAAGAAAGAAGGCTGATCTCTCTCACCAAAATGGTTGCTTAACGGAAGTAGTCATTTCCTGTTATTCTTTAATACTACTAACATTTAATCCCTTTTTATTCGGAGGGACTGTATATATAGGGTTTTTGTTGCAGTACCTTACTAAAATATTAGATATTAGGAGTAACGCGATTAGTGAGGATTCATATAACTGACGCAACTACCTTGAAATTGAGGGGAAGTTGTCGTTGTACCTTATCCAAAGTTCCCATTTCCCTTTTTCTTTTTAATTGCTCCATTTGCAAGTGGCTGCAACGTATTATTTCCTAATCATTTGTGGGCAACATTAATATTACTTGTATGATCTAACTGATTTTCAGATTCACTAAACTATTTCCTCTTCTGAGAATCTGAACAATGCATAAGATCCCCCATGAAAGAAAGAGGTAAAATGGGCATTAATATTTCAATAATCCATCATAAATAGCCAAATATCTGAAAATTCAGATATGTCAGCAGAATTTTGAGTTTTGGCTGTTGTATGAGATAAAACAGTACAAATTTTTCTATTGTTCTCCTAGCAATGAAGAATCGTTTGCTTTATTCAATAATATATATGACTCTCTTCATCTCTTCATTTCTGAACCTCTAATGACTCCCCTAGTATCAGATCACCTCTTTGTGTATTCTTATGTTACGTGTTTCATCATGTCCACTTCTGAGTTCTGAACCTCGCTGAGCCTGCTACATTTCCAGGTAACAGTGAAAGCGAGCTGCATATTGATTGCTCAAGTGAAATTGCACTGGTTGAAGCATAAATTTACCAATCTGCGCTTGCTGGAAGAATGTAAAGTTCTTATTGAGAAGCGTCGTTTGAGTGATATCCATTTATCATTTATGTAGATTTAATGCTTTAAAAAGGTAAGTCTATTCAGCAGGTGTAATCTATCATTAGAGAAATACTTTTACTGATCTTTAATAAATCATTTCATGCATAAAGCACCCCAAAAGGCGATATGGCCCATATTATAACTTTATAAGTTTTGTTTATTCTAGATGTTTAATATTGATCTTGGTTGAGGACCTCAACTTTCAAATATTGTGCTCCAATTGAACAGTTGAGTACCTGAGTTCCCTGCCTGTTCCTTTATTTATATTGAAGAAACATCAACAACTTCAAGAGAAAGGAAGACCAAACAAATACACAGCATAAAATAACTTGTAATATATATGTAACAAGAATTAGCAGATCATTCAAGTTGATTTTACTCTGGGACGGATGCGAGCACGCAATGGATTTTTCATCGTAACAGCGAATTCCAGCTTCTCAGATAGATCAATATCATCTCCATCCACAGCCTTCCACTCAAAGTGCCAGATCAAATTAGCCACAAAGTACTCCAAATGGAACATAGCCAAGCCATAGCCTGGACACATTCTTCTCCCTGCACCAAAAGGCATCATCTTGATCTCTCTATTTCCTGTTATATCAAACGCTTCTGTATCACCATCCACTGATAAGAACCTATCTGGTTTGAAATCCAAGGGATTTCTCCCACACATTTGGGTCCAAATTCATATCTGCAACCATGAAAGTAATTGTTGCATCCTTAGGGATCACATAGCCGTTGAGTTCCACTTCCTCTGTCACTGCATGCGGCTGCAGGAAGTGACCTGGCGGATGCCGCCTTAGTCCTTCCAAGATCACTGCTTTTAGGTAAGGCATTTTCTGTAAATCTTCCTCTTTCACTTCCTTTGGCTTCGAATTCCCTTTGTTCACTACGTCAGATATTTCTTGGTATAGTTTTTCCTGAATAGAAGGGTACTTGACCAAGTTGGCCATAATCCATTGTAACGAGGTGGAGGTAGTATCAGTACCACCAGTGAGGAACTCACTGCAGAGACTAACAATCTCTCCTTGATTAAACTTCCTCTTTTCCTCTGGGAATTCCAAATTCGGCAATGTATCTGCATAAGCCACCATTCCTTCCTCAGTTTTTGCTTTCATTCGAGCCTCGATCAGAGGTATAAAGACCCTCTCTTGCTCTTGTATCATTTGGATGAGCTCTTTCCATTGATTCCTGAAAATGATCTTTTGAAGTGATGTTGGGAAAAAGCTGAGATTGATGAATCGGCCAAGAGTTAAGATCCATCTTCGTTGTACATCTTGGATCTGTTTGACTTGAGGCTCGTCTATCTTGTCCCCGAAGCACATCAGGACAAGAAGATAAAACATGGCATAACGGAATTGATCAATTAATGTTATCACTTCGGTGGCTGCAGAATCAGCACGGAGCTGTTGAATGAGGATACTGAGTACCCGAGATAGGACCTTAGAGTAGGATTTTGTCCGAGAAGGGTGGAGCATTTCAGAGACAAGGTTTCTGCGGAGGAGGCGCCATGTGGGGCCGTAAGGGGAGGAGGCCATGTTAATTCGGCTACTGGGGAGGGTTAAACTGGCCTTTGGCCTGTCAGAGTAAATAGCGCCTTGCTTGACTAAAGCTTGATAGGCTAATGAGTGGCTAGCAACATATATGGAAGGATGACGAAATCCAAATCCAATTCTGAAGTTGAATACAGGACCATATTTAGTCTTGAGGTCCCTGAGGATGAGTTCTATATTGGCGTTAGCCCGTAGGAAGCTGCTAATCACCGAAAAAGCAAAGGGTCCGGGGGGAACTTTCTTCTGGTTATTTGATTTGAATAAGAAAGAGAGAAAGAGAGTGAGGATGATGATGATGAGGAGGAGGAGCCATGACTCCATTATTTTCTCCACTTGTATGACTGAAGTATTGAACTTGAAGTGCAGGTCCAAGACTCTGATACTTTTTCTCAGTTGTGGTTCAGTCAGCACAGATATAAACACATGTATGGGCCCTTAAACCGGAAATCTCATTTAGGCATGTTAACTCAACTTTGTTTCAATCGTACATATTCGTTCCTATCAGACACAACTAACTGACTATGTACATTGCACAACATTTGAGCGTGTGAATGTTGTCTGATGTGGAACATAACGGTAATATTTCAATTTTCTGAGTTCAAGTGTCTAAATGGGATTTTCGGGCAAGTTTAAGGGGCTGTTCATGTGTTTGGCCTATGTTTTTTCGTATCAATCTTTTCATTATATTGTTAACAGTGATACTTCCTGTATTTCCTTTTCATCTCAACAGAAAATATATAGTAGTTTTAATTAGTCAAAAGAACAGCGAGCAGCCGTAAATCCATGTGTATGGTCATTTCTCTAGAATTGCTCACAGTTATATGTGTTAAAACTTGCATTTATTTTACTGTGGTTCCAAGAAAGTAGCTATCTGACAATGTAATCCTTGGGCTATTACCCAGTTTTTGGGGTATTAGAAAAAAGACAAAATGAGAGTGTGAAGTGGCCCCTAATGTTTTGCAGAGTATGCTGGGAGCGGAATATAAGGTAAAACCATTTTTTTTACAATGATTTTTACACATAAACCTTCTTAAAATGTGAGATTTATAAAACAATTACCTACCACAACACATAAAGATAATTTAATAGGGTAAAAAATAAAAATTTCATGCACCAACACATGATGAATGCCAGAATGCCAATTTCAAGAATCCATCATAAATAGCATGCTTCTGCAGCCTGGTGCAATTTTTACATAATTAGATGGACATAATTATGTGGTTCTTTGTCTGAATGAATAGCTAAATATCTGAACTTCAGGAATATTAAGAGAATTTTGAGTTTTTTACCGTTGTATGAGATAAAACAGTACAAAATATTCGAAACAAGAACCAAGCATTCTTGGAATAGGCTTGACCGTATATTCGGGTGGATCTCACAATAATAATGTTTAATATTTTCTTTATTTACCGACACATCTACAACCCCACCTATCCTTACACCACCCAACACCAAAGACGAGTCCGGAACCAAAATGCCCAAAAAAAAAACAGTTTCGACCAAAATACCCCAACAAAAAAAATATTACGAAAATGCCTTTAGCGCGAGAAGAAATTTAAAGAGTTAACGGACACGGGCTCGTTAACTGCTATAGCGCGATAATTTCTTGCGCTATAGTGCTTTTGTTTTTTTTTTCTGCTCTTTTGGTTAACCCTTCTTTCGTTACACTTTTTAACGTACTTTGACCATAGATTAATCATGCTTGGGGACCCTGAAACTTCAATATTTTATATAGAACCCTACTTATTTTGTGCGATTAATTAGGTAGGATCAACACATCAAGGATACACAAAAGTTCGGATGACCGTTTTAGAGGTTGAAAAGTGCTCGAACGCTATTTTCGTTCAAGGCTCGGTGACATTAGCTTGAAGTTCTTTACGAATACTTAAACTTGTTCATTAATAATTAATCAAAAGTTAGTCAAAATGGCAGCGTTCATGCAAAAGAAAAAAACTTAATAAAAATTGCATCATTCATAACCTTGAGTAGATGAAAATACTTAACACACTAATTCATTAATAAGAAACCCATGATATATTAAAAATACAATCACAACATTCTTGAAAAAAAACCTTAAAAACATTCATCAATTAATGCTCTTGAGTTGATCTTCCGCCACCACCGCGAGATGTGCCACCACCACTAGAGGTACTTCCACCACTAAAGTTTCCTCCCCCCAGGAGAGTACTTGGCTGCGGAGATGTAGTTTGACCACCGTACGTAAGGGACACTTGCGCTTATCATGACCAACATAATTGCAAAATGAGCATTTTCGAGTGTATCTCCCCGGTGGAACATCCATTTCATTATGAATACGCGAGTATGCATTCTTTCGAATTTACGGATAAATGCTTTATTTGCAACCATTGAAAATGGATACGGTGGCCAATAACTCTCACTACCAAGTGGGTAGAACCTTCAGATACGTTTTTGCATAATTTTCAACCGTATATTCCTCGGCCATGTAAGAGAGGCGTTCTTTCCCATTGTGATAAAACACTTGAAGGCGTGAGAACATGGCATGTGATATGATTGCCACTGCCGCGTGTGCATGTTCTTGGAATCTCACAAATTGTGTGAACGTTACCTCCTTTACCTTGGTGCACACTTGTTGTGAGTTCAAATATGCGCTGCGGTAGTTGTACTCCATCCGATCATGTTTCGAGCCTTATATTTGTGGTACTCGAATAGTTTTAACGGTTTTGGCATCCATCTTAGACCTTCTTTGCGTACGTGCTTTGGCCTCTTTTGATCTCTTGACGAACCGCTCCACAACTCGCTTAAATGTCATTCTCACCATTGCGGTGACGGGTAGTCCCCGTGCGATTTTAACAAGCCATTGAATGACTCGTAGTACATTTGTTGTCGCATACCCCATCGTCTACCTTCATCCTTGTGTAATGTCCATTTGTCTTTATCAATTGCATTTAACAGTGGAAGGCTTCCTCATTCGCCGCCTAATAATGTCCATTTGCGGGTTAAACTTCTTCTCGATGCTCCGTTGCAGCCGCCCACATCCAATTGCAAAGTCTTTGGGATTCGATATGCCTTTTGGAAGTTTGCCTTCAAATGCCTTAAACAATAACGATGGTAGGCAAAGGGTGGCTGCCACCCCTGCAAATTGAACATATTGTGCAATATGCCAACATTTCTGTCTGATATCACACATATTCCCATGCGATCCTTAATAACGTGTTGCCTTAAGTAGTCCAAAAACATACCCTACGTACTAATGCTCTCATTAGCTGCAATTGCAAAAGCTAGAGGGAATATAGCTCCATTTGCATCCGTTCCAAGCGTTATTAGCGCCTTTATGTCATACTTCCGTACACACGTGTTCCATCTATTGATATTACAGGGCCGACAATGAGCAAACCCATCAATGCATACATGGTTTGAAGGCCCAAAATACAAAATCAAAAATATTCGGGCACACCAGGCTTCGATTTGAGCTTCCATTCAACAACAGTACCATGATTGAAGTGTTGTAAATTACTGCGTTATACGTTATAACGCATAATTTTACTGCGCTATACAGCTGCTCCATTGTCACCTCAACTGTCAAACAGAAAAACGTCATGATTCGAATCAAACTTTATATAACGTAATTTGACGAATAGTTGTTACCAACCACACAACATTTCACACAAAATTGAGCTACTATGTCATTTTTTGACCAATTTAGAGATATTAGCCGTGTTATATCATTCACTCCGGCAAACATATTTGAAGCGATAGGAAGGACACGGGAACTAGATGATGATGATTTTCATTACTCAAATAACCCTAACGATAGATTCAATCGAGAATACAATAATAAAATGACAGAGAGTGGGATTGGCGTGTTAGGGAGGTCTGAAAAGATGGAGCACAAGTTAGCGTCGAAGGCTTAAATGCCCAAAAAAACGTGATATGTCAATGCCTCGGGGAACTCCACAAGAGTTTAATTTGGCTCTTAATCGTTTTCGCGAAGAGAACAATCGGATGCAAATAGTTACCATAGGGTAGAATATGGTATATATGGTAGCACAAGATTTATAGCCAAGTGGGATTCGGACTGTGAAATGTCCGATGAAGATTAACATTTTTCTTACAATAAGGTAAGTAGGTAGGGTCATATAGACCCTTTCCCCCCCCCCCGGGTACTTGGGGGTTTGCAACTATATAAGTAGCCCTTTCTTTGTTATTAGACTACACCATATTCAATGTCGAGTAGTAGAAACTCGGCTTGGTCTTTACTCCTTCCAAAAGAACCAAATAGGGTGACGATGAGAGTTCAAATCATAGCAGCTTTTTCGAGCGATACTAGTGATTTCAAACTAGATAAGCTAAATCCCCACCTTCTTATAGAGCGTAATGATGATTTCTCGTGTGTGAAATATTCGGATCCGCGGGAATATTATTGCGGTTTACGCCGAGAATGGTCACGTCGGCTTGCCGAATCGAACGTCTTGTTCGTGACTTGGAAAATCTCAACGCTCCAATACCAACGAGGTAATCCTTAACCATGCCTCAAGTAGGTGCG
The DNA here is from genome assembly GCF_029784015.1 of Lycium ferocissimum. NCBI lineage: Eukaryota > Viridiplantae > Streptophyta > Magnoliopsida > Solanales > Solanaceae > Lycium > Lycium ferocissimum. The sequence continues at coordinate 37,209,180 of NC_081345.1, read as the reverse complement.
AAACTTGCGAGCTTGCCGTGCAAAGGATTAGAAAAGAAAATAACAGAATCTTTGGCAAGACGATGTAGATTTTACATGCTAAAGTTGACCGAAGAACAAGCGTCATCCCGGTAGAGAACTAACTGTTTTACCGAAAAAAATGTGTCTTAAGAAACCGCCAATATTTTTCGAGGACGATATTGAGGACTTGTACTCTACGATGATGATTAAGAATGTTGTGATTTTAGTTTTAAGTTTAATATATCGTTATGCTATTAGGTATTGAATGTTTTTTAAGTTTTTTTCAAGAATGTTTTGATTGTATTTTTAATATATCATGGGTTTCTTATTAATGAATTAGTGTGTTAAGTATTTTCATCTACTCAAGGTTATGAATGATGCAATTTTTATTAAGTTTTTTTCTTTTGCATGAACGCTGCCATTTTGACTAACTTTTGATTAATTATTAATGAACAAGTTTAAGTATTCGTAAAGAACTTCAAGCTAATGTCACCGAGCTTGAGAACGAAAATAGCGTTCGAGCACTTTTCAACCTCTAAAACGGTCATCCGAACTTTTGTGTATCCTTGATGTGTTGATCCTACCTAATTAATCGCACAAAAATAAGTAGGGTTTTATATAAAATATTGAAGTTTCGGGGTCCCCAAGCATGATTAATCTATGGTCAAAGTACGTTAAAAAGTGTAACGAAAGAAGGGTTAACCAAAAGAGCGGAAAAAAAAAAAAAAAAAAACAAAGCACTATAGCGCGATGAAATTCTTGCGCTATAGCGATTAACATAGCCGTGTCCGTTAACTCTTTAGCGCGATAATTTTGCGCTAAAGGCATTTTCGTAACATTTTTTTTTGTTGGGGTATTTTGGTCGAAACTGTTTTTTTTGGGGGCATTTTGGTTCCGGACTCCACCAAAGACTAGGCCGTAAGGCAATGCGTTTTACATATGCATCGGCGAGATGTAAGCCCGAAACACGGAACTTTAGCCCATGGGTATTTAATTTATAATATTTCATAAAATAATATAGTTATAACAAATATTTTTAAATAGGTAAAATTACATAATATATATATGAGCTTGATCCTCACAAAAAACTAATCAAAGCAATCCATTATACGTCACTTACAACTGTAATTATATATAACATAATTTTATAAGTATAAACAATACAATGAAATAAAAGCTATGAAATGCAAATCATCTCTAACATCTTAACTTTTAAACACTAAAAAAAGTTACAATTTCTTTAAGCAATATTACTATCATACTATTCATTTTATCTCCCTATAAGCAAATAATCAATAAATTTTATCAGTATTATAATTAAAACATAACTCCTTCATGAATAAAAATAAAATTACTTTAAAAATAGCGAAATAATAAAATATGACAATTTGATACATATGACAAAAACCAATGACAAGTGAAAATGTACAATTCAGCGATGTATTTTTAAAAGAAATATTAAGTAATATCCACCCTTACGATTGTCTCAAATAGTAAATATGCAATACTACGACTTGTTATTTGAGTTATACCCAATTTTCTTATTTCTATAGATGAAATAAGAATTATGAGGGTCAACGATTTTAATTAAGGAAATTAACATATAATTTGTGTAAGAACCATTAGGTGAGTCCCGAAAGTTGGGCATTAGACGTGTTTAGAATGTACAGTCGGGCGCTTAGAGCGTAAGCCTCACATGAACTAAGCCCCGCACATGAGCTCCGAGGCATTTTGGTCAGCGCCCCGACCTCGAGGCGAGTCCTGAAACTGCCTTTTAAAACACTACCTAACACCATCTAACACCACCTAACCCCACCCCCGCAACTATCTTGCACCCACCCCTACTCCATACCATTGGTGGTTGCACCCCCAACCCTGAACACCTACGTTGAATGATGTAAATTCTCTTATCACAAAATTTTTCAATTTATTTATCAAACATCGAGTAAAAAATTATTTATTTCTCATGAAAAATATTTTCCACCATACCAAATACACTAAATTAGGGTTATCAATAATAAGGAGGAGCCGAATGAAAATAAAATAAAGATCTATCCAACAACTCAAATGGTTACTTTAGGGTAGTTAGTTTCCCCTCTTATATTTGGCATTTTTTTTTTTTGACTAAATCTTTTACGTGATAAATATATTTGAAAAAGAGAGGTAACACCACATATTTTGCTTTAAAAGCCGGTCTTTTAAGTACTTTTGTCTAAACCTACCCAAAACAAGCCAAAAGCTATAAATATTCATATACCCCAACATGCGACATTTGGCTTAATAACATTGGGGATTTGACAAGCAATTACAAAATTATCTATGTTATTTTTATGAACTTAAACATTTAACTGCGTATTCATAAATTCAACTGCTAACACTTGATCAATCTAAACTTCAGTCAATCCAAATGTGCTCTTAGAGAAGCAACGTGTCCGAGATTTTGACTAGTGAATTGTCCTTGGTAGCTACTTGGAAATGTTGACCTGTCATATTCTTATGGGCAGTTCTCCTTCAAGTTGGCACTAGCAGTTATGCGCTACTTAGGAGTTTGTTGCCTAGTTGTAATTTTCTCGTGTTTAGTTGTGTGCTTTTTCCACTGCTTTTTACCATGCTTGCTGTGTATGGAGATCAGAGGATTATAGTAATCGAAAGAGTTGGCTGGGTTTGTGCAGGAGTAATCTGGCTCTACAACATAGTATTCTACGTCCCTCTTTATTGCATCAAGTTCTTCATTCAGCACTCCAGCAAAGGATTTTTGAAAAGCACAATGTGATTGCAGGTACGTTTTCTTTTTTATTTATTTTTTTGGTGATTGCAGGTAGGTTTGTTTGTTTCATTTAAGTTGATAAATAAAAGAATAACGGGTTTGTTTGTTGCATGATTAGTAACTTTGTTTTTTGCAAGTATTTGGTTTTTGGTCATGACCAGTTATAATGGTAAACTTCAGAAACAAGAATCTAGTTTGGAATTTACAATGTTCATGTTTTTTGGTAAATAGCAAATATGATTTTGCAATATGTTTTTAAGTTGAATTTAGCTGTGTAATTTATTCCAAGTGTAACTCTGATGAATGTAAGTACCTCTGGCATTGTTGCAATGATCACACCTGTGGTTACCGTACGGCCTAACCAAGGCTAAATCGTTTTACCCACAGTAGTTTGGGGCTTTGTGATATAAAACGATCAAGGATCTTTGTGATCGTATCGTTTCTGCTTCATGAATAACATCGTCTCAGGGCTTTTTGGTCCAACCAAGAATGGATCCATCCAACAGAAACTGTCTTCCAGTGATCCTAACAAAGTGACCGTGAAAACATGAAGGAATACCAGAGCTTATTGCACTGTCTCGCAGGGAGCTACTTGAATGAATGCCGGAATGCCAATTTCAAGAATTCATCATAAATAGTATGCTTCTGCAGCCTGATGATTAGATGGACATAATTATGTTGTTCTTTGTCTAAATTAAGAGCCAAATATCTGAAAATTCAGGAATGTCAAACAGATTTTTAGTTTTGGCTGTTGTAAGATAAAACAGTATAAAATTTTGCTTATATTCTCTTAGCAATGAAGTACTGTTTGCTCTATTCAATACTATATATGACTCTTCATCTCTTTATTTCTAAATCTCTAGCTAGTGACTCCCCTAGTATCAACTCATTTCTTTTTGTGTTCTTATGTTACGTGTTTCAGCATGTCCACTCCTGTTATGCTTAGCCTACTACATTTCCAGTCAATTCCAGGCGGTGAAAGTGAACTGCATGGTGAGTGCTCAAATGGAAGTCCACAGGTTGACGCCTAAAGTTACCAATCTGTGCTTGGTGGAAGAATGTAAAGTTCTTATTGAGAAATTTCGTTTGAGTGATATCTATTTATCATTCACGGGTATGCAAAGCTTTAAAGAGGTAAGTCTATGTTAATGCTCAGTAGGTGTAATCTATCATTGGAGAGAAAAAGAAACTTTACTGATCTTTACTAAATGCTCCTTCATCAACTTAAGGGAATGTTCTCCATGTGGTCATGCTTGTTAATAAATCTTTTCATGCATAAAGCACCTCCTAAAGGCCATATCATTATTTAGAGGTTTGTTATTATTTTAGATGTTTATTATTGATCTTGGTTGAGGACCTCGAGTTTCAAATATTGTGCTCACTCGAACAGTTGAATACTTGAGTTCCCTTCCTGTTCTTTTATTTTATATTGAAGAAACATCAACAACTTCAAGAGAAAGGAAAACTAAACAAATACACAACATTAGCAGATCATTCAAGTTGATTTACTCTAGGACAAATGCGAGCACGCAATGGATTCTTCAATGTAACCGTGAATTCCAGCTTCTCAGATAGATCAACATCGTTTCCATCCAGAGTCTTCCACTCAAAATGCCAGATCAAATTAGCCACAAAGTACTCTAGATGGAGCATGGCCAAGCCATATCCTGGACATACTCTTCTTCCTGCACCAAAAGGTATCATCTTGATCTCTCTATTCCCTGTTATATCGAACGCTTCTGTATCACCATCCACTGATAAGAACCTATCCGGTTTGAAATCCAGGGGATTCTCCCACACTTGTGGATCCAAACCCATATCTGCAACCATGAAATTGATTATCGCATCCTTAGGGATGACATAGCCGTTGAGTTCCACTTCCTCTGTCACCGTGTGCGGCTGCAGAAAGTGACCTGGTGGATGCCGCCTTAGACCTTCCAAGATCACTGCTTTTAGGTAAGGCATTTTCTGTAAATCTTCCTCTTTCACTGCTTCGTCTATCACTGTGTTTTTTTTTCCTCCCTTTGACTTCACTACCTCAGATATTTCTTGGTATAGTTTTTCCTGAATAGAAGGATTTTTTATCAAATTGGCCATAATCCATTGTAATGAGCTGGCCGTAGTATCCGTGCCGGCGGAGAGGAACTCACTGCAGAGGCTAACAATCTCTCCATGATTAAACTTCCTCTTTTCCTCTGGAATTTCCAAATTCAGCAATGTATCCGCATAAGCCACTACATCTTCCTCAGTTTTTTGCTTCATTCCAGCCTGGATCAGAGGTATAAAGATCCTTTCTTGCTCTTGTATCAGTTGGATGAGCTCTTTCCATTGATTCCTGAAAATGATCTTTTGAAGTGATCTTGGGAAGATGCTGAGATTGATGAATCGACTCGCATTTCGCATCCATCTTCGTTGTACATCTTGAATCTGTTTGACTTGAGGCTCATCTATCTTGTCCCCGAAGCACATCAGGACAAGAAGATAGAACATGGCATAACGAAAATGATCAATTAACCTGATCACTTCCGTGGCTTCAGAATCAGAACGGAGCTGTTGAATAAGGATACAAAGTACCCGAGAACGGACCTTAGAGTAGGACTTAGTGCGGGAAGGGTGGAGGACTTCAGAGACAAGGTTTCGACGGAGGAGGCGCCATGAGGGGCCGTAAGGGGAGGAGGCGATGTTAATCCGGCTACTGGTGAGGGTTACACTGGTCTGAGCGGCCTTTGGCCGGCTGGAAAAAACACCGCCTTGCTGGACTAAAGCTTGATAGGCTAATGAGTGGCTAGCAACAAATATAGAAGGACGACGAAATCCAATTCCAATTCTTAAGTTGAATACAGGACCATATTTAGTCTTGAGGTCCCTGAGGATGAGTTCTATATCGGTATTAGCCCGTAGTAAGCTGCTAATCACAGAAAAAGCAAAGGGTCCGGGAGGGAATTTCTGGTTGACCTTCTGGTTATTGGATTTGAGTAAGAAAGAGATACAAAGAGTGATGATAATGATGAGGAGGAGGAGAAGCCATGACTCCATTATTTTCAAACTTGGATTATCTGCACGACTTAATTTCCAACTTCTCCACTAATTATTATAGAAGTGCATTTACTAGTGGAAAAAGATTCTGTAATGATTTTGCATAGAAAAAGTTAGAGACTGGTAGGCTCCATTTACAATTTTTTATGCTTTCTGTTTTGTCTAGGAAAATTACACCTGACCTGTCCTTGCAGAAAAAGAAAAATTAAAGAACTGGTAAATACAAGTGTCAAAATAGAAACAGCTTGTGCGCACATTTGACTATTTTAGTAGTCTCTGCTATCTCCTACCAGCACAAACGCATGCCGTTACCCCTTAAGCCATTGGTCAATTGAATGTTACAGTTAGGATTTTTGGACGTTAAAGTCGCTTTAATCTATTTTGCAAGTTTAAAGATAAATTATCTTGAAGTTAAAAGGATTGACTTATGAATATATATGGTTAATGATTTAAATAAAGATATGAATGTTTATGATTAAGCCAACTATATTGGAAGAATAAGCATAAAATGTTTCGTCAAAAGAGAGGGCAAGTTGGTAATATGATAACTTGTACTATTACAATGTGAGATTAGAGTTCTTCACATGCTAAGAAAATAATAATATGAAGTTTTAATCGTATAATGGTCGTTTGTTAAGTTTGGAAGTCAAACGAGTTATAATAAAAAGTCGATAAGGTTGGGCCGTACGGTTTCAGTTTGTAAATTTCATCGAAATTTGGGTCAGATGTCTCGAGCGTTTCTCTCAATCTACTTGGAGTTACGGGGTGATTCACCTACCAAATCGAAGGTCTACGAGTCTAGTTTCCAGAACATTTTACCGTTCATCGATACGACATCGGAGTAGAGAGATATTCGCATTTCCGTCAGGGGACGCAAACTGTCCGAACAAGAACAGTGTAAAATCGTGGCTTTAAATTTGCCCAAGTATATATAGGCCCTTGCACGAATTTTTCTTCCATTTTCTCACCATCCCCAACCTAGAAAACCCTCAAACCCTCTCCAATTAATCCTCCATCAATCTCAATCCAAACCAAGAGCAAATATATCAACTTTAACATGAAGAACAACATGGAAACTTCGAAATTGTGATTTCTTCACTATTTCACCTTTTGCGAGGAAAACCTTGCTTTGAAGTAACTTGGGGTTTGAAGTGATTTTCATGATCTAAGGTATATTTTAACTTCCTTTTGATCTCTTTGAACTTCTACAAGTAATTGATCATAGAAATTAGTGAAAAACCCCTATAGAACAAGCTCTTCTAACCCCCTTTGAAACTTTCACTTGAACTTAACTTATTTGTTGGGTTGTTTTTATATGATCTCCCGTTGTGTTTCTTTGAGTTATGGTGATATGGATGGGATCATATTTTCGAGGATAAGTAAAAGTAGAATTTTGTAGCGTTTTACGGAAAATTTCGCTACAAAGGGCCTATAAATTCACGCCTTAACGATTTTGCCATCGATTAAATGTCTAAATGAATATTTCTATAAGCTATGACCTTGGTTTTGATCTTGAATAGTCCTCTTTTTTCAGGAGATCGTTCGTAAGGCGTTCGAGGACTCGAAACATATATAACTCCATCGACGATGTTCCTCGGCTTTCTATTCTCGAATGACTAGAATTCAAATGACCTTTCATTGAAAAATTGTTCCGCTAACTTGGATCGATCGCATTCCATGATAATTGAGTTGATACCTTCTCTATGACTTGTACCAAGGGTTTGATATAGGCGGTCCCATCTCGTCCTTTTGGCTATCGATTAAAAATTTGATCCGTTCAACTTGTGTCGATTATATCCCAAAATGGTTAAGTTTGCCCTCGGACCTAATGAATAGCTTGTATCGAGAAGCACCTTTTCATATTTCGTGTCCCTCTCTTGTTTATCGAATGAAGAATGATATTAGTTTTGGATATGTCTTCACATCAAATGTAACCTTGAGTTGATTGTACTTCCTTTAATTGAGTTAAACCTTATCTTCTTGTCTATTGCTCCAAGGTGGCGAACCTTTCGATGGCACACTCTCTTTCCGATAAAATTGTGTCGATCATATTTCATAAGAGTTTGGCTAGCTTTGGCTTCGTGAATAATTCATAACAAGATGTTTCCTTGTACTTTTACTTATTTGGATGATCAGATAATGATAAACGTAGGGACAATAATGATAGTCGTGAGGATAACGACATTATAGGTCACTCCGACTCTTTCCATGATATTTCTTCCGAGGTGGTCTTTCAATGCACTTATATATATATGTATTTATTTTCATTAATAGTTACTTGCTATAGTCGGCTTTGTCAGGCACTTATATGTGCGTATTAGACATGTTTCTTTCTTTACCGGTCGTGGCATAGGCGGCGGGTAGGCACGTGTCGTACATGAACGAATGGGTTGGTGCTCGAAATGATGTTATGATGATGAGCTCACACGGACATGAGGGATTTATTATTGTTATATGATATGATATATGCCTGGGTGAGGAATGATTTTACGGGTACGCATTTACATCTATATCATGATTATGGTCGCCCTTAGTGGCTTGGTGGACCCCAGTTTCGGTGTGTCTCTACATCGGTCCCAAGTTATCCGTATCTATTATGCTTATGTTACGTTTATGCCTTATTGCTTACATACTCGGTACATATTTCGTCGACGCATTTTTTGTCGTGATCATGCGAAACGAGTACGGAATTTCGATTCGTTCGGATTCTCGTGATACCAAAGTTCGATTCGGAGGATGTTCGCCTCCATTCTCCCGAGTAGGGGGAAGGACGGTCGACCCATTAAATAGGATGATGAACGTATATATATATATATATATATATATATATTATAAGATATTTCTATCGGGGCGGTCGGGGGCCACCGTCCCGACCGGTTGATGCATATTAGTGCTCTTTGAGGCTTACGGACTATCGGTCCCGGTGTCCGGGTATTGTGTTTGCCTCGCCGGCCTCCCGACTTGTTGTCTTTCTTGGTTGTGGCCTTGTCGGCCCTAGTTATGCATATATGTGTTGTTGGGCCTTTTTCTCCGAGTAGGTTGTTATGATATACTTCTTACTATTGTTATTCGGCGGCCTCTCGGCACGTGATTCACGTTACGAGTTTAGATATCACGGTTGGTTCGTCTCCCCCTCGGTCATGAGGGCCTGGCCGGTCCGCGAAACTGGGGTGTGAAGAAATTGCGCATCGAGCGGAGTGTGGAACTAGAAGGACCCGAATCGGTAGTGGTCGTTGATTATGGATGTGCGGCGCGCCACATTTATAATCGTCCGGTGAGGCTACATGGCTATAAGTTGTTACCTTTCTGGAAATCTAGATCGTGCGGTTAGAGCGTAGGCATAAGTATTTAAACTTTTATTTCTCGCCTCGATTTCCGAAGAATGCGATGTCGAAAGAAAAGTACGGTTAAGAGAAACTGAACAAGGACGTCGAAAAAGGTATTAGTCTTTTGGGTCCTCTAGCTTTGTGAATCCAAGTAGCTTCGAAAGTTACTTTGTTGTTGCGGATAAAGAGTTTGAAAACCCATCGTGTTTATTTTTTGTCTATGATTTTTGATGAGCTAGTATGAGTATCGATGTATGTCCCCGTAATCACTTACGAGTGCGTAGTCCGGGGTTGATTTCTTCCCGATTGTTGAAGATTATTTGTATTGTATTTTCTGCCTTGACTTCGAGATTTGAAAATTTGTTAAATCGGTGTGAGATTACGTAATATTTTAAGATGTACATAGTTAATACAAGTTGTAATTCGCAAGGAATAACGACCAAGAGAGTTGTGTTATTTCGGGTATTATATGATAACTTGACAGTAATTGAGCTTACTTTGTTGTACTCGGCGTAAAAAAAAATATTGTTAGGTTAATTTAATAGTTCTAATGGATTGTGGAAGATGTTCCGGCGGGAGTTAAGATCTCCTTCCCTCTTGGCCGGCGTGATTCGATGATGTCATAAATCTAAGATGGGAGAAACGGATAAATGGTGTACGATAGTTTTCCCGTGTGTATGTTGAGCGAGTTTTCTATGTTAACCTCGGGGACCGGGAATGTGACGTATATGTATTCACGCGTGGGTTGATAGTGTAAAACAAATCTTACTTGATGGGAGTCGGAAGGGTTAATGCGTAAAACTATGTTAAAGCATGCTCACCATTCATTAGTCTAGTTGATAATTAGGTTTACTTGTTTTTGCCGAGAATAGTAGTCACTCGTGTGGATTGGAATTATAAGGAATTAATGGATGGAGGACTTTATGGTAACAATAAGTGAAGGAAAAATGAGAGAGAATGGCCAACGACTCGATAAAAGTGAGTGAAAACGGGTGCGAGAATAAAGCCAATGACTCCCTGAATAAGTTAACTGTTATTAATATATAAGAATTTATAAGTCGGAATAGTTAAATTATTTCGGGAAAGTTTTAGGTTTGTAGGAAAACAGTTTCAACCGAAGTTCCGTATTCGAGCGCAAAGTCGACACAACTCCGCAACCCTTCAGAAGTACTGCGAGACGCGGGCTCGTGTGGAGCGCGGATGGCATCGCGGACCTTGACGAGGAGTAAGTCGGTGTTTTAATTTGGGAGCTTGTACGAAGATCACTTAAGTTATATTTGGAGACTCCGTGCTAATGCACGTATGAAATTTGTAGATGATGCCTTCCAGTAGGAGTGGTGAGAAAAAAATGGTAGCGGGGAGTGAGATGTTATAACAAAAATCATCGATTAATAGGGATACGAAGGAGACCACGACATGAAGGGATTATAAACATATAGGAAACGGGTGACGATAGGGTGTTTGGACAAGATTCCTGGAGTAAATAAAGGATTAAGGTTAATAGAAAGATAGGAAGGGAACAAGCTAGATATGATAAAATATAACGACAAGAAGTTGGACAAAAGGATGATAACGGTAAGAATCTAAATAAGGTTTCAGCTACAATAATCCTAATGACTTTAATGCTCTGAGATGAGGTTAGACTCTGGAAGAAAGGTGAGCTTTATGGAAAAAAAATCAACATTTACAAGGTATCTTGAGAAGAAATTGGCGTTGAGAGATTATGTAAAACAAGACATGAAGCTTGTAAAGTATATAGACGTGAGAGCGATATAGTAACAACGGAATAAGAAAATGTTTTCTCTCAAGACAATATTTTGCATGAAAGCTTAAGATAAAATATTTGATTTACTGAATAAAAGCAAAAACTGGAAGTGAAAGTTATCGTAAAGCGAATAATGGTCACCAATCGGGTACGAGAGAAAATATATCAAGATATATATATGAATATGGGGAGTGCTTTGTTTAGAGGTTGACTATGAAGGATAATTAACGAGGACAAAATGTTAAAATTTATGGATACCTTTTCTCTACACGAAAAGAGGTAAAGCAAGAATTTCTTCGATATGGAGGACGTGGTGAAGGAAAGTAAGTTGACACACAAGGAAATTTTTTTGAAAGAATAAGACGATTTGAACCTAAGTTGTAATTAAGTAAAGTCTTTGGATAATATTGAAGGAACGATGCCCCAATAAGGGGGAAGCTATCAAAGGAAGTCTAACGTACCCGTAATTAGAGATGTCGAGGAAAGTATACGTGAATGAAAAAGGGGACGGACATCGAAAGAAGGGAGAGTAACGATAATTGCAAGCAAGTTTAGGTTTGATAAAGCAAATCGAAATTAACTTGACAAAGACGAAATAACTAAGACAAATAAAAGCAAATTGAGAAGAGACATAGTTGAATTTAAGATACGAACTGGGAAGATGAGGCACGAACGCGATGTAACCATTGTAAGACGACTTCGTTATACAAGCTAAGTATGTCGGTGCAATTAAGTTAAATCCCGAAGGAAAAGATAAGTAATGATGCTAATAATAAGATGATACGGACCGGACCAAAGGGATTAGTAGATGAAAGGAACTAGAAGTGAAAATGGATATGACAACAAGATATGAAGAGTATCGACAAGGATTGAACATCATTGGCCGGTTATTTTTGGCTAGGGATGAAATATATCACTTCCTCGGTGCAACGAATCCAAGAAAGGGTTGTCCCGACAAGTTGTTAGAAAACGAAACCATTACACTCAGTTTTGGTTGGAGTGTGTAAGCTATAATACCATGTGTTATTTCAGGATTAAGCAACATCCATCGCGAGTTTAATTCCCTTGAGAAATCATGAGTGGAACTAGTTCTGGTCTGTTCAAACTACGCTTATAGTTGAAAGATTTTGCCAAATTAAATAGAAATAAAATGACTCAATCTCATAGGATTCCATTCCTTATCTTACCAGACTAAGGTGCACAATTCTAGAGGCCCTTCCAAGAACATACATGTGCTCATACTAAACTTACAAGTAACATAGGCGGTTTGAGTTCATCCGTAGTAAAACACCACCATCTGAGTATGTAACTCTTGGCAAGAAATGGAGTTATGATTTGTACAACAAATAGTAATAAGTAATGAAATAGTGAAGGACTAAACATCCCCGTTTCCTTTGTACATCTTAGCGATATTGACAAGTTTCTCAAAGCGAAGTCTATTCGGGTAACCGCATCTCGACTTTGGAATTTCACCGGAATCACCACCAATAAAAGGCCTTTGAGACTACCGAGAAAGGTAGACTTATCTTGCGTTTGGGACCGGCTAAGAGTAGGTCGATAAGTTTGATGTGCGTAAGAAATTTAAAGTAGTTTATCCTGTTCTCGTTTATGAGATCTAAATATCATAAGTACCCCATCACTACCCCCGATCTTCAAAATCATTATTTACAAGCTACAAAGTTGAAAGAAAGAAAAAAAAAATGTGTTGCCATAGGATAATGTGGAGGAGGCAGGCCCATAAGGGAGACAAGGAAAGATGTGAAGCTCGGATACCCCCATTTGTTTCGGATCTCGGATTTATCATGCCGATTCGTGTGATAAGATACCTCCTTTCCAATTATATATATTGAACTTTTATATATCTTATTTGATTTTATTGTTGAGACAAATATGGCTAGTATGTTGCAGACTTCAGCAAAGGACGGTTGAGGTGAGTTGTGGCTGACCTATTATAATTTTTGTATAAATAGACGGTCGTGAGGGGCCAAATTGATATTATTATGTTGTTGAGTGGCCTTGTGTGGCTTTGGACAGTTGTTTGAACTCGTTTGGTCTTTTGGATAGTCCTATTTACAGAGGAATCGCCGAATTTGTTTTTAAAATCCCATCTCTCAACATTTGTTCATATCCAATGTCCTTGGGGAAGTTCGAGTTGGATGTTACACTCGATTTTCGCACGTTAAAGTCGGACATGAGTTAGTCGACGCAAGTTCAAAAAGAAATTATCTTGAAGTTAAAAGGGATCGAGCTTATTAATATAAATGGTTACAAGAGTCTATAAATAATATTAGTAAGTGGCGGAAGATTTCCTCGAATGAATTAAAGAAGCATGAGTTTCGTCAAAAGTTCCTTTGGAATATGATAACTTGTACTTTTGGGTGAGATTAGGAGTTCTTGGGCATGCTAAGAAAATAATAATATGAAGTTTTAATCGTATAATGGTCGTTTGTTAAGTTTGGAAGTCAAAGAATTGTATTACAAAAGTCGACAAAGGGAGTCGCAAGTTAAGTTTGTAAATTTCACTGAAATTTGGGTCAGATGTCTAGGAGCTTTTCTCTCAATATATTTGGAGTTACGGGGTGATCCACCAACCAAATCGAAGGTCTACGAGTCTAGTTTCCAGAACATTTTACCATTCATCGATACGATATCGGAGTAGAGAGATATTCGCAACCTCAGGGACAAATTGTCGCGGAACGAAGGAAAAGGCCTTTAAATTTGCCCAAGTATATATAGGCCCGGTAATTTTTCTTCCATTTTCTCACCATCCCCAACCTAGAAAACCCTCAAACCCTCTCCAATTAATCCTCCATCAATCTCAATCCAAACCAAGAGCAAATATATCAACTTTAACATGAAGAACAACATGACAACTTAGAAATTGTGATTTCTTCACTATTTCACCTTTCGGAGGAAAATCTTGCTTTGAAGTAACTTGGGGTTTGAAGTGATTTTCATGATCTAAGGTATATTTTAACTTCCTTTTGATCTCTTTGAACTTCTACAAGTAATTGATCATAGAAATTAGTGAAAAACCCATAGAACAAGCTCTTCTATATTCTTATGAAACTTTGCTTAACTTAGCTTATTTGTTGGGTTGTTTTATATGCGGGTTGTGTTGTTTGGAGTTATGGTGATATGGATGGGATCATATTAAAGAGGATAAGTAGAAAAGTAGAATTTGGTAGCGTTTTACGGAAAATTTCGCTACAAAAGGGCCTATAAATTCACGCCCTACGAGTTGCTCGATTAAATGTCTAAATGAATATTTCTATAAGCTATGACCTTGGTTTTGATCTTGAATAGTCCGTATTAGCAGGAGATCGTTCGTAAGGCGTTCGAGGACTCGGGAAACATATATAACTCCATCGACGAGGTACGTAGGGCTTTATATTCTCTTGTGGCATGACTAGAATTCAAATGACCTTTCGTTGAAAAATTGTTCCTAACTTGGATCGATCGCATTCCATGATAATTGTAAGTGATATACTCATCTATGACTTGTACCAAATTATGGTCCACATCTCCTTTTGGCTATCGATTAAAAGACTTTCCGTTCAACTTGTGTCGATTATATCCCAAAATGGTTAAGTTTACGGATTTTCTATGATTAAGCCAACTATATTGGAAGAATTTTCATATTTGTCCCTCTTGTTTATCGAATGAAGAATGATATTAGTTAGACTCTTCACATCATATGAGTTGAATTTCTATTACGATGTTCTTGATCTTGAAAAAGCTAACCCAAGGTGACGAAATGTCGACACACACTCTTTCCGATAAAAGCATTGTGTCGATCATATTTCATAAGAGTTTGGCTAACTTGGGCTTCGTGAATAATTCATAACAAGATGTTTCCTTGTACTTTTACTTCTTTGGCCTAATGATCAAATAATGATAAACGTAGTGCATAATGATAGTCGGAGGATAACGACGATATGTCACTCCGACTCTTTCCATGATATTTCTTCGATGAAATTTTCATTGCACTTATATATACATGTATTTATTTTCATTACCGAGCCGACATTTTATATACGTGACCGGTAGGCACTTATATGTAAATCAAGATACCATAACATTTCTTTACCGACTCATGTTGCACTCCCGGCAGGCACGGAGCTCGCCACCGACCGGTTAAGCAAAGATGATGTTATGATGATATCACACCCACTAGGGATTTATTATTATATGATATGATATATGCCTGCGTGGAATGATTTTATCGCATTTGAACATAACATAATCATGATTATCACTTCAAACATAATGGCCTCGTTTGAGTTTGTTGTCTGACTACATCTTGATGCAACTTAACGTATCTATTAATATGTTACGTTTATTGAACATAACATAAACACATAACTTCAAACATAATCCCGTTTTTTGAGCTTATGTGACTAACCTATGATGTTGTACCTTTCTCGCAGGATACCAAATTCGGGATGTAACATGTTGCATCCAACATAAAGCCCCTTTAGAATAAAGAAAACCCTAAAAGGATAAGGCGTATGCATGTATATATATATATATATATATATATATATATATATATATATATAATGAGTATGGCAATTTTGAATCGATCACCGGACTAATGGCCACGATCAATTGGCCATGGAGGCCGGACTAACGGCCACGATCAACTCGGTATGGAGGCCGGATTGCCGGCCACGATCTTTCTTCGGCCATGGAGAAACCGCTAGTTATGCATATATGTGTTGTTCCTTTTTCTTCTCCGATCAACCACTTCTACTATTGTTATTCGAAAGAAAGTCTTCATGCTCGTGCTATGATTCACGTTTCTTCCCTCGATATCAGTCTGGTTCTAGCATCGGCCCTTACCATATACTTTAGTTACCCCTTAAGCCATTGGTCGGAAGCACCATATACTTGCCCTTGCAACCTGCTGCATGATAAATTGTTTGAATCTTGATCACATTTCCTCAAGAATCTTGTATAACTGAAGTATTAGCTCTGAAGTGCAGATCCCAGATTGTGATAACTTTTCACTCGTGATTCAGTCATCACCATCAGATATGATAATGATGGATAATCCACATATGGTTGGTGGATTTTTGAAAAAAATTGTGTTTTCCCGTATTAAACTTTTCATCGAGTGTTAACAGTGGTTCTTCCTCTATTTCCTTTTCATCTCAATAAAATCTATCAAGTACAATTATAGTCAAATGAAAAGGGTGCAGTCAATAAGTCCATGTATAGTCCTTTCTTTAGAATTACTCGCAGTAATATGAGTGTTAAAAAGTTTCATTGTTCTACTGTGGTTTCAAAAAATGTTGCTCAACGGACAATGTTATCCTTGGGTTATTATTATTCACTTTTTTGGAAAAATTGCACTATTGGCCTTCAAACGGGATGGTCTTTAATTTTTTCCCCTTAAATGGGCTGCTCTTTAATTTTTGTCATTTAGCAATCGAAATTATGCCTAGCGGGGCATAAATTTTTTAACGAAAAAGCATAACTTGTGGGATATTATGATGCAAAAATATAAACTTGTCAAAAACTAAAGACAAGCACAAAATAGGGCATAACTGCCAATGACTTTTTTGGTATTTAAAGAAAAAAATGAGAGCTTGGAGTAACCGATGATGTTTTGGAAAGTATGCGCGGACTATAAGGTAAAACCATTTTTTGACATGCGAGGAGAAATACAATCTAATAGTATAAAAATTTCACACACTAACAACGTAGTACTTAAATAAAACTTTTCTTTTAATAATTAAAAGGGGCCATGAATTGTTATTTCAACTGTTTCAAGATCTGATTTTAATTATTTGCAAATGCTGTTGTCCGTATAAGTATATATTTGCAAATAGCTTTTGTGCTTCAACTTCAAGTGAATATAGAAATAATAGTTTGAAATTGCATTTTAGTGAAATGGTTGTTTTAAGTTACAAATAATTAACTTTCACAAATTTATTTTCCAAGTGATATTCTAGTCTAAACACAAATTTCACAATTTTTTTCCACTTTACCTTTCAATATCTCTTTTTCAAATTTCAACTAAAATATTGTCTAAACGCCAGCCGCTTGATATTATCTTTGAATGAAATTTGGTGTACCAGTCTTGCGGCTAAAGTACAAAGGATAGCGCATGAAAATGCAGCAAAATCAGAGGAAAACAACAAGAGTCTAAAAACTCATTTTTTGAGAAGCTAAACATCCAGGTTTCACCCATACGTTTAAGTTAAGACTTCCAGTCGAAATTACGTACTGTATACAATAAACAAACAAAAAAGGGCGCCACTAGTTTCCACGTTGTCAATATATACATTGGGCCCATACATGCAACTTCTTATTACGTAAAACAACGACACGTGTTACTGTACCACGTGAATATCCCGTGCCCACCCCTCACCCCAAAAAAAAAAAAAAAGGAAAACAGCTGACGCAAAACAGAACATGTAGACTTACAATTTACAAATTACAATTAACCTTAAAGGAAGCCACCGTTTGCTTCCTTTTTCAATGATTCTCTACTTTTTATTCAGAGATTCCAACACCCTTTTTACTTATATATTTATAAAGAGAGTAAAAAAGAGAAGAAAGACTCATTTGTTTACTAGTTTATTATGGAGGATGGGCATGTATCAACTTCTTCAAGAAATGAGGACAATGAAACAGTACCCAGCAACAATAATAATAATAATGTGGAAATTTCAATAGCAACTGCCTCTTCAATGTTTCCTGGTTTCAGGTTTTCTCCAACGGATGAAGAACTTATATCGTATTACTTGAAGAAGAAACTTGAGGGGTCTGATAAGTGTGTTGAGGTTATTTCTGAGGTTGAGATTTGGAAACATGAACCTTGGGATTTATCAGGTACCTTTTTTTTTTTTTTTTTTTTTTTTTTTAGTATCAACATGATTTGTGTGAGTTTTATGTATGTATATATTATGAAGGTGTTAGCAGAGTTATCAGATACTTGTGGTGAGTTGAGTTGAGCATGGGCAAGTTGGTTCAAACACCGCCATTAGGTGTATGTGTCTATATGTATATATTATGATGATGGTGGAGGAACATTGGTGAGCAGAGTTATCCTGTACTTGTGCTCAAGTTAAGTTGATTAGAGATATGGGCAAGTTGGTTTGTACACCGCCAAACACTGCTATCATGTGTGTATATATGTATGTATGTACGTGGACACGTGTATGTATATATGTATATTATGACTGCAGTTGTCCAATTCGAAGCACAGGATTTCAAGTAAATCTGTCCATCAAGGTTATGAGCCCATCATAAACATGTCCGCCAAGTTGGAGTAGATAGGCTCACACAGGGTGTTACACCATTAACATGAATATTGCTTCTTCAATTTTAAAATTTTAATTGTTTTTCCTTTTGCATATTAATGGTTTGTTTAGCTAACAAAAAATGAGGTGAAAGGAATTTTGAATATGTTTATAATGATTAGTTAGTTAGAAACTCTGCCTATTTGAGCTTCGCTCAAAGCTTAACCTGTGTCAAATTGGGATAAATGAGAAAGGTTCTGCTAAGTTAACGACTTAATGGTCAGGTTAAAACAGTAACTGTGATGAATTATTAAATAGATTTAAAAGGATATATTCATATACCCAACCTCCTAAGAATGGTTGAATAATAGGGGCCAGGGGCGGAGCCAAGTGGTGGCCAGGGTGTTCACCCGAACCCCCTTCGGCGAAAAATTATCATGTATACACAAGGTTAAAATTATTTTTTATGTATAAATAGTAGATGTTGAACACTTTTGGCTTCCTCGTTTCTTACTCTTTTATATTTTTGAACCTCCTAGTGAAAAATCCTGGCTCCGCCACTGATAGGGGCCAAAGATGTTAACTTTCTTTTGGGCAATTTTTCTGTGATCAATTTTTTTGGGGGGCTGTGTTGTCAGGGTTGAAAGCTCAGACAATTGTGGTAATTATATGTTTTTCGAGATTTTGTTCAAGAAGTTTGAAGTTTTAAGTAATTTCACAAATATAAGGTTCTTGATGCCCTGTATTCTTCCTCTTGTATTTGTTCTTCATTATGACGTTACCTTTGTTTTTCTTCCATTGGATCTGATTTCTTTTATTTTTTATTTTTCTAGTATTGTGATTGTTTTCGCAGTATATTCATACTTGGATTCTTTTTTCCTCAACTGGACTGCTCCTTTTTTCTTGTATTTAACCTTAAAACAGACAGTGATGCTCAAATATTCCCTTTTCTTCCTAAAAGGTAATGGATCCTTATGTTGATGAAACAAATAGGAAAGCACATCATCACATGGAAGAAAAGAAAGGAATAACCTCCTCTTAGATAATCATATATCGCTTAATTAGATTCTTCCATATCTCAACTTCTTCTAATCTTAGGTTGATTGATTTTGATTTCAAAGTGAAGAATCTATTGTTTTGACAAAAAGCAATTAGGCGAAGAATGCTTCTTTATGAAGTCATATCATAGGGATTAGACATCTAACTAATTATATTTCTTGCTTGAACATATTGCTAGTCTTCTCCATTGTATCTCTTATATAGTGTACATCCTAAATTGTCTAGCTGCCAGGGTTTCGATATTGAAACATCCTCTTTCTACTGAATATGATTGAAGGAAAATTTTAAGTTGGTTTTGAGTTTGTGTCCTTTTTCTCGTGAGAAAGTTAAAGGATTTTATTAAAATTTACTACCAAGGAGGTATTAAAAAGTTCAAAAGAATGAACTTGTTTCCCTCTAAGTATTTCAGGAATCTAGCAAGTCCATTATAAGATCGATGTTATTCATAGTAGACTTTCTATCCTACAAATAAAGATTAAGACATCTATGCTTAACAAAGTAAATTTTCCTTTTTCCTTCAAAACATCTATTGTTTTGGGTTTGTATCTGCTGGTCATTCAATGTGCAAAGCTACTTTATGAGAAGTGAGCTGCTGTCTGAAACAACTAAGTTTCTACTAGAAGAGAGCTACCGAAGTTTCACATTGGATGAAGAAATGGAATGATACTTATCAAAATAAAATAAAATGAAGACAAAGGACTTACTGATGCAGGAGGCTAGACTGGCAATGTCGTTTTATTTAAATCTATGCAGAGGGTTTGGGAACTGATTTCTACAGTTCCATAGAGTAAGGTGAATCTTAAGGATGTCAATCCTGGTCACCCCTACGGACTAGTTGCAGAAGAGAATATAAGAGTCATGAATTTTACCCTTGTTTGGGTTGGTAAGGATGATTTCTTATGCTTGGTCTTCTATTTGCTACTTAGTTGAAAACTAGTATCGTGGCAGCCTCCCTAGGATTTGAGCTTTTGTTGTGTGCAGACATAAGCAGCACAACCTAATCTCTGTTTTAGCATGGTTTTCTTCATGAACTACTACTCTGAGTGATTAAAATAATGGTCAAACTTTAAAGAGTTACTATTGTATTTTTATTCTCCTGTATTTATAGTCATAGATTATTTCATTTCGATGCATTGACTTCCTCTCCTCCTCTGCCTTTTAGGTCAGCTTTATCCCTTGAATTGGGTATCACTAAACAGTCTTTGCACCCTTCGAGGAAGAGCGATAAACTGAGCTACTAATTCTAAAACCAAATGAGTTTTCCTTTGTCCTGGATATTTTTAAAATACTTTTTAGAACTTTAGATCCTATCATTTGTGAGTAGTTTGTTTTCATATATTCTACATTTATAAATGTTTATTTGAAAAGGTGATTAGGAAGTATACCATCTTCCAAGTATGGAGGCCATACATATTGTTGGTCTCGCATTCTTTACCCTTTTTTAGGTTGCTTTCGGTTATATGCCTTGATGTCTTGATGGTTAGGATATGCAAAGCTAAGCATCGAAGTATGGACCATTATCATATGCTGTAAATATAAGATTTCTGCAATTATTACATATTTTATTGATTTTTTCATTTGTTTTATAGAGGTGCTTGGAAATTATGAGAAGCATCACATTATGTTACCACCTTTAGCCCTATTCATTTGACTGTTTTTGTTAGTTACTCTGTGAGTTGTAACTCATACCTACATGCTTGTTCTATTAATTGATCAATCCCTATTCACATGTACCAGCTAAATCCGTCATTCAATCAGATAATGAATGGTTCTTCTTTTCTCCTCGTGGAAGGAAGTACCCAAACGGATCGCAAAGTAAAAGGGCAACTGAATCTGGTTACTGGAAGGCCACAGGAAAAGAACGTAATGTGAAGTCCGGTGCGAATATCATTGGCACAAAGAGAACGCTGGTGTTCCACACTGGTCGGGCACCTAAAGGACAGAGAACACATTGGATAATGCATGAATATTGCATGAGTGGGAACATTAATTATCAGGTAATTGTGAGCTCTGATCCAACTCTTAGGGACTGATCATCCTCGTGTGATGAACTTTCAACCTTTTCAGCTGCAACAGAAAATTCAACTACCTGCTATTAGTTGTTTGTTCCTTGAGAAAATATGTTGTTCTATCGATTCTTATATACATATCATCCTAATTTTAGCATTAATAGTTTCTTTTGTTATGTGATGGTGAATGCTTTGCTAATTGTGGTTTACCGAAAGGGAGAAAAAACAATGGTTAGCATAGATGCTATAATGTCTGATATGAGAGAAGAAACATGACGCAGCAATTTGTTTAAGTTAACATGTTATCACAATAATTTTCTTACTGTTTAGAACAGAAATCAACAAAAAATAAATATTTCTCACCTGGAATGTTCACTGTATTGCGCCATGTTTGAGTGGTGATATTATTCAAGAGAGAAGATTCACTTGGAGCTACTTCTGCTAAATCATTAACTGTAACATCTGGTGGGATGTCTATGCCATAGTTTTTCTTTCTTGATTCAAATGTTCATCACTTTCTGCAACTTCGTAGATTCTTGTTGCGCCTATCATATTTCATGTTGTTTTGCTCAATGAAATAGTTCATTTTCTGTAATACATCCTCTACATCAATAAAGTGCTTTGAGTGTTTGGTCTGGTATGTTATACAGGATTCTATGGTTGTCTGTCGTCTCCGGAAGAATAGCGAGTTTCATTTGAATGACAACCCAGGAAATCAGAGGAATCAACTGGCTGCTACTGATACTGCAACTGCTCTGTCTGGAGCAGGACAATTAGACTGCTTGGAATTGGTCAATGTAGGGGATTGCTGTTCAAAGGAGGGTAGCAGCAGTTTTCACTTTTCATTCGGTTGAGCAAATCGGCCCTAGATCGGAATCTGATCAACCAACTAAAGAGTTCTCTGAGCACGATTCCTCTGGCCAATTCAAGGTCTTGGTTTTACTGCCATTTTCTGTTTGCTCATTTGTAAATGTGTCAGCATACGTCGCTGTGGCTTGACCCTTTCCATACTACGCCGAATATAGTTTCTTTCAGAAATGAAGATATTAAGTGAAAACATAACTTTGTCTGTCTTTTGTGTTCATCTCCATTATTAACTTACAGTTGACCCTTCCATTCTAAGCCTTATGACTGGTAATACTTACCCGCACATGGTATTTACACCAAACCGTGTAAACTTATTATAGTGTAAGTGATTTGATGAGGTGAGAATCCATGTTAATTAACCATAGTTAAGTGCTAGAACTCTGTAGCACATGTCATGCCTCTATTGGCTTGGTGTAGACACTGGGTGCAGATAAGTTTTTACCCTAATGGCATATGCTTGAATTGCAAACCATTTCTTGGTTGGCTCCTAATATTCTGCTGTACGGATTCCAGGATTGTGATGGTGAAGAGGACTGGTTTTCTGATATAATGAAAGATGATATCATTACGCTAGATGATTCTTCACTTAATGCCAGACCTATTTCCATGGTCCACAGCAGGCCTGAATCTTCGGAAATATCACCGCATGAAGCTCAAGCTGCGACGTCCTCTGTGTTCCCTTTCCAGGGCACTGCAAACCGAAGACTCAGACTAGTAAGAGAAATTGTAGCAGGGTGTCGAGTAGAGGGATCCAAAACGTACGAAGCTACCAAGACCAAGAGGAATAAATTCGGAGTGGGCACAACTAGTTCAGCAAGATGGTTGAGAAACATATTTTCAGTTAAAAGGATGAAGCAAAATGTGATACCTATATTTCTGGTTACCTTGATATTACTGGTCATGCTTCTTAGTTTGTTGGAAGTCTCACAGCAGGTGGCATAGGCGTCTTCTCGTTGCGAGCAGCTGAAGTTAATACCATACTGGTATGTTGTCTTAGTGATATTCTGAGTGGAGATTGAAGATAATGGAATGTTGGTATGTGAAAATGAATGAATGGCTGCTCTATGTTTGTGTTTGAGCTTATTACTAAATTGTTGTGTAGCAAAAATGTACAGGGTGATTCTTATAACAATATACAACCATTTATTTATCAACCTGGATGCATAATTGCCTACATTTTCTTTTGAATTGTTGAGAATCGTGGTTTTATATGCCCTTGGATAATTCCAATCTTAGCTCAGAAATGCAATTTCAGATGTTAGTTCAGAATAAGGATCATGACACTTGCACTGTAACAAATCTAGTTGTAGTTACTGATCAGGTGCAGTTTTAATTCTTGCTGAAGTCCCCGGAAGGCTAGGATACATTTGATGTTTCTTCTTATATGTCTCTCGAAAGCCCTGGCGAGAGGAAATCACCAACTTTTCTCTGCAGTGTATTTTCTTTTCTTCGTTACCTTAGCTATAGATGTCCTTTCATAGATTTTCAAACTTCGGAGAGACATAATTTCCATTCCCTATGGGGTCAGGGGGAATGCCCAAGTGATAGTGTTTGGGGATCCAAAATCTGCTCTTTCTTATGCCATCTTCGGAGCTTCCCTCCTAGTGTGGTTTGTCTAGTCTGGTATCAAGAAAGGCGAGTTGATTCCACAAATTAAGATCGTTACAACAAATCTACATATACCGTTTGGATTTTCTATCGATAATAAATCTCCCCGATGGAGTTTTTCCTTGATGAAATTCAATTGAAGAATAATTTGGTCTATCAAGAAAATTGATTCGTCACTTTAAAATGAAAAATGTAGATGTATATGATGGTAATTACAAAGGGATCATTAATGCTGGACTCTATTTTTATCTTTTCCTCTTGAATCACTACTGGGGACAATTATGCTATTAAAGAAGAGAAAAATATCCAACTAAAGAAAGAAGAAGACTTTGGAGATTTATGTAAGTTAACAGCAATAGGCTTTAACTATATTAATTTGGCATTTTCTTCTTGTTGTATTCTGATTTATGGAAGGGTGTTTTATGGGTCTCTGCTCTGTTATTAAATATTATACATGGTATGAATAATATGCAGTTTTAGGTTCAAATCATTCCAAGTCATTTCTAAAGTAGTTTTTTTTAGCTATTACTGTAAGATATCTATCTATATATATATATATATATATAATTGCAAGACATAGACCCGGTGACGTAGCGTTCTCACGTTTTAGAATGGGTATTTATCTTTTTTCCTGTTTTTTGGCCTTTTCCCCACAATTTTCTATTAATTATCAATTACTTCGTTCAAATTCAAAAAAAAAAAAAAAAGAAAGGAAGCTGAACCGTTGCATCTCTTCAGCAACCATATGGTTTCAACAACAAAGGGTTGTGGCTCAAATCAGTTTTCAACGAAAATTTCCATTAGAGTCCCACATTAGTTCACTTTTCCTATTAAGTTCAACTTTCAGTTAGAAAACAACTTCTCCCCAACAAAATAAAAGGTATGTCAACAATTCGAAAATTATTTGACCCTTTGGTATCAAAAGATGATGAATATTTGATTTATTTTTAGAAATATTTTAAAGTTTGTTTTGATTTTGGAGAAAGATGTTTAATCGGTGTTACTTTATTCACTAAGATTTTGCCTGTCATTGTCAAGTTTATTTAAATTCATTATTTCATCTGTCATTTACCAAAATACCGAGCAATTTTTTATAAAACCCCTTCATTGATATAGGTGTTGAGATTTGTGCATTTTTGTTGATTTGTTATATGTTGAATGTTTGGATATATCAACAAACTTTTGTTTAATATTTGTTCGTAAGTTGATTATTGCGCAAAAAAATATCTCTTTTTTCCTATTCTGGTTAAAGTTATGGTTTGATTGACTTTTTTAGTTATTGAAAATTTAAGTTTGGCAAAGTACAATTATGTAATGTTATAAACTTGTATGCCTGCATTATTTTCTAGGAAAAAACTTAAAGATATGGTAATTTTTACAAAAAATTACTGTTTGTTATTCTAAGATTAGAGTATTTGAAAAATATCATTTCATATATTAAATTTCTGAAATTCTTAAATTGGTATAACAATTTTGTTATTTTAGTATCGTTTTGGGATCACTATTTTGTTGAAATGCCTTTTTGTGATATTGTAACCTTAACCAACTGTACTGTGTATGCCATATTTCAAGATTAATTTTTTGTTGTCACTAAACAAATTTATTTTTCTAGATACTTGGGGAAATACTATGATGCCTTTTTTTAATGTTCTATATATTAATTAGGGATAATTTCAACAACCTCTTCCATGATTTACTTCATAACGCTAACATTTCATGTTATAGATAATATTATGCCTACCTTTCTTATTTTGATTTCTTTGAAATAATTTATATTTATTTATCTCTACAAGTCAAAAAATTTACAATATAACAATTTTACCTTTGCTATTACCGGGCCTATAATTAGCTAAAAGAACAATTTTTGTTTAGAGATCAACATGTATACTAGCTAGCCCGTCAAACAAGAAAGTGCTGTGTGGACAAGGATGGGTCGGATTGTGCGCGGCCATGACCAAGAAATTGACGATTAATGAAGAACAAGAAGCCCTCTTTGACCTTAGAAGATTAGCTATATGCATCGAGAATATTTTGGTTTTACCTCTTATGTTACTCTCTTACAAAGTGAAAATAAAATAGAAACTTTTAAATATAGCCTCTTAGTATGAAAAATGTATAAATGGGGTGTTCATTTTACTAATGATCCATTCATACGTTAATAAAATCATTATATTCTAAAGAGATTAGGTAAAGAGAGTTTAACTGTATTGTTTACATAATCTTATTATAAAATTGATAACACTATTTCTGAATAGCGTTTAAACGGAAGGAAGAGCGACAAGACTTATTGCATAACTTTTCTCTCAATGAAATTGGGTTAGCTTCCCTTCCCAATAAAAAAAAATTCCTTTTTATTTTATTGCATATGTATCTTCTCCTTCTACTTTAAAATTTTTCATCTTATTAATGTTTGTCTAAGATTAAATACTTTTATTTTTTGTATTATAAAATCTTTCTCATCTTTATTTACGTCTATTAAGTTACAAAATGAAATGTCTAACGGGTCAATTAACTAGTATATGTATAAACTTGAGAGACTTTATAGAGGTCAAAAAGAATAATTTGCTAGTAAGTTTTATTAAATTAGATCACCATCTTAAAAATTAACTCCAAAAAAGGCAGTTGCAAAGTCTTTTCACATTGACATTTAAAAAAGAGCACCCAGTAAAGAACAAATGAAATTGTAGAGCCTATTACTTAGCAGGATATTTGGAAATCATTTTTAATTTTGTTTTCCTAAAAACTACTTTTCATTTTTAAAGACTACTTTTTTGATAGTATATTTACAATTCTTTAAATAAGAACAAAAGCTACCACTATACGTTTTTTGAATATTCTTCTCCACAATCTTTTTAAAGTCTTACAAAAAGATCTTATTCCAAAATTGTGAAAGCAGTAATGAGCAAGAAAATTGTTAAAATAATTCTCTTTGACTGCATTGCACTATATTTTTCTCTCAGTATTTTTTCTCTGTTATTTTCTACTTTTCTTTGTTAAAAACCAACAATTGGTATCAGAGCCATTTTCTTAAGGGACCTATGAGTGAGATGGATTCTGAAAATAGCTTTTCTCAAATAACTCCTCCTGTCTTTGATGGTGAGAATTACCATCTCTAGGCAGTAAGAATGGAGACTTATCTTGAGGCTTTAGATCTTTGGGAGGCCATGGAAGAGGATTATGATGTTCTTCCGCTGCCAAATAATCCCACGGTGGCTCAAATCAAAAGCCAAAGGGAAAAGAAAATCAGAAAATCAAAGGCGAAAGCAACTTTGTTTGCTAGTGTGTCTGCAACAATTTTCATGAGAGTTATGGCTCTCAAAACAGCAAAAGAAATTTGGGATTATCTGAAGGAAGAATACACAGGAGATGAAAGAATACAAAGCATGAAGGTGTTAAATTTAATAAGGGAATTCGAATTGCAAAAGATGAAAATCTGAGACCCCCAAAGAGTACTTAGACCGGCTTCTTGGCATTGTTAACAAGGTAAGGTTGCTTGGAACTAAATTTAAAGATTCAAGAATTGTTGAAAAAATTCTTGTTACGATGCCCGAAAGATACCAAGATTACCTAGCAGAATTGCTAAATACATTGTAGGCACAAAAGCAAAGGAGGCTTGTGAGGCAAGATGGTGGCTGAAGGAGCCTCGATAGCCAACCACAAAACTCAAAGCCAAGGTAATAATTCAAATAAAAATTACCCACCTTGTCAGCACTGTGGCAAAAAAGAAGGCCAGATGCACAGTGCAAGATCTACAACCAACTTGATCATAAAGCAGTGATTTGCAAATACAAATCTCCAAAATATGAAGCAGATGCCCAAGTCGCCAATGAAGAAGAAGACCACTTGTTTGTGGCAACATATTTTTCAACCAAAAAATCTGATTTTTGGATGATTGATTGTGGTTATACAAACCACATAACATATGACAAAAATCTTTTTAAAGAGTTTATGTCTATGAGAAACAAAAAAGTAAGAATCGGGAATGGTGACTATGTTCCTGCAAAAGGAAAAGGGACTGTTGCTTTTAGGTACAAAAATAATATCAAATGTTTTTTACGTGCCTGATATTGATCAAAATCTATTAAGTGTTGGCCAGCTAGTGGAAAAAGGATTTAAATTGATATTCAAAGACAAGTACTGTCGAATCTTTGATGTCATTAAGCAGGAGATTTTACGAGTTAAAATGAGAGGTAAAAACTTCTCATTTAATCCAACAAAAGATGAACACGTGCCAGAATTTGTTGACAATCAAGAGCTGCAACTTGGAGGTATGAATCAAGCTAATTGCAAGACTAAAGATGTATTGGCAGATTTGTTCACGAAGTTAATTCCAGCCAAGTCTAGAATGTGTAGTTCCCAAATCAAGGAGGAGTGTTAGAATATTTGCTTTTGGACTGCAGTAATTTTGTTTTACTGCTTTTGAATAAACTTTGTGCTTGGGTGTGTGAATAAAGTACCACATTGGTAGCTGAAAAGAAAAAGGAGCTACTTATAAGGCGTTGGATACTCTTAATGATGTGAGACCTTTAGGGGGGGGGGGGGGGGGAAAGCAGGTGCGGGGGAGCCCCAAAGCGGACAATATCACGTCGTGTTAAGAGTATCTTGGGCCGTTTTAGCACAACAACGACAGCGTATCGGCCAATGGTTTGGCGGGACGAGTATCAAGATGGCGGAGTGTGGCGTGGGGCCCAACTTAGTGCTTTTGCCCATCTATGGGCCGGTTCATGACCTTTACCCGTAGCTTTGAAGACGCATACACAACCTTTAGGCTTCGGTGACTGTAAATACACTGACGACTTAGGTAGTACACAAACATGTTGAATCTCTAACCCGAGCCAACTTAAAAGTCTAGACTTTGAGCCTGTTTGGATGGGCAAAAAGCGACTTATAAAGGCGAAACGACTTATAAGCAAAAAAAAAAATAAGTTGGGGTAGCCCGACTTACTTATTTTTTTGTTTATAATTTGTTTTAGATAAATTGCGCCAAACGGGCCCAATTATTTTTTAAGCTTGTTTTAAGCGCTGAAATGACTTTAGTAAATCCCGGCAAATCTGAAAAAAGCAAAAAACGGCGTAAAACGACTTATACTGTTTTTTAAGCAACTTATAAGCCAATCCAAGCAGGCTCTTTGAAAGTAGGTGAAAAACAAAAATGGTGACCCCAATGGAGCAAGACTATATCGCTGATGATGTCCCTGCGTTCATTAAGATTTATTGCCCTGAAATGTGCTATCCTAACTGATATCATTCTTTTTAATTCTTTAATTTGTCTCTTAATAAAAAGCATGAATTAACACTTTAATTAATATTTTATCTTGTATTCAAGTATTCACTTGGAACAAAGCCGTAGTTTGAGTCGCAAAATAAAATTTACCCACAAATATTATAAGTTGTCCTCTACTCCCTCCGTCCTAATCTAAGTGTCTTAGTTTGACCAGAACGAAGTTTAAATAATAAAAAGAGACTTTTGAATGCTATGGTTCTAAATTAAAGATATGTATATTAAAATATTCTTTGAATCTTGTGTTTTAAACCTGTCATGTATAGTATATTTGAATTGTTAACATTTTAAATATAGAAAAAGATATTTTTTTTTAAGACAAACCAAAAAAAAGGTTAATACACTTTAAATTGGAACAGAGAGAGTATATCTTTACAATACTATTAAGAGTGTATCCCTTTCCCTTTTCATGTTTAGTCAATTCTTCCCTTTTCCCATTCTTCACCTCTTTCTCCAAATAAAATGAAGATCGTTTATTAATTGAAGACATAAACAAAATATCTTCTGGAGATTCGTGGACAGAAAATCAGAATAACATTTGTTCGTGAAACATTTTTAAAACTTTTCCAAAAACTGCTTTTCATTTCTAAAGACTATTTTATTTTATCTATTTATAGTTCTTTCATTAATACTAAAGAGAAAACAAAAGCTACTACCTGCTGTGTAACTTTCAGATTCTTGTGCCTTTCAGAAGATTTTGTTCCAAAATTGTGAAATCATAAATTCCAGAGCTGGTCTAGCATTAAAACCTATCTCTGTTTTAATGGAGATTTTACAATTTGACACCTATTTTTCTTGTCTTATCACGTCACCGGCAGCTAATATGCTACCTCAGTTTCTCTTTTTGTGTTTAGTTTCTCATTTGCTCATTCTTCACTTCTTTCTATCTTTCCCATTTTCTTGAAACATCTTCACACAACAAAATCAATCAATCAATATGATTCATTTCTCCAGAAGAGTGGGAATTCGGGACCCAATTCCCCCTTCTCCTCTCTATAAAACCTAGCCAAAAAGAACACATCTTTCACTCCATAATAAAAGCAAGAGTGAACTGACTTTTCTTCTCTGTTTGTGTCCGTTGTATTATAGTTGAAAAACAAAATGGTGACACCAATGGATAGAGGCTATATTGTTAATGATCTTCCTAACTTCCTTCAGATTTATAGCCCTGAAATGTGCTATTCAAAGCTGGTAATCTGCTCTCTTTTCCTAAATATCTGCTTCTTTGTAGTAATATGCATTAGTGCTTTCGGTTATTATTAAGATAGTAATTTAGATGAAGCTAAAGAGCCTAACACTAATTAAATCTTTACTTATTCCAACCTTCATGCTGTTCTTAATCAATTATTTAAGATAATGCCATTTCATTAAAGTGTGTTCTCTTATAGTTTTTTCTCTTGACTGAAATGATCACCCTTCATAATAGTTGCTTTTAGGGATGAGATGAATTGGTTTTTGGTTGCTTTTAAACGTTAGTGCAAGTAACAGTAAAACCTGAAAGTATTTGCTTGTCTGGACTCTTGCAAATCTGGTAAGGTAGGGTGTTCATTTTCCTATGTTTGTATAAGAAAAGGGCTAAAGATGCATCTGCAATAGGGATGAGAGTGTATTGTATTACTTCCTAATTTACCAAAGAGTGGACAATGAAATAGCAAATGATGTGTTGGTGATTATGGTTATAGATTTAGAAGACTAGATTGGGACATAATCAGGCAATACACTCTTAAGATCCAAGGAGTAGTTTCTGTTAAAATCATACCCTGGTTCTTTCATTGGAATTTAAGCCAAATTATGTTCCTTTTTGTTTCTCCTTTTTTTTAGAAAATACCATCAGGATTTCTGAAGTTTTTCAATGGAGATATTCCACTGGCCTTTCTGCTTGAAGTTGAAGGTCCAGCTAGGAGATCTTGGAGGGTTGTTAGAGAAGAGATCCAAGAGGATTTCTTTTTCAAGGGTGGTTGGCCAAACTTCGTACAAGATAATAATTTGGAGTTTGGAGATTATCTGACATTTTCTTATGTTGGAAACTCAAATTTTTACGTAAGAATATATGGAAAATATGGCTACATGAAGGCGGACCTAACTGCCATCGAGGAGCTTGAATTGCATCGATTGGATGAAGAAAATGCCCATGGTAAGTTTCTATGAAGATTTTCAATTTGTAGCTAGTGTAGTGCAACACTTCAGTCTTTATGCATAATCAATAAGGTCAAATCCAAAAATAGTAACTTACAAAAAAAGTAACTTGTACAGCGACACAAGAGGAAGCTCTGCTAGCAGATCAAGCACTTGATGGGTCAGTAAACTCTGGTGTCTCAGTCCGTTTATTCGAAGTCGTCATGAAGAAATTCAACTTTCAGAAAATGATATTTGTAAGTTTATTTATTGAACATGTTTTGATCTTTGCATAAATCTGTAAATGCATTCTGTATTATCTCAAAAGTATCATTATATACAACTGATTTAGTGTGAAACAGCAAAACAGTGTGCCTGTCCAGTAACTTATATCCTGTGGCACTTTCAATTCCTCTTACAAGGTTAAGTTTCTAGTGCTAAACATTTATGTCCAATAATTTCTCAGCACAAGAACATTTTAAAGAAAACAGAAGCTTCAAGATATTCTCATGAGCTAACCGATTGAAATTTTGATTTTTTTGGAAGATAGAATTCTGTGAAATGTATTGCAATGTTAACTACCTTGCATTTCAGAGTTTTTGGGAAGTGTAATATCTAAGAATTTTATCAATGAATTTGACAAGGAGAAATATATATTACCTCCAAAAACAGAAAAAATTTCACTCATACTGTAGATATATATGATTTGTAGAAGATAATATAACTGGTCATTTTTTCGTCATCTATTTTCACTTGAGTATCTTTACAATAACATCAGCTAAGTGATCGTATTGGTCAAACTATAGTCTTTGAAGTAGCTGAATATACTTTGAATCATGACGAAAAGTAGTCTACTACTACTTGTCATTTTTTAATTCATAGAATTTGATACTTTATCACTTGGTTATTGAATGTGTAATCTGTTTGAACACGTTTTGACTGCACATACTTTATGCAGAATATACCGGCTGCATTTGGCAACAAATACATGAAGAAGGGCCAAAAATTTGAAAAAATGGCTACTCTTCTTACTGATGGTGCTAACTGGCCAGTTGTAGTTCGTGGTTCTGATAGACTTAAATTTCGAAAAGGGTGGCGTGAATTTGTACGCGACAATGATTTGCGCGTAGGAGATGTTTTATGTTTTAAGCTAATTGATGAGGAGAATTTCATACTTAAAGTTCGCATTAGGCGCAACCCAAATCTCAATGAAGTATAATCATACAAATAGAGGCATTTCCCTTTGATTGTTCAGCTTAATCTCTGGTTTAAATGTTTCTAGTTGAGAGAGGATAGAATATGAAAAAATCATTGTAATAAGGTTGACGTATCAGAAGTTTAGATTAATGAATTTACATCATTTTGTGATATGGTAAATGCATTAGCAAAGTTTAACCACAGTCTGGAGTCCCTTAGCCTTTGACATTGTAAAACTGAACTTATTTCAATTTGAAACAAGTAATCAAGATAACAATTAGCCTTATTACTTTATGAAAAAGTTCGAATATTATATTACAATTATTCAATATGATGTATTCAACCTATTGGTCACAGAGAAAAACTGTGTAATATTATATTTCCATTTGAAATTAGAGACCATCTCAGTTTGTTTAAGTTCTGGTTAGAAATTCTCTACCGGAGAAAGGCAGTATCTGTTTACTTAATGATGGAATGCAAGGATGATGTACCAGAACACTGAAATGGCGAATTTACGTTATTGAAGAGATTGATTTTGAAAGAGCAAAACCAAGTGAATAGTGATGCTGGCATTGAAAATAAATGAGCAGTGTAATCTCAGACCATCTTGAATTCTCTGTTTGGAACAAAGGAAGCTCCTTTTTCATGATCAACTACAATGTTGTTTCAGGAGAAAAACTAGTTTATACTAACGGTTCATGCAACATGTTCTACATTTTATTAAGTAAAAAATTTGGAGAGAAGTTAGACAATTTGAATAGCAATGCAAATTGTCACATTACAACCTTCATCTTGCATCTCTTCTACGCTAATCCTACAAAAATATGAGGTTACAGTCACAGCTCCTTCTGCACAGTTCTCTACCAAAACTATACTGCGGATGTCCTGTAATGTCAAGATGATCTAAACTTCCATTGTGTGAGAAAGATGAGGTGATATAATGAAGATAACACCAAGAAGAGTAACCTCAGATAAATGACCTTCAAGGCGAAGGAGGAGACGTATCTTGACTTGTTGGTATTGTCTGATTTTCACACCGTGGAGGAGAAGGTAGTGGTGTTGGCATGTTTGGTGGCGGAGGTGAAGAAGAGTTTTGAGTCGGTGTGGGTGAAGAAGGCGGCAATGGGGACGGCGGTGATATGCTTGGTGGTGGTGGAGAGAATGTAGGAGGTGGCGTACAGCTTGGTGGTGGCGGCGATGGAGTAGCATTGCAATGAGTTGGAGGCGGTGGTGGGGATGATGGCGGCTCGACAGGTGGCAGCGGAGATGGTGATGGCAGTGATGGTAGTAAAGGGGATGTTGGGGTTGGTGCTGGTGATGGTGGTGGAGGCAAACAAGTACAACAAGTGTTTGGTGGAGGGGTAGGTGATGGAGGTGGCAATGCACATTTGAAAGTAGTACAATCAACTTTTTGAGACAAAAATCTCTGGCAATCCAATGCAGGTCTCTGCATGGGCCTTCCTCTAAGACAATTATCTTGATCAGCAAATGAAGGCAATCTTAGACAAACTGGACTCTCTTCTGAAAAGTAGTTATGATCATACACAAATCTCTTCAAATTTGGAAGTGTACATATGTTGCTAGAAATCACTCCAGACATCATATTATGACCCAAATTCAACTGCTCCAAGCTCTCCATCTCTCCAATGCTCTCAGGTAAAGTTCCCACAATTTGATTATAACTCACATCCAACACAGTCAAATTCTTCAGCATCCCAATCTCATTTGGCAAACATGAATGAAAATTGTTATTTATAAGAAGCAGTTCATTCAATTTTGTCATTTTGCCTAAACTAACAGGTATACATCCCTCAAAGTTGTTGTTTGCCAAAACCATGACAGAAACAGGCGAATTTCCGAAATTATCAGGCAACTCAGAAGAAAACCTGTTGTTGTTAATGAATAGAGCATCAAAACTCCTTTCAAAAATTTGCCTTGATAGTCCACCTTCAAACTCATTGAATCTCAGATCAAGAAACTTCAAGTTAGGCAATTGGACAACCACATCGGGGAACTTGCCAACGAACCGATTATTACTAAGATCTAACTCAAAAAGAAGCTTTAAATTCAAGAAACTCTCAGGGATTGTACCACAGAACCTATTAGAGTTTATATGAATCAATGCAATGTCAAATAGTAAACCTAATTCATGTGGAAGTTTACCAGCTATATCGCCATGGTTGATATCGATACCAGCAACTGTAAGCTCATTTGGCTCATCAAGAGAAGGCCAACAGAAAACTCCA
This sequence comes from Lycium ferocissimum, assembly GCF_029784015.1. Classification (NCBI taxonomy): domain Eukaryota; kingdom Viridiplantae; phylum Streptophyta; class Magnoliopsida; order Solanales; family Solanaceae; genus Lycium; species Lycium ferocissimum. Next base: position 37,174,651 of record NC_081345.1, on the reverse strand, counting down.
GTGTAGTTGCACACATTAGATCCTTCCCAATTCGCGGTTATATTGTGAGGATCAGAGAGAATGACTTCTTTCCAAGCTTGTAATGCAATGTAAGCATTCTTTAGCCTAAAATTCTCAAAAGTAAGTGATGGATTGATGGCAAGAATATCACCATTGTAGGATAACAGCTTTCTGCTGTTACTCTTTTCAATTTCAGGGCCACCGAAACGATCATAACTATAATTAGATATTTGATTAGTGGTGGATGCATTGAAGAGAATAAGGAAGATAACAAGGTAGAATAATTTGTTTAGGCAAGAACTATGACCTGCAAAATTTTGCATGTTTTCCTAATGGTAGATGTATTTTTTTCCCCCACTGTTGGGAAGTTTTGGGTAGCAAACTTGCTATATTGAGTTTTTTTTTTTTTTCAGTAAAGAAATGAAGCAGCGCGTGCTATTATTTGATTTGTTGTTTTGTCTTTGAGGTATGCCCTTTGGATATTTAACCCCAAAGAAGAAAAAGTCTTTGATCAGTTAATTATAGATGAGCTTTTTCAGCTTCTTCTTCGTGATCGGAGTTCTGGTAAACATAATTTATTTCATAATAAAGTTTCATTTAATCTTTAAAATAGCAAGAATTGTTTTTGTTTTTTTTTTTTCTTTAAAAAAGGTTTTTTGAAATCAAAATCCTAGGAAACTTCTTGTTGACTACATGATAAAAGTAATAGACGTACTCATCACTACTTAGTTTTTTAGTAATATACTTTTTGCAATTTATGTACATTATTGAAGTTAACATTTGTTTATTACTAATATAAATGAACATGGTGCCCAAAATTTTATTTTAACTCGTATGTACTATATTGGGAAGAAGAAAATAATTGAAATACAGAAATGACAATGGAGAAAAAGGATTAAAATGCAGTGAAAACGGAGAAAGTTTTAATAGTTAAAAGAAAATTATCTTGCAGATTAAACAAAGAAAATAAAAGTAAAAATAAAAAGAAAGAAGAAGTCTTTACTCGTTTTAGATCAGCTTTTTCAGCGTCACTATACATGATGCGCCGAAAACATAGAAAATCTGGTAAAACAGATCATTTATTTATTTAATAGTGAGAACTAAAATCATCACCAAAGGAGTCTATCAGCAAGGCTTGCGGCAATTAGCAACAAATTTACGAGTATTACGACAACTTGGTGGGTACTAAACTGGTAATTAAATATTGTTACATAGCATGTTAACAGGTGTAATATTAACTCAATCCTCACCAGAATTTTAGTTAGCTCAAATATGCTTTCACTTTTTTGTGTTCAAGAGTAGTTCCAATTTTTTGTCATGGTTTAATTTATTCATTCTTTTTCCTTTTATCTTCTTATTCAGTTTTCGCATAAGATCCTGGTGCATAGAGGCTAAAGCATTGCAAAAACAAGTTCTTGAAGCTTTTTTTAACAACGTGATATATTTGGGATGGTGATATACTATTGGTGAATATATCTACTCTTCGTTTCAGTATAGTACTGTAGTGTAAATTTAGTATGGTCGTGGTTTCGATTTGCACCTTTCTTTTATGGCCAAATACATAGATAGTATCTTAAAGTTGTACGGACGATCAGTTAGATACCCTATCTAGTGTTATGATCAGTTAAATATTTTTACTCGGCAAACACTTGAAATTTAATATGTGAAATTGTACTTTCTTCTTCTCATATATATGGAAAATAAAATTCCTACCCATATTTTAAGAAAGATCTACAATTATTCAAATATATAATTTTCTTGTGGCTTCTTGATATCAGCCCCAAAGTGCAAGGTACTAATCAAATACATCCTATAGAAGAAACCTAGAAAAGTTATAACTGAAAAATGCCAATAATACACATTCTTGAATCTTTTAAATAATTATGTACGTAACTCTAGGGTTTTAATTAAACCTTTGTGTCAGCTTCCTCCACAATAGGTAAGCAGTTAAATAAACGAAGAGGCAAGTAAACCATTTGACTTCTTCATAACTTTTGTATAAATGGGGTTTCAATGCATAATTAATTTGCATATATTGTTTTGCAAAATAAAAAAGAATATATAATGTTGCTATAATTTATACATAAATCATAAAAAATAAAATTGAAACAGAAGTATTTTTAAGAGATTCTAAAGCTCTATTGTCCAGGATATCTTCTCAAGAGATAAATTTGTACACATGGAGAGTTGTTCCAAACATTAGAATGTGCCCTTAATATTTCCAAAGCTTTTTTCTTCAAATATGCTTCACAATCTGCTTGAATCACCATGCAAAATTTTGACACGGCTCCAACTCTTAACATCTCCATCAACACTTCTTTTGTAGCAGAAAATTTAGAAATTAATCTAAGAATCTGAATTGCGCTATCATCTGTAGCTGGAGAAATTCTAAGTATCCTTTTAGAAACCATTGCAATTCCGGCTGCATGTTTCAATAATTCAGCTCTCCCATCAGCTAAACTACACAAATGTGACAAAAGAGAAAACACTAATTCAGTAACTCTTTTCTCAGGGTTGCTTAATTCGAGCTCAATTAGCTCGAAAATGGCCCCCAATTCTATCATTTTTAGCCTGTTTCTTCCCCTTGGACATGCATCTATTAGCACGTGTAAAGCTGCTTTTGTTGTCTGTTGATTGAAGTAATTTTTGTTGTTTTTTCTCAAAGTATTCAATATATGTTGGAAAAATTCCGGTGTGAGACTCGACAAGAGATTAGTACTTGACACTGAGATCACATTTTTCAGGACCAATATTGCATGAGTCTTGATTGTTACAACTTGATTGTAATTGTTGCACATTTCGCGACTCTTCAAAATCCATAAAATAGCCTCAATTAGATCATGATTATCCTTGACAAGTTGCTTGTTTTCATGTGTTGGGTTCCAGACAAGATGGAAAATCCTCAAGGCTTCTTCAAGTCCCATAATTAATTTCCCTTCCTTGAAACTCCTCAATATCAACGAAACCAATGCCTTAATTGCACCAGCTTCATCCAAACACTTCTTATTTGTCTCATTCTCACTTATCATAGTCACCATTTTTCGTAAAGCTTGTAAATAAAGCTCGCGATTATTCACCTGACGAATTAGCCTGATGACGTGTGATTTGTTGAGAGGATATTTAGGCGATGGAATTTGTTCGATCCCTTTCTCAGCATTGCTTATGGTCCAGGATCGAATAAATCGCCCGAGCATATGGTTTGGTGTCAACAACGCTGTGTCTTTAGACAAAGGTTGTTTTGTCACTGGACATGTAGATGTATTTTCATCTGCCATCAACAACCATTGTTCAATATTTTCCCTATCATAGGTGATTCCAGTGACTGTTGTTACAGGATCTTTCATGATTTGGAGTGATATAGGACACAAGAAATATTGGGGTATCTCTACTTCTTCCATATTTTTCTAATGAAAATCAACAAGAAGAATCTAACAATATATAATACGAGCAAAAACAGGAGAGAGAGAGAAACAGAGGTTTTTGGGATGAAATTAAAGGTAGTAAAAGAAAGCGGCTAATTTATGCATAAAGTTTGAATGGAAAAAGCAAAGGAAGATGTAGAAGAAAAGAATCAATTCCTATATATATATATACACATATATATAAACCCTTCGCATTAATTAATTGTTGTTTTTATTTTATTTTACTTTATTGCATGTCTTTCATTGATTCTTTTGGTCAAAAGTTGAATTAGTAGGAGTCGGTCAACGCACGAGAAACAATAGAGGAATAGGAAACATGTTTGTGTTGACTTTCTAATATTTTCCACGTTCCAGACAAATAATAGTGGCCAGTGGGGCTAAGGTACAAAGTGGAAGAACCTAGTAGTCAGTAGTGGCGGAGATATATTTTTGGCATAGTAAAATCATAATTCGGTGGCTTCGATCTTTATTCTAGCATTCGTTGTGTATTTAAAATTACAGATTTAAAATAATATGAAGTAATAATTTGAGATTTGAAGTAGAACTTTAAAATCAGTATAATCTAGATTCAGACCAATCAAAAGTCATGTTATATACTCCATGATGCATGCATGCACGAGGAGAAAAATGAAGAAATAGGTGAAAAAGATAAGGTCTCTAAATGGTATTGTTGAATGCTCTAACAGAATTTGAAAGTTTGATTCAAAATTGGTTTTTTTCTTAACCTGAGCTTCACGATACGAACCCAATACACGATGCATGCATGCACGAGCAGAAAATGCATTTTTCTCAGACGACTCAACTTTCTAGCTATAGTTTCATGCATTTAGGCCTCTTTATTCTTTTTCCTTATAATGGACGATACAAATGTCGAAGATTAACCAGTTATCATTAATAAGTAGAAATAACCTCATAAGCTTCTCTTTAAATTATTATATCTTAATTAAACAAGCTTTCTTTGTGGTTTGGGATATATTTGAATATTCTAATTTAAGTTTTCTTCATCAAAAAATAAATTATTTTGTGAATTACAATATAGTTTTATTTTATATTAATGTGATAATTTGTTTCTTGCAAATCTAATCCCACCCTCAATTACTCACCTTGTAGTAATCATTCATGGGTCCGGGAAGAGCGTGGAATATAACAACAGAGGGGCTCCGACACTCTTTGGGTTAGATATATACTCCCTCCGTCCTATAATAAGTGTCACCTTAGCCAAAAAAATTTGTCTCATAATAAGTGTCATCTTAGGAAATCAAGACATAAGTTGACTAGTATTTTTCAATTCTACCCTTAGACAATAAAGAGCCTGTTTGGATGGGCTTAAAAAAAGCAGCTTATAAGCTGAAAACAGCTTCTACCCTTAGACAATAAAGAGCCTGTTTGGATGGGCTTATAAGCTGCTTTTTTTAAGCTAAGCCAAACGGGCTCAAAGTAACATCTAAATGATGATTGAAAAAGCTATTTAGTAACTTGGTATCCCTGGATTCCCAATGTCAAAAGATTTACTTCTTGTGCATGCTCTAATCAAAAGGTAAAAGTAATTTGTTTTTATTATATAAAGGTAATTTGGTAAACTTTACATTACTTTATTGGTTTCTTAATATGCGTGTTTTTAGCTAAGGTGACACTTATTATGGGACGGAGGGAGTATCATTTAATTTTAATAAAAGGATTCCTGAATAATAATTCATTAACTTGAGTTATTCAAATTCAGTATTTATAGACTATTCAAGTACTCCACTTAAGACTCCAGAGACCCAAGTCTTTCCTCGTGATATATAATATGTGACCTGGAATATTTATATGAGTTTACTTTTATACAAAGACATGTATCACATGAGTTCTTCATGTTTTGTTCGCCAGTATATTTTGAAAAATATTTTCTCTAGGAAAATAAGTTCCTTAATAATCAATACAATATAATGATCGACTTCCTGTGCAAGAGCAGGGGAAACAAATTCCATTAATGGTGTTCAATGCTAAGTGTCTCCTCCACACCCCTAACGACCCCCTGCCTCTCTCGCCCCACCTCACCACCCCCAGAGTGTTTGTCTACAATAATATATTAATGCTCATTTTCTGCTTACTTTTCAAACACCAGAAAATAAGTAAGAAAATACTTGTTTTCTAGTTTCGTTCATTATTACCAAATGCACCCATTGTATAGATTTTCTAGATCAGCCGGTAAATTAATTTGACCTATATATAACACATACTAACTTTTTATAGCAAAAATGATATGCTAACATAATATTGAATAATAACCTGCTATAAGTTGCATGAATTGATAGTTTAAGCGCTCTTCATATTATCAATACATATAACTTGAGTTCAAGTATTTATAAATGTATAGTGAAAACAGAACCTCTAGAAGTATTCCACATCCATAAAACAGTGATCTACTCATAGTCAAGGAATCAGCTAGTTGTCAATTTTGTGTCACAGTCCTAAGAATTAAAAATCGAGTAAAATAGGCTCTCTAATAAAAAGTAGTAGCTTGAAATAGTTGTGATGAGTGTACCATGGCGGCTCTTAAGCAAATCATGATATACTAATCGTTTTTAATTTCCTTGGTCATGCACTTCTTTATTAGAAGACATGATTCAAAATTTGTTCCAATTCTATCTTCGGATATGTAATTAATTACATTAATTGTGTCTTTTACTTCCTCTGTAGGCAGTAAATATGGTTGAAATTAGAAATATAGCTTTCATTAGTTTCTATATTTCTATTAAAAAACTGAAAATATGTTAATAAGTCTACTGTAACTTATGTGTTGCATTTTGCTTCTTATTTTAATATTGATGCTTGAAACGTCACAAGGTGTTTCATATACTCATAATATATAATATTTTATATGCTTTCAAAAGCTTCAAGGGTTTAAGAATTCAATTCAAAACATGATGTACTTGTTACCCAAAAAAACTATATAGACATATAAAATTAGTTGCATTTTACCTAATCGTAGAGATATTGACTTAAAGACTTGGTTCTTGATATCATATTCGATTGTTTTTTCAAATCAGAATACAAACGCTTCAAGATAAAACTAAATTCAAGAATTTATTTTTTTTCCCATCATGGGGAAGGAAAATATTTTACTAATTAATTAAGTTCTACTAAAAGTATCGGTAAGGAAAATTTGAGAGGGAGAATAAGTTGAGATGCCAGAGAGAAGTTTAATCTTTTATTAGTCAAATAAGATATCGTGAATAAATTGATAACTTTCGAAGGAGGGAGTTTTGAATAAGTTAAATGAACCAATTTCAGTTGAAACAAAAAATATAGAGTTCCACTGCAAGACAGTTATGTGAACTAGTAAAAGTTCTCCATACATTGAATCAATTTTTGAAGGTTCTCCCCTAGATTGGACAATTGGATTGGTAGTTTGCGTTTCTAATATTGACATAAGGTATCATATTCGTGTCTCCATAAAGAGTTGAGAGACCTTAGAATTTAACTGTATACATCATGACAGTGTGATAAAGTTAAATACCCAACAAAAATTTTAAAAATAATTTTGCACCTCTTGTAATGATGTTTTTTACCTACACAGTAACTAATTATGTGAACCATTCTACACAAAAAAACTATGCGAACCACCACAATTTTTTTTTTCATGGGCACTTTTCTTATTTTGAGACGTAATAGTTACTCACTATGAAGATATAATCTCCTTAAAAGATTGTGAAGAACAAATTTTTGTATATAAAATATGATATTGTGATAGAAGATGATTAGGAAAATGTTCATGAAACTCAATAGATAGAGACCTAACAAACAAAAGTAACCACCACGTCTGCGATAAAAAGTGCTAAAAACGTAACATCGGCACCGTGAAAAGGAGAGGGTAAAAAAAAAAAAAAAAGGAACTTGAAAACGTGTATGACTTTTCAACGATATTTTAATCCTCTGTGTGTGATTATGTTATCATCTTTTAATTCAGGTTCGGAATATTATTGAATAACCAATTACATACGTTGCATGCAATATCTTTGTAAATACTCCGTTCCTCTAATTAGATCATTTGTTATGTGATATATTTTAACTAGACATGAAGTTTAAGAAAGAAAGAAAGAAAGAAAAGACATTTGAAATTTACGACCTAAAACAAATCATAGGTATTTGTATAGCTCTAAATAATTTCATTAAGAGTAAAAGGAGAAGTTTCAAGTTAAATTATTTTTAAATATATAAATGTATCATTCTTTTTGAGACAAACTAAAAAAAAAAAAATGTATCAACAGAGGAGTAATAGATTACATGTGGAGTATTTCACCAATTTGCATTATTAGACCCAACACCTCAACTATTTCACCAAATACCACTATCTCCACCCGCTAAACCATATAATCTAGTACTTTGCCTTTGCTAAGATGAACTATGATCTCCCGTATTTCATCACTTTACTAATCACTAATAATCACACCCATGGGTTGACACTTCCTAGTTGGGTTTTGACTTGAATTGGTATCAAAGGGGATTACAGGCCCCACAATATGCAACAAATAATATATTTTTGCAAAATGAGCAAACAACTCTTCCAATAGAAAAGACCTAACTAGACACCTACCGAGCATCGTGCAATCTCCATTTTACTTCATCACCTAAACCATCTAGGGAAAATATGACATTTTCTTGAACTTAAGAGCATCACATGTCCATGGATCCTTTGCCCGCTTCATAACAACATTAATTCATGTTGACTTACCAAACAATACCAATGGATAAGTCACAGCTTCCAATGAGATTGCCAACCAAAACAAATGATACAATTTTGACATCACAGATATATATCAGAAACTGGGAATTGAATACTGAACAGGGTATGGCTCGTTTCTGTAGCTATACAAGGATGAGTACTACTTTTTTAAACCAATTGGACAATATCAAGAATCACTCAGTAATCTGTTCAAAGAAATGCAAAACTCAAAAAGTGAGGCTGGTTAATGGTTGGGGATTTCAGAGCAGTAACACCAGTTGATGTATACTAATGAACAAATGAAAATTTTAGAGAGCTTGAACAAATGAATCTTAGTGGTCATCATCACCCCAAGCATCATTCTTCAGGTTTTGTCTTGAGACTATCCTGTTCCTCCTTGCTTCCTCCTGTCTCCTATATTCTCTGGACCCGAAGTCCGTCGAAGGCAACTTTATACCCATACTTTGAGCAATCATCCTCTGGGCGGTTCTAGCTGATGTCTGAGGTCTTCTACGAGGAGGCTCCAGATCTGCAAATTACATTCAATAAGTACCATAAACAAACCAGAAAGCGTCCTACAAATGAATTTTGCTGTAATAGAAATGGAAAGTAAATCTGCCATTTGCATAACTGGCTGAGAACATTATATAGATTGTCATATAACTTTTGGCTTGGTTTCTGCTATTTTTCACGTTCCTGAAGTGAAATATGATACATTACTAAGTGTTACCTCTTGGTGGAATTGAGCTCAAAAGTTCGTCCTCCTCAGACAGTACCCTCACTGTAAATGGACAGTGTATTGAGTTGCTGGCCTCTAGTGCTGCATCACAAGATACGAGTAGCTGAATATAGTTGCAAGCATTAAATATGTCCTTGAAATCATTAAGTGTAAATTGCCATCACAACATAACAAAACAATTGAAAGCAAAGACCTCATGACATGACTTCAATAAGTGCATCAAAGAAGAAAAGGTACAAAGCAGGAGAATTGCTAAAGTAAAAGTACACAAAACTGCAAAAGAACTGCTCTTCAGGTGCCGAGCAGATCTGTTGTTTCTTCTTCTTTAATAATTAAACAAGTAGTATCTCGTTGAAGATTTGTTAAGGCTTCATCTTTAAAGAGCCGAAGGCTTTAACATTTTCCTAAATCATTTTTTCTTCAACTATGCAATCTTTGATAAGAGCATGCTTCAATTGTGCTTTACGACAAAAACGGTAAAACACATACATAATGCTCTTCAAAAGTTCTTGCAATTCATTTCAACCAAATGCACCATGAACTGCCAAAGTTGTCCAACAGTAAGTGATTATGATTGCCAGTTTCTTCATCCGACTGGAAGAAGCCTCTATACATATATCCCCAACCTGATGGAAATAGCTTTTCAACCAGAGCATACACAAGAGCTGAAGCATTCTAATCAATAGGTTCCTTGATTTATGGGGCAACCGAGACCGGTAGAGAAGCATTTTCGTCCCTTTGGAGACTCATTCCACGAACCAAATTCTCCCTGGCTCTGCCAGATGGAATTTCTAAAAGGAATAATCATATCGGTGTCCCGCACTTCAATTGTGTTTGGGATTTCCTATGCAGATGGCAGAATGAGTTCACCTCTGTACCTCCTCCCTGCTTGGCACATAACTGGCCCTGCCCATGAGGTATTGGCCCAAGAAACTGATTATGGACTAAAATGATCTTGCATCAACTTCAACCTACGGGCCTCCACAGTTTTGAAGAAGTCTCTTCAATGTCTTCTGAGCAGGACTTTAGACACGCTACCCTTGCACCACTGACCGGAGGCAAAAATAGTTGCCATTCCATCAGTCATTCTTTCCCTTTCCCAATGAAACTCTACAATTTCATCATTACATCTGACCAATCTATGTCCCTAACAGTTCTGTGATAACTATTTCATCCTTCTTCCTACTTTTGAACGATTTCAAACCAAGATTTCCTTGTCTCACAATGTTGAATCACTTCAAAATTCATGAAGAGGCTTAGGATTCAAAAGTTAATATATCAAGCATGACAAGATTCTGAAGGCATTCTTGAAGATGCCCTATAACCCCAGGGCAAGCACATTCTAGCAACTTGGATAAGAAGACATTCACCAAGACTTGCATTCTTGTCAAAGGCCTTTAACTCTTGAGCTTGACTTTTTAAGGCATTAACCTCATTAGACTCTAGACATTCACATTATCTACTTTCAAGATATGAAACATTTACCAAAGGTACAAATTTCAGAATGATCTTGCTATACAAACAGGAACATTTATCTTGTTTTTTTTTTTTTTTGTGCACCTGTTACATATCTCATCACCTCCTTGTTCAACTTGGATTTTCAGTAGTTCTCTAAGAATCTCTTAATGAATATCACCAACTTGTACATCACAGTAACTATCAAATTTAGTAAGAAAGAACTGGATGGATTCTTGTTAAAGAACTGGATGGATTCTTCTTACTGTATTAACTCTAAATTTAGAAAGAAAGAACGGATCTATGTGTGGTGTAGATTATCAAAGTAGCAGCTGTTTTATAGGCCCTTATACAAGAAGGTCCTCATCATCTTAGAAGAAAAGTAATTACTAGTATTTAGTTCCCTTTTTGAAAGAGAACTCAGTAGAAAATGTTTGTCACAAAAATGACGGAGCTGCTCTTGGGTATGGTCACAGTCAGGCGTCAGCTACCAACTAGGTCAATATACCTAAAAGAGAAAAAACTAGGTGGGAAATATTGTTTGGTACTATCTAAAGCATATTCATTTTTCTCGAACAGGAAGTAAATTACTCTTCCTGTTTCTATCTCTCCTTTTACCTTTAAAGTAAGGGCGAGAAGGAGGGTCGAGAATCTGAGTTTCATTTCAAAAACATTTTCCTGAGAGAAATAGAGAAACAAAACAAAACATTTTTACTGCTTCTTCTAAAATTATGATATGATGGTGCTTCATTTACTACACAAGCCTCAAAGTTTATAAAGGATCTTGTGCCCATCTTCAATTACAAAAGATGGAGACAAAATCACTAACTTAAATGGGAAATCCTTACCTTTCATTTGTAAAGAAATGGATCTTGGTCCTAACTCAACCTCAAAAGCTAGCTCATGAGGGGAGGATTGTCCAGGTCCATATAAGGAGTCCAAATTAACCTCATCCCACCGATGTGGGACTTGACACATTTCTTATCTCAAAATCTAAAGATTAGCTTCTCTTTTTAAATTAGTGCATTTACGCTGAACCAAATTTCAACTACAACAACAACATCATACCCAGGATAATCCCACAAGTGGGGTCTAGGGAGGTGGGGTGTACGCAGACCTTACCCACTACCTTTATGGGGCAATCAAATTTTGACTAAACTTGAAATTTTGCTTCTTATGAAATTTCTTTGCTCCATAATTAAGCCAACACCTTCCTTTTATAATAATTAGACAAATGAAACACCATCTTGTACTATAGGTTAAAACTTTTTAAATCGACCGTAATGTCCATCTCCTTTGGTCCTTACCACTTCAGTCTGTACCAAAGGGCTCCCACACTGTATTTGGGATATATAAAACCTGACCTTTGATGTCCAATTGGCATGTTTTTCTATGGAGAAAAGCAAAACAAAAACCAAGGCATCGTGTAAAGGAATGATGATTTAATGGAATTCTAAGAGTTCTCAACTTTGCTCTTAACTATCAGAGAAAACCTAGGATAAGGATTCTGTTTATAATATAATCAAGACACCTTTGACATAAAGAAAACACAAGGGTGCGTGGTGAGTCATTAAAAGCTATACCATTGGCAGGAAGGAAATTTAATTTCAAAATACAGACAAAGAGAATGAACGAAATTACCAAGGGATGGTGTTCTGAAGACTGCTAGTGCAACTGTATCATTGACCCAGCGAATTGCTACGTCGTCTTTAAATTTCGCCAACAGTTTCTCTAGGTCATTTGTTTTAGTGCTTGGTGGAAAATCAGCCAGAACCAGGACGTGGAGCGTTCCATAGTTTACTGAAATTTACAAAAAACAGAAAAGAAATGTGGTGGAAAACAGTCAGCCACTAAATTAAGAGGGGGAGGGGAAGGAGAAATTCAAAATGAGACTGTTCTCCCGCACAAGATGGAAATCTTTCAGCAGAAACAGTGAGAAGAATTTTGGAGAAATATATCTGACATCTAATAGTTCTAATATTAAGTGCTTACACATTTGTACCTAATACCTAACGAAGATTCTTAAGTTACACCAAAGTGTATTATGCCCATGAGACATGATAAACCAATTTTATTGCATCATTTGCAGTTTGTGAAGAAAGGCCAATTCGAACCATTAGATCACAATATCTCAAAACAAAGAAAGACTTGATTGCAAAATTTGAAGGACATGTTTGGGAACAGGTGAATCAAGCTGCCACAACAAGCTAAATTAAAGCACATCAGTGCTTCAAAACCTAATGGCAGTTAGCAACAGGTAAGAAATGATAAAAGAAAGCAATAAAGCATATTCAGTCAAAAATAGCTGGTAGATTTCATCAGATGCATAATAGAAGTCAAATAACGAAAATATAGACATGATTCTCCTAATAGATTTGCAGTAACTCATAAACCTCTTTAGGCAACTAGCAAATGTGAGTTTATGTGCGAAAACTTTCCCAAGCGTCATCAAGTCTTTTTGGGATAATTAACTGGAGTAAACACCCAATTACATTTGCCTCTGTTTCTAATAAAAAATTTATTCCTATGTTATTTGACTGATAATCTAACCTTGTCAGAAACAATACCTCCCGTGGTGATCAACAAAAAGTTACTCAAATTCAGAAGTTTATGCTTGCTGAATTTGTTATCCTACAATAAGGAATAAATGCATTCGAAGAAAAAAAAATCAAAATAGAGAAAGAAATTTCATAAAAACCCTTTTCCCTCTTTCCCAATTAGGAGAAATACCAGAATCCAATGAGAAAATGTGGTTACATTTTTAATACTTCCTGTGAGGAAGAATACGTGACACAAATTGGATTGCTTACTGCAACATTTTGACACAAATACAAATATAATTTTTGGTTTAACCAGAAAAACTGAGTAGATGACTAGGAATATATCGATAACCAAATTAATGACATGATAACAGCTGATGTTCAAATGCTGCCATGCTTGAAAAGAATGTAGTCATACAATTTTTTGTATCTGAACTCCCTTCTGAAACAGGGGAAGCAGTTTCATCTTCAATGTCATCAACGGAAGGCCCAGCTGACTGCTGATCACTGTAGAGACTGTCTTTCTGATAGGAGAATGTACCCCGTCCACGTCGCTTGGGGCCCTGAACTTTCAAATCTTGCAAAGAAATTTTAGACACTTCTGGCAAGTGTTGTGGGGAAAGTAATTCATCTGGAGCACGATCAGCAATAGCTTCCCAATCTGTATTCACCACAATATTATAACTTCAAATTAATTAATCTTAGGATGCAAGAGATATATCAAACTTCAAGGAAGGATACATTAACTAGGGGCCAGTAATGGGCAATACGGAAGGGTATAAAGTCAGCTTCCTGTACAAATAGACAGTACAAATTGACACTGAACCCAGTTTTACAGCCTTACCCGGTTGATCACATACTTCACAAGAGAAACATACTTGTCAAATGTGTGCACAGCTTAATGCAACATGTTGGGAGGAGAGGAACCAATACAGTTAAGAGGACAGTTTTGACAAATGTTAGAAATCAACATTTTTCTCTAGTGGACGAAGTGTATCATACATGTAACTGAGCAATTCAATTGAGAATGTCTAGTGAATTAAAAGTTTCATCCTTTTGGCGGGCAAGCAGAAAGAAAAACACTAAAACATAGCACCATGATAGAATTCTTACAGCCAATTCCTACAGGTCCATTCCCAAAGTTGATACCAAACATATATGATAACCCCTCAGACGGTTACTCCAACTGTTAGAAGCAACCAATTCCCTCCCTCTCCTCATCTCTTCAACCCCTTTTTCCCTAAAACCCCCCCAAATACTACAAAATTTTCATGCTCAACAAAGATCAGTAGATAGAAAAAACATAATAAACATAATAGGATAAGTTCAAGGAAGAGATGTTATAGCCTCTTAGATGTGGTGTATTACCATCATCCTCATCATTCTGTGAGGTATCAATTTGCAAGCTGACGTGATCCTTGTTATCACCTGAAAAATCAAGGCTTATAAGTCTGAGAACAACAAATGTAGAAGGAATGAAATTTGGCATGGAGGTAAATGTTTTCGATAGAAAATATTTTTCTGCGGAAATGTTTTATTTGGAAAATCATTTTCTGGAGTTAGATATAACATTATGTTATATACAGTAATCATACAAGACGTAGAATAAAGTATAACGATGGGGTATTGAAAATATTTTTTATTAGTAAGGGTTTAAAAGCTGACAACAATGATTAATATAATGGAATAAGAGTTGGGATATATGTTAGGCATGAAGTTAGTTTTCTCCTTTTGGTACATGTCAAGTTAATCAAATATTAGAAGTTTATCCTTAGACTGATGAATAAAAAATCAAGAATCTAGACAAAGGTCAAAGAAGTACCATCACCAGTTGGCTCCTTGGTATCATTTACATCCCTGGAAGAAAAAAATACCAATGAGGAAGCTAATGATTACACTTGATCAAAACCAACACGCACCAAAGAAATAGTATAAAAACGCCACTCAATTGTATGAAAACCACAAAACTCCAAACCCTATGGTCATTGACATTCAAGTGATAAGTGAAAGTGGGGTTTAACTATATTTCTTGCAAAAATCGTCATCACCTGGAAAAACTAAATTCAAGAAATGAAAATTAACAATCTAATCAACCCCATCTCTCTCATTTTCTCCAATTTTATTAGCAAGAAATAAACCCCACTTTCCCCAATCATTGCCACCTTACTTCAAGTGAAAACGGAAAGCAAATATACTCAAGAAATGCAACTTAATCCAATTTTCTAGGCATTCAAACAACAACAAAAAAAAAGGGAAAAATAACTTGGGGTTCTGACCTATTTTCTTTAGCAGATTTAATGAGGAATGCCCTTGAGCGTGTCTGGTCAGCTTTTAAAGACAATCCTTGAGTAGAATACAGTTTCGACAATTCCAGTAAAGCAATAGATAACTGTGTTGAAGAAGACAAGTTTTGAGACTCATTTTCTAGCTTTGATACCATTTTTTCAAGTAAAGAAATGGCTTCATTGATTTCTCCATTATCCACGAGATCTTCCACCTTTTCCGACCAGTTTGTGTCGCTATCCATGCTGGAAATTTGGGAATGCAAAATGGGGTTTTACAGTAAGGATTTTTGATGCAAGATTGAAGAGAAATTGTACCGGCTTTTAGAAAGTTTTTGTACCTTTACCCTTTATATAGTACTTATATGTTCTTTCTTTTGGAAAGAATTTGTAAACAAATGAAATAAGGTCAAATAATCTAATTGACGTTTGTGCTTATTTCGTTTTAACATTTCATACCTTTTTATTCTATACTGTTTATTTAAATACTTAATCTCGTTAAAATTAGATTTTTAAAATGCATTTGATTGTGTGTGTGTTGCTCAATCATCTTCACATGAAGGACACATTGGATCCACTCAACGTTCCACTATTATTTTGGCCTGAGTAAACTTGTATTAAAAAATTAAAGTGTAAAAATTGTCACACAGGTTATTGTACTTGTAATCTGAATTAGGAAATCTCAAGGTTTACTTATATGCCTCAACTATTTGATTACATGGAAGGTCAATGAATTTATAGTTTAATCTAATTGCAAGAAAATCATCAAACTAATTTTTTAACCAACAAACCATTCAATAAAGGGAAAATGACCTAATAATACTACTTAAGACTCTATATTACAAAACATAAGGATATTTTTTCTTATTTACAAAAGATACCAACAAAATTACAAAGTATACTAAATTTGGGCTTAATGGGATACCCACAGTTTTGGGGTTCTTTTTTATGGGAGAGAATCTAAATTTTAAATGTGGGCTTAATTTTATGATAGTTACCAATCAGCTTATTCTTCTTTTCAAAAAAATTTCTCTCTCCCTCTACAACTGTTGATAGACACCATTTCTAAACCTAAAATTCATCTCCTCTCTTAATATGATATGATTTCAGCTTCATCGACGAACAATTCTCCGCCAATTTTAATGTTTACATATACGTTTTTTGCCCTTATTAATACTCATATATCCCCTTTGCAGTTATATAATTAATCTCCCTTCTTTTTGGAATTATCCAATAAAAAATGGAGGCAGAGTCATAGAGGAGAGATTATTCTAATCTTCTAATGGTCCCAATTGATGAAGATGGAGGCATGTCACAGTTTAATTTCACTCGATCTCCCATCATTACAAAAATTCATACATATTTTTTTTCTGGTGTATGAACTTTATATGGAATCTGGTTTGTATCAATTACATATTTATTATACATATTTTCTCATAATTTATATACACTTTGATCAGAATTTATACAATTTATATATACTTTATCATAATCAAAATATCCATACGCCTTTTATACATATTCATACATAAAAATTATAACAAACTTATATAGTTATACATATTTCATAGTTCATACAAAATTTATACATATTTGTCTTCTAGTCTATGAACTTTGTATGGAATCTAATTTGTTGCAATCACAAAAATTATAATGAACTTTGTATGGAATATGATACAATTCATGAATAATATCTCTTTATTTTGAATGGGGGGAGAAAAGTGAATAAAATAAGGGAGCAAAAGTTGGAGAAAATCAGGAAACAATATCTCTTAATTTTGAATGGGAGAGAAAAGTGGATAAAATAAGGGAAACAGTTTCCTTACGTTATTTACTGTGTGTTATTTGCTTTTTCTTAATTTACCTGATTCATATAGATTTTGTAAGAAATCTGTTGATATATTTTGTAAACGAAGAAAGAGTATCATCATGTTCTATAAATACACCCTCTTACTATGTACATATATGTTCAATAAACAAGTGGCTTCCACAGTAAGCGTAAATGCAGGAAATGTGTCCAGAATAACACTAGGAACCAACCCATATTAAGCCCATTCTACTATAAAAATAAGCCCAGCCCAGACTGGCGATATCCTTTGTCCTGAATCGGTCCATTAGACAAGAATGTATAACTGAAAGCACATTTGAGGTATTCTTTCTAGGCATAAACATTGTTTAGGTGATTTTGTTTGTGCTAGAGTATTAAATAGAATTCTATCGATGGTAAAAGGGTGTACAGATTGGCTTATTTAAGTGTTTTTTGGCTTATAAGCTCTTTTCTACTTTTGTTGGTGTTTGGGAAATATAAAAAGTGCTTTTAAGCACTTATGTTTAGGCTAAAAAGTACAAAAATAAGCCAAAAGCCAAAAGTTAGGTACTCCAACTTATTCATATAACTCAGGAGAAAGTAACTTGAGTAAAAAGTTCACTGTCTTTGAGACATAGGAATACATTCGACATGCATAGCATACCTTCTTTTTTTTTGGCTAAGCATCACTGTATCTTCAAAGCTAAAGGTTGCTACTAAATTCTAGCAAAATACTCCATCAATTTCTTTCTATATGACATGTTGATTAGGTATGAGGTTTAAGAAAATAAAAATGGTTATAGTAATTTGAAGATTACAAAGAACAATTAAAAAAGAAGAGATATGCAGATTTGAAGAAGAGAAAAGAAATAGATTAAGAGGAAGAAGAAGAGAGATTCTTTTCATAAGAATAATATGATCTCATAATTGATACAATGATATGAGATGTGTATATATACATACAAGGCTGATCATACACGGTTATAACTGAATTAACCAAGACTAAGTGACTTAAGTTAAAAACTGTCAAATGTAACTAACTTAACTAACTTCATGACAGTGTATATCAGGCATATATTCTGTATATCTGAGCCTAGTCAACACTCCCCCTCAAACTAGGTGGTGTAAAAATGTCAACAACCCTAGTTTGGATATCAGATATTCATTTTGAACTATAGGCAATCCCTTTGTGAGAATATCAGCAGGTTGTTCATTTGTTGCAACATACTAAGTAGTGATCAAACCTTATTGAATTTTTTCTCTAATGAAATGACAGTTAATCTCTATATGTTTAGTTCTTTCATGAAACACGGGATTGGCTGCAATCTGCATTGCTGATTTACTATCACTATAAATGGTAACTGGTTGAGAAATCTCAATTCCTATTTCCTTCAATAAGCCAAGAATCCAAGTGAGTTCTGAAACTGTAGTAGCCATACTTCTATATTCTGCTTCTGCAGAACTTCTTGACACCACTGTCTGCTTCTTAGACTTTCATGAAATGAGAAAACTTCCTAGTTTTATCAGAAATCCAGACACAAATTTTCTAGTTATTGGACAAGCAGCCCAGTTTGCATCACAATAAGCGTGATGACATTGCTAGAGTAGCTAGACAGTAGCAATCTTTGTCCAGGATGATGTTTGATATACTTTACAATTCTCAGAGCAGCATCCATATGTGATCTCTTTGGATTTTGAAGAAATTGACTAAGATTTCGTACTCCAAATGAGATGTCGGGTCTGGTAACTGTTAAGTATAACAGTTTACCAATTAATCTTTTTCTATGTTGCTTGATCAGCTGCACTTTAACTCTATCCTTCTTAAGACATTCATCATATAGATGAGAAGTTAGCTTCACCTGCTAAGCCAGCTTCAGAAATCAACACTAGAGCATATTTTTTGTGATGCATTGTAATGCCTTCTTTGGATCAATACCTAAGAAATACTTTAACTCACCAAGGTCCTTCATTTTGAATGCCTTCTTTGGTGACTCCTTTGTTTCTTCAATCAATTGTAAGTTGTCACCTGTGACTAACATGTCATCCACATACACTAGAATGACAATAACACCCTGATCTGTGTTTCTTGATGAATAATGAATGATCAAATGGACTTTGCTTGAACTGAAAACTGATTAAAGCTTCTGATAACTTAGCATTCCATTGTCTAGGTGCTTGTTTTAAACCATATAATGATTTGACCAGTCTGCAAATTGATCCTTTCTCCCCTGACTAGCAAATCCCTTTAGAAGTTCCATGTATATTTCATCAAACAAATCACATTGTAAGAAAGCATTATACACATCCATTTAGTGTATATGCCATCTATGAAATGTTGTAATGGAAAAAACTATCCTTACTGTAACCATTTTCACCACAGCTGAAAATGCTTCTTGATAGTCTATACCCTCTTTTTGACTATATCGTTTTGCCACTAATCTTGGTTTGTATCTTTCCACTTCACCATTTACCTTGTACTTTATCTTGTATACCCACTTGCAGCCTATTGTAGACTTTCCCGGAGGTCAAGTAACAATATCCCAAGTCTTGTTACTTTCTAAAGTTGTTATTCCCTCTTTCATGGCTTGAATCCACTTTGGATCTTTGCTAGCTTCTGCTTATGTCTTAGTTTCAGTTGTTGAAGAAAAAGCAGCAATATATGCTTGGTATTTAGGTGCTAGTTTTTCACAACTCAAATACTTATCCAACCTATAAGGACCAGTGTCATGTATATTGAGTGACACAAAGCCCGTCATCCACAAAGTTGGTTTCCTTCCTCTAGTAGACTGTCTAGTATTGACCTGTTGCTGAACTAGTTGTTGGGGTTGAATGAGCATATCATGGTTATCTTGAACTATATCTTGTATTTGATCATGTTGAAGTGGTTGTTGAGGTTGAGCAACAGGCATAGATGGTGGTATATCAGTTGAAGTAGTAGAATTCTGAAAATTCTGAGGTGCATGAACCACCAGTATTGATATCAAGGATTAAGTTGAACCAATTATCCGCAAGTGAGTCTGAGCTAGTATCCATGAATATTGAGTTGGGTGTGGTATCTCTTATTGCAAATGGAAACATATCTTCCTTAAACACAACATCCTTATTAACAAAAAACACAGAATCACTAAGATCATATAGCACATATCCTTTTTGAAGTTCAGAATATCCCATATGTGCAGCAGTTCTAACTCTTGACATCATTTTGTCATGTTGAGTGATATCTTTAGCATAACATAGGCAACCTAACACTCTTAGATGATTTAGACTAGGTTTCCTATAATAGAATTTTTCATATGGTGACTAGGTAGTTTATTTATGATGTAGGCTGCTGCTAGCACACAATGACCCAGAAGTGTATAGGAATCTTTCCTTGAAATCTTCTTTGCTCTTGTTACCTCTAGAATATGTCTGTGTTTCCTCTCAGCTACATCATTTTGCTGAGGGGTATAGACACAAGTTTTTTGATGTATTATTCCCAGTTGTTTAAACAAATTATCACAAACTGAGTTAATAAATTCAGTGCCATTATCAGTTCTAATAGTTTTAACAGTTTTACTGAACTGGTTCTTTATTAAGCAGAAAAACCGTTGCAAACATACACAGACATCTAATTTGTGTTTTAATAGAAACAACCATGTAAATCTTGAGAAGTCATCTACGATAGTTGTTTCCATCAAAAGTAGCAACTTTGTAAGGTCCCCACAGATCAACATGAATTAAATCCAAGCATGCTAGTGTTTTAATACGGCTTGAAGGAAAAGGTAGTCTAGTTCGTTTGCACAAGGACACACTGTGCACTTATCTAGACTCAATTTTATAACCTCTAAACTACTAGGAAACAATTTATTCGAAACTATAGAAGAACTATATCCAAGTCTTTGATGCCACAAGTTGATATCTTCATTGTACTGTTTTCCAAGATTCTGCACGGCTAAGATGACATGTCTTCCTTTGAATTGATTCAGTAACAAGTATAAGCCATTGTCTTCTTTACCAATCTCCTTCACCCTCCCAGTGAAGAGATCCTGAAAAATGCAAAAGTCAGGGAAAAAAGAAGCACAACATTGTAATTCTCTTGTTAACTTTGAAACTGATAGTAAATTATAAGTGAATTGTGGAACATAGAACACATTGGACACTGTACTTCTTTGAGAAATGGTGTTGTTACCGGTATGTGTTACTTTGGCTACATCACTATTTGGAAAATGTACTTTACTTGGTCTAATAGATTCTTTGATAGTATCTTGATTTAACAGTCTTTTATCTGAGGCCATATGGTTTGTTGCCCCTATGTCAATGATCCATTCAGGATCATTTGGGGCTAAACATGCCATATTTTCAACTCTACCTGTTGCATTAGCAGATGCAACATTGTATGCTGCATGAGCAGATGCATTTTCCACTATAATACCTGTTGCATTAGTAGATACAAAAGCAGTTGTTGAAGCATTGTTAGCATTGTTGTTGTTTCCTTCATTGAGCAAGTGCAGAATTTGAGCATATTGTTCTCTAGTCATCATGTTTCCTCCCATCTGATTCAGTTATTGAGTGATTTCTATCTGGTTAAGTTGACCAATCTGAGCAATGTTTGAACGTTCTCCAATGAACATCTGATGCTGATTCTGACCAAATGCTAGACTTGGACCACCTCCTTGAGTCATGGCCCCTACTCCCATAGCTTGTGAGTTATCAAAGTTGTTGGGCTGTTTATGATTCTTAGAACTCACTTCACCATGTACATTATAAGTAGCTCCACCACCAGATGCACTCTTCTTCTTTGATTTAAAGTCTGGTGGATAACCAACCAACCTGTAACATGTTTCTTTACTATGAACCTTACACTTGCAAACTCACTAATCAGACTTGAACTACTGTAGTTTTTCTTAAACTTCTGGTTCTGATGAGAATTGTTATTGTTATTCTGATGCTGATAAGAATTCTTATTGGTTCTTGAGTACATAGTAACACCTAAACTACTCATAATAGCAGAAGGATTCACACTTAATACTCCAGCTGCAGATGCAACTGACTTCTAACCTTCATCACTCATTACCATAGAGTATGCTTGCCTTACAGATGGTAAAGGACTCATCATGAGAATTATATTTGACTCCTAGCCTATCCATATGAGTCATTAAGACTTATCAAGAATTGAAGCAACTTTAATTTTTGTAAATGCAGAATAAAATCTTTTGATTTTGGACAATCACATCGAGGGGCTGGAACCAATGCATCAAATTCTTTCCAAAGATTCTTTAATCTTGAGAAGTACACAGAAACAGTAGAGGTTCCTTGTGTGATAGTTGCAATCTCCTCATGCAAGTTATAGGTTCTTGAACGATCTACTTTACTAACCCTTTCAATCAACTCTTCCCACGATTTGAGCATTAGAAACATACATAATCCCTCCAAGAAGATTCTTAGACACAACATTCATTGACCAAGAGAGTACAATAGCATTTACCCTCTCCCAATGATCCCACATTGATTCAAGATAACTTTCTTTACTACAATTGCCATTAACCAAGCCAAATTTATTTCTACCTAGCAATGCAAGTCTCATGGATCGAAATCAAATTGAGTAGTTTTCAATACGTGTTAATTGAAACCCAATAATCTGAATTCCACTTACATTAGATGGTGACAAGAACAAGGGATGGGTATAGTCAATCCCAATCTGAGCAGTTTGTTGAGTTGAAGACTCATTTCCATTTTGAGTTGTTCCATTTGCATTTGGAACCCCAGTTCCAATTCCATTATTGGCATTTAGAGAATTTCCATTAACATCCATCTTGAACAGAATTTAGAATTTTGATGCGGAAGTAAAAGAAAACACCAGAATCTTGAATAAGCGGTCCCGATTAAGTTCAAAACGATATGATTATTAATCAATCAAACTCGAAGCGAGCTATGTGCACCTTACGATACCATTTAGTAATCTGAAGATTATAAAGAACAATTAAGAAAGAAGAGATAAGCAGATTTGAATAAGAGAAAAGAAATAGATTGAGAGGAAGAAGAAGAAGAAGAGAGATTCTTGTCATTAGAATAATATGATCTCATAATTGATACAATGATATGAGATGTGTATATATACATACAAGGCTGATCATACACGGTTATAACTGAATTAACCAAGACTAATTGACTTTAGCTGAAAACTGTCAAATGTAACTAACTTAACTAACTTCCTTCCAGTGTATACCAAGTGTATACCAAGTGTATATCAGGCGTATATTCTGCATATCTGAGCACACTGGCACATGCCAAAGTATCGTTAGAACTTGTGACTTTGAAAATGTCGTTACATTTCTACGATTAAAACTTTAAGCATTCTTCAATGTAAAATGAGAATTTTATAATTAAATTAGTTTTAAATATAAAAATATGTCTTTTTTAAACAAACAAGAAATGAAAAAAGTGCCTTTGTACTATGGAATAGAGGGAGTACAATTTTGTCGAGGCCAAAACAAAATCGAGGGTAAATGAATCAACGTATTAGGAAATCGAAGAGCCGCTGTCTTAGCAAGCTTCTACATACAATTAAATGCTAAGATGTTATGTTCTCTATATATTAGGAGAAGCACCATAACTTGTTTCTTATCTGGGCTCTTCACTCTGAAAACAAACAATCCTCTCCACTTATCTCGTCAAAAGGCCGATATGACCTTACCATCAAAATTCTATTTATTAAACTCTGTAGGGTTCTATTTAGCATTATTAAAATTGGCTTGTCTTAATTAGGCACGCAATCTGATCAAAACTAATTAAGGTGTACTTTTGCTAAGCTAATAGTGAAAGCTTGACACTGAACTTGCACTAAAATAAAACTGCAATTACAAACAACGGGAGCAGAGTATAGAGACTGCTGGTAGGTGCATAATATTTCAAATTATTTGCAAATTGAGAGGAAACAATATCACAACTTTACAACATACACTATATATACTAGCTAGTTTCCACATTAACTTAAATAGCCAAGCAAAGCTATTTCAACCCAAATAGAAAGAAATACTAGTTGTATCTTCTCCGGGAACTGGATGTATAACCTATACTAAGTAGACTGTATCTATACCCTAAAGCACAAAATCTCTTCTTTTCTATACTATAAAAAAAGAAGTATAAACTAGAAAGTGTGCTTTCAAATTTTGTTACTTTTGTCTCCACCTCTTTTCTCCTAGAATAGCTAGGTTGTATTGGGTCCTCCGACTTGGGCCAGAAGGCCTCACGCAATCTATATGAGTATCCCTAACTTCCTTTTTCTTTTCAGCTTTATTCACACGTCCAACAGATCATGTATTCATGTTCCAAGATTACCTGTAACAAAATCTGGTAATAGTTGAGTAGGGAATCGCTTATTCCCACTTTGAAAATCGATGTTTTCATAGCTCATTCGATTGTAATGATTTCCCATTTCAGGCCTACTTCCCATCTCAATAGTTTGGTCAGAAAGGTAATTCTGCTGGCTCACTGGCATGGCTAGGTTTTCAGAAGGAGGAAGCCCTAGAGTAAGAGAGACACCATTTCCATGAAAATTGGTAGCCATTTGTTCATGAGGATCAAACCTTCCAAAATCTCCCATCGTAAACGCTGCCATTAAAGGATTATTGAAACCTTTGTTCGATGATTCTCTAGCTTTTGCTTCCATGTCTACTGATGAAAGAATACTACTTGGAGAATATTTCTGCATGTCATTTCTCGGCTTTTTCGCTTTGTTTTCTATATGATCAGCAGTGGTAGTATTATTTTCCATGTTGAATGAACCAAGGAAGGAGAAGTTGTGAGCTTGTGCTTGAAGTGAGGCACCTGCAGTAGGGGAAGTTGAAATAGTTGAGGTGGAAATTTCTGTTGGAATAGTACCATCTTGTAATAAGCTGCTAGTAATTGGTTGTTTCTCTTGCACAGCATTTGATTTTGAGACAATATTATTCTCTTTGCTGGGTTCATTTTTGTTTTTGTTTTTGTTTTCTCCTGAAGTAGTACCATTTTGTTCTTGATTCTTCACCTCTTCCAAGTACATTTCCTCTACCATGGGCTTCCATAGTCGAACTCGAGCATTTATGAACCAGTTGGAGACCTGCATTTCAATTATATATCAGGATCTTTATAAAGAAGAAAAAAAAAAAGATAATCCAAGAATAAAGTAGTAGAATGTGTGGCCAAGAACCTGGCTCCTTGTTAGCCCGGTTTGCTTCGCAAGCATGATTTTGTCTGAATCCTTGGGGTAACTGCAACACAAAAACGTTAACAAAAACATTTTCATAGTTAAAAACAACAATTACAACGAATATTATTAACAGAAATCTGGTAACTAAGAAAACAACTCTTTATATATATGTGTGTATATATGTATATATACACACATTATATATGTATATATTAGAGCGTGATAATTTATTTTGTAAGAGATTTATGTTTACAACTAGTCGATTTTAAAATTTAGGGTAGGTGAATTTAAAATGATTTTGATGTTAATAAATGCGCACATTTTAATATATTTGGTAATATGCATACATAATTCGACCTGAAAATAATATAAATTCATTAGACACTTTTGCGTCATGCTTTAGAAGTATTAAACAAAACGGGTAAGAATAAGAATGATTGTATTTTAAAGTAGGTATTTTTCATGATTGTATTTTAAAGTAGGTATTTTTCACATCATCAGTGCATAGACTGAACTTTATTTTTAAGAGAAGGTAAGTTACAAGTACTCACGGATGAAGAAAATGCTCGAAAAGCCAAGCACGGAGGACAGAGACAGCTCTTTCAGGTAAACCTCGTTGGGGTCTCCAAGCATTTGGTTGCATCATTCCTAGCTGTTGCAGTGCACGTTGTTGCCTTAGATGATGGTCTACAAATTTTAGTCGTGACCCTTCAATTTTCCCTCCTAAGCCTTCTTCTTCACCTAAACTCTTGCTCGTGGCCTTTATTTGTCCAGCAATTGCATCTTTTAGGCATCGAAATTGCTTCGAAATTGCATGCAAAGCAAGTTGAGTGTACGATTTTGCAGATCCAATTCCTGCTACTTGCTCAAATGATGATACAATTATTTGCATTTGGTGATGGTACTGTCTGTATCTTTGCTCCACCTGAACAAAAGAAAAACAATGTTACACTTTTATTACTACAAAGCTGTCGTTTTACAACATGAAGTTATCCGTTCGTAATTACTAATAAGGCTGGAGAAGACCTTTTGCGACTATGATTAGTGCTTCTATGTATGTCTTCAATTTCTTTGCACACATGACTAGAGAAATTTTGAGTAATTCACATAAGAAATTAAAGAATTTTATTATCCGTTCCAAGTGAGAAATAAGTTGATATGAATTGGAGAATTCTGTGAACCATCGAGTCTTTGAATGCAAAGTTGCCTGAAGCCATTAAGTCGAAGGCACATTTGCGTGGACGTTACGCCTCGTATAAAATATATATTTTTTTTTTTTAAAAAAAAAAAAAGTGAATGGGAGATAGTGCTTTGAATTTTAGGTTCCTAGCAAGCTTTGGTGTATTATCTTTATAGCTTTAGTTGGACCCGCAGAAGAAAATTTAGAGCCACACATTGTCAGTTTGTATATATCAACACAAACGCAACGTATGTGATTGGTCTCTTGTTGGAAACTGCTTTTCTTCAACTAATTAACAAAACCTCCACATTTCATCTACCGACTACTATTATTTCAAAGATATATGAATCAATAGTGTCATCCATTTAATTTCTCCTCCACCAAAAGTTTTGAGAAAAGGTAAATAATAAAAGAGTAGATATAAAATGTTTTTCACAGTTTTGGATAATTTGATTGACAAGTTTTTGGAATTAGAATCCAACTTTTTCCAAAACCATTCTCTGTGACTATAAGTTGAAGATAAGATTGTAAATATAAGAATGGGTGGAATTGGAGTTCTAGTTAATTATGGATTCGGCAAAACTTAATAGCTTTGGGCCAAAATCATGTCTTTGTGTTAAAAGATTCACTTAATATGAGTAAAAGTAAATAATTTGTCCAGAACATGGTAAGCTCATAGTAAGCTGACTTTTTTAGAATCCAAAATATATGAACTCAAAATTCTCGATCCGCCTCAGAATATATGAATTGAAGTATATATGTACCTCTTCAAGCATAGTAATAAGCTTGGCCTTTTTCATTTGAAGTTCTTGTCTTTGAGCAGTTGTAAACTCAACAGCAACTTCATTTTTCTGCCTGCTGCTACTTTCACCACCACCACTACTAGTGTTCACATCACTAGCCAAAGGCATAGACTCTTTGTTCATAGAATTTTCCCCCTTCTTTTGATCATATCCTTTGGTACCTTTTCCAACAATATTAACAAGTTCATCAAGAAGCTCTTGTGCAGCTTTAAGGTACTTAGAGCCTAAAATCATGCTGGAAGCTCCATCTAATGATCGTCTAATAACATTATTTGATCTTGGTGATGATGATGAAATGTTATTGAAGCTAATTTGCTGTTGTTGTTGAGGAGAAAGGCTTAGTGATAGTCCACCTTGTTGTTGTAGTCGGTGCTGTGGTGGGGACACCACTACTGGCCTCTGGAACCCCAACTGAGAGGCCAAGTCCGTGGTGGTTCCACCACATGACGTGGCAGAAACCACCGTGGACGACGGTATCATATGGGATTCATGATGGCTTCCAGTACTTTGGTTGTTCCACAGACGTTGGATAAGGCCATGATGATTCTGATCATGCAAACTGACGGCTGGAAGAGGGACGCCGACGAAGTGCTGCTGCTGCGCCTGCTGCAGCGGCGCGTGGGGTATATTTGCGGGGTTGAGCGCGTTGCCGGCTGGGGAAGAATTCAAGAAAAGCAACTGCTGTTGTTGTTGTTGTTGTGTGTCAGTGTAGCCTTGAATATAACTGTTAGGGTTCATCAGATAAAGTGTCTGAATATTAGCATGATGTTGATCAGCTTGTATATTATTATCCGAGGTTCCTTGATAGTACATAGCACCAGATTGCAGTTAACAATAAATTTGATTGACTTCAAAATCCCTTCACAATCATTCAAGAATATCCTTCTTTTTCTTGTCGTATTTCTCCTTTTATCGATTGTACCTGCAGAAAGAAAGTAAGAGAGAAGAATAAGCTTATAATAAGTCCACAAAAAGATGGCAAACATTTTTCACGGAAAGCATATAGCTAACAGGTCAAATATGAAAAAAAAGACTCCCAAACTATGGGATTCTTGATTGATGATGGCTTTTGATTTTGATGTATGGTAATATAAATAAATAAAAAAGAAACACAGAAAGATGGGGAATTTGTTTATAGTGTGACAAATAAAGGCTAGCTATCAGAGATCTTCAATCATAAATTAATAAACACAAAAGAAAATGATATAATAAAAACAGAGAAAGAGAGACAGATGAAAGGAGCTTTAGCAGAGTGTAGCATCAAAGAATGGATAAAATAACACAGACTCACATGTTTGTCTATCTTTGGGTAGTAGCTCTCTAAGCTTTGAGAAGTTGCCTTCTTGTCAGACTAATCAGGTTTCCTCTGCAATCTGATCCCTTCAACACAAAAGGGAAATATGAATAAAGAGATGTGGGGTTACCCCCACCCCCCACTCCTCTATACCAACTACTCCTCCCCCACTACAGGACAAATTAGAAAAGAGAAAAGAAATTGATACTCGGCTGAGTTTTTTCGCTTCACTATTTGAAGATGAGGATATAGCTGCGAGTAATAATTTAATTATTGAGACTTGCGAGGAGTACTTTGTTTTCTATTCTTTACTGGAGTATCTTTGTTTCTGTAGACTTTGGATTGGAGTAATATAAGGTATCAATTTTCTTATAATTTGTTGTTTCAAGGTAATTGTGACGAGTACGAAACAGAAACTTGACTCTGTTTCACCTTAAAATAGTACTACTTATGTAAACATTTTCAAAATAGGAAGGTCAAACTTTATAACTCCGACCATAATTTGAATAAATTTTGCAAGTTTATAAAACTAAAATTTATATATTTAAAAACTATATAAAAAGTACTATAAATCATGGTAATTTATAATTTAAATAATTTAAAAAAATTGTAAGGAAAAAGTGATCAAAGAACCACCTCATAGACTCCCCAAATAGTAATGGATCCACATAAATTGAAACAAAGGGACTACTAATTTATAACATAAAGGTTGCACAAAGTAAGTTATAGGTAAATTTGGCTCAGTTCTTGTATGTATTAAAAATCTACCAAATACGTACAAGTACTATATTTCAAACCCAATAATACAAATGTTCTATGAATTTAGTGGTATCTCGAACTTATAAAATTAAAATCCTGAATTTATCTTTAACTAAGCTACATAGTACTATATTTGATAGTGTTGGCACGTTTGAGAGAATTAACAATCCCAAAATAAAAATTGAATTATAGATATACAAGAGAGTGGGAATAATTGTGTGGTGGGAATGGGATCTGTAAAACGAGGAAACGTCCACTCTGACCACAGGTTTGGTAGGTAGGTAATAATTGATCGTATAAGATGCCTTCCGTTTTCTTTGATTCTACTTATCTAAGCCCTTTTTCTTTCTTTTATTCGGTTTCCTATGAACTCAATAAAATGTTAAAAAAAAAAATTGTTATAAATTAAGTTTGTACGTATATGTATTTACGAATTTATCATATATCTGCTACTATCTTTTAATTAGCACAAGTAGGTATCACGTCTAACTCTCCATCTATCAAGATTTAGACAAATGATAGACATATGAGAATGAATTAATTCACTTTTTTTTTCTGTTGATATTTAAACCTTGATTTTTATAATCAATTCTAATCTAATTAACTGCTAAGACACTTCTTTGTGTGCCGCTATGAACCTGGTAATATTAAAAAAAACTAGGTAATTTTTTTTGCTCAAGCGATTTGTAAACATTGCTCGTTAAGCTTACGAATGAATCCGAATATATAATAAAAATAACTTAAAGGATGTTCCTTGTAAAAAGTAAAGATATTTATAACAATATATATTTTCAATCATAAATGAGGAGATTCGACATTGTCAAATATCTCAAGAAATCCAAAAATTTGAATATCACCTATTTTAAATTAATTTAGTTTGGAGCTTTTAAAATATTTTTTCTGATAGTCACAATTATAAACTTCACTAATTTTATAAAAAAATATTATTTAAAGTATTGGTTAATAGAAACCACCCCAAACCAAAATTACCATTTTATTTATAGACTAGCAAATATGCTCGTGCAATGCACGGGGCCCAACATGATTAATTTGGTTACTTATTTTAGTTAGTCTTTATCGTTTGTATATTTTGCAAAGGATACCGTGAAGAACGTGAAAAGTTAAAAGTGAATAAGTAAAAGTGCACGGAGAAAAAAAGAGAATAAATATTCAGTAGCCAAGTAATATGGGACGGAGAGAGTAAGATGAGAAAGATTTAATTAATTTTATATAGGTTTTGTAAATAAACAAGCCATTTGGACATATATTTTTAGTAATGTGGCCAAGTAATATGGGACGGGGGGAGTACTTCATTTATTAATTCTTAAAGAACGTGAAAAGTCAAAAGTAAACAGAGGAAATAAATGTGTCGGAGAATTAAAATTGAAGTGCATAAATAAATTTTCATTTTTACTTATCACTTTTCGCATATCAAGATAAGACAATTTATTTTTTCCTGTTTTACCCATAGTATTAATTACTGACTTCAAATCATTTTTCAAATCTAATAAAAATATGCACTAATTAATATGGATACATTGGTAAATTATGCACTTTATTTATTATTTCTTAAACAGCGTAAAAAGACAAAAGTGGACAAGTAAAGGTGAACGGAGGGAGTACATGAGAAGAGAATAAATATTCAGTACTATGACATATGTCCATGTGGGATAAAGAAATAGTTGGCTAAAGTGTACAATTTATATAACTTTTGGTACAAGTATTCATTGTTGTGTTAAAGTGTACAATTTATATAGCTTTTAGAACAAGTGTTCAATGTTGTGTTAATCCTCCTAAGGCACTTATATATAATAGAAATTACAAAGAAACAAAATAACAAAATCCAACTTAATTAAATTCCTAAAATATTAAAAGGATTATCATCTAATAATTCACAATTACTTATCTGATAAAATAAAAGATATGTCGACGGAGATCGACATCATGAAGCTTAGCATCAATTTGTTCAGCAAGAAAATTCTTAGCTAAGAGCAATACATTCCTTCTCTAATTGCTTTCAAAATTCATGCGCCTCCTTTAGCTAAACTTTTCACAAAAATATAGTAATTGATACTCATACTCCTTTTATGTAATTGGAACTATTTAATTCAATTGGTAGAAGGAAAAATCATGTGACGTTAAAGAGAATAATTTGCAATATTTCTCAGTGAAACAAATTTCTATTTATGAAAAATGAAAATATATGTAAAATACTTATTCAGAGAAAAAAATATAACAAAATACGATACTGTTGACATTCAAAATGAAGAATCTTCTCATGTTTTTAATACTTAATGTGCCAAGTTTAAGGAGTCAATTCCTCAAATGGTCATTGAACTTGTAGAAAAGTCCTACTAAAGTAACTTTTGAATTTTTTTGGACAATAAGGTCATCAAACTATGCCCATATTTCCAAAAAAGTAAAACATTCCATTTTTGAACATAAGACCCCTTGACTTATTTTAAAATTATATAACCCATTTGAATAGTTTTATTTTATTTTCAAAATGTGAAAAATATTAATTCAAACAATATTTTTAGAATATTGCAAAATTGTGTCTAAAGTAGAAAACAAATGGATATAGTTGAATGATAGTAGAATTAAGCACGACGCTTAATTATAGATTTTTTAACTGATTATAAATCATTTTTCCTGATATATAAAATTTTCGATTATCAAAAAAAAATATTTACTATTTTTATTTTCTTGGAGATGAACTTGTAATATTTTGATTTTAGTTAACTACTACAAATAAGTGGATTACAATTAATATAAATACTTTATATTTTTAGAAAGCATATATACAACTAATTGTAAAAATGTTTTCATTTTTACGAAGTAGTTATCCAGCACGATTTTTTCTTTGAGAAAATTTATCCCAATATTATACATGCATCATGCATCTATATAACGTCTTATGTGTTTTAATAATGTCCAAGCATTTCATCCAGTAAAATGTTTAACTTCCTGCTTTGAGCAATAGAAAAATATTAAAATAGTTCAAAAGAAGTTGATATAACAAAGAAAATCTTATAGCATACTTAAAGTTTGAATTGTGATATTGTTTTATTCTTATAACTTGAAATAATACTTTGATTTTTTTATTAATAAAACATGAAAATATTATTTGAACAAGAATTTCGGAGTGCCAAAAAATTGTGCCTAGATAATGAATTTTGTAATTTAAAAATGGGTTAAGGGGATTATGTCCAAAAATGGATTGTTTTATTTAATTGGAAACAAGGGCATAGTTTGATGACCTTATTGTCCAAAAAATATCAAAAGTTACTTTAGTAGGACTTTTTTACAAGTTCAATGACCATTTGAGAAATTGACTCCAAGTTTAAGAGAACTTATATATTACTACTACATACTTCGAGGCATGCAAAATTTTTGCCTAATTTGATGCTAGTACATTGAAGAGTATTAACATGAGATTAATATAATTAAAATGATTTCTCACGTATAATGGAATAACTGTTTTGTATTCAGATGGAGCAATATAAGTTCCTTTCAAGAACACATTATTGAACCTAGATTTTTCATTTATTTCATATTGGTAACATGCCGTAATTATACAAAGAGAAAAAATGATAACAAAAAATTTTATGCTCCTAGTTTCTAAATGGTTTTCACTTATTACTTCATCTGGTTCATTATATCATGCTTACTAAAAATAACTGGTATAAAATAATTATCATTTCAGAAAATCAAGATGTACTTGATTACTCCCTCCAAAGTTATCGAAGAGAGATTAATATGATGAATGATTAAAGTAAATAAGTTTATAATAGTCAAAAAATCTTTTTATTAGTTTCTGAAGGGACATGTAAAAGAAAAACACAATAACTAAAATGGACCGGAAGTAGTAAGCTTATTTTCTAAAATGACTATTTTTCTTATCAGTTATTTGTAATAAACATGACAACTAAAATTGGCCAGAATTGTTGAAGAGAGACTAATTTGCTGAATGATTAAAATAAATAGGATTATAATAGTCAAAAAAGATCTTTTCTTATTTTGTAAAAGACGTGTAAAAAAAGCACAATAACTAAAATGGATCGGAGGGAGTGTTAAGAAAAGCTCTAAAAACTAAGAACAGAGCAATAGAAAACAGTAAAAATATAAGACTTGTAATTATTAACGAAACAATTTAATCCATTCAAATAAAATTAATTACTTTTCATCCCGCTGCTGAAATTTTATATCCTATCTTATTTCACTTATGATATGCATAAAATATTGATAGTTTAATAATTTAACAATTACTTCATATTTTGCTTTATCCTGCAAATCTAAGTGATCGTAGAAAATAAAATGCGAATGCATTCTTTGTACGTAGGATAGCCACAACACAGAACTTGGAAAATAAAAAGATGTATGTTATTGATCAAAATATATATATTAATGTTAACTTCAACAACAATCAGATAAGTAATAAGGATAAATTCACAAATTCACATCATCATTTGTATAAAAAAAAGACGAGGAATAGAAAGGGATTACCGATGACAAATGGAAGGAATAAGAGGAACGGAAAGAGGAAGCAAGTAGAGGAGGAGAAACTGGGCAATGGGTTTAAGAGGTGGCTTTTGAACGGTTTCAGAGGTGGCTGGTGAACTTCTTAAATGGAAGAAGTACACCGATTCATGAATGTCTCCCTCTTCACAATAATAAATGCATTGTTATTTTAATTGTTACAAACCGTTGTGGCTTTTCAATTTGAAAGAAGGAAATTAACAGAATTTTAGCAGGGAAAAAATGAAAAGAAAAAGCAAAAAAATGAGAAAAAAAGATAAATAGTTTTCTTGTCTCTAAGAAGTACCACCTCAGCGGGCCTATATCCCAGCTTTATATAGATATATAGAATATAGATAGTTCAAATTAATAGTGCCAAGAAAACATGAAGCTCCCTCTCTAGAGGGAAGGCCAAGAAATGGAAAGAAACTGCTCTGTATATTGATTATACTCCATTAAGTAATACAGTTAAGAGTCGACGAAATGCTTTTTTCACCACAAAAAAAAAAAAAAAAAAAAAAAAAAGAGAGACGAAGGAGAAGAAAAAAAATAGAGGATGGAATGCTTTTAATCTTTGTACTGCTATCTTCATATTCATCTGAAAAGCTTAGTTCGCATGAATATCATCGAGTTCCATACGAAGGTATAACGAAGGTATATATTTATGATGTCTAATTAAGTACTCCCTCCGTTCACTTTTACTTGTCCACTGGAGTATGTATTTTGCACACTCCTTAAGAAACAATAAATGAAGTGTATAATTTACAATAATACCCAAATTAATTGGTGCATAATTCTAATAGACTTGAAAAATAATTTGAAATGAGTAATTAATACTATGAATAAAATAAAAAAAAATTATCTTATCTTAATATGTTAAAAAAATAAAAATAAAAATTTATTTTTAGAATACTGAATAAGCAAAAGATCAACAGGGAGTATCACAAATATAACTCAACTAGTGAATAAGTCCGCGCTTCGCACGGTTGATTTTTTTTTAATTAAATAATCTATGTATTAGAGTAGCTTCTATAACTAAAATCTTAGTTTCAATAATACTTCTTATTACATAATGTGGTGAGTAACACCTTCTGTTTTCTTGACGACATAAACTAATCAGTAATCAAATAAGCAGTCTAATTAAAAAAAAAAAATCTATAAACTCTTGGTCTAGAGATAGAACATGTAAAAGTACAATTTGCTAACAATTGAAAATTACATACAGTAAAGTTACCTGAATTCTTAAAAGGAAGATCGAAGTTATATCTAATCTTTTAACTCTCCCACTTTCATAGTCAAACAAATGACTAAGCAAATCTGCCTAACTATTGCCCAAAATTAGAATCAACATTACCAGTTTCAAAAAAAAAAAAAAAAGGTATTGACAAAAAGAGAAGATTATGCAGATAAAAATTCAAAACGTTCATACATAGTAGATAAGCTCGTGCATTAATCCCTAGCAAATCGAAGATAATTATATCTGTAATCCAATTGAATTAAGTCTAAAATTGTCTAGAAATTTAAATATAAAATTTTAAGTAAACAAAAATGAGTAAGTGAATAATGAAAAATATAACCCTATGAAATGCTAAAAGATTTTTGTAGGTGGATAATGGCAAATATAACCCTATAAAAATAGGGAGACTATATCACAAAGAAAAAGCTATTATTATATAAACTATATTAATTTAAACTTCTAAAAAATGGTTAGTTTAGCCAGCTATATTAACATGATGTGGAAATTTAAGTAATTAAAATGTGAAAGTTGTTAAGTCAGAGATAATATAAAATGGACTTCAACTTTCATGTTTTTTTGTCACCTTATCTTTTTATTTTATTTTTCTAAATTCCAAATATAATTATCACATAATAACTAACGATAAAATTCTTGAAATTGATCAACGTGATTTTTTTTAGATAATACTTATAATAAAATAATACATCGGTCATATTCCTTTTTAATCTTACTGAATAATTTTTTGAATTGACCAGAAATTAAAATAGTCTTCATAAACTTCATACTTTCACTGCCTAAAAAATATTTGCTCATGAGAAAATCCACCAAAAGAAAACAACGAAGATATAAAGATAAAAAGCACCTCAAGCTGTCAAGCTCTTCGTTTTCCAGCTCAAAATTAGAAACGAAACCCAATTTCATTTCTTGTCCCTTCGTTGCCACTGAAAGATGATTCGCGGTAGAATTTCTGACCTTCATCTTCTTCCGCTCTCTCTCTCTCTCTACTATATATCGAACGTCGTTAGCACGAAATCATCAAGCTTTACTTACATTTTGAGAGCTTGTAAGGAGGCCATATTATGACCTTCGCAACACCGAGAAATGAAGCTCCGCCTTCATAGGAATGGGTAGTCGAAACTTGAAGAGCGACTCCGTCTCCCACAAATAATCTTCCACGTAAATGGTTGGCTCTTAAAAACAACTTTAACAATATCTTCAAAACCAAAATAGTCCAAATCCACTAAATTCACACGTTGATCCCTGCAGAAAATAAGAAACCTAAAATCAACAAAATATGTAAAATTTTAAACCATAACGGGAAGAAAGAAATACAGGAAACTAAGACTTTCATCACCTTTGATTTTCAATTTTCAGTAATTCAAACATAAAAAGCCGCAAACAAAAATTAAAGCACAACATTTCAAGCTAATATCAATTAATATAGGTGACAAAAACAGGAAAGAGTGATGATTATTATTCTAACGTTAAGCATTTGGAAAAAGTCCCCAGATACAAATCTAAATATATATAAATCTACCTAACATATAGAATTATAGATAGAATGACAACATTGAATCACAATTTCAAAAAGCTGGAAACTTTTAAGAAAATGGAGGGGTAATATGAAGAGCGAAAGGTCCGGTCAAAACTCATAAGAGTTATTAATAGAGGATTGTATTTGGGTGTGGAGGTTACAAATGATATTTAACGTGTAATTACTTATAAATAAATGAGGCAATTGATGGGATTTCTGTTAAAAAGAAATGAGGTGACTGATGGAATTTTAAAAGTTTCTTACAATTTTCCACTGTCTTTCTTTAATGCAATAATAAACCAAAGAATGAATTTAAAAAAAGATAAATTATTTTTACTAATAAATTTAATACAAAGTAATTACAATAACTATAGGGGAAGTAATGACAAATATAAGGCTATTAAATGGTGAGTGAGTCTTCATTATGGGTGGATGGATGATCTTTTTAATATTTTATTTTATTTGGTAAAATAGAGAAATGAAGAGAAAAATGTCAAAAAATTGAAAAAAAAGATAAATGTCAATGGAGGCCATAGAGAGGTGTCACATAGGATTGCCTTTCTTTAATACAATAATAAACCAAAGAATGCATAAAAAAAAAAGATAAATTATTTTTACTAATAAATTTAATACAAAGTAATCACAATAATTATAGGGGAAGTAATGACATATATAATCCTATTAAATGGTGAGTGAGTCTTTATTATGGGTGGATGGATGAAATTTTTAATATTTTATTTTATTTGGTAAAATAGAGAAATGAATAGAAAAATGTCAAAAAATTGAGAAAAAAGATAAATGTCAATGGGCCATGTAGGAGGTCTTGGCATAGGATTGTCATTCCTGAAACTTTTTATATTATACATAGATTACACAAAGTCCTCGCTTTTTCCGTACTATCCATTTAATGGTCTTAAGACTTTTGGTTTGGTGCCCATCTCGTGGTTCTTAGACCTTAATTGTCATCTAATTTTGTTTGCACGAGGAATGGAAAGAAGAGAGAAAAAGCAGCCAACCTTTTCAATTTCATATTTACATCAAATTATCTATACTAGTATATTTTTTCTATATACAGTACGTAAACAGCATGATTGGCGGCTGGTTAGACGCACTCTTCCCAGAATATTATTATCTATCAATGATTAAGTTTGCATGACGAAAGCACTTTCGAAAAATATTGTTCAAGAAATGATTTATTTTACAAAATAAACTTGAATGTTCAGCAATATCAACTTCCATAAGGTGAGCAATAATCTCACTATAAAATAATTGTAATTAGTTATAAATGTCATCGCTAATCTGTCGCCAAAGCTTACTGCTAACACAATTTAGTGATAATCTATTGCTAAATAGGATTATTGATAAATTTTGATATTTCGCTATATAATTTGTCGGTCACTAATTCTTGTATTTTTAAGAGTTTCTTGTTCATGATACACAAGTTAATGTAATATATGAATACTATTATTCTATCTAGTTAAGAACTCAGATTTGTATTAATATTTTTTTTAACTCAATTTTTCATTTTATTGATATTAGGAGAGCAAAAAGGGGACGATTATAGTATAAAAATCCTGCTAAGAATGACTGACCATTCTTGCAAAAACAGAGAGGTTTCCGCCCTATCTTCTAAGTCCTCAAATTTTTTTTGAACAAATGTTGAATCTGCAACTTTAAGAGATTCACAATTTTTTCTATACGCTTTAGCCAATATCTACTTTCTTTTCCTAATTCTGAAATTGGCCATGCCATATTATCCAATCTATAAGCACTAATAGCAGTTGTATACGGGTAAAATCGAGG
This sequence comes from Lycium ferocissimum, assembly GCF_029784015.1. NCBI lineage: Eukaryota > Viridiplantae > Streptophyta > Magnoliopsida > Solanales > Solanaceae > Lycium > Lycium ferocissimum. The sequence continues at coordinate 37,136,403 of NC_081345.1, read as the reverse complement.
ATACGGATATGCTCGGTTTCCCGTTGTCATGGTTATGCTCGGGCACGATATGACCGGCTCATCGAGAACGAGGCTTCGAGCTCGATCTGGGATGAGGCGTTAAAGGAGGGGCGGTTAACTGTCATAAGGAGAAGACCGAAATATCCGCCCTCAACCGGATATTTTAGCGTCGATCTCGGCAACAGCTGTCACCGGATTTCTTTCCTTTATTTAGAATTGTACTAGGGTTGGAACTCCTCTACTATATAAAGAGGATTCCATCCATTGTGGAGGGTTGGCAACAGAAAGAGAGAAAGAGTTCATATCAAAAAACAATAAGAATCATTTGAATCCATTCCCATTTGTTCCTAAGTTCATCTTTATTATTCATCGTGTAAGTACTCGACAGAAGGTATCGACCTCGGTTTCTATATCCGAGACCAGACATAATTAATATTTGGTCAGATCTGCTTCTTTATTTACTTATTGGCTTATCTCGCAATTTAATCTCGAATTGAATTTAGCTACATATCTTTGGCATCATGCATAAATTTAATTGTTCTCCATTTTAAGGTTAAACAGCAGTCTTAGGTAAGTGTTGAAGGTCTTGGAAGACACTATTCAATCTCTTCACTGAACCTTGCTTCCATGTAGCAATGTTGACCAGGACCTTCTAGGTTGTTTAATCTTTTTTGAATATCTTCTATCATTTGTTGAAACCTCCATGATGGTTTGTTAATGCCCTTGATCATGTCCACCACCAGCTTTAACTCCATCTCTAGTATGTGTACAAGGCAATAAAAAATGTGTAATGAACCAATTGAAGGAGACTTATCCCACATGAATTTGGAAGGGGGTCTACGAGAGGTTGTACACTAAATGAGCTCCCTCACAATAATTTATGTAGAATTATAAAAATAGTGTCGGCGTATTGACCTAACTCTATCCTGTAAACTAGTGGATTTGAGGGTGTGGTGGTTTAAGGTTTTATTGCTATAGATTCCAAATTAATAATATTATTTTTAGGATATATGGATACATAATACATATGCTGATTTCGGAAAATAATATTACTTACACATATATAAATATTAAATTAAATTTACTAAGCAATGACAGGTGTCTCAGCACGCCGATCTCATATTCTAATTTGGAACAGATTGAGTAATGTTTGAGGTCACGACTCGACGTTGTCACTTGAGCAGAGTATCAAAATCAATAGTGGCCTAGACCTATTAGGAGTGCTAGTCCCGGGGGATATATGATTAAAAAAAATAGCAAATATATGATAAATTCGTAAATATATGACAATAAAAAAGGACATGTGCATAGCAAGTTCGAATCGGTCCCCAAGCGGCGAAAATTTTAATGATCCAATTGAAGCAATTTATTTTCCACATGCACTCCAAATTTATAGGCTGAGTAGACTATCCAAATAACCAGTAGACTAATTTTTTGGGTTTGACTTTCGGTGAGTACTTTCTCCGTTTACTTTTATTTGTTCACTATAAATTTTACTCACTCGTTAAGAAATAATAAATGAAGTGAATATTTTATTATAATACTCATATTAATTGATGTATAATTATATTAGATTTGAAATGAGTGTACGTACCAAAAGTTTGATTGGGTCTATTTGAGCCTTCATAAGCTGTAAAGACTAAATCCCTCAAGTTATTAGAGGATATGTATAATAAAATTATGACTGTTTTTTCAGAAAGCTGCTCCAATAAAAACCTAGCTGCATAACCAACTTGCGAACGATTTCCTAGTCTTTAATGCAAAAAGGGCAGAAATTGATTTAATACCCAACTTCGAGGCTTGACATTTGAAACGTGCAATATCCAATCAAATTCAAGAATGCCTTTACTTGCCGCACTCTGACATAGATAGGCTGTACAACATCCAGAAAGCAAACTAGTATTAACCCGCCTCCCTATGTTGTAAATAACGCCAAAGAAGAACAGTTAGTCGACAACTAAGTCGTAAGAATTGATAATACTTAAGAAAATAGTTAGAGTTTTGGATGTGGGAAATCGGTCCACGATACGTTATGGAAGGCGCTTAATTTCTGTCGCTATCCAGATCGATGCAAATAGCAAAATGAAGTCCTCATCCAAAGTACAACAAACCCTTAATTAGAAATCTTCTATTTATATTAGTGTCACTTGATTCGTGCTAAATTCAGGCCCAATACTAACATTAAAATTAAATTTATAATTACTTTTTTTTTCGCTTTTTGTGACATTAAGTTATTAAAGGAGTAGTTCGACATTTTCTACGAACTCCTAAAAACTAAATCATAATATAGAAGTATTTGAAAGTTAAAGAAAAATTTCTTTTTATTTTCAAATAAATTCATGATATAAGAGTTATTCTCTTTTTAATTTCATCGAATGCTTTTGAAAATATAACGTCCAACAATGCAAATTGAACTTTGTCATATGTTGGATTAATTTCACTTATTTTTTCTGAACTAAATCAATGTTGACTAACCAATTATTGCAAAAAGATATTTGAGTGTTCAAGAAATGTTGGCACGATTTTTCAACCTCAAATAAACAAAGAAACTATGATTTATTAATAGTGAATAAGTGATGTTTTAATTAATGGGAAATGAAATTATGCATTACAAAGCAATAGTCATTGACGAAGCTAATCATTAATTAGTTTGCAAATGTTTTTCTTCTTTATTTTTCTTTATCACACTGGGCATTTCAATATTTATTGTTGAAATTCAACATCAAATAGACCGTGTTATACTTTTTTATAAAACATTCCAAGAAAAAAGAACAAATACGACGATTGATTTTAAGCTTAAATTAATAAACAACACAAAAATATATTCATTGATTTCATAAGCTATGCTAAAGGTACTACTTTCAATAGCAAGCTCATCATATAAAAACTCAACAAATTATCCGTAGTAATGTTAAATTCTAAAATCTCTAGAGGAGTGCACAAGCAATATAGTTAGTGGTATCTATATTTTTTGGGCTTAAGATAGGAGAATAAGATCTATAAATAGACTTGCAAATATCTATATATGTTAGTGATACCCATCTCAGAAGACAGAAATATTGAGTAATGAATATGCACAATGTCTAATGTCTTAGTAGATTTATTATAGTTTTATTATGTAATGAATATGTTTCTTGATTTCAGTTTTTTGTTAAGGAAAAAAAGTGTTCCTTTTGTATCATTTTATGTGAAGGTATTATTATCTGGGCAGTTAAATTGTTTTTCTTTTACTATATTTTTCTTACCTTTTAAATATTTTGATTTACTAACTATGTGGACTTATAATACTTTTGAATCATTAAAATAAAATTTATATATTTGAAAACTACGTAAAAAATATATGAATTGTTAGTTATTTTATTTCTTGAATAGTTGCACTCCTACATAGATCATTATATTTTTTACGATTATTTTTTGTTGACGAAAGCTTATAAATAAAATAATACAAGCAACACGTGTTTGTTTACCATGTATAAAATTAGTGACAAAATATCAGTACATGGTCGCAAAATAGTAGGAGGGGGGAATTTAATTAGAGTCTTGCAAAATATTTCAAAAGTGTTTTTCTTATTTATCAAATTATGTGATGGCAATTAAAGTAATACTAAACTCAATTAAGGGCAACATAAAAGAGGAATAAGATAAAATCTTAAAGCTGAACAACAAATCAACAACACATGTCACTTCTAAAAGTAACTCTAGGAAATGATAAAATGACATTATGAGGACTACAAAAACTCCACATTCTTGCTTATATATAATAGTAATAAACTCAAATAGAATTTTGAAAGAATCCTTAAAACCTCTCAATTGTATTTGTAAGAAATCAAAATATTGAAGAGAAGAAACTATCGAAGAAGACCGTGAAACAATGTAGATCCCAAGATGAATTTATGGAAATTCAAGTAATTTTTTAGCTGATACTGGTAGGACAGATATATATAGAGATTTAACATGCTAACTAACATACATTTTCAAGAATGAATGTGTATATATGGCAAAATACAACTTGACACGTGTCGAAATATTATTGGGACACATGGCGGAGGAAGATTGAACGTTTCCAGTTGCAGCATTTAATACGAGTAAGAAGCCCCGGTTGTATCCGGAGTCAAATTACAAGGGAAAGCCACACCGGGTAATTAATAGCAGAATAACGTTACAAGAGCGAACCGGATCTGAAGCATACGTTACGATTTAGAATTAAAGGCAATATTCATTGCTCATTATTAGGATTTAATTACTGATTAAAAGGTCCATGTATTCATACTATAAAAGAAACTGAACAACCCAAAAGAAGGATCATCGAATAACACCGATTGCACACTATTCTTACAAGCTTTACTGTTCACATTTATTCTTTTAAATTGCTCTTTTGCTCCGAATTTGTAAACTTGTTCTTAGAAAGTTTAAGGGCTTTACAGTTCCACCGGTGCAAACCTATCAAAGGATATGCTTTCAAGATCATTCAAGCCCAAGCACAATTGCTCTATACTTAATTTCTTTTAGTCAATTAATTCATCTATTATCATTTTCATTAGCTTATTTTCTCTACTTATACCAAAATCAAATCACATATCCTTTAAACCACTAAATAAATTTAACTGTTCTCCTTTTAGGGTAAACAAAATGTATTAAAGTTTGGATGACACACCCTTTCACAATGAATATTAAGTGCACCTTTTAGAAAATTAGTGTAATACCTTCTCACAATATTTAATTACGTCTTGTCCAAAAAGGTACTCCATATTTAATCACTTATTATTAAATCCCAACACCTTAAGCCGCCAAAAATTCAGAAAAACAAAAAACAAAAGGAAAAATTATATTAGCAAAAGCTTTTGTTATCCTTTCCCTAAATTGCTTAGCTACTTTGTTTGCTAGAATCTGGGATATATCATTCTCACATGTCATGCTTGATGGAGATCTTCTATCCAGTCTACTTCTCTCAGGGTCATTTACTTCTTCAAGATTCAATCAGACCATGATTTCATTAGATAATCATTTTTAAATTATGAAGCAGCTTTTGAGATTTTGGGCCGCTGTGTTTGGTGTCAAAGAAAATGTTTTCCTGAAAAGTCACATAAATACAATTTTTTAAAATGTTAATTAAAAAAATTACAACTACTTTCTAAAAATTACATAAATACAACTTTTTTAAAATTTTAACTTTTTAATTATAAAAATACAACATTTTACAATCCTTAAATATTAATATGAATTACTATCATTAATGCATATTCACTTTTTACTTTCTCTTTCTTTCAAAATCATCTCATCCCTTCCCCGCAAACATTAAATGAGATGCACACAAAAGTAGGAAGCTCACATAAATATATGATTCTAGAGAACATCCACTTATTGTGTTTAGAAAAAACTTAAGCAAATAAGATTATGCTCTTCTGACCTATGTACTAGCTACGGAGAACCGAGTCCGGAGCCTAAAGGGTATAAAAATACACGGTATAAACCAAAAGGGGGTAGCCTTTCAGAAATATACCAAAACGGGTATAACGTGGACTCCTTCACATTATACCCCAAAATTTTTCTTCATTGTCAGACATCACAACCAGAAAAAAAAAAAATTAATGAAAGGTATAACGTGGACTGATCCACGTTATACAACATATATTTGTAAAACGTGGTACTGTCCACGACTCATTGTGCATTGTTGCCCTAATTTTTCTCCATTCTCCTCCGCCTCTTCCTCCATCCTTTTGAAGTTACAGAATTTCATCTTCGCCTCCGTCTCCTTCTCCTTTTCCTTCTCCTCCATTTATTTTCTTTTTAAACCTTGCGTTACAGTCTAATTTTTGGAGCAACTTCTTCATCTTTATCTTTTGTTGCTATCTAAATTAAGGTATTTTTTCTAACTCATATAATATTGTATATTTATAGTAGATGTAGGATATCTGTTTGTCTTATACATCTTAATTGTTATTTTTTATTTGTGTTATTTTAATACGTATAAGATATATGTTTGTCTTATTTGTGTTATTTTAATTTGAACTTAAGATATGATTGTTAGAAGCATTATTATATAAAAGGTCCGATTTGTTTAGTAGCACTTTTGAAGAAATTTGTTGTTATGTTACTGTTATTTTTGTGGATTGTTATATAAAAGATCTGAATAACTAATTGTTTTTCATTGGACCTTTAATGTAATATTTATATAGCCAGAAAAGTGAAACTTAATGGATGCCTCAGTAGCCCAAAAAAAAGATACTTAAAATGTCATGATAATCTTTATTATATGGGACCTAAGTCTAAGTGGGTGGACAATTATTTTGTCTATACCTTATAGGTATTAATGTGGTCCATGATGGTTTTAAATAAGGCGAATGGAAGTTGGCTTTATCTAGCCAAGTGCATATTTGTTACGCTAAAATTGGAATAATATTTTTTTAATAGTAAGTTACTCCAAATAGCTTGATCTCGACTTCAATTTTTTTTTTTTTATCTAAGGTATGGAGCTTCCACGGGTATGCTTACATCAGGGCCGAAGCGTACGATGTGTTAACACTCCGGAGAAGCATCGATCTGTTTGTGTGGGATGGTGCCTTGAGAGGACCGACCGGATGCATTTTCACGCCGCGCGGATACTGAATTCTAGAAGCACGTGAAGCGTCATCCTTTTCATCCTCGCATCCTTGACTACTTTGGCCTGTGTGGATTTAGGGGAGTAGTAGAGGTAGGATATGTATCATATGATTAGGCAGTCATCACTGCACTTATAGAGAGATGGCGTCCTGAGACGGGGACCGTTGTTGAGTGGGAGCACCAATCAACTACAATGCAAGGTGAACACATCTTCAAGTTTTTTTTTTCGGGCTTATAAACCAAGCATCGATGGATTCAAAAGTTGCAGTGCCCGTCATCTCAATACTCGTACTCATCCGTACGGTAAGTATGAGATGAAACTGCTAATTGTTGTTGGAATTGATGCGAATAATAACATTTTTCCACTTGCATATGCTATTGTTGCACCTGAGAGCTTTGAGTCTTGGACGTGGTTCCTTGTGTTGTTGTGGAGACATATTGTTCGCGAGAGACAAGGGTGGACTTATTTCGACCGTCATCGTGGCATCTTGCAATGTGTCCAAACACATGATTGGTTACAACCACCATCCACACACCATAGGTTTTTGCGTTCGGCATTTGAAAAGCAACTTCAATAAAATTTCCTCAAGTGACCTTGAGAAGCTAATGTGGTTGGCGGCCACAGAGCACCGAAGAAGAAGTATAAAATGAGGATGGAACAAATCAAAACAATGTCACCTCCCAGATCCCCGTGGTTAAAAGCTCTTGGGAGGAGAAATGGACATTGCGTAAGGACAACGGTCATAGATGGGGGGCTATGACAACGAATGTCTCCAAGTCTTACAACGGTTTATCAAGAAAGCTCGTGGATTGCCCGTTACTGCCATGGTCCGTTATACGTTTAAAAATCTTGTTGATGGGTTTGTTGAGAGAAGCACCCTTGCTGATTTGTTGATTGCGGATAAAAAGTTTTGGCCACGCACTGTTGAAAAGAAGTTTGATGAAACCGGGAGAGGTCCCTAAAAGCATCGACATGCAAAGAATACAATGCGTGAAGGGGTCTTTGAGATTCGACATTTGAACACGAAGGTAAGGCGGAAATATCCATAAAGTCTCTGCCGAAGGGAAAAAGTGTTCGTGTGGGAAGTGGAGAAACTACCATATGCCATGTTCACATGCAATTAAATTTTGTGATATCCGCGGAATTCAACCAAAGACCTATGTTAGCAAGTACTACATTTGCAGGTTTTACAAGCAAACGTACAGTGGAAATTTTTCACCGTTAGGTGATGAGGCATATTGGCCACCTTCTCCCTTCAGTTTAATTGCAAACATTGAATACGAGCGAACTTCAGGAGCACGGACTTCAACTAGAAGGAGGAATGAAATGGATATAGCTCCCGCTCGCATGGCTAGAAAGTGTAGTACGTGCAAGCAAACAGGTCATAAGAAGAATCGCCGCCCGAGCGTAAATCAGTAGTTGTTGTTGCTTGTTGGTTTTTATGTTTTTTTCTTAAGTTGTATGATTGTTGTTTCCTTATGTAATCTTTCAAGAATATATAACATGTCTTGTGCCGTTTAATAGTTAGAATGTAATTTAACATTTACTACTCAGTTAATGTGTGACGTTTATTTAACTTATATTTTATTTTTTATTTCCGTTCACATATATAACACATATTTAATTATTGCATGTGTTAAAATATTTATTTGAGTTAATCACTGAAATTAACTATATGCTTTAAAAATTAAAAAAATCAATAATTTTTTTTAATTAAAAACACAGCCGAATATGATTTAAATAGAGGCAACGTCTTACAAACTATTTGTAAAATGTTGGGGAGAAAAAAATAATGAAAGGTATAACGTGGACTGATCCACGTTATACAAATAATTTTGTATAATGTGGATCAGTCCACGTTATACATTTCATTAATTTTTTTTTTTTTTTTTTTGTCTGACAATGAAGAAGAATTTTGGGGTATAACGTGGACTCCTCCACATTATACCCGTTTTGGTATATTTCTGAAAGGCTACCCCCTTTTGGTTTATACCGTGTATTTTTATACCCTTTAGGTTCCGGACTCACGGAGAACCCGTGTGTGTGTATGTGTTTATATGTATTTTCTATCACTAAAATAATTGATATACCGGTGTTATATGTTGTATATAGTATACTTAATACCATATAATGTATACAATAGCACAATTTACTTAATATTATACCAATGTTATATGTTGTATATGTTATACTTAATACTATATAATGTATATAATAGCACAATATACTTAATATTATACCAATATTATATGTTGCATGGAGTATAATTAATATTATATAACGTATACAATATCACAATATACTTAATATTATATACCGTATATAATATTACAATATACTTGATATATTAGTCTTGATGATATAAAATAAAAGTTACAAGAATAGTTTTCATGCTAAAGTACGATTAAATAGTTACTAATTAACATGAGTATTCATGAAATTTTTTAATAGTTATATATTCAAATATCCAACAATTTCTTTTAGTCATAAAAAGATAATTGCATCAAAGTGAAAAGTAAAAGAATAAAAATAAAAAGGAGGGGAAACAATAAATTTAAAACGAGCTAACAACCCTATGCATCTGACCTTTTTTGTTTTTGTTTTTGCGAAAGCTATTTTTCTAAGTAGGGTTTATACTAGATGTTCATTTGCAAATATTCCCTATACTAGATATTCATTTGTAAATATTTCCTAATTATATTTAATATGTTACCATTAATAGAACATTCTTAAAAGACTATCAAATATGATTTTAGTGGAATATGTTATTGGTGGTCATTATAATATCTATTTTGTTTCCACACACACACAAAAAAAAAAAAAAGTAAAACAAAAAAGTTTCTTAATGAAAACGTTATTCATATATGAGAACAATAGCTTTATTCTATTTTTGGATAAATGAATCTTCATATATCATCTAATAAGTGCCTATGTTTTCAAAATCTGATGGTGGGATGCTTTTCTAACTTAGAAATGATTTTTATTATAGTAATTAATATAGATATAATTAATTGATTAGCTTAAATTTATGGATTATAACGTGAACTCCTTAATTAATGTGAACTTCTTGATTTTGGGAGAGAGAATAGGCTCTTCTTTTGTCTACCATTTGTACTTATTTTGCTGTACTAAATGTAATAATGAAATTGGTTGTAGATTACGCAATAATTTACTTATTTACTAGTATTTATGTAACTTAAGGAAAATAAGTGACTTCTTATTTTCTTGTGGTCGGCACATAAAGATAAAGATATTATTCTAAAAGCATTTGCATAAAATCTAGACAAACTATGGGAGGTGGGGTGGTGGGGATGCGCCCTTTGTGGAAGGAGATGAAGATGATGTGTATTGGAAGGTAGGAAGGACACAATCAATGTTGAATACTACTTGTTGAACTTGTTTTTTCTACTTCCACTATGAAAGTCATTTTCCGCATTTTTAAGAAATTTATTTTCCTGGAGAAAAAGGTTTTTCATATAATTTAACCAACCAAACATGAAAAATTTGGAACACATTTTCTGAAAAATATTTTTCTCCTTACCAAACACACCCTATATTTTAATTTTTTTTTTTTTAACTCAAAACAACCCTGATATTAGTCAGATTGATGGTCTATATATGAGTTTAATTCCCTATGTATGCATAGTACGTACTCTGTATAATTTCCTCACGTACACATGAGGACAAGGTCAACTTTTCATTCCAACACAAAAGCCTGTAAAGGAAAAAGATACTCAAGGAGGTCCATCCATGATCCATCTAATTGTACTCTGTAGTCTGTACTAAAAGTTTGTAGAAAATTAAAGATCCTGTTTTTATTTCGTTTCAAAAATTTAAAATTATAATTTTTTGCCAATTGACATTGTATAAGTTTTTTTTTTTATATCATCCGGTTAAGGTTGGCATGCTATAAGAGGTAATTATGCATAAGTTTAATTAGTAATTTGGAAAATAGAGTTATAACATATTATAGACTTTTAAATTGCATTAATAATGTAAAAAATATTGTACACTCAAATAGGATGGATTATCACTACTTTTTGAACTAAGTCAACGTCGTATATATCCAAAAGAACAAGAACTAATTAACTGGAAAAGAAAGGAGTTGATGTTGCAGATAACACATTTCTGAATCTCTGATGGAGAATTATTTTGAGATACATTCTATTCCTAATAATTTCTTTACAGCAAGTTAAATTTCCACTGACATATAAAAAAGATCGTTGTTGCTATAGTACGAGGACATATAAACGTGACAATTTGCATCATTGCATGGACCATTAATCAATTCATAGAAAAAGACAAGGTTATTCTATTCCAAAATATATCACACCAGCACTCAATTTTAACCTAGTTCTCCCTGAATAATTAAAAGACTCAAATGTAAAGAAAGAGTCCTTTTCTCATCTATTTTACTTGTTTATAAATTTATGAAGTCCAACTCCTAGAGTTTGAAAGAGATAGACAGTGAAAGAGAAATGTAATTTTTTTAGGCATTTTACTGTCCTATATCGGAAAAGGAAGAATGGATATAAAGAAAAATGACATGAAATAAGTCAGTACTGTTCTTTCTTTGGTGTAAATATCAAGTGTAAAATATGAGAAAAAATAAGATCTCTTGGCCTTTTACAATTTGAATAGAAGAAAATGTTTTTTTCAAATTTCTTATGTGTTTTTTTCAGATCTCTTATGTGAAAAAATAAAGATTTTCAGAAAAAAATAATTTTATAATTTATATCATGACCTATAGAATCCTACCACGCTTAAAAATTTGAAGGAAATAGTGAGGTGGCATATGGAAGTAAAGAAAAATCCAAGTGTTTCGATAATATTCAATGTTTTGTGATACCAAGTGTGCCACATCACTTTAAATCACTATCAACCTCTCGATTTTTTACTTCCATTTACCCATGATTTTGTTTTATTAAACAGCGATTTCGGAAATTTTTTAGAAAACTATTCTGTAAAATAGAGTTATTTCTCCAATTAAGTTCTTATTGCGTTTATATTACACAAGATTTTTTCTTCAACGGGCCTTATTTCTAGTCAATCGACTTGTTTGGTCAAATAGATTCTTGATTCGACTGGACCTTAATATTCATTGCTCATTAGTTGAAGCGGGCAAAGTGGAAACTCAATTTGAAAAGTCTCAATGTTTATCTCAATGCCACGAAATAAGAAAACATTTTTGTAAATTGTAGAATAAAATTAGTAAAAAAAAAAAAGGAAAAATAAACAATTGACTCTTCTTCTTAATAGATGGGGATGCGGCAGTCACTCGAACTGTTTAGTCCTTCCTTTGACAAAAGGCTTGATTCACTAATTTCAAGAGTTCATATTTTAAAATTTTAAGTTTCCGAAAATCTAAGAGAAAAAGTTTCTGAAGAGAAGGAAAAAAACAAAAAGATGCATAGTATGCACCAGTGGCCTAAATACAAGTTGATAAAAAAGGTGAAATGAATTGATGTTGCAAAGGTTTTTTTGGCCCACAAAAGTCCTAATGCGTGTCACAGTACCATGCGATGCTCTCAGAGCTAATCTTTTTTCCCTTGATATAGTAATGGTCAAAGAAATGATGGCGTAAGTGATAAGTGTCCACAAAAATTGCATACAGACAAGTGATTAAGAACAGAGAGCGGCCCACCAAGATGGTTAGCATTGTTAGTCACGTAAGTTGCTACTTGCACGTCTTGCGTCTTATCTTGATAGTGATACTTCGAATCGTTAATTAATTATATTTAAAAATTTATGTGGCGTTATTTGATTGAAAACGATATAAAAGAAACAAATACTAATAATCTTTTCTAAATAAAACTTATGGTCTAATAAGTTGTAGTATGTGGTTATTAATTATTTCATCAAGAGTTAATTATTGGTACATTTATAATAAAAGAAATTTGAAATTAGCTGCGAACTTCGTCGTTAAATGACTCGTACCTAATAAAATTCTTTGATTATGTGTAACTAATCCATCGCTAATAGAATTAGTGATAAATTTTGTTGTTTAACTATTGGATTAGTCTCTCGCTAAATCCTACTATGTTTTAAATAGTGTTGGAACGGTTATGTTTTTTTAAGACAAACCAAAATAAAAATATGACACGTAAAATGGAACAGGGTAAATGTAATATAAGAAAATTTAAAGATATTGACGCTATCGGCGAGGGATGCAGGAGGTTGAGATTGACAATCTGGGTTAGTGTAAGTACTGGAAATCCTAAGATAAAGAAATGAGAACTCAAACAACATAAATCTTTAGATGAAGGATTACAACATTCAATATGGCACCATAACAAATAAAGGTTCTCAATCCGAGTTTCTCAATCACCTAACAATAGTCAATATAATACTGTGACTTGTTTGTTCAAGAAAAGTATCAAGATTATGGATTATGAGAAAGCAAGTTGATGACCTAAAATAAATAAAAGTGCCTCTACTCTCGCAATTAAATTTTTATATAAGACAACACATAATTTAATGCATAGTATGTATAACAATCGATACAGTGGACGGTCTTGTGAGTGAGTATGATCTTAAGATTAGTGAAACACATAATATATATCACTAGTACTAGTTATATAGATTGTATTACTAGTAATTATATAGGTTGTATTTTTTTCTCTGATGTAATGATTGTCAAAGAATGGAAAAAGAAGCATTTCAGCATCAGCTCATGCAAACGGGAAAAACTATATTTAATCATTAATTAATTTCAGAAATATTTTCCCTCAAAAGACATTCTCCTAATTATTAATTCCAGAAATATCAAGATGATCCCGTCTTTCACAGTCCAATCGTCTTGCCTAGGCTACAACAAACTAAAATTATTGTCATGTTTGTCCATTTCTTTCTTTCTTTGTTTTATATCCTTGTCTTCTTGTTCTCCCAAAGAATTGTTTTCGAACAATTAGAAAGTGGGGACTTACCAAGTTGGACTATACGTAAAATTCTTGCTGCTACAGTTTGATGGAGTCTTTTAGAGGCCAATTCCCAAGAAAGAAAAGTAAATAAAGTTATGGATGGATATATTACCACCAAAATATAACTAGACTATGTGCTATATGGACGACCCAACACTCCCAAATAATTGAAATGATGTGAAAAAGTGGCCCCTATTGCAAATCAATTCAATGGAAGCACTTTTTAGCTGCGTAGTTCCCACATGTATCCATGAGAAGGGATATGAATTTACATGTAAGTTATGGTTATGTGGGTACTGTTGTTTTAGCTAGAGGGCTACTGGGCCTGTTTGCTACTCAACAATGTATTTAATTCATGTCTATAGACTATAGTTACCTCACATATTTTCTGGTCATGGATGGTGTACGTAGAGGTCTTCCTTTTTTTCCGTTTTCTTTAATTTTGGTTGAATTAAGTTCAAAGTTAATTATTTTTATTAATATTTCATTAAGGAGAGAGTAAGCACCCGTGTGAAACTATCACATCTTTCTGAATTAGCTTTTCTCACCTTAAGAATTGGCAGCAAAACACACTATGACTCATTACTTCATTCGATTATATAAACTTGAATTTCCAATTATTTTTTAGTCGATAGTTCGACTAATCAAAGCTCTCAAATACTATTCCCTCCATTTCAAAATATTTATCTGGTTTTGACTTGACAAGGAGTTTAAGAGAGTAAGAATAACTTGAATTTTGTGGTTGTTAACTAAAATATGTAGAATATATCAAAATGTCATTTATCTCGTAATGTTAAACATGACATATGAAAAGTTGGAATTAAAGAGTTGTAAGTTTTTTTTTTTTTAAACGGACTAAAAATAAAAGTAAGACAAATTCTTTGAAACAGTTGGAGTAATATTTATTCACGACCAAGTTAATACACAAAATTCTATAGTTTAACTTCTAGAGATGGATTAGCATAAGAAAGATTTTACATAGTAAATTACTTAAAACATAATTACCCATAAATTAATAAACTATAAGATAAAGCTAAGTAACTAGACTATGGTAAAACATAGTGCTGTATAAATTAAACTGGACTTTATGTCTAGATTCATTTTTCATATGTATCAAGAGGGGTCCCTAAAGAACGTGACACTGTGCACGCGTCAACTTGCAACAGCGTTATCTTAAACAGTGGTCCCACAAATAGATTGATGATAGTTGAGGTGGGACCCACAAGGCACCAATGCAGTTTTCTAGGCTTTTCTTTTATTTTTGGGTCCAGGTTTCTCATTATTCAATGGGTTGCCCAATTAGATGGTACTTCAACTGTCGGTCACGAAACTATAAGGCGTGGCTGATATTTGTACTTAAATTAAGTAATTAATATCAATAGTTTGTAATTAAGGAATCAATTATATGAGTGATGTATGTTATGAAGTCATTACGTTTACATAATAAGTAGTCACTCTGTTCACTTTTACTTTTCTATTATTCTAAAAATAGATTTTCACTTTTAGCCTATCAAGAAAAGATAATTTATTTATTTATTTTACTTATAGTATTAAATACTCACTTCAAATCATTTTTTAACTCTAATAAAAATATACACCAATAAATATGAATATATTGATAAATTATGTACTTTATTTATTATTTTTTAAATATTGTGAAAAATTTAAAGTGAATAAAGTAAAAGTGACGAGGGAGTATTTAAGTGTAAGTATTTTGCGATGGTATTTCGTGAAAAGACAAGTCTGCTAGCTGCTTTATTTATTTACATGTTAAAAGAGATGGTGACAAATTGACACCTAGGTTAAGCCTATCATTTTCTGATAATGACACTTAACACTCTTTTCTCAACAATTTTTTTTTGGGCATCTCTAAACTACTACTTCTCCTAAGGGAGAAATAAATACATAATACATATAATTTATAAGGAGCCCTTGAGCAGCACAAGAGAAGTGAATGTTGCATATATATACTTCTCAATACCCAGGTTAAGTCAATATCATTAATGACAAACTATAATATTCATATAGTTTACCCATATTAGTGAAGATGTTATTGGCTCTTTCATATGTATATACATAACCGATTCAGGAATATCCAAACATCATTATCATCGCATATATAGTAGAAAATAAAGCTACAAAAGCAATTACTCATGTTAGCTAGAGATTACTAGAAAACTAAGTACTACACGTAAACCATTGTGTCCTTGGTTTCTCGTACGTATTAGGCTTAGCATTGTCTTTTTGTATTGGCGTACTACACGGTTGTTTGGTTCACTAACCAGTCATGTGATTATTATTTTTTTGAAAAATAGTTATATGATGATTAATAATGAAGGGATTATGCAGTGACTAATAAGGAAAAGATTTTAGAAGGGTATTTTTTTCATTAAATAGTTTTTTTTTTTTTACACTAAACCATCCACCCATGCATTCACCTTTTGTGGTCGTGGGGTTTGACATAGACCTTACCTCTTTGTATAGCATAAGAAAATAATTACTTACAAAAGAATGGGGACATAAAGCACCTCCCAACTAAAAAAAATCAAACATATCGGGTACATGAAAGGAACCTATGGAGGCCCAAGGGTTCTTTCCCTGTGCCCAGCAACCAAAATATCGAGTACACATTTTTATTCCACATTGTATCCTCCATAACAAAATACATGGATTCACGCAAAAATTAATATGGATAACATTTAATACTGCAAAACAAACAATGCATTGGTTATCTGGCGAATAATTTTCTTATGCGGTCAACCAACACGGTATTTTCTATGTTGAATTCTATGCTTGGGTTAAATATTGCACCAATACCTCCACCAAACAATCCCTTATTTATTCTATTGTCGATAAACACCAGGAAATTGAGGTTGATATAGAGACGACGTTTTTCTAAAATGGTTTTCTTATTACATTGGGGAAGGGAAGAAGGGAGCAAGGGAGAAGGGGGAAGGGCATGGTACTTTCAAAAGGAAGATTAATTTGAAAAGGAAAGTAAGAATGATGCGATTAGTTATAACGATGTGGTTCAAGATGCACTTTCTCGAAACATTAATTAACAACTTCCATAGTCAATAACCCCTTTTAATATTTGGTACTGTTTTATCTTTTGATGTGTAGTTCAGTTAATAAAGTGTTAATCTCAGTTTTTTTAACGGTACACTTAAAATGTGAGCTGACTTTAGCTTCAACAATAAGAGATATACACGTGTGATATTCCATTAAGAAAAGAGAGTGGAAGG
The DNA here is from genome assembly GCF_029784015.1 of Lycium ferocissimum. NCBI lineage: Eukaryota > Viridiplantae > Streptophyta > Magnoliopsida > Solanales > Solanaceae > Lycium > Lycium ferocissimum. The sequence goes on along the minus strand of NC_081345.1, from coordinate 37,119,637 downwards.
TTCGTCCCATCTCCTTAATCCAACAAAAGTGGTTGGAGATTAGTCTTGTTCTGGGACCACCTTTGATGATACTATCATATTAATTATTAATAGTAATTGCTTCATGAATCATTGTAGGCCTTAACTAAATCGCTGTTTGTGACTGATTAGGTGTTAAGTTGGCAAAATCAACAGCAAGATTATCAGGCCAAAACAAAAACAATAATACTATCATCTAAACTTTCCACCGCTATGTTGAGGTCAAGATCCGATAAAAACTTATCTACACCACGTGTTTACACCATATCAATAAATAATACTTAACCATAGTTAACTGCCATATATTGTGCACATATCTTAAATATATAAAATAATATTTAAATAACTTAACAGTCTTGCAAATGTCAATTCTTAAGTGATTGCTGGCTGAGCCGTTTTCACCCAAGAATTCCGTCTACCATCCGTAACTGTTTTTAGTCATATATTTTTATTTTGTCTTTAAAAAAATAATTATACTTAGTTTATCTAAATTAATTATATGTTAAAAAGCTTATAAAAAAATAAGTTCGACTACCCCAACTAAAGTTCGCAAATGCCTTATGAAATAAGCTCATCCAAACACCCTCATAGATTAACTTTTTGATTATACATACTGCTCAACTTTCAAAGCTTTTTCTTCTAGTGCACAATATCATGAAGATTCATTTTCTGGATGCCATCTTAATATGATTAATGTATTGACTTTTTCTTTCTTTGAGAATTTGATGGAAGTTTAGAAGAAAAAAAATTTCAAACGAAAAACTCACATAGAGATCTCATAATATGATCTAATTATCAGTTATCGAGATATCTATATATATATATATATATATAACCCTTTGCATTCGTCCTTGTTAGCTTGAATCACAATGAACACTACAAATTATTCGTGCTTTTATTATATATAGATAGATGTAGATTAGTACATATTTATTGTCTTTTTAAAAAAAATTCTTTAAAATAGACTAATAAACATTAGTTTGTCTTCTATGGTTAGCTTAACTACATTGGGTGTAAACACACGGTGCGGGCATGTTTTTACCGTCAAGACCCCCACACATCTAAGGATTCTATTTATTTTGATCCGTCCAAGTTCAATTCAATTCATTTATACTATATTGTAGAAATAGTATCATGGCAACTTTAGTCTTATCGTTATAAAGTAATGATTCTCTGGAAATTTTAAATTTTACATGTGAAACTCTATGATAATGTTCTGAAATTTTATCTTTAGAATTTGAAACTATATGAGGATGATTATATTTTAATTATAAGGAGAAAAAGCGATTATTTGTGAATTTTACTATTTGCGAAAAAATTTAGGACAAATTTACCGCAATTTTTAAATTAAGTGTCATATACCTCTCTCTCTCTCTCTAAGAAAACTCAACGGTCCTCTTTCCATCCCCCCCCCGCCCGCCCCCCCTTTGACTCGGGCCAGCGACCTGCGGAGGCCGGCTCGAGGTAAAGTTCTCTCTCTCACAGGGTTTGGCAACGACCCTATATCCCCCACCCCCCGTCTTCTCTCCTTTCTCCTTTCTTCTTTCTTCTTTCTTGTGTTCCCCGCTCCTTTTTCCGCCTCTTGGGGCCCGCGAATCCAGTTCCGACAGATTCGAGTTTACGCGTGAACAGTGATTCCTGCGTGAACAGTGATTTCGACGTGAACAGTGATTCCGGGGTGAAAAGTGGTGATTTCGGGGTGAACGATTGAAGCAACGTGAGCGATTTCCGGTGAGTTTACGGCGTGAACGGTGAAACGGCGTGAGCGAGGAGTTACTGTCTAGCGGAGTTGGTACCTCCGGTTGCATCTTAATTCTATATTTTTTTTTTTATCCTTGTAGCTAATTTACATTTTTGCATTACTTATATCGTTCTTGTCGTAGTATTTAGACTTTTAAATCTAGAGTATTGCTAACTTGTGTTTAGTATTGATTCTTGCCTATTTGAGTAGTTTTTTATTTGCTTTCTTGGCTTTGGTAGACGATGGTAGACTAGGATCGTATGTGCTCGGACGGGGGTGAGGGTTGGGGGGGTAGGTGGGTTAAGGAGTTTCTAGTGTGCGAGTAGGGTCTTGGAATATTGGGACTTTATCGGGGAAGTCCATCGAACTAGTTAAGATTCTTAAGAAGAGGAGGATTAACATAGCTTGTGTCCAGGAGACTAAATGGGTAGGATCCAGGGCTAAAGATGTGGACGAGTATAAGTTATGGTTCTCAAGTAGGTCGAGGATAGGAATGGGGTAGGCATTTTAGTAGATAGTGACTTAAGAGACCGAGGTGGTAGGGGTTAAGAGGGTCGATGATAGGACGATGACAATTAAGTGGTCGTTGGAGGGTTTATTTTGCACATTATTAGTGCTTACGCGCCTCATGCGAGGGGCTTGGGAGAGGAGGAGAAGAGACGTTTTGGGAGGATTTGGATGAGATGGTGGGAGGTATACCGCCCATTTGAGCTATTCATAGAAGGAGATTTCAATGAACACGTCGGGTCAATTTCGGAGGGATATGACGATGTGCATGGAGGTTGTGGTTTCGGGGACAGGAACGGAGGAGGAGTTGCACTGTTGGATTTCACAAAAGCCTTTGGGCTGGTGGTAGCCAATTCGAGTTTCCCGAAGAAGGAGGAGCACTTGGTAACCTTTCGTAGTTCGGTGGCTAAGACGCAAATAGACTTTTTACTCCTCAGGAAGGGCGATAGAGGTCTGCATAAAGGCTACGAGGTGATTAGAGTGAGAGCCTAACGACCCCGACGTAAACTCTTGGTGATGGACTTGGAGATCAAGATGAGGAAGAGAAAGAAGGTCGTGGATGGCAGGCCTAGGATCAAATGGGGGAGTTTGACCATGACATGTGCCCACAGAGATGGGGGAGAAGTTGAGGGCTATGGGAGCTTGGGAGAGTAGTGGGGAGGCGACCGAAATGTGGGATAGGACGGCCAATTGAATTAGGGAAGCAGCTAGAGAGGTGTTGGGGGTCTCGAAAGGTTGCGGCACCGAGGGATTTGGTGGTGGAATGGAGAAGTTCAAGAGAAGGTGAAAGCAAAGAAGGTAGCGTATGCGAAGCTGGTAGACAACAAGAATGATGAGGAGAAGCGGACAAATAGGGAATTGTATAAGAGGGCAGCAAGGAAGGAGGCAAAGTTAGCGGTTACAGCGGCAAAAACAACAGCTTTTGAACGCTTGTATGCAGAACTAGAGGACAAAGGCGGGGATAAGAAGTTGTATCGACTAGCCAAGGCGAGGGAGAGGAGGGAGCGTGACTTGGATCAGGTGAAGTGCATCAAGGACGAGGATTGCGAGGGTGCGGGAGGGACTCTCATTGTAGACGGAGATGACAGTCATACTTCCATAAACTCTTGAACGACGAAGGGGACAGAGACATTGTGTTGGGAGATTTGGAGTACTCCGAGGGCTGTCGTGATTTTGGATATTGTAGGAGTATAAAGATTGAGGAAGTTAAGGGTGCTGTTCGTAGGATAAGTAAGGGAAGAGCGACAGGGCCCGACGAGATTCCTAGGGAATTTTGGAAGACTGCAGGCAGGGCAGGTTTGGAGTGGTTGATTCGGTTATTTAATGTCATCTTTAAGATGGCTAAGATGCTCGAAGAATAGCAATGCAGTACAATGATTCCATTGTACAAGAACAAGAGTGACATTCAAAGTTACAACAACTATAGAGGGATCAAGCTGCTAAGCCACACTATGAAAGTGTGGAAAAGGGTGGTGGAGATGAGGGTGCGGAGAGACGTGTCTATTTCAGAGAACCAGTTCGGATTCATGCCGGGGCGCTCTACTACAGAAGCTATTCATCTTGTACGGAGACTGGTGGAGCAGTATAGGGAGAGGAAGAGGGACTTGCACATGGCGTTCATCGACCTAGAAAAGGCATACGACAAAGTGCCGAGAGAGGTTCTATGGAGATGCTTGGAGGCTAGAGGTGTCCCTGTGGCGTACATTAGGGCGATCAAGGACATGTATGATGGGGCCAAGACCAGGGTAAGGACTATGGGAGGAGACTCGGAGCACTTCCCAGTTATGATGGGGTTGCAACAGGGATCAGCTCTTAGCCCATTTTTATTTTCCTTGGTGTTGGATGGATTGACGCGACAAATTCAAGGTGAGGTGCCATGGTGTATGTTATTCGCGGATGACATAGTCCTGATTGACGAGACTCGCAGTGGAGTTAACGCTAATCTGGAGGTTTGGAGACAAACCCTAGAGTTTAAAGGGTTCAAGTTGAGTAGGACCAAGACGGAGTACTTGGAGTGCAAGTTTAGTGATGTAGTGCATGAGGCTGACGTGGAAACGAAGCTTGGCACCAGGTAAATACGAGAAGATAGATAGTTTCAAGTATCTTGGGTCTATTATACAAGGAAATTGAGAGATTGATGATGTCACACATTGTATTGATGCAGGGTGGATGAAATGGAGCTTGCCTCGGAGTGTTGTGCGACAAGAAGGTGCCACCAAAACTTAAAGGCAAGTTACACCAAAGTGGTGGTTAGACCAACTATGTTGTATGGGTTGGAGTGTTGGCCAGTCAAGAAGTATCACGTTCAGAAGATGAAAGTGGCGGAAATGAGAATGCTGCGATGGATGTGTGGGAACACTAGGAGCGATAGGATTAGGAATGAAGTTATCTGAGACAAAGTAGGAGTAGCCTCGATGGAGGACAAGATGCGGGAAGCGAAGCTGAGATAGTTTGGGCATGTGATGCGGAGAGACGCAAATGCCCAGTTGCGGAGGTGCGAGAGGGCGCTGTGGACGGTTTCGGAAGAGGTAGAGGTAGGCGAAGAAGTATTGGGGAGAGGTGATTAGACGGACATGGCGCGTCTCCGGCTTGCAGGGACATGACCTTAGATAGGAAGGTATGGAGGACTCGGATCGGGGTAGAAGGCTAGTAGGTAGTCGCGTTTATCCTTTATTGCGGTAGTAGGCATTGATCTTTAGTTTCTTGTCCCTTGATTTGCGAGTATCTTGTTTGCGCGGAATGGTTTATCATGGCTTATTCACTTTCGTTGTTTTTTATTTTCATAATTGCTTTGAATTGTTTGCCGTATCTAACCTTTCCTATGCCTTTTCTTGGTAGAGGGTCTTCGAAGAAAACGACCTCCCTACGTAAGGTAGGGGTAAGATTTACGCCTAAACCCCTCTCCCCGGACCGCATTGTGGGATTCATTGGGTATGTTGTTGTTGTTGCGAAAAAAATTTAGGACATTTTGATAAGCTCGTGGCCCTGTAACATTTTTCCCGGCATCACCTTCTTTTCTCAATGACCAAATGATATACAAAAATCAACCATAACTATGAGACATACTGGCTAAATTATACTACCTCCGGATCAAAAAAAGAGTCCGGCAACCATTTGCACACCCCTTAAGAAAATACTAACTCCTAGACAAAAATAGGTAATTTGACTAAACTACCCCTAATTAAATAGGCATTGTGATTTGATCATATAACACTTAATAGGGGCAAAACTGAAAAAATAAGGTTAATTCTTTCTTGATTTGCTAATTGGACTCTTTTTTTAATTCAAGAAAAAAGGCTAAGTGAACTCTTTTTTTTTTTATTGAACCCCCTCGGCGGGAAAAAACCTTTGTTTTAAAAGTTAAAAATTACATATATATAGAGACGTTTAGCAAGAATATTTACTTTTTTATATTTTGAACTCCCTCGACGGAAATTCTGGCTCTGCCACTGTCCGGAGGGAGTACTACATTCAGAGATTAGCAACGGTGGTTAAGTGGCTTTACCAAGATCCAAAAAGCATAATAGGACCCTTCGTAGGCTGGCTTTTGAAACTTTTAATGAATGATTTAAAGTTGCTAATAATTCAAAGATATTGCATGAACCCGTACAATCGCTTTTTATTCCCGACTATAATCATTAATATAAAGGTTCTTGTCTTCTTATGAGCAATTTTTGCGAGCAAATTAATGAAGAATTTCAAACTTGTCCGCTTAAGTTTGAATGCATTTGACGAATATTTCTTGTCTGAACAGTGCTCGAAAAGAAAGATAAATTTAAATGCATTTACCAAAAGCAAGAAATAACTATGATTTATCTTTAATATATTGTTAGATAGTTTGTGGTTACGATTTTTTTTTATATATCCGACATTAAATTGGATTAACAACAAATTGTTGCTATTTAACAAGAGAAGTTGCCTGTCATTAATTCAATTTAGTGATGTGTATGTCTATATGATGACTCTTTCTATTGAATTAATATTTAACGTCCATCCAAATCCAATACTCAAAGATAAATTTCTATTTTATGCTAATTATACATATATTTGTCCTCCTTTTCTCTCTGTTTGTTTTATTCCCCTTAAGGTTCTCTTTTAGTTTTGCTCTTTTCCGAGTGAGCGTGACAGCTAAATACGTACCTGAATACATACATGCTTTAATTGAGACATAAGTTGAGCTAGATAGATACCTTTTCTACTTCAATAGTCCTAATAAAAACATGTCTTTTTTGAAGAACTTTTTAGTGCCTTTTCATTGAAAAAATTAGCCCTTTGCTTCTCAACTAATTTATATAACGATTCTTTCTGTACTGATAGTTTTAAGTATTTTGCTTCTTTAAGATCCTAAAAAAACGTAAAGAATAAAGATTATAGTAAATTGACATCATGTTCTTTAATGTAGATATGCACGGCCGGCTCGACCATTACAAGGTCTCTCTGAACGTGTGTTACACGTTTATCTTATCTCATTATTATAAAATTGAAATTGTATACTGTTGAATTTATCATATGTATACTTCAAGAATTTTTGCTTGAGTTAAATAAGCATATTTAGACACACATTGTTATTTGCAAATTAATATTTGTAATATTTATAAATTTATTTATTATTTCAATTTCACTTCTAAATGAAAAACTTTCAAGCTAAAAATGTTGTTTGAGTATCTAAATGAAGTAATGTTTCAATTATAAGAGGTTAAATTTTTTTTTTCTTTCAAATAAATTCATGTCAAACATAATTTTAACTTTAAATCCAATTTTAATTTTTCAAAATTCAATTTTTTCCGATCAAACAAAATCATTTAAATCAAGATAAGTAATCGATATTTGTGATTAACGGTTGTAAAATAAAAAAAAATCTTTTGTTGGTTAAAATTAAATATTTTTCAAATGTTAAAAGATAAGTTCAAACTTTACTGTGTACATTTTTGAATTATTAGAAACTGACTCAATGATAGACAACATTATAACTCCAAATTCTCCTTCATTTCGCATTTGTTTTCTTTTTCTTTTTATCTCAATCTTCCTCTTTTTCTCTTTTTTTTTTTCTTTTTTCTTTTTGCTTTCTGATATTTGATAGTTGTGAGAAACATATTACTCCCTATAATCCGTCAATCTTGGAGAAGAAATAATAAAGTATTTTAATTTATAATATGATGCTTTCAGTACCATGCAATAACAAAAAAATAAAAATAAAAATAGAATTCATAAAATATGCATAAAAATCATCAAGAAATGAACTGTTCAAAATTTATGCGCCAAAGCAAGACTGAGAACACTCTTTTCAAATACAAAAATATTGCCAATTCAAAGTTAAAACTATCGCACTCTCCCCTTAAATTGAAATAAATATTTATATGGTTCTTCACGAGACCTTATTTATAAAATCAATAAAGATATCTTACCTACAAAAAATAAATATAGATCCAATGTTTCTTTCATGAATTGTACTACCTCCTTTGAACCAATAGTAGTGACAAATTGATAATATTATCAATATGTTACTATTAAGCGGCATTCACATTTTTCACCGCACTTGCATAAACACCGTTGTTTAATATGTTCTTCAAATTTTCAAAAAAATTTGAATTAGTAAAATTGTGCAATAGAATTTCAATGAAACTATGGGAGGAATGTAGTCAATTTGTTTCAAAGAAAATATCTCGAAGATAGTTTTTTTCTCCCCATACCGTGCAAATAATTTTATGAAAAATTGATACCCAATATAATGCCTACTCAAATAAATTAAAGTTGCACTATTTAATTTTTTCTACCATGAGAAATTAACCCAATAAAAAAAATTAGAATAGAGTAAAAGATATAAGAAAGAAGAATGAAAATATTCTTCAATGTTGGTAAAATGAAGATTTGACATAATTGTGTGTTTGGAATTTTTACGCCTTATAGCTACTTCTAATACATAATTAGTGGTCATAACTACCTTTTATTTTAATTACTAATAATAACTAAATACTTTTCTAATTTAACTATTATAGCTACACAGTAAGTTTCAATTACCATTTCACAAATACACCTAAAAATTAGCACCCTAATTCCATATCCCCTTTTAATGGTAACAATATTAATCACTTAATATACATTACCATTCTCTCTCCTTTTTCATAAATTCTTACCTTTAAAAAGGGAAGAATCTGTGAATGCCCAGTGAATTAGTCGTCTTCTTCCTCTCTTCACCCTTCTGCAAAATTCGATTTTCCATTTTGGGATATTGCAATCCAAAACGGTATTTTTAGTACGGTTATTTCGATTCAAAGCATATGTGGTCAAAGTGGGCCTCTTTCATGTTCCATCCCATCTCCTTTGTTTCGTGAAATTTTCGCTATTCGTGTTATTATTCTTCCACAAAATCAACTTGGTGGAAGTGATTGTTTTTGCTCCAGGCCGTGGTGGTGGTTATGGCGGCGCACACAGAGAAGGGGGAGAGAAAGTTTTTGGGTGTTTTAGAAGATGAAATATATATGTATTTGTGTATGTTTTATGATATAACTACCAATTGTTGTGGTTGGTGGTGTATTTTTGTAAGTTTTTCTATATATTTGTGTATTTTTTTCAAATTAATTCCGTCAGTTCGTCTAGTTTCAAATACACGGGTGACGCAAATACATGGTAAGTTTTCTATATATATATATATGTATTTTGTTCAAATTAATCCCATCAAATACATGGGTGATGCAAATTGTTACTCACACAAATACATGAGATTTAATATAAAATACGGGGTTTGATTGGAAACTTCAAATACATTAGTTATCTTTAGCAAATATATGGGTAAATAAAAAACGAAATCAATATTGAAAACTTCAAATACATTATCACTAAATACATTGTTACTCACACAAATACATGATATTTAATATAAAATACATGGAGTTTGATTGGAAACTTCAAATACATTAGTTATGCTATCAAATCCATGGGTAAATAAAAAACGAAATCAACATTGAAAACTTCAAATACATTGGCTGTTGAATGTTTTCAAATTTTGAATTTTTGATTTTTTACGTTTGAACATTGAAGATTGGATGAAGGAATAGAAAACGGTTATGGAAAAGAAATCTAAAATCGATTTTGTGGAAGAGTATGATAAAAAATACCAATTAATAACTAATTAAATGATCCCACCGTTATTGCCTAAAATCAAGGGATATGTTTTCTTTGTTTCTATGAATTTACACGCATCAAATACATGTTTCTATGAATTTACTACGTATCAAATACATCCCTGAAAAAATACCTTAATTTGGGAAAACCAAACGCGCACCGAAATTTAATACATTACCCAAAAAAAATTAAAATAGTCCGAGCTATTAAGTTTAAAGAAAAAAAATTATAATAAACTACAAATGTGTAATATATTAAAATGGATAACTATTAGTTTTATGTTTTATTGCTTTTGAGAATATGAATTAGTGTAGGAAACTACCATAAGGTAGTCGAAGTTTGATAAAACCGAACCGAAAAATGAGCCCACCCCTAATTTTACCATTGTGTTTTAAGTAGAAGTAATTTTCTCATCTATTTTGCTTATGTCAAATCAAATGAATATAGATAAGGTTTTAGATCCTAAAACAATGATTAACCAAAAGTTTAACATTTCAGTTGAATAATGGGAAAGAACACATGCCTTAAATCAAGGCATAATCTTTTTAAGAACTAAGTAATTCTTTCGTAACAGTCAAATAATTTATCTAAAATTAGCTACTAAAGAAAGAAGATAACTATTTAGAAAAGACACAAAAAATAATATTTTTGAGGTATTCCCTCAATTATTATTATTATTATCAAATATAAATCTATCTTAATTTTTTGATCAAGTAGATGAAACAGGAGTATATAAATATATCTTATTAACGGATATTTTAGTATAACTTTTTGATTTTGGGTTTCAGACTTTTAATACAAAAACCAATTTTAAAGTTTATTCCAATCAAATACCATACTTTGTAAATAGACAATTATTATTTTCCAAAGTTAGATGGTATACACTAAAGTACGCATAAAAGGTGATGGGTTTTAGTAGTACTTTAATAGGTGAAAATAAATAAATAAATAAATAAATACTCTATGCATGTCATTGCAATATGATGGATGTGAATACAATTTAAGGAAATAAAATAAATAAATGTTCTATATATGCCATTGGAAAATGAAGAATAAACTTACCCACTTCGTAAGTGACATGTACAACGTGACTACCCAAAAAAAAAGAAAAAAGAAAAAAAAAGACTAAAGTTTAATATACTTGTTAAAAGGAAATACATTAATTGTAGGTTCAGAAATTTATTCATTTTGAAAATATATATGGACAGTCATACGTGAGCAGTGAGTTTGGTGTTGTTCCTAAGACTTGCGTTCTTTCGGTTTGTAAATGTTGCTTAGTGTAGTTTTTTTTAGTTTATAACTTAAAAATAGGGCAATTAAGTTTAGAGGGGCATTTTTTGTAATTTAACTTTTAAGTTAAGAGAGTTTGTGCTTTTAATATAATATAGATAGATAGATAGATATGTATATCTGTGTGTATGTATTAAATTTTAATTCCCCGCTTTTTACAATTCTTATTATTAAATATTCTAATTCCGGCTTGTTTTAATATGCTTTTGCTCGCGCCGAGTGTTTATGGAAAACAACCTCTTTACCTCTCAAGGTAGGGGTAAGGTCTGCGTACACTCTATTCTCCTCAAACCCCTTTATGAGATTACACTGGGTATGCGATTGTAAATATTCTAATCCCAAAATGAATAATTAATTATATCCCAAAAAGAAGCCCTTGATAGCTATATTATCAATTGAAAGGCTTTGTTAGAACAAATGGATTATGAAACAAAATAGTTAATGACTTCACATCTAAAAAATCGAGACACGTAGACTTTAAATAAAAATATATATGACAATCTTTCCTTTCTTTAAAAAAAAAAAAAAAAAAAATTAGGGCCTCTCTGTGAAGTTTAACTAGCACCCCCCCCCCCCCACAAAAAATCTTATTGAGCCTGCCATGTAGATATGGAACAATTAATCAAACGGTTAACGCATTAAGCACCCCTATATTAATTATGACTCAATTACGAATAAGACCCCTTGTATTTTAAAATCAAGCACTTACATCCCCTATATTATATATGAATGTCCTGCGGTACTTACACCCGTCCCCCTATGATGTTATTCTTGTTCTTAAAAAAAATTAAACTTTTTATATTATTGAAATCCTACAAAAATGAATCTTCATCTAACTAATTAGTATATGCATAGAATAAATTAAAAAAATAATTCTACACAATAAATATTATATTAAATAAAATTACAAATAACTTACATATTTAAAGTTCAAGAACGCTATTACTAATAGTTGGTATGTATTCTTAAATAAATTGTGTTCATTTTCCTATTTATTACTTTTTTAAACCACTGACATGAATAAATAAATAAATAAATAAATAAATAAATTAGATTTTTTATTTAAAATTTCATAAAAGTAACTCCCAAAAAAATGTCTTTTTTATAGTTTTAGTTTGCCTTTTAATAATTATTATATTTTCATATATGTAGTTACGGATATACATCATAGGGGGTGTAAGAATAAGATTTTTTTAGTAAAGGTGTAAGTGTTCAATGTAATTAACCCTTAATAAAAGATACACACAAAGGAGAAATTCTATAATTAAAGCGTCTATTTGGGGATAGTATCTATCCCATGTAATTAACCCACGAACCTTTTAGCCAAGCTTTTATTTGGGGATAGTATCTATAATTAACTTTGTAATTTGTGATTTGCTTTTTGCTCTTTGGGAGAAAATATACAGAATTTATATTTAAAAAGTATTTTTTCAAAAGTACTTTTCAAAAAAGTATTTTTGTATGAAAAGCTATGAATTGTATTGTGTTTACCAATTAATTTGAAAAAAATTTTTGAGCAAGAATTAGTGTTTAATATGTATAACTTTTAAAAAAGTCATTTTTCGTATATGAAAATTGTATATTTTTCAATAAGTACTTTTCAAAAAGTTAGCCTTTTGAAAATTGAAAACAAGCTATGCGGTAACATTGTATTTTTTTACAATATTCTACAAATTTGAAAAACAACAATAACAACTCCCAAAACTTAATATATTTTCTACCTAAAATCATACAACTTTAAACACCTCACTTATTTTAAAATAAGTACTTATTGATAAAATAAGATTTTCCTTTTTAAAAAAAATAAGGCAGAAGCCCAAGCATTAGCTATTAGTATCATTTTGATCTATCCCACTCCATGTACTTACTTTCGGTCTTTCCTTTAAGTAATGAAATTTCCTCTTCTGCAAAAAAAAGCGTCAATTTGGGCCTTACAAGCGGTAATTTGTGATTTGCTTTTTCCTTTTTCTTTCCCCAATTGCTAATTGCTAGGGCCATATAAATGTTTCAGAAAGTGAAGACATGTCATAGTTCCAGCAAGTATGGATGATTTATTTATTATACAATTATTTATTCTTCACATCACAATAAAAAGATAGCCTATCTAATAGAAAAACATAGCCACGCGTCAAAACAATAATAACAATGAGCAAATTTGCCCTTTTGGCCATGCAAAATAAACAAATCCCCCATTGACAAGTTTCCATGCAAAACTCTTCTTTATTGTGTTAGTTATCATAACTGATGTCCTTAAAGTAAGTAAATGGAGTGAGATATGATTGTTATTGGTACTAAATTACAAAACCCCTAACTTTAATCAAGACTAGGGTTTCTAAAGCAGATTCGAGATCTTAGCAAACCCTTCTTTGTGTCTTGACGCCATTGAGCAACGGTTTTTAATTATTATCAGGTGCTTTTGAGTCATTATATATGAGTAACAGTTGTTTACTGCTAAACAAACAAAAAAAAAAACCAGTTATTTATTCTGTTTTAAAGAAAGAAAAGGTTTAAAACTTCAGAAAGAATATATAGGAAACGAGACCACCAAATGTTGTGGTGCAAAATAAGTACTTTAGTACCCTAAAGTGAAACTTCTTAGCTTATCGCGAATCCGAATTAGTGAGGCCTCAAAACGGCCAATGCACTGAACGCCGGAGGGAAACCCAAAAAACAATCAACATAGGAAATTAATAATGGAGGAAAGCTGAGAGCATTGTTAATTCAAGCAGAGATGATGCTTATGTTGGATCTTTCTTCACAAGATATAATTCAAATAAAAAAAAAAAGGAGCACATTCCTCTGTAGCAATATCATTGGATTAGGATCTAAATTAAGCTTTGAGTACATGGTGATTCAAACTGATAATCTAAAATAAAAACAGGGAGACTAGTGCTGTATTTGGCTTTTGCGATGTTATTTAATATCTAAGTTGTTGGACCACAGAACTTATGAATTCAACGTGGAAATATCATTGTTTTCATACATATGGATATTTAATAAAGAGGTGAAGTTTCAATGTTTTCAAAGATATTTAATTTTGTCAAACAAGACCTTTTTTTTTCTCTCGAAGTCTAATCACGAAACTAGATGCCCTATGGTAGTAGTTGGTGCAACCTCGGCATGAGCTATTTGTATAGTTGAACAAGTCTAGAAATTATTATAGTGTGTATATTATGCTTGATTCATACTAATTAAATAAGACTAAGCAGCAGTAAGGGTAGTAAAGTGGTAGAAATAGTAGTGTTTACAAGCCACTTTTAGGATATCCTTTTGAAAAATAGCCACTATGTGAAATTCAGGATATTATTCTGGAGTTCCCTTGTGAATCTTGAAACTCCAATAACTATTATTTTTCAATTATAAGATATGAAAAAGGTCTATTTTGATTTTTTTTTCTTAGTAAAGTGACCTGTACCAAAAGGTTTTCTGTTCCTATGCAATTCCAAACCTCTAATTAGAGATTAAAAAAAATCACCACTATCTCTTAACATTCATATCTTGACATGGCCGTAGTGCTGATTGACGAATGGAGCAACCAATTTTGTAGTTGATTGCCTACATGTCTCAGATTCGGCCCAACGTAGATAAGATTTCATTTTTTGTGGGGAATCCCTTCAAAGGCAGGTCTTTAATTTTTGTCCCTCAAATTGGTGGTCTTTAATTTTTGTCCTTCGCTAAAAACCCCGTGATTCCTGGTTCGAACCCCCGCTCAGTGAAAAATTTAAAAAAATGTCGTCAAGTAGAACTTGAATTCGCAAGCCTTCAAAACTCTGCCTTAAGCCAGAATTTTGCCTGAAGGAACTTTACCTTAAGGTAGAGTTTGCTGAGGCATAGTTTGCCTGCAAAACTCTACCTAAGGCATAGTTTGCAGGCAAACTCTGCCCCATCAAGCATAATTTGCCTGCAAACTCTGCCTTAAGGTAGAGTTTTGTAGGCAAACTATGCCCGATGGAGCAGAGTTTGTAGGCAATCTCTGCCTAGTGATTTTTTTTTTTTTTTAATTTTCGCCTGAGCAGGGGTTCGAACCCGGAATCCTGAGGTTTTACGCGAAGGGAAAAGGTTAAATACTTTCACGTTGATGGGCAAAATTAAAGACCACCCCAAAATAAAGGCATTACTGCGAATTGCCCAAAAGATTTTCCGGAAGAAATTGCACGGTTTGGCTGTCAAAAGGGCTGATTTTTTATTTTTGTCCTTCAAATTGATTGGTCTCTAATTTTTCCCATTAGCAAACTTATGCCTAGTTCATTAAGGGTAAAAGACATGTGAAATGTTTTTTTTTTTTTGGGGTAATTAAACTTTCCATTAACCACCAAATTGGAACATTACAAATCAGTAGCAAGTTATACACACCTTGCTATCAGACTTTGAATAAACATAAGAGCTAAACTAGAATCTAAGACTATGAAATACATGCTGAAATCTAGGTGAAGCTCTAACACATACTACATAAACTATCTCCTTTGCTACTTTATCCCAACTTCTGCTTTGTTTCTCAAATATTCTCAGGTTTCCCTCAATCCAGATGGCATGAATAACCTCTGTACATAGCATCTTGACAGCTTGGGCCTTCTGTGATCTCCCTTTTGCCATAGTAATCAGTCCTTGTTGATGTTGTTCCCAATTTGCTGGAGAGTAAGGCAGCATTTGCATCCACTGTAGCACCCTATTCCATAGAGCTCTAGTATACTCACACTACACTAAGAGGTGTGCTCTAGTCTCATCATAGTTTTGGCATAAGCAACATCTAGGCTCCACCTCAATTCCCCATTTCTCTAGCCTGTTAGTAGTTAGCAGCTTACCTAGCAAGTGCAACCAAGTAATAAAGAGTGCTTTTGGCCTAGCTGCATTCTGAAACATATTACATTTCCAAGGGACAGTAGAGCTGGTAGGAAGAGATTGATAATAAATCTATCTTGTCAAACTCTTACATGGATTAAGTTGCATCTGATCTATTAGTTCCCTGGCTTCAAACATTTCTTGATCATCCAACAGGCCTGTTTTGGCACTGGTACACTTCACAGACGCTGATTCTTTATATAATATGTAGGGGTGGGCATGGTACGGTATTTGAAACTTCGGTTCGGTTTTCGGTATTTAAAAATACTATACCATTACCATACCAAATTAATTCGGTATGGTTCAGTATTTTGCGGTACGATAATTCGGTAACCATAGTTTGTTCGACTACGACTTACATATATACATTTAATAAAGAATTATGACTTCGGCTATTCAAGAAACGTCTCAATTATATTATACTAACACCTCACACGTGTAAAAATATTCAAAAGAAAGTATAAGCAATGCCCTTCGTTAATCAATTACACAAAAAGGGCATTTCAATCAAGATATATATATATATATATATATATATATATATATATATATATATATATATGAATTGTATATGTAACTATATGGAATACTTCGGTGTGGTATTCGGTATTTCGATTTTTTTTTTATTAATACCGTATACCAAACTTTTCAAAAATGCATACCAAATACCATAATACCGAAACCGCGGTATCAAAAATTTTGATTTCGATATGGTAATCGGTATATACCGTACTGTGCTCACCCCTTATAATATGTGTGGATCCATCTAATCCAGAACTTGTCCTGTTTGTGCTCAATATCCCACCACTGCTTAGCTATAGCAGCCCTATTCCACAAATACAAATTGGTGATGTTCAATCCACCCACACTCTTTGGTGTGAAATATTATGATGTGAAAATATAAATTTATGTCCAACTAAAAAATTGTTTGTTATGAAGAACAAAAATTAAAAACCAGCACAAAATGAGGCCAAAAATACAAATGACTCTTTTTTTACTTAGAAATTTGACACAAACTGAAGAAAGTGATTGGACTTCTGACTGAAGGAAAGGCCCAAAGCCCAAATGCGGGAATAGACGCCATTTTTTTGTGGGGAAATGTCCTTCAAAGGCACTGGTCTTTAATTTTTGTCCCTCAAATTTGAAATCCTTAATTTTTTTCCTTCGCCTAAAATTCATGGGTTCTGAGTTCGAACCCCCATTAATCAAATATTAAAAAAAAAAATCATAAGGCAGAAGTTTGTAGCAAAGTTAGGCTTATTCAGGCAGAAGCTTGCAATAGGCCTAACTTTTTTCCAAAATTAGGCTTATTCGGGCAAAAATTAGGCTTTAAGACAGAGGTTTGTAGAATTTCAAAAAAAAAAAATTGCATGAAGGTATAATTCAAACTCTGCCTGCCTTGCGAATCCAAAATCTACCTTGTGATTTTTTTAATTTTTTTTTTTTTATCTGAGCGAGAGTTCGAACCTGAAACCATTTTTTTAGCGATGGACAAAGACCACCAATTTAAGGGACAAAAATTAAAGACCAGTGCCTTTGCAGGAAATCGCACAAAAAAAATAATAGACGCTAGCCCATAAGTGATTGGACTCCTGACTGAAGACAAGGCCCAAAGCCGAAAGTCTTACTTTCTCTTCCTTTTATAAGTTTCTAGTGCCTCTGTTCACTTTTACTTATCCAGTATATTAAAAGTTAATTTTTCACTTTTATTTGTCCGCTTTAGCATATCAAGAAAAAATAAACTTTTTTTTTCTTGTTTTACCCTAAACATTAATTACTCATTTCCAAATCAATCTCTAAGTCCAATGAGACTATACACCAATTAATATGGGTATTATGGTAAAATATATATTTCATTTATTAATTCTTAAGGAGCGTGCAAAATAAAAAATGAACAAGTAAAAGTGAACGGAGGGAGTATACTACGAGCAATTAATAAGATCGAAAGAATCGTATTTATTCTTAGAAGATTGCTTGAAATGAGTCCATTCCAGTCTTCGTATATGCACAATACTAGTTTCATGAGACCCGTGCTATCTTAAACATTTTAACTTTTAATGTTAACGAAATTATTTACTTCAATTCAGATATAGAGCCAACATATGAAATTTATGGGTTCTGAATTCTTATTTTTTAAGTTATTCAGTACTAAATTAATAACTTATCGTTTAAATACAAAGTTTGTGGACCAAAGCTACTGGGTTCGATCGAAACCGTTGTTGACACTCTAGCTCTGCCTTGCTTCAAACTCATTTTGCGCTTATCTTGAACTCATTTAAGATTTTAATAATGTATTTTATTTTCACATGTATTAACAAAACTCATGTTTTCATCTTCTAGAATCATCTAACACAACAACAAAAATCCCACAAGTCGGGTTATTTTGAGATAAAAAAGTAAAAATAAGTTAATAAGGATAAAAAAATAAATTCATAAAAAGTTATTATAACATTAACCAATGACAAAGGCGCAAGTGAAATGTCATAAAAAAAAAGTATAATTGTAAAAGTAAGAATATGCAATAAGAAAAAAAAAGACACAAAAATAAAGTCATAAAAAGTTACTACTATTACATTAACCAATTACAAAGGCCTAACCGAAATGTCATAATTTTTTTTTTTTTTTTTTTTGTAAAAGTAAGAATATGCAATAAGAAAAAAGACACAAAAGACACATGTAAAAGCTTCCTAAACCCCAGGAAATGCTTCCTCTCTCTCTCTCTCTCTCTTAGGCGACTTCATGGAGACTTGAGGCCTCCATGGCCGAATCTGCTTCTCCCCAGCTTCAAGCTGTGGGAGAGCCACCAACAAACCTTACTTATGCTTCGTTAATCCATAACAATTCATCTCACCAACCGTTAACCAGAACAATCTTGAAACCAATTGAATACATTCATGGAGAACCAACTATTAAATTCACAATGGAGGAATTGGATAGTTTTTCGATGGAAGAAGGCTTACACCAAGTAGTGATTATGAAGTTTGCACATAACAAACCAGATTTTCATGAGATTCGCAAGAATATTCCAAAACAATTTGATATCAAAGGGCGATGCAATATTGGATGTGCTCGAGTTTCGGCACTTGCTTCTCAGGTTTGATTTATATGAAGATTTTATGAAAGTTTTGTCCAAATCTGTTGGTTATATTAATGTTAATGGGGAAGCACATCAATTTAGAGTTTTCCCTTGGACTATTTTCTTTAATCCTAAAGAAGAAAACTCCATGGCGTTGGTATGGATTTCGTTTCCAGGGCTGCCGCCAAGTTTATTTGCCAAGAAATCCTTGATATCAATAGCTTCTGCTGCTGGGAAACCGTTGGCAGTAGATAAAGCTGCGCAAGAAAGGTCTAGGCCAAGCACTGCAAGGGTTAAAGTCATCCTTGACTTACTAGACAAGCATCCAAAGCGTATAAGGTTATTCTACGTGGATGAAAAGTCCGAAAAAGTTATAGAACACTATCAAGATTTTATCTATGATAATCTTCCAAAATATTGCACATGTTGCAAACATCAAGGACATGATGAATCCGTTTGTCGTTTACGATTGCAGAACCAACAGAATGATATGCTACAACATGAAAATGAGGAGCAAGCCAATGGGGAAAAATATCAAGGTGATTTGCGACGGATGTTAAATAAGAAAAGGATGGCCACAAGTGATTTGGTGAATAGAGATGCCTCAAAAATTGATTTGGCAGTACCTACTACTGTAGATACTAGAAAAGAATTAGTAGAGGCTGATGCTACAAAAACTAATTCAGCTGCTCAAGGCAATAAAGAAAATAATAATGAAAAGGCTGTAGAGACAAAAAATTATGATGGTTGGACTGTGGTGACGTATAAGAAACCTGCTGGAAATAGGATTGGATCGCCAAGTAAAGGAAATCGTCCAAGACCACAAGTTGCTACTGTTTCTAATCATCAAGAAGCCGAGAAAACTGATGCTACATGTCTTTGGACTTGCTCGAATTACTTCTAGTGGGAACGAAGAGTTTCAACTGGTGAATGAAATGCAAGCTTGTGATTTTGGGCAGCGAACAAGTGCGAATGTTGACAATGAGCAGGCTGTGAAAGTTGCGGCGCAAGTTGAAAAATCTGGGCAACAATTAGTGTGTAACGAAGTTTTGAAAGAAGATGGCATGGCTAGTGTAAGGGGATCTACTGCTAAGTATAATTCAGCTGCTAAGGCGAATAAGATTAACTCGAATTCTCTTCCAGTTGTGTCAATTCAAAATGCTTTTCAAGCTGTTGCAGGTGATTATTGTGGTGAAGAGGTACAGGGTATTGAGAAGCAACCGGAAGTCGTCGTTGATGATCCTCAACTAGTGGTTGCCGAAGATGTTCAGGATGTGGCTCAAGTAACATCCTTATCACCCGCAATTGCTAAAGTAATAGGGCAAGATTCAAATTCAAATCCATTAGAGTTTAAATATTGGAGAACATGAATCATGTCCATACACTGCCGAGGAACTTACTTACTAACCATGATATAAATCAATCCAAAGGGAATTTAAATGCAACGGGGACGCCTATTTCGGTGCTTAATTTAGGCACAATGAACACCTCGGTGCAAAAGGGAAAACAAGGGGAAACGAGTGCTCCTAGGTGGGCAGATTTAGTTGAGGAAGAGAAGCATATTACTTCACCTCCCAGGAGTACGTTAAGTCCTCAAGCACCTGTATTTGTGCCTTCAAGTAAGACAAATCCATCTATGGCAGTGACAGGTACCTCTTCTAATTTAAGTGCTACAAAAGTAAGATTGGCTAATAGAGATATCCTTCATTCTCTTGTTTCGCATGATATGGATACATTGAATGCAATTGATAACTCGAAAAATAGCTTGGCCATTACCACCAAGGATATGGGAGTATTGCCAGAGAGTCATAAGCCAGGAGCTGTAGTTTCAGGATTTAGTCCAAATACGACTAATGATATTGACTTGGAAGATGACATGTTCGATGGGGATGATGAGGATGATATCTTTGGACTTATGCTTTGATAAGGTGGCCAAGGATGGGGATCTCTCACCTAGGCAACAAAGAAGTGGAAGCAACAAAAGCAAAAAGAAGACACATGGAAGACAACATAGCTGGGATGGCAAGGTGACAAATGAATTTGTTCCGAGGCATCTACCTATGCGACTAGCAAAGCAAAATCATATGACAGTGTCAATAACTTTAACAAGATCCAACAAATCCAAGAAGAAGTGATGAACTGTCAAGTGTTGTTGGACAAATTTGAAGAAGAAGACAAGAGAGAAATACTTCAGGTTACTTTATACGGGCAAACTATCTTTTTTAGTTCATACATATATAAAATGAAGTTTGAGGTTGATAACTCAACTTTATTCTTGGCTTTTATATTTTTACATTACTTAAGTATCCTCATTTGTAATATCATCATAGAGTGTATTATAAACTCTGTGATGATCATAGAATACCTAGTTTTCTCTAGCTCTTATTTTCTTCATGCTTGTTAGTTAGTAGAGGTTTTGTTACCTCATTAAGATTAGTAAGGTAAGGGCTAGCCCCTCTTGCTTGTACTCTTATCTGTGAGGTTAACTTTTATTTATTAATAAAAAATAGCCCTAGGCACCTGCCTAGCGGATTCACTTAAAAAAAAAAAAAAAGCTTCATTGGATTAAAGTTCAATGTGAGGAGTACAAACCTTTGGATTCCCACTTATACATAGTATAGTAGTATAGTAAATCTGTGTTTTACTGTTCGTGTCTTCATCTGAATATGTCAATATCAATTATTCATTTAGAAATAACTAAATTCAAATTATTGGATGTTCTTATCTGCTTTTCCACAACCTCATTAACGTAGATCTTATCTCATGTCCATATTGGACGAGCTAGTACGTTAAAGAGATGATGAATTTAAATGTTTTATGCCTGACCATCAAGATTATCTTTCATATACAGAGGCTAGCTAGAGTAAGATTCGAAAAAAAAAAAAAAGACAAAAATACACGTTGGTAGAATCTAATAAAAGGATTATACCTCAAATAATGACATGATTAATGATAATTGCATGATAAATTGTCATAAAATACTCAATCGACCTAATCTTTTAGTTTCGAGCGAAGGTTTGAGCCGTTGAAAAGGATACTCCCCCTGAAAATAAATTTGACTAAATTATCCTTATTTATTCTTTGATATCAACTAATACTAAATTTTTTGCACCAAATAATTCTCTGTCCACATTTATTAAGTGTAAAGATGGAAACTAACATTAAATATATCTTAATTTTTTAAAATGACGACTATTTTGGACAATCTATTTCTAGTAAGGACGGCATGTAAAATGGACGAGATCGGATTATCTTTTTACCTATATTCTTAAATTAATGAAGCGACTCTTGTCTAAAGTAGTTGAAGTGATGGCTTTTTTAAATAAAAGTTTTATTATTTTAATTAAATATGAAGTAACTATTTTACCTCTATGACAACTTTTAAAAGCCTCATCTCATCCACATTTCAAAAAGAAAGAGTTGACAAAAAACGGCCATTTGCTACGTTATATAATTTGTTCCAAGTTGATATAGAGCCCTACTATGGTCTTGGCTCGCCCAATGAGACAAATTAGCAAGAAGAAAGCACGATATTCACATGATCAAGGTTTGTGGACAACTTCCAAACAAATCGAAGTAGCATTGTTCATCAAATTGGATAAAGTTGAAGTTCTATGAATGAAAATTTTATGCATTATCAATTAACTTAAAAGAAAACTATAAGTACTCGATCATCATAATCCGTAGAATTAGTAACATAAAGAATAAAACAAGTTAGTTGGTACAACATATCAATTAAAAAATATTAATAGAGGAACTTTTCTTCATTATATAATATCAGTTAAATTCCATATTGATATGCACAACTTTGCTCCAATCATGTGAAGAAACTTAAAGAGGAGCCTCTGGTGTTCATATAATATAAACTCAGGTGTACCACGTATATAAAAGATATGAGCAACAATCATTTTGTCTTGTCAAATAGTAAAACTAATTAATGCCGCAGTTACCTGTAGCCCTGTAACCATTCAAATATGTTCCTTATCCTTTTCATTAACCTCATCCTAATATTCCCTTATTGGGCTACAACATGTAATTGAGTACAACCAAAATATAAATTCAAGCTTTTCCATTTATCTTTTCACCTAATTTTTCTCATGTAATTATTTCTTTCTTTTCAATCGTTTTCAAAAAAGAAGATTTATAGCTAGTGAAACTTATTAAGTAAAATTAACAACATTACATTAAGTTGAAGACCTCATATACACTTCTAGCAGAAGATTAGTTATTTATGCTATAACGAAGTCAAAAGCCGAATTTGGTATGATTGTGCTCTATATATCTTCCTACCTCAAGGAATTGATGTGAAGAAAGAATGTGCTGAAAAAGAAATATGATTTGGTCTGAGAGGCATGCCATGGTCTTGGCCTACCAATTTCTATAGTGACAAACGTTCATCATTAATTCTTAATATCCTTTTTTTTTTAAAATATATATATAAATAGTGAAGTCTGGACAAGCTACTTACGCGTACCACGAACTTTTCACCAAGATAACTATGAGCTACCTCCCACTAGCACAGATAACTTTGTCCCCCAAATTGGCTTAGGTACATAGATGGAAAAAATAACCTAATACTTTTTATCTGAAATTTGAATCTCTTCTAAAATTTTCACCCACTTTATTTACTGTTACACCACATCATTCTTCATATTTTTCACAATGAAAGTTCTTTTGGAGTTTAATGTGGATCAACCGTAGAGCTATGGCTAGCTCATATTGTTATCAGACAACAACTAATGAAAGCAATGATACCAAAAAAGAAAGAACACACAACTTTACGTGGGAAATCTTCAAGAGGAAGAAAATCCACGACCAGTCACCAACTCTTTTTATTTCTCAATGAAAACCCTCGAGGGAAAGAAAACCTCCTTGCTTCATCCATCGCAGGGGGCTGCCCCCTGCCACCCCCACAGTCAGGCCCACAAACTTAACAAATACGTACCCTGTGTATGTGCTAAGAAATTCACTTATGTATAAATGATCTATCAGACACTACTTATTCTAAAAAAGTTATGGTTTAGGATCCATAAGCTTAAATCTTGGATCTGCCTATTGCAAGCTATACCCTTATGCATGGTTAATTCACTTAAAAAAAAATCAAACTTACTTTGTATTTTCAATTAAAAGTTTGTAAAAGGGGGTCTAGGCCTGAGTATATATTCTACTTATATATGTTAACGGGTACGGTAGAATATCATGTGGTTTGTGGAGTTTTCATGTGACACAATTATAAGTCAATCGTGTTCGCTTACATATATTCCTCTTTTTCTCGTCAAATGTTGTTTTATGGGTATGTTTCTTGAGGAAAAGAAAAACTTTAGTTTGATTCGTATCTCAGCAAAAATCTCCTTTTTGGTCCAGATGTCAATAATCTTTTAGGTTTAAGGAAATGAACTTGTGTAACCACAACAGCCAACATCCTGTGGAAAAAAAGTGATATGATCAAAGAATTTCTATTTTTAAGATTAAAAGGTAATGGACAATGTCAACATTCTAGATCTCAGTGTCTCATTATCATGGAATTACAGGCCTTTGTCACACAAATATGTCTATATTGGACTGGACCTCAAAGCAAATTACATGTCTACCATCCTTGAAAAGCTTTTTCACACAAATATGTTCATATCGATTATCGAAAAGAGACTTGCAATCATCAGTAATATGTAATGTACAACCTTTTTACACCTTCAGTAGGTAAAACATAAAATCTTGTTGTATTGTATCGGTTTGACGTGACTCTTTTCCGTGGCTGAATCAGAATTTATAATTTAAACAAGAACGAAGAGAGCCAAAATAAGTAGTAAATCTGAAAAAAGAGAATATAGTATTTGAATGCTTTTAACTGTTTTTTTTTTTTTTTTTTTTTTTGTTGATAATATCACCGCTGAACTCCTTATTTGGAACATGATACCAGTAATTTATTTATTCACAAGCTACTGATTTGCCTTCTATAAGATGTGAAATATAATGTCTATGATAATATTATAGAGTAATGCAGGTGTGAACAGGTATCAGTTGATATTGTCCTAAAATTTGAGCCACAAGATTCAAGTATAAAAGTCTTGAGACAGGATGAAGATTGAAGATCTGAAGGGGATTTAGGAGATAAATGAAATATTGGTATCTCAGCAGTCAAGATTCTCATACTTATGCTTGTCTTTGCTATATATTGCTAGTATCTATGTAACTTTCCCTATATCCAACGTAGAAGTCCAACTCTTTTAATTTTTAGAGTTTTTTCGTCAGGATACTCGGGATCCTTCTAAACTTGATACATTTTGTTCTGTGCATATTTAAATTTGGCTATAGTCCTAGTTACCCCTCTAAACTTGGCGTTTCGACAGTCTGCTAGTAAGAATGCACATAGAATACTACTATATGAGCGCCAAGACCTTTATATATATCTTATAACAAGTTCACATTCATTGTCTCAAAAGAGTAAAATAAATGCAATGCTATTCTCTGATTGACTAAACCTAGCTCCTTGGTAAAGTTCATAAAGAAAGTCTTAGATAGTCCAAAGGATACAGGTGAAGTGAAGTCTCTAGAATTTTTGAAATATTTGATACCACCATAACACTATCAAACAATTATGTAATGAATGATTAAATTCCTTAACAAAGAAAACCAAATGATAGCTTATATATGACACCAAAGATCTTCCTTTTCTGTTTCTGGACATAATTAATAATCAGTAGCTTTAATTATTTATTTTTTGAAATCGTGTCTTGTTTCCCTTTGCCCATTAGATCTTCAAATGAAATAGAGCTACTATTGACTTTCATTTCTTAGAATTATTACAAAAAAAAAAAAAAAAACTTTATTTTTGTGGGACTTTTGTGTTCAATGATACATTTTATTTGATACCTTTCTATGTTTCTCTGAGTCCATTTTTTATGTTCTCTCTTCCCTACCCCCACCCCCCACCCCCCACACACCACCCTTATTTTGGAGGCATTCTCTTTCCCCTCCTTGGTTTTAATATTGGCAATGTTATAAGAAATTTCTTATATAGCTAGTTATAAATTCAAACAAATTAAGGGCATGGAGCTAGCTTTGGTAATATGTTCTACAATTTAATTCACATTAAGTAATTAGTACCAATTTTCCATCAAAAACCTTCTTCTCCAGTTATCATATCTTGACACTTACTCCAACTGATTAAATTGTTCGTTAGTTTTTTGTTTTTCTTTTGGAGAGTCAAATATGCCACCTTTTCCCTTTGAGTGAATTTCTGATTTTTTTAAATGATAAAATTTCCATTAATTTCAACATCTTTTTTTACATTCTATCAAGATGAATTTATCCATACCCAGTTTGATTCCCAGCAATTAAGCAAACTACTAGTGGACAGGCAAATTAAAGTGATAGACAATTTCAGATGAAGGTTTAAGAAAAACCAAGATTTGCTTCACTCCTCCAACCATGTGCAAGGAGGAGAGCTTCTTAGTCAGATGTGATTATTCTATATTATTTAAGTAAAGTATGATAGAATTACAGAATAGAAGCATAAACCTTTCACAGGACCCAAAAAGGGTGTCATTTTAATTGATTTATTAATACACAATAAAATATTTTTTACTTTCCAATAAATAAACTGCAAAAAGGTAAAGACAATAACTGGAATGTCAGCAAACCCAACATAAAATAACTCAAGAAAAGGATACTAGCAGAATATAATACTTAGAACAACCTTAATCAATGTTATCTTGGGAAATTAATTACTGTAGAAAGAAAAGAATTGGATATTCAACAAATTATTCTCATTGTCTTTTTTATCAAAAGAAGCAAAGAGACCAATAGAAAAAGACAAAAATTAAACAAAAGAAAGCACACACATGCATGGACAAAAGAAAATTAGCACAAATTTTCCTAGTAGTTATATGCTTGGCCATGTCCACCCCCTAATACTCTTTAGCTTTATAGGGTACAACATAGAACATGTCAATACAAGAATGTTGCCTAAAAGGCAAATTAAATAAAGGAGTCTTGAGAAAGGGAAATTGGGACACAAAGAAAATGAAAGGAATTGGACCACAAAAGACCAATGGAATAAAGTTCAAATACATGATTCAATTTTTGCTACCCCCAAGTAACTTGGGCTTATAGGGCATCAGACGTTACCCTTCGAAGAGGTAGGATATAAGGTGACATATTTAGGGGCTCAAAGCATTTCTTGACTCTCCCAATAAGGTATTGTCCGTTAAAACATAGTAAAAACAATTCGATTTGTGTGCAAATTAGTTGGAATTGAATTTAAAATTTTCTTTGACACAATAAGGTTTGATTTGTGGCTAGCAAATAAAAGGTTGTCTCCAATTGTTTTGGAACTGTAAACTTCTTGCGACGGGTTAAATGCGGAAGATATCATTTGGGTTTGAAGGATGAACGGATTAAAATGCCACAGTACAAGTTAATCATTTGATTCATAACTCATAAGATTGCTCATATAACCTAAGCAACCCCAGTGAAAAAGAGAGGGAATTTAAGGAGTGTCAAGGAGACTCTAGATCAAGGTTATACATTTTCCATGAAGAGTTTACAACTTGTGAAACAAAAATGAATTATCAGACCACAGTACAACATCTATCTTTTTCCACTTTAATCACTAATCGTAATGAATTGTCTTATCTAGCTAGTAATTGTTTAAACTAATTTGTAAATTAATGACAATCTTAAAGTTAAACATACTTAATTAGCTGTGATTAAAGAACTTGTCGATTCATAACATCAGCAAGCTAAGAGGCAAATTTTGAAATTTAGATGTGCCTAGACTAGAGGAATAAACCTATTGTGTAATTAATGAACTCGTGCCAATATCTAGCCCCTTGGTAAAAAAAAAAAAAAAGAAGAAATATTCCCCTAGCAATAGGTAAAGAAAGAGAATAGTGAAAATTATACTAACTCCTATGTTTGATGTAATAAAACTCGTGAAATTTATAATTATTCAAAGTGTGCGTAAATTAAGACGGACACCACCATTATAGAGTAAAAACAAAAACTATGACATATAGCTACAACATAATTATTAGTAGTGAGTAGCTAGGCCATATTATTTTTTTCTGCTTCGTTGTTAGGTAACCATGATTTGGTTTGGAAAATAAAGAAATAAAAACCTTAGAGATTAGAGTGCCGATTTCTAAAGAAATAAGTTTTGGGGTTTATTTCTTTTTTATTTTATTTTAATTTATTTTCTTTTTTTATTTTTATTTATTTATATTATTTAATTTCTTTTTTATTTTATCTAATTTCTTTGCTTTTCTAATTTATTTTTTATTTCTATTAATTAATTTATTTTTTATTTTTACTTTTAATTATTTTATTTTTTAAAATATATTTTTCTTTTTATATTATTTATAATAAATACCTCGTGAAATTTATAATTATTCAAAGTGTGCGTAAATTAAGACGTTGTGAATGCGTTGTAGAACCACCGTTACGTTGGAACTTACTTATGTGATGGTGGAATTTGATATAAGAGTATTATGTGTCAAATTTTTCTCTTTTGGATTTTATAGAGTAAAAACAAAAACTATGACATATAGCTACAACAAAATTATAGTAGTTTTATAATCAATTAAAATTAAAATATTATTAATTTGAGATACAAATATAGCTAGTAATTAAATAGCTAATTTAATATCATATTATTTTTTTTCTGCTTCGTTGTTAGGTAACCATGATTTGCTAAGTAATTATTCAAATAAGCACTATTTCATGGTAAACAACAGAAAACGCCAGACGTATAAAAGTATAACGTTTCCTAGGTAGACAATTATTTTCCAAGACGTAGAGATATATAACGTCTTACCTAAAATTTAGAATAATGCTATTATTGTTTAGGCATGCTTATCCAAAGTCAATACCAAGTTTTAATTAAATTGATGACATGCAAATCTACCAAATCAATATTTTTAACAGTTATCAACGCTTAAATATATCAAAATTTATACTAGTGCTGGTGCATCCTCAAGGAAATAAAAACAAATTTAACTCCGTTGACTTAACTATTTTCAAAAATAAAAATACATGAATAAACAAATCATATAAAGATTATACTTATGTTTTCTTTATCTCCAGTTTCATGTCTACAACCAACAAGGGTTGTGGTGGAGTGGTAAATACTCTTTCATCTTTAATCAGAGGTCCTCCTGGGTATCGAGTCGTCTTTGTTAGGCGCGTTTTACGCACCAACGTGAAACTTACGAGCGCGAATTTTGATTTAGCCGTGCCCTAGTGCAGCTACCAGACACCGGGCGAGAAGCAAAAAAAAAAATTCATATCTATAAATAAATCACTTATCAGTAAAAAAAAAAAAAAACTGAGAATGGAATTCATGATCAGTGGCTTGGATGTAAAATGAAGTGTTAAGACATGGGTGATTGTGGTAGACAAAATTCTGAAAGCGACTCCCACTATGGGCAACTCCCCTTGATGACTACAATCTCTGAATAAGCTTCTGACCTTCCCATTATAAAGAGGAAAAATAAAAAGAAAAAGAAAAAGAAAAAGTGAGAAAGTACAAACTTTGAGGTTCCCCAGTTTACATGACTCCACCAAAAGGAAAAGGAGGTTGCTTTACAAATAAACTACCTCCTACCCATTAAATATATTACTCAGTACTTGAATTGAAATTAAATAATATTTTACAGTGTCAAAACTTTTGATGTTATCAGGATTATTGCAACTTGTAATAATTCATCCATTTCAATTTATGTGGTATCATTTGATTATACATGAAATTTAAGAAATATAGATTCTTTTAAAAATTTATTGTCCAAAACAAGTTTTAGATATTTGTTTGACTATAAATTATCTCATTAAGTTAAATTATTTCTAAATATAAAAAGACAACATTTTTTTTTAAAACAGACTAAAAATAAAAGTACGCCACATAAATTGAGACAGAGAAAATAGCAAGTATTATTTTTATTGATTTATCAATTAATATTTATTGTGTATTTTTCTTAAATACAGTCAATTTGTATAAAGCTTAAATTCATATTACTATATTAAAAAAATACCTAAAATTAGGATATTACAAGAAAATAGTTCCTCCTAGGACACCAAGTAGTCAATCAAGCATAATTAAATCATACATCACAAGATATAATCGTTTGTTCAACTACATTTTGTTACTCTCTTTAATTATTTTGAAAAAATGCTTTTTTTTCAAACTTCTCTTATAGGAATTAATAGTAACAAGTAAGAAGTATTTTTTTAATTCTTAATTAGAGATCTCGAATTTAAATCCTGAGTATGGAGTTGCCTTCGTCGCAACCATACCATGGAAGTCACAATTTTGATATGTATGGTTGATGTATATTGTTTTGCTGCTAAAATGTTTGAACTTTTGCCTAAAATTGAAACATCCCTCCTCCAATAATTATACGCATGCACCCACCCCTCCCTCTAAAAAATAGCTAGTTAAATCCTTTTCTAACTTTGCCATTATATTTCTAAGTAATCAATGGTTGGTTAAAATATAAATACAGATACATATACCAGTTTGTATTAGCCTTTTTGTTTGGGAAAAACTAAGTTCTTATCGGGCGGTTAAGTTGGATATTTACACTTAACTGTTCAACTTATCGATTATCGATTCAAAACTAAAATAATTCGTTAACCTAACCAACAAGATATCACGAGTTTAGCGGTTATCGATTGGTTACTAATTGGTCAAGTCTAAAGTAAAACGTTAAAACTGCAACCAACTTCACACATGTTGAGATATTTGATTAATAAAATTTGATGCAAGCAATTAGTTCCTGCAGCATATGAAACATCCAGCTACAGAGTCCAATTTGACAAATATTATGCATCAAGCAAATAGTTCTTCCGCACGGTCATTTTTGGGACAACCATATTTCAAATCTCAACTAGAAACTAAAACACTATTAGAAGTTTAGAATATACGGGGTATAAATACAAATTTAATAAGTACTACTCCTAATTCTTAATGAGTTGACGGTTAAATCAATAAGGAAAATGAGTGATCATTAAGTCCTTAAATATAAAATTTTAAATCATTTTTCAACCAGTTAATTCATTAATCAGTTACAATAAATCTATATTGTGATTGAGTTATCCGTTATTGTTCGATTTTGAACAGCCTCAGGAGAAACCGAATGTTAATCTGTTTTCTTAGCAGTTCAAATCCAAGATTCCATGCATAGTCCCAAGGCACAAACACAAAAGCCCCTGAATTTGGAAAAGACCAGAAAGCTGACAACAAACCCCCACAGTGGTAAAACTGTAATTCTCTACTACTTCCAAGCCTGTTTCTGTCAATTGAATTCTCTCCCCATTCTTTGTTTAATCATGTCCAATCTTTGCTGCACACTTCCCACCATTTTTCTTCTTCATCTAAGCAGTGAGCAAATACCATTGTCAGCACTGAAACAAAACAGCACCACTTCAACTACTCAAACCATATAACCTTCACAAAAAGTCTTTTTATCCCCATAAAAACGCACAAACACAGTGTGTGTGTGACGTAACAAGAACTCTCTGAAAAGTTTTGATCTTTGCTTCACTATACACTCAATATTCATTTTTTCCTTAGATTCTTTCTTGGGGTTTTTCTGAAAATGGAGAAAATTGTGGTTGTTGTTAACTGTGAGCTTAAAGCTTGTGGTATTGTGTAGTTTCCTGTAAAGGGTGTACTCAGTTTTACTATCTACAGAGAAAAGTCTTAGCTTTTCTCATTTTCTTCTCTTTCACTTTCTCTCCTCTTTCTTTTTACCACTAGAATGGATTGCAGGTGTATGATAATAGTGAATTTGGATCCACAAAGGAAAAGAAGTGGTGGATTGAGAACTAAACAGGCAGGTCGTGGGTCTTGCAGGGGAAGTTAGACATTTACTGCAAAAACAGTGAAAAAGAACTGTCTTTTCTCTATTGAGACATCCATATATGTAATATTTTGCTTTGGTGTCTTTTGTGGATACATACACACACATCAAATTTGCTATGGGGTACTTGCTGAAAGAGGTTTTGAAAACTCTGTGTGGAGTAAACCAGTGGTCTTATGCTGTTTTCTGGAAGATTGGTTGCCAAAATACCAAGTGAGATTTTAATTAATGTTTCTTGCATTTATTTCTTCTATATTTTTCAAGAAAGATAAAAATGAACGTAAAAAAATGTAATCTTTTTCTTCTGGATTGAGTACAAAGTTAAGTGAGTTCTTGTTTTTAACACAATGGAGAAAAATGTCTGTACAAATTTCATATGCATTCTTTTTAAGTTTTACTTACTCTGTTATGCTTTCTTTTTTGGCTTTTTGCTGGTGATTGTTTTTCTTTGCTGAGAAATTGGAGGGAAAATAAAAGTAAGAATGGATAAAGTTAAAATTCTGACTGTCCTTTTGTTCAGAAACTGTAAATTGAGTTTCACTGATTCTATTGTGTTCAGTTCCTTTCTTCACAGTCTCCCTTGTTTGACCAAAGACAAAGCTTTCTTGATATGTATCATACTGCTGTGGTAATAGAGCTAAAGTTATTTATTCCGTTGTCGATTTCGATATGATTTGACGGCTAATAGATTTATGTGATATTGTTGCAATGTTTGTGTTCTGTAATCTGATTACTTCAGTTTTCTGTTTTTGGAATGTTGTTGCTGGTCCAGTCTGTTTTGTCTTCAAGAATCTTAGAAGAAGTTAAATAAAGTAGATTTGTTGTAATCTTATACACCCTTTCTACTGTTGTGATCTGCTGTGCACAAACATACTCATTACTGATTTTGTCAATTTTGTTTGATTATGTATGTTCCTATTATCAAACTTCTTGTCTCTTGTTCTTTAGTTTCTTACACTTTTCCAGTAACCTTGCGGAATAGGAATTCAAAGAGTTGTCACTTTCTGTGAATGCCTTTGCTGATATTTTTCAATCCTCGATTAAAGTTTTTCAAAGTACTGCAAATGAAGTGATATTTCTCTTGTGATTTTCCAGGCTTTTAATTTGGGAAGAATCTTATTATGAAACTTCAACATTCTCTAATATTCATGGAACCTCTGGAGTTGAGAATCCAGAACTAGCTTTCCAAGATTGGAGTGCTTGTTGGGTTTCTGGCGGGGTTCAAAATTCTCAGCTTCTGAATCAAGCAGGGGAGAGCTTGCATTTGCTTGTAAACAAAATGACGACGGACAATCAGTTCAATCTAGTAGGAGAAGGGTATGGCCTTTTGACCTTTTCTAAATGTAGCTTATTAATGTTTTTTATCCTAAAATGAGAGCTTGATAGAGTTACTTCATATGTTATATCCTTAATATTGCATCTCAGACTAATTGGCCGGGCTGCAGTCACGGGAAACCATCAGTGGATTCTTTCGAAGGGTTTAAGTCGAGACGCTTATCCACCAGAGGTACGTATTTTGATAATTCTCGTGCGCCAATAGTCAATTCTTTTCCTTTAGGATGCGATCTCACCGTGAAGTATATTCTGCATCCACAAGTGTATATATTTCTGCTTTCTTTATTGCATTCCAAATATGAACACTTTCCCTTGTAAAATCTGCTTGTGTGGTTAAAGAAGTATGTTTTACTAATCAACTGAATTTAGAAGCTCAGAGATCTGAAAGGTGAAGACAAGCTTAGATACTGATGCTTAACCTCTTCAATTTGGTGAAGCTAAGATGTAATGCTATTGGATTGTTTTAGTATGCTATTGGATTGATCAACTGATGCTTACTATTGCTTCCATTTCCTGTGGTCTTATTAGGTTTTGAAAGAGCTTTGTCAACAATTTTCAGCTGGCATACAGGTATAATAATCTTGATGTCATTGATATGCTATGCTGGCTCTAATTTTTTGTAACTTTATTAAATTCTTTATATATCATTGCTTTGCAGACAATTTCAGTTATTCCTGTTCTTCCTCATGGCATTGTTCAATTTGGTTCATACTTGCACGTAAGTCTTTCGCTTCTTGCCCTTTTAGAATCGTCAAAGTGAGAATGAATCTCATATGTTATCCCACTGTTACAACTTTGACCAATGTTATGTTTCTTGGTCAGCCTTCAAGCTGATTGCGCTTCGGGGATCTGTTTTTAATAAATAAATCAATAGTCAATTGAAAGTGGGCGTAATCAATTCCCTGTTCAAACTTCAAATGAAAAGGTCTTGTATGCTTTAAGGTTTGGGGAGGGGGCTAAATATGGTAAGTTGGTAAATATTTTGTTTGTTAGTGTGAATTTAATGCAGTTAGCACAATGTGATTCTATCTTTCTGTTAGTGCTAGGCCAGATGTGCCCAGGGGTTGATCATTTTGTTTGCCAGTATTTCTAACTGTGGTTAACTGGTTCAAATATTACTCAGAAGTGAAATGGTCATTTTTGTTGCCTCAGATAATGGAGAATATGGGATTTGTGGAGGATGTGAGAACGCTAATAAGTCAACTAGGATGTGTCCCCGGTGTTTTATTATCTGATGAGAATGCAACAACAGAACCTGCCCTAACTTCGAGACCAGTTTACCTTGGCAGTTCAGTCTCAACGGAATATTGTGGGAGAGCCAAAGTAGTGAACTCCACTTCAATAACCGACAAGGTTAACTCCATTCAGACTGAGGGTTTCATTGGTCAAACTTCTTCTTCTTTGGCTGATGCAACATTTCAAGGCTCCAATATCACTCAAAGTTTTGCTGACTGCCATGATGACCACTTTCACAAGAAAATTTTGCCAGAAGTGAAACCATACATGTACCTAAACAGCCAGCTGACAAATAATATGATCAAAACTGAGGTAATTCCTCCAAACCCCAACATATGGACGAAGCAACAGGCTTCGCAATACATTCGAAAGCCACCATTCTGTCAGGAATCTTCCGTTGGCTCATTAACTCTAGATAGTGGCAGCATAATGTTAACTGAACAACAGATCTCTGCTGAAAATAGTTTTGCAAAAAGCAATTTAACTCTGCCAAATGGCTTTGGAGCATCTCAGGCAAGAGCTGATCATGTTGTGATGTCCAAGTTTTATGAAAATTCTATTCTTCCATCCACTGGAGTAACTGAATTGTGCGAAGAGAGTATTGGAAATGGGCCTCCAATTGGTTCTTCTGAACTGAAGGCATCTTCTTCATATGATGTGGACCGTGTGATTAATAATCATTCTTTGGATGGGCAAGGTGCAGAATATCTGTTGGATGGGAGCAAGAGAATGGTAGAAAATGATTTGTTTCAAGCACTCGGTGTTATGTTAACACAGAATGAACAGCCAAGTTCAAGTGAGTGCATTCAAGATGTCTATAGTGAAAAACATGAATGCGGAGTGCGGAATCCCTTATTTGACAATGCATATGGAGATGTGTATGTCCAATGTCAGTCAGGGGATGACTTGTTTGATGTTTTGGGTGCTGATTTTAAGAACAGACTACTAAATGGCAGCTGGAACAATGAGCAAAACAATGAACCAGACTCAAACACAAAGGATTGGATTAAGAATAGCTCGACTTCTACAATAAGTCGGGATGCTTCTTCTACCGTCAACCAAGGAAACTCAGATAGTTGTATGTTCTCCATGACTGGTTTTGATCGTATTTTAGATACTATGGTATCAAATCGATCTGCTAAGCAGAGCCTGGATGACAATGTTTCTAGCCGTATGTCGATAACAAATTTGAGCAGCTCCTCTGCCCCTAATGCTTCATGTTCCTATGGCCGAGGTGGGGTCTCCAGTAAAATTCAGGGAGAGCAATTTGGGTCTCCCAAGACACTTTCAAAATCAGGAGCAATGAGTTCTGGTTCATTCAGATCTGACGGCTCCAAAGAAAACACAGGAATGTGTTCTCAAAGTAGTTCGATTTATGGATCAACGATCAGTTCATGGGTGGAAAGTAGTTATGACACAAAGCCGTCAAGCAGTGTTTCAACAGGTTATTCTAAAAAGCCGGACGAAATGGGCAAAACAAGTCGCAAAAGGCTTAAACCAGGAGAGAATCCTAGACCGAGGCCAAAAGATCGGCAAATGATCCAAGATCGTGTGAAGGAACTTCGAGAAATTGTGCCTAATGGGGCAAAGGTGATATACATCCTTTCAACACTTGGACTTTCTGTTTATCTTTGTTATTTTTATTTTATTATTTTCCAATTTCGTTTAATGAAAATCTTGCTCTTACTAATGCTTTTCCTTGACGGTTCATCTGATTTCAGTGTAGCATTGATGCACTGTTCGAACGCACGATCAAACACATGCTTTTCTTGCAAAGTGTCACAAAACATGCAGACAAACTAAAACAGACTGGAGAGTCAAAGGTTGGATCATAACCATTTAGCCTTATTCTCGTTATACTGAAAAAAACTGGACTTTCTTAT
Organism: Lycium ferocissimum; assembly: GCF_029784015.1. Lineage (NCBI taxonomy): Eukaryota > Viridiplantae > Streptophyta > Magnoliopsida > Solanales > Solanaceae > Lycium > Lycium ferocissimum. Next base: position 37,083,733 of record NC_081345.1, on the reverse strand, counting down.
TGATATACTGTGTTGTGATTCAGTAGTTAAATTTACGGCTGGATATCACGAAGAAAGAAAGTTTAGTTCAATAAAGTCATGAAAGAATATGATAACATAATTACACTTGGCATATTTTCTCAAGCTCTCAACTATAAAGGTCTACTAGTTTACTCAATAAGATTAAAAGGAGTTAATAAATCATACGGGAGGCCTGAATTTGATGTGAGAATTGGTCATCACCTCTGTCCTTATGTTGTGAACCCGCAGATTATCAGTAAGGAAGGAGGATTGCTTTTAAAGGATAGTCTTGAAGGCGGAGCAACATGGGCATATGAAGTAGGCTCACAGTCTATGGTCTGCCCTATTATAGTTGAGGATCTGAATCAACCTCGTCAAATGCTTGTGGAGGTTGGTGTCTATGCATCTCAAAATAATGATCCTTTTGTCCACTCTAGCATATCTGACAGGACCTCATTATTACTGGAAAATATATCTGTTGGTTCATCGTATTTTTTTGTTCTCTGCAGATGCTTTGCGAGGAACGAGGCTTATTTTTGGAAATAGCAGACATTATAAGAGGATTGGGTTTGACTATCTTGAAGGGGGTGATGGAAACAAGGAGCGACAAAATATGGGCACAATTTGCTGTAGAGGTAACTAATCAAGAATTGGGTGTAACCTGCTTCTCGTACTCACACAATTTTTGCTTGGTTGGTTGTCATTTAGCATGACTTAGAATTTTCTATCTAAAAACAGGCAAACAGAGATGTTACGAGGATGGAGATATTCATTTCACTTGTTCGCCTCTTGGAGCAAACAGCGAAAGGTGGAGCAGAACCAGCCAATGCTGGTGATTCATTCCACCAAACAGCATCGATACCTGCAACTGGTAGACCTTGTAGTTTGCTATGATCAACAGGTTACTACTGCTTCGCCCGGTAATGTTAAGAGCAAGCAAAAGATCCATGCTTGCCATGACTAACATTTACACCAAAATGATACTTCCGGTGGTTCTAACGCTAATCATCGATAATTTTTTTCTCCCATGAGCCCAGCTGTATCAGAAATTTGGAATTACCTGAAGATTTTAGCTCTATCTAGGCACTCTTTCAAGGTGGGTAGAGTATACCAATCCATCACTGGTTGTAAACTTGTAATATGCAACAATCAGACGCTATAGAATACCTCTTGTAGGATGGCTGTTGCTGCTTTGATTCTTTCCTTAAATGTGCTAATTTTTTCGGCTAGAGAAAGAAGAAAATGCTAGAATGAAGGATCATGTCATAAAATTGTGGTTTCTTGGTTTATTGTATAGGAAAGTGGAGGTGATAGAAGGGGTGTTGGTGGAATTTTATTAGCTGATCTTTGTAACTTTAATGCAATTTCTGTGTTTTGGGGCTTTCTTTTCTGATTCTGCTTCCAAACTAACTGTTGTGACCTGTCCTTTCTTTTGTACCATTTCACTCTGCTAGAAAAAAACAAGTCAACGAGATGGTTGTATTATCAAAGTTCTTTTACGTACCCCTTTTTTTTGTGTCAACTGAAAGGCAAGTTGTACACTAACAATAGATGATAAAAGCCAAAAATGATGATGATGATGACATGAAATAGAGCTCAGCTGCTTCCTACTAACTTCTTACACAGCCAAAATAAATTATTTCTTCTTTTATTTGTTTTCTTTTTCCATTTTTATGGTAAATTGCTGGCTGAGTAGATATTTCGTGCGTATCACTACAATGCAGAAGTCTGCCTATCACCCTAGCTCTTCACAGAGGCATTCAGGATTTTGATTTAATGGGCCCAATCTTTAGTCACTGAATCTATTACATTTTTGAAATTATTGATTTCAATCTATTATTATAATTTTAGTGATTTTTCACATGTATTTTTGGGGCAATTTAAATAAATAACTACCTTTTAATATTTGCTTTCAATCCGTAGCTACTTTTTGGCTATTTACAATTCGTAGCTACATTTAGGTATTTTCACTTTATTTGACTGTATTTTAGTGTATTTGAATACACTGTTCTGTTGTATCCAACCTTATCTGATGTCACATGTATTTGGATGCAACCTTAATTTTTCTGAATACATGTGTATTCAAAATGATGTATTTAAGTGCATTTAAATACATAACGAGGGCTGTGTATTTTAGTGTGTTTATATATTGATGTATCCTTTTGTTTTGGGTGTAGTTGAATGTATTCGACTATATTTGGATGTATTTCAACAAAATTTTATATGCAAAATTTCAAATACACTGTATTTATCCAAAAAATTGTATACAAACATATATATATATATATATATATATATATATATATATATAGAGAGAGAGAGAGAGAGAGAGAGAGAGAGAGAGAGAGAGAGAGAGATCATTCAAACAAACACATATAGTCAAATACATCTAGTTTGCCCCAAAATACGAAATACCAACGACTGTATTTGAATGTATTTCAACAAAAATTCAGATGCAAAATTTCAAATACATTGTATTTACTCGAAAAATTGTATACAAACATATGTACATAGATCATTCAACCAACAAAACCAGTCAAATACGTCTAGTTTGCCCCCCAAAATACAATCAGCCAACGACTGTATTTGACTATATTTCAACAAAATTTCAGATGCAAAATTTCAAATACACTCAGATCTAAGATACAACAAGGAGAAGAAGACATGAATTCCGGTATCCGTCAGATCTGATAAGCGTAACGGCAGTGGAAGAGGCAGTGGCGTTTCTCAGATCTAGTATTGTCGCCGTGGAGGAAGAAGAGGCAGAGGGGAGATGTGGCCACCATTGAAGCAACAATACGTGAGAAAGCTAACTTGGCCGGAGATCTGGTATTTGGACGGAGGAGACGGCAGCAGCCGAGTGAGAAGAGAGAGGGAAAAAGGAGAGGCACCAGAGAGAGGGAAAGGTATTTGGTCGGAGAGAGGGGGGGGGGGGGGGGGGAGGGAGAAGAGAGGAATGAGGGAGAAATAAGAGCCATAAACCTAATGTATTTTGGTATAGCTATGAATGATAATTTGCATATCACTGTAGCTACTAAATATAAATAAATTAAAAGGTAATTATTAATTACCTCTTAGAGATAGCTATGCCAAGTAATTATTCCATATTTTTATCGTATAAAAAACACTGGATTCATATGAATCTAGTAGCCTTGCTTGCTCCTAAGATCTGAGGTGAGTTCAGCCACCAGCTTTGAGTCTAAAATAAGAGCTAGTTTCCCGGAGAAACTATATGTATAAACCAAGCTCATCTCAAGGGGTAAGAAAGGACATTGTACAACATAAATGTTGTAAACTATATATTGCATCATCATCAAGTGTACTGCCTCTCATCACAAGGGGCCGAGGTACATGTTTTTGGGCGGTTCAATTGAACTCCTTCCCTCGAAAATTTCATTGTGTATACAGATAAATAAATTCCTTATGTATATTTATAAATTATTGAATCTCTTTTAACCCAAGGAAACTTTTAATCCATAGTGACAAGAAAATGGCTCCAAAATTGCTTTTGGGTGGTTGTACAATAGGTTCAAATCCCATTAGGGACACTAACATTTTCTTTCTAATCCTTTGTTAGAATTTCTGGTATCGCAACTGCTCATTATCATCACTCTACTGCAATAACATGATGATGTGCACTTTCTGTATTCTGCTCTGGCACAACTCTTTTCCTTTTCCAACTACCAGTTCTTATTCTTGCCAGGGCAAAACGATTAGTCTTCTTGAATCTTGCTAAGGTAGCAAGTTGATCAAATGATTCCGCCATATTTATCGTATAAGAAACTGTCTCTATGAGTAATGAAGCTACTGTAGCAATAGGAATGATCTCGGAAAAAATTATTTCCTCCCATGAACTATTTGCCTGGAGCAAGGACTTGAGGTTTTCAGCAGCAAGTTTTGTATTCTCAATGTGAACTTTAATGGTTAGTGGATATGTCATTGTCTTCATAGCCAACGCTAATTCTTTCAAAACGTGACCACATTCTGTACTCACCTTCATGCATGGTTCTTGAATTCTAGTTCTAATTTCCTGTTCAATCTGCAATCATTGTAGTAGATTAATTAATTAATTAGTCCTTCATGTGTTTAAGTAGGACGATACACGTGGTACAATAATAATTGGCTCTTTTATTTGTTTGATAAATTACCTGAGTTTCATAGTTGAGATAGCCATTTAGGGCATGAATTCGGTAAGCACAATCTCGAGCAATACCACCAACTTCCAAATATTGAGCCCAAGGATGGCGATACCTAAATTTCCCATGGCGAGGCTCCCATTTTGCAAAATTAGCCTGCAAAAACAAGAAGAAAAGAAATGTTAAAAGGAGAAAAGGATAACTTGTTATATTTGATAGTTATAAGTGGTTTTCTAGATTTCTGCTTCCGACAAATAAGATCAAATTTAAAGGATTGACAACTAGTAGAATCTAATTTGCAGAAACATCCAATCTATGTTGTCCCTCCTTTTAATTTGTCTTGACACAGTAGTATCAAATTGTTATGAGATGAACATGTTACATGTGCAGTCCGCGTAAATCTTTTTACACAAAAACTTATGCTAAGAAGCAGGATTAATTAATAGTGACCTTGGTGGGCATATCTTATGAATTTAACTTATATTCATCGTAAAAGAGATTTTACGCTGGAGAGATTTCAGATGTTGTAGCAGTTTACACTTAATTTTCAAATCACTAATTGTTGTGAAAAATGTTTGTATTTACTTTTAGGGATCTTACGGTTAAATAACTTGATAATTTAGAAACGAATATACTATCAATACATAAAAGTTAAAGTCGGTTTAATTTTTCTAATTATATATATAAGTGCGGTGGGGTACGAACACAGCTAACCCCGCTTGTACCAAAAGCTTTAAAAAATGTACCCGCAATGAATGCTTATACCATAAGTTATATAAATTGTACAGTTTAACCAACCACTTTTTTATCCCACGTGGACATATGTCATTTTACTGAATATTTATTCTATCCTCATGTATACACGTATGCACCTCAAATTTAATTCTCCGACACACTTATTTCCTCCGTGTACTTTTATTTGTACGTGAATGAAGTGCTCAACATTACTTTTTGAATATTTATTCTCTCCTCATGTATATACATATGCACTTCAATTTTAATTCTCTGACACATATTTATTTCCTCCGTGCACTTTTACTTGTTCATAAATGAAGTACTTAACATTAAAATTGTACACGCAATGAATGCTTGCACCAAAAGCTATATAAATTGTACACTTTAACCAACTAATTCTTTATCCACGTGGACATATGTCATAATACTGAATATTTATTCTATTCTCATACATACACGTATGCACTTCAAATTTAATTCTCCGACACATTTATTTCATAAATGAAGTACTCAACATTACTTTTTGAATATTTATTCTCTCCTCATGTATACACATATGCACTTCAATTTTAATTTTCCCTCATATTCTTACTAATTTTCTTTTTCATATCGATGAACAACTTTCATTGTCATGACAATGAGAAAAAAGTCCTACTCTTTCCATCTCAAAGACTTAATTCCATCATATGTTTTTAAACTCCATTTTTTAATTATAACTACAGTGATGGTACATAAAATACATTTTGTATATCTTACTATATATAATAACAATTAGAATGTTTTTAAAAGTTATTTTCAAAATACAAACCTTAAAGACTGACTAATTAAAATGAATAGACATGTTCGGCCCGTGCATCGCACGCGCATGTTTTGCTAGGACGGGCATGTTTTGCTAGTCCTATTATTATGGAGTATGGTATGTGTTTGTAAGAGAGCTCTTAAACTCACCAGTACTTCTTCGGAGCCTTTTGAATTAAGCACACTTTTATATCCATGAAGATCAGATGCTTTTTGTCCACTGGCTGCCCCACGTGCTGTGTTTAAGTATTCAGCGCCAAAGACTGTCAAGTTCACAAAATCCAAGATTTAATAAGTCACTTCTCTTTTTGGTTAATGATACAAATCTAATGTAAGTACAAAAGAAAGAAAAATATAGACTATACCTTCAAGGAAAGAGCCAAGCTTTTCAAGATTGGAGGAAATTTTAATGTGAAGTTCTTCACCAGCCCAAACAGGATATATGAAAATGCAAACAACTAAGGCAGTGGCAGATCCTATAAGAATTGTTGATAGCCTCGTATGTGCAATTTCTAACACTTCCTTATCGTGATAACCCGACACAGAGACCAAGGAGAATGTCAAGATAAAAATAAGGACGCCATAGTCATATCTTGCCTTCAATTTTGGAAGAAATCTCAAATATGTCACAATTGCAGCTGCATGCATCAAGTCACAAAAATAACATTAGAACATAATATGAATGAGTAATTTAAGTAAGAGCTTGTGTTATAATGAGCTTCTTTTAATTTGTTGTTGGATTACCTATCGAGAAGAGAAAAATCCCAAGTACAATAGGCTCCAATGTCTTTGACCCAGAGAAACATGCTAACCTATGAGCTCCAACAGCTAGTGAACCACCTAAAAATGTTGCAATCCCTCTATTTATAGCTCTTCCAAGGGTTGCTCCTGCAAGACAACAAAGGTCAAGAGATATAAACTTATAATCTAAAAAGAAATAGGGAAAAAAATATGGCCTGCTAGTTATAGAAGAGCCAAAAAATTAAAGTGAAATGTGTAGTAACCTAAAGTACTTTCTAATCTATATTGGGTAGTTAATATGGTCTTAAATAGAAGCCGTTCATAAAAAGTGAAATTAGAAACTTGAAACATGCATATGACTATATGATGTGTTACGTTAAAAATATATTGAAAAAAATTGATTGTAATACTGTCGGTGTATATAAGTTGAATCCGTTTCTCTTAAGGAGATTGGTGATAAGTTAGGATAAGCTTACCAACAGAAAATTCGAAGACGACGACAACAGTGAGAACAGCCCACATTGCAGAAACACCGAAGCCTTCATAGTCAAATTTAGGCTCGAAATAGTAGAACAGTGACACCAGAGTTATGGCAAATCCTACTTTCAGAGAGTGAACAATTCTTCGAGGATCTTCTTGCCCTAATTTTTTTGCATTGCTTGCCGTATCAACAACCTTAAACATGAGCTTCTTTACCAATTTGTTGAACCAAAGCCATGCACTAAGGAAACATCCACAGTCAGCTTCTTGATTTTCAACAGTCATTTTGAGTTGACTTGTTTCTACCTTTGAAGAATAAAGATTGGTTGAGACCTAATCTGAAAGTTTCCTAATGGCTTCTATTTATAGAAAAAGATGAGACATGACTAAGACTTGAGTGGGACGACAAAAGAATATATTATTAATTTAAGATCTACAGATACTTCCAGTTTTCTTTTTGGCTACAAGCTTCTAAGAACACGTTTTTGTGGGTTGTAGCACCCCGACATGATGCTACTTGGTAGTTTCAATGAGAAATAGTGAAAGTATAGATTTTACATGTGTGAAATTACTGAAAAAGAAAACTAATTATCCAAGAAGAAATATCACATTTTGAGTCTTAAGTGTTTTGTAAATATTGCTCCCTCTGCTTTAATTTATGTGTTTTATTTTCCTCTTAAATCTTCTTTATAAATAATGTCATACTTCTGTATTTACTAAACTTTTGATTCCAATGTTCTCATTCTACCACTAATGGCACTCCCTTATAGACGGTGCGAATTTATAGCTAAACTAATAAATTTATCCGCGCTTCGTGCGATCTAAAGACCTAATAATATTATTAATACAGGAATATCATAAATATATATTACATTTCAAGTTCAATCGATTGATTATTATGATATATTTTTATAATTTCTATTATGTTTTATCATTGGAAGTTTTTTTTTATTTTGTACTTCCCTACCCATTATTTTTAGAAAAAAATTGTCAATATAAAAAATAAATTTCAAATATTGTTATTTTACGCTCGAAAGTACACGACATTAAACTGTTTAAAAAATTAAAGATATAAAAAGGAATATGGTTAACAATTATTATATTCACATCGAGAAAAAGAAGGAAAAACAGATGAAGCAAATATAATTCAGCCACAAAAGTAGAAACCACAATGGGCGTGAAGCCATCATTGGTTTTTTCTTTCTTGCTTGCTCTTCCCAATCAACTAAATTTTAGAAAAAGTTTTCAAATGTTAAAAAGCGAAATTAAACACAATATCTCATGAAGTAAGTCTCAAAATATTTAATTTTGCATGAGAACATCAAAACTCTTTACCTTGTTCGCTCGCTCATAATATCTAATAATACATTGCATAAGTATTATGATCTTTTTATAATATGACTCCAAAATACACAGTGTTAAGCTATTAAATAATACAAAAAAAGAAGGTTAACAATTATTAATTCATAAGAATAAGAAGGAAGCCTCACCTGTATTGGTTTTGACGAATTGGTTTTGCCTAAAAAGCTTAGTGTATGACTGTATGTGCGTACTTATAATGAAAGTACTGGATCGAGAAAAAAGTGACAAAATTTTGAGAAGCTGGGGAAGAATATGATTTGATGAATGTAACAAAGTTTGACAAGAAGTTTTGAAAGAACTGCTAGTGTTGGGGAAAAAATTTGAGTAGGAAATTAGAAGACTGTCGTGTGTTTTGAGGAGGAAGATATAATGTTGATTTTTAGCACATTAACAATACCAATTAAAAATAATGAAGTATTAAAAAATATCGAAAGTTCAAATGAAAGACTCTTGCATCTCTCAAAAAAAAATAAAAGGAAAGAATATTGACAGAAAAAAAAAATTCAAAAATGAGCAAAAAGGTAAATATGTTTCTTGTCCTAAGAAACTAAGTTGAGTCATCTCATCTATGATTAATTTTTAGATATATTACATAGTTATTATATGGAATATATAGATAAATGTAGATTTACACTAACTATTTCTAGCTACTATTAAGTAGTATAACATAAGAATCACAAAGATATTTTTCTATCAAGCCTTTTCATATTCTTTATAGAGAAAAATAATCAAAAGAAGACAGAAGAGGAAATAATTGACTCTGAGATCTGCAAAAACCATCTTAAGGATCAATTGGCATGTTCCTTATTTCTTACTTTTCTTTCTGCTCTTTCTTTTTTTTCATAGCGTTACCTTTTATTTTTTTTCTTATCAAGAAAAAGATAAAAAAAAAAACATTTTAAAATGTCCAATTTTTTTTTTTTGGCTTATGAAGGCAAGTATAGGTTTATAAATTATTTATCTTAAAACTACAAATTTTTATATATGTTAAATGGGTCAAAATTTATATAAATTATTTTTTTGAAAATTATTTTAAGTAAAATGATTTTAAAATGCTACTCTGTATTTGGAGAAATAACTAAATGAAACACCAAAAAGGAACAAAACATAAGTTATAAAACAACTTATAATCCAATTGAATGCTCTTAAACTTCCTTTCTTTTCTCTTTGGCTTTCTTAATTTCTTTGTACAAATTGGCGTTACCTTTTTATTTCATGGTAAATATGCTTCATTCACTTTATTTCTTCTTTTTCTTTCTCTGTCTTCTTTCTTCCATCAATATCATTTAATTAATCAAGAAAATCCCTAGATAAAATTTCGTAATCATATTCTCTCTTGTTATATGCAGAGTGTGTTCTTACCATTTTAAAATGTCCAATCCTTTTTTTTTTCTATAAATTCAGTTAAAGATTGGTTGTGAAGGGCAAGAGTAGTGTCATATAAATTATACTTCATCTTAAAACTACAAATTTCACAAATAAGGAAACTGAAATTATTATTTGTTGTTAAAGGTCAAAATTTATATAAATGAGGTACAAGTTTTATGTTAGCAACAAAATAATCGTTCGAAGACCTTTTCCTCTTGTCCTTGAAAAACATTGTAAAACTTTGTGGTAGAGCCTTGTTCTTGGAGGGTACATACATACTTGTATTTGGAGAAATAACTAAATGAAAATACTAAAAATAAGGAACAAAAGATATATTTATAAATTATTCAAACTAAAACTAACTGAATGCTATACTTCCACTTACCAAAAGTTCAAAACTAAGTGAATGCTATACTTGCACATACCAAACTCATCTGAACATATTTAACGATGAGTCTACCACCGCCATTAAACTTCCTTCTTCGTCTTGATGAACTTATGTTTGCCTATTATGACATGTGGGTAAATTTACGAACGAACAATGGTCACTTATCATCACAGTATTTTTTTTTAAATAAAGTCACTTAACTATGTTTTCCAACACAAAAGTCACACCTACTGAAAAATTCAACTTCCGATGGGTAATATTTTTTTATTTTTTTATTTTTAGTCTAATAAATACAAACTCAATTAAAAAGAATCAATATGCAGATATTAAAATACCAAAGGGTGAATAAATTTGAAAAAAAAATATCACAAGGTTATTTTTTCTGATGCAAATAATAATTAACTATTACTCCGTATAATTCAATTTCCTACCATCCAACATGTTATCTTTTCAATATATATTGGAAAAAAGGGCCAATAAAATTCTCACATTATTGACTTGAGAGCCCCTAGAGAGAAGGACCGAATATTGGCTGAAGAATTGGTTTTGTTTCTTTAATATTTAAATAATTGCATTAGTTTTGGATCAGGTCAATTCTTTTTAATTGATTTTGTATCTATTAGATTAAAAATAATTAAAAAATTATATAAAATATTACCCATCGGAAGTTGGATTTTTCTGTAGGTGCGTTTTTTGTGTTAATAAGCTAAATATTTTGTGACTTTTGTGTTAGAAAATATAGTTAAATGACTTTGGTGAAAAAAAGTGATAATTATGTGACTTTTGTGTTAGAAAACATAGTGAAATGACTTTGGTGGAAAAAAGTGATAGTTATGTGACTTTTGTGTTAGAAAATATAGTTAAGCGACTTTAGTAAAAAAAAAAAAAAAGTGATAGTTAAGTGATCATTTATGAAATTTACCCTATTATGACATAAGAAGATTCTGAAGAATAGATCTCTAATCTTCACAAAGGTAGTGGGCATATTTGACAGTTGACACAAGTATATTGATCAAAAGAGGTTTATGGGTCTTCTGGTAGTACCGTATTTGTTTGAAATTTGATATTAGCTAGCAGATGAAGATGCAAAGACTTCAAGGACTGGTGAGATGGCACATGTTGCAGAGACTGTTTGGATGCATGTGATAATGTTTATTGGGTCTGATGGTTGGTTTGGTAACTTTAAATCATCAATTGGCAAGCTTTGGGTTTCGTAGCACCCTTTGAATGCTGCCGTTATGTTATTAAGTCCCACTGGTTCCATTTTTTGAGGAAGGTATTCAATGAGACGGGCTGTTAATTTTGTTGCAGAACAAAGCAATAGCCACCCCTATGGCTTATGGAGATAAATAAATAGGGAAAAAGGCAAAAAAAACAGGGAAAAAGATAAATATCATTTCGGGTCTGTGTGATGCCGTCACAGGGCCTATGTCCCGCTGATGTGGCATCACACAAACACGCGATTGATTTGCATTTTTCTATTTTTATAGAATTTTGAGTGGAGAAAATTATTTACCAGGTTTAAAATTAAAACCCCCAGAAGCACCTTTTCGCCCTAAGCACCCCCACAAACTATGGCAAGGATTTTAAACACGCTAACAGACCTCCCTGCCTCCGCCATCACTCTCCCTGCTCCTCTTCCTATTCTGCCTCTTCTTTTCTAACGTCATTCTCACCACAACTTACAAATTGTTCTCCCACCGTCCCCAACGCCCCACACAAAACACCCCCCCCCCTCCCAGGTATGGTTCTCCCCCCTTCCTAAACCACTTTTTGCTTATTTTATACTACACATATTCCATGTGTTTGTGTTTAAAATACTGGACAATCATATTCGCTCGAACGAACGAACAATTTTTGTCGTAAAACCTTTTACTCTTGGTCCCTGCAGTATTTTACATTCTATTAAATATCACACCGATTGAATAGAATTCAACAGCAAATATGGTCAAGAAAAAAAACTACTAAAAACCTGCAAATGCTAAGATAAAAATCTGCACCAAGGCGTCTTCGTTTTCGGTAAAACAAGATGGTTTTGATCGGGTTTAAAATACCACGATGGTTCCGCCAGAACACCCCGTATGTGGCCTTTAGACCAAAAGAAACCAAAAAAGCTTTTATATATATATATATATATATATTACGGGACACGCAAACCCATGGTTTCTCCATAAATATAGCTAAATGATGCACTTGTTGAATGATGAGTTTCTTCCTTCTTCTTTTTAGTGGTACACCCATATTCTAGAAGTCCTAGATCCCCCTCTGCTAGGAAATGACATCACATTCTTAAGACGACAAGATTCAAAGCCTATTCTTTGTATGCTATAAACCTTTTCGTTTAAGAACATAAGATTAAAATAAATTCTTCATATTTTTACACTTCATGTCAGTCAAAGCTTATTGAAACAGGAGATCTGATGGAGGGTGTTGGTTTTATAATTGTAATAAAGCAAGAGAAATGATGAAATCAAGTATATGTTCACATATGTGAAATTATAGACTTACTACATTTTATGGAAAGCTTTTGTTCTATTGAAGTTATTGGCCAATTATATTAATTATATATGTAGAGTGTGTTTGATATCTAATTTTTTCATGTTTGATTGATCAAAATTTTTAAAACGTATCTTCGGTGAAAAATATTTTTTTTTAATACCAAACTCCCGTAATCTTAGTTTTCAAGGAAAATATTTTCCTTCGTACCAAACACACCCATAGTCTCTATTGTTAGTAGTTTAGAGAATACTAAACTACTCAAAACAGATCGATTATAGAACTACTAACAACCCATAATCTCTTTAATGCACTTCGATTATAGGTCGATCGCAGAAAGTTACTTATGGTTTTCATATAGTTACTAAAACTTAACGTTTAAAAAGTTACCTAATTTATAGTATGAATTTTCTTTTACTACCAATACATTAAACTTAATGTATATAAATATTCTTTTACTATCAATACATTAAACTTAATCTATCCGGAAATTCAAAAAATACTTTGGGACTTCAAACTTTGAGTGCTAAAAATCATGTCATGTGTCTGCCTCAGTGGTCTTAGTTGTACAATGTAACCCTTTGGCAGTACCACGCGGTTTATAAATAAATGCATGTGTGATACAAGTTAGCTATTTGTTTCTTTCTGCACAAGAATTTATACAGTTACGGATAATTTGTCGGGAATCTCTTCTGGACTACCATGTACGATCTCCTAGAATGATTGAGCACTTAATTTTAGATATGATTTTCAATGTTGCCATGCTAAAGAAGGGAACTCAGCAAATTATTAAAAGTATCTGCAGAAGCTCCGATTAGCGTTGAATCTAAGACGAGTTATGCGAGTTCAACTAATTCCGATCAGTGTTCAATCTAAGACGCTTTATGTGAGTTCAATTGAATTTATTGCTCTTACTTAGCTCGAATTATACGCAAGATGCAAACCAAAAAAAAAAAAAAATAACAAAATCACATATATTTTGGGCCCACTGACTCTAGATATGGGCAATTCGCGAAATTCGTCTTCTTTGGGGTATGCTTTTAAATTTTTTTTTTCATGTTGAAATCTTTAAAATTTCATAAGGGAGGAGGCTTCCTTAACCCTATAGGTTTCGTGTTCGAACCCACGCGTTGTGCAAAATTTTAAAAAAAATTCGCAAGGCGTAGTTTAAATTTATTTATCTTAGGACCCGCATACTTTTGTTAAGGAATTACCAAAGTTATGCCGGACCGCATACTTATGCCTTGCTAGAAAATTTGGTACGATTTAGAGCTAAAAGTATCACCGGATCCTAAGATAACTTTGATAATTCCTTCACAAAGTTATGCAGATTTCGATGTAATCCGCATAAAAGTTTATGGATAAAGTGGATCCATGCCTACTATGTCAAAGAGTAGGATTTGACCAATTTAACGGTGCTTGGCCGGACATATTGGATGGTTAGACAAATTATTGGTTCTTGGAGAATCCTGGAGCAAGTGCATACTTCTTCTCAACCGGAAAAAGCTTGATTCGAACTAAATTCTTGCAATTATTAGGTAATCCCGAAAGAGTCGAAAATTTATGGTGTTTCAACATGCCACTCGACCAAAATATATTTCACAATGTGATTGTGCTTATGGAAAGGCTATTTGATCGTTAATAGGATCATACAATGGGGCTTGAGTGTAGAACCAATTTGTGTTATGTGCAAGTGTTGTGATGAAGAAAGTTTGCCCATTAAAAAGTATGCCCCACCGCATTTAACTTTGTGAAGGAATTATCAAAGTTATTCTCATGACCCTAAGATACTTATGCCTTGCGGCGTACTTGGCATAAGTATCAAGAATTGGGATCCGCATAACTTTGATAATTCCTTCACAAAGTTATGCCGGTCCGCATAAAAGTTTATGGATAAAGTGGATCCATGCCTACTATGTCAAAGAGTAGGATTTGACCAATTTAATGCAAATGTTGCAGCTTATGCTCGCCGTATATATTGGATGGTTAGACAAATTATTGGTTCTTGGAGAATCCAAGCGAGCAAGTGCATACTTCTTCTCAACCCGGAAAAGCTTGATTCGAACTAAATTTTGCAATTATTAGGTAATCCGAAAGAGTCAAGCGAAAATTTATGGTGTTTCAACATGCCACTCGACTAAAATATATTTCACAATGTGATTGTGCTTACATGGAAGATCACGATCGGTAATAGGATCAGATCATACAATGGGGCTTGAGTGTAGAACCAATTTGTGTTATGTGCAAGTGTTGTGATGAAGAAAGTTTGCCCATTAAAAGTATGCCCCCACCATAAGCATAACTTTGTGAAGAAATTATCAAAGTTATGTCGGGACCCGCATACTTATGCCAAGTCCTCATTGACACCAAAGGTATCATTTCGGAGGTATGAGTATGAAATCCTTCGTGAAGAGGTTCGGCATAAAATTTGTAATTCCTTAACAAAAGTATACGGTCCCGCATACACGCGATTCAACCCTTGTCTTGCGATTTTTTTTTTAATTTTTGCTTGAGCGAGGGTTCGAACTCGAACTCGCGCGAAGGGCAAAAATTAAAGACCAGCAATATGAGGGGCATAATTTAAAGACCACAAATATGAGGGGCAAAATTTAAAGACCACCCCAAAAGAAGGGCACTCCGCGCAAAAAATTCTCTAGATATTGGATTTAGTTCTAGTTCTAATAATTGTTGAGTAGGTCCCTCGGAGTGTTGTGGGGCCCACTCGTAGTTGAATAGTAAATACGCGTGCATCACCGTTCACGCGTATAAAACGCGATTTCTCGTTTAAAATCGTTCACGCGGCGCATCGTTCACGCTTGATGTATCTTGTTCACGCGGTTCAGTTGTTATCGTTCACGCGTTTTCATTCGAAGCTTATAAATAGAGTTCTAAGCTTCATTTGGAGGACACCAAGAAAATCTCGGACAATACATCCGAGTGAGAGCAAAGTGAGGTATTCCCCCCCGTGTAAGTAAGAAAATAGTCCGTGAAGAAAAATAGAGTGTGAGTGATATTGTAGTAAGGTGGGAAAAATCAAAAGAGTGTTTTTCTTTTGTGGGTGAAGGGTCTTAGGAGTATTTATACTCGTTACTACACGTTGTAAAATTCCTTACTATAGTGATATCACCGCTCCTCTGCGCCGTGGTTTTTCCCTTATTCGAAAGGGTTTCCACGTAAAACCTTGGTGTCATTATCGTCGCATTTTATTCTTGCTAATTTAACCATAAATTAGTGTTCCGCGTTTATCACTAATACCGTGAATATTATTTTTGGGGCTATTTTATTCCCAACAAGTGGTATCGTAGCCAAGGTTCTGTTCGAGTATGCTCTCGTGGTATGAATTTTGTATCTATACCGAACTTCCACATCGTAAAAGAATTACTTTGGTCTTCGAATAAAATAGTATTTGTATTTGTGATAAACGATGGAAGCCAACACTAGTAGAATGGTTACTTTAAATGGCGTAAATTATGCCATTTGGAAGGGCAAAATGGAAGATTTGCTCTATGTCAAGAATTTTCATGAACCTGTCTTTGCAAATAAAAAGCCTGATAATAAATCGATGAAGAGTGGAATTTGTTGCATCGGCGTGTTTGCGGCTTTATTAGACGTTGGGTTGACGATAACGTGTTGAACCATATTTTGGGAGACACATACTCGGACCCTTATGGGAGCATCTTGAAAGTTTGTATGCTCGGAAAACTCGGTAACAACAAGATGGTTTTTGATAAAGCAAATGTTGGGTTTAAAATACCACGATGGTTCCGCAATGACGCATCCGAATATTTTTCGTGGGATCATGAACCGAATACTCGGGATCCGCTATGGGCATTAACTTTGACGAAGAAATTCAAGGCTTGTTTCTACTTGGTTCCCTACCGTATTCTTGGGAAATTATTAGAACTTCATTATCAAATTCGCTCCGGATGGTGTGATCTCTATGGATCTTGCCAAGAGTAGCCTTTTTAAATGAAGAGATGAGAAGAAAATCTCAAGGTTCCTCCTCATCGATGTCTTGGTGACCGACACTAGGGGGAGAGGCAAGAATCGTGGTTCTCAAAATAGAGAACATCATAGAAGCAAATCCGGTAAGGTACTTAAAGATATTGAGTGCTATCATTGCGGGGAAAAAAGGGCACACAAAGAAGTTACGCCGGATTTTGAAAAAGGAGAATAGAGATAAGTGAGGAAAAAGAAAGAAGATGGCAATCGTGTTGCCGCTGTCACTACAGAAGATCTTATTACTATCCTTGATGCGGATCTGATAAATATTGCTTGTGATGAGTCAAGCTAGGTTGTGGATAGTGGTGCCGCATCTCATGTGACATCACGGAAGGAATTTTTCTCATCCTATACTCCGGGTGACTTTGGAACTTTGAGCATGGGTAATGAGACTATATCTAGGGTGGCTGGTGTTGGAACGATTTGTTTGAAAACTAGTATTAGAACTAAACTAGTTTTAAACAATGTAAAGCACGCACCCGATGTTCGTTTGCACTTGATCTCTCGTTGGTGTTTTGGATGATGAGGGATATGTCGCACCAATGGTGCTGGAAAGTGGAAGCTCACTAAGGGTTCCATGATTGTGGCTCGGGCGAAAAGCGTCGTGGTCTATACCGGACTACGGCCTCACCGTGTTGATATGGTGAATGCGGTTAGGAGAGCAATAGCTCTTCAACGTTATGGCATAAGAGGCTTAGCCACATTAGTGAGAAAGGACTAAATGTTCTAGCCAAAAAGAAATTATTGTCAAATTTCGAAAGTGCTAAATTAGAAAAGTGTGAGTACTCGCTTGGCTGGAAAACAAAATAGAGTTTCTTTCAAGTCTCATCCTCCTTCAAGAAAGACGAGTTGCTTGAGTTGGTGCATTCGTATTTACGTGGTCCAACGAAGACAAGGACTTTGGGCGGTGCACTTTACTTCGCTACCTTTATTGATGATTGCTCAAGGAAACTTTCGGGTCTACATCTTAAAGACTAAAGACCAAGTGTTGGGTGTCTTTGCCAGATTTCGTGCCCTCGCTGAAAGAGAAAAGAAAGAAGTCAAGTGTATTCGTACCGATAACGGTGGTGAATATTGTGGACCGTTTGACGAATACCGCGAGCAATAGGTATCGACACCGAAGACTCCTCCTAAGACTCCTCGGCCTTAATGGTTTAGCAGAGAGGATGAACGGGACCTTGATGGAAAGAGTTAGATGTTTGCTTTCCAAGCAAAGTTCTTGTCGAATTCCTTTGGGGTGAGGCATTGTTGACCGCCGCACATGTTATTAATCTATCCCTCGCGGTTGCTTTGCAAAGTGATGTTCCAAACAAAGTTTGGTATGGCAAGGATGTTTCCTATGACCACTTGAAAGTGTTTGGTTGCAAAGCTTTTGTACATGTGCCTAAAGATGAGAGGTCAAAATTAACTGCCAAGACAAGGCAAAGGCATCTTCATCGGTTATGGCCTTGATGAGTTTGGTTACAGGCTATATGATCCAATTGATAATAAGCTCATAAGAAGTCGTGATGTTATTTTCATGGAGGATCAAACCATTGAAGATATTAACAAAGCGGAGAAGATAAAATCTTCAAGTTCTGAAGGCTTAGTTAATCTTGATCAAGTTCCTCATACAAATGTTGATGACGTTGGTGGGCTCGATGACGATGGTGATGCCTGAATGATGTTCCGCATCAGCATGTTGATGATGATAACGATGTCGCTATTGATGAGGTAGATGCTTCTACTTATGAAGTCGTGGATGAGCCGTATATTCCACTTAGAAGGTCTACTAGACAAGATGTTCCTTCTTCCCGTTATTCACCTAATGAGTATGTATTACTCATCGACGGGGAGAACCCGAATGTTATGAGGAGGCCGTATGGAAGATGAGCACAAGGATCAATGGATTGAAGCCATGCAAGATGAGATGAAATCTCTCGTATGAGAACCATACTTATGAGTGGTGAAATTGCCTAAGGGCATGAGAGCTTTGAAAAACAAATGGGTGTTCAAAGTTAAAGCCGAAGAACACGGCAAGCCCGTATACAAAGCTAGATTGGTTGTTAAGGGATTTGGTCAAAGGAAAGGTATTGACTTTGACGAAATATTTTCTCCCGTCGTGAAAATGTCCTCCATTCGAGGGCTTCTTGGTTTGATCGCTAGTCTTGATTTGGAGATTGAGCAAATGGATGTGAAGACTGCTTTTCTTCACGGTGACTTAGAAGAGGAGATTTATATGGAACAACCTGAGGGCTTCGGGGAAAAGGTAAAGAAAATTTTGTATGCAAACTTAAGAAGAGTCTATATGGATTGAAGCAAGCTCCCAGACACTGGTACAAGAAGTTTGAGTCACATGGGGGAGCAAGGCTACGTTAAGACTTCTTCGCATCACCGTGTGTTTGTACAAAGATTTTCTCATGATGACTTTATCATCCTTCTCGCTATATGTGGATGATATGTTGATTGTAGGCAAGAATGCTTCCAGGATTGACGAGTCAAGAAACGCTTGAGTAAGTCTTTTGCAATGAAAGACTTGGGTCATGCTAAGCGTATTTTGGGCACGAGAATTACTCGTTCAAGAGATGAAAGAAAGCTTTATTTGTCACAAGAAAGGTACATAGAACGTGTACTAGAGCGCTTCAATATGAAGAATGCTAAGTGGGTTAGCACACCTCTCCCCGGTCATCCGAAACCGAGCAAAGAGACGTGTCCTACAACAACGGAGGAAAAGAGAGAATGGCCAAGATTCCTTATTCCTCTCGCCGTCGGAAGTTTGATGTATGCAATGGTATGCACTCGACCGATATTGCTCACGCAATCGGTGTTGTTAGCGAGCATTTCTCGAAAATCCAGGGAAAAGCATTGGGAAGCGTTGAAGTGGATACTCGGGTATCTAAGAGGAAGCTCGATGAATGCTTGTGTTTTGGAGGATCAAATATAATTTTGAAGGGCTATACGTATTCGATATGGCGTGTGACCTTGATAAAGTAAAATCCACTACCGGATATTTGTTTACTTTTTCAGGGGGAGCTATATCATGGCAGTCGAAGTTGCAGAAGTGTGTCGTCGTCTACAACGGAAGCAGAGTATATTGCGGCTACTGAAGCTGGCAAAGAAATGATATGGCTCAAGAGATTCCTTCAAGAACTTGGATTGCAAAGAATGGAGTATATTGTCTATCGCGCATCGCAGTGCAATAGACTTGAGCAAGAACTCGATGTACCATGCGAGAACAAAATACATTGATGTCGATATCACCGGATTCGTGATGCTACGGAGACAAAAAGATTCCGGTTGAAGAAAATCCACACGACGATGGAAATGGTGATATGATGACAAAGGCGGTCTCAAGGCAAAAGCTTGAAGTTTGTTCCAAGCTAGCCGGTATGAGCTCTCGGTGATTCACAAGAACATTCTTCCCCATGTCGTCGGGGGGAGAATTGTTGAGTAGGTCCCTCGGACATGCGGGGCCCACGCAGTTGAATAGTAAATACGCGTGGTACGTTCACGCGTATAAAACGCGCCATCGTTTGCAATCGTTCACGCGGTTCATCGTTCACGCGGTGATACTGTTCACGCGGTGTACTGTTCACGCGGTTCAGTGTTACTGTTCACGCGTTTTCTGAAGCTTATAAATAGAGTTCTAAGCTTCATTTGGAGGACACCAAGAAAATCTCAGACAATACATCTGAGTGAGAGCAAAGTGAGGTATTCCATAGACTGTAAGAAAACAGTCTGTGAAGAAAAATAGAGTGTGAGTGATATTGTAGTAAGGTGGGAAAAATCAAAAGAGTGTTTTTCTTTTGTGGGTGTAGTGGTCTTAGGAGTATTTATACTCGTTACTACACAGTGTAAAATTCCTTACTATAGTGATATCAGCTGCTCCTCTTGGCCGTGGTTTTTCCCTTATTCAGAAGGGTTTCCACGTAAAACCTTGGTGTCATTATTGCTGCATTTTATTCTTGCTAATTTAACCATAAATTAGTGTTCCGCGTTTATCACTAATACCGTGAATATTATTTTTGCGGGGCTATTTTATTCCCAACAATAATTTCCTCTGGTTTGCTTCGTAAAACCAGTATGCTTTGTAACATGTTATATATCTTTTCTAGATCTCTTTTGTGCCCTTTTTGGACTTAGTAAAATTCGTAAGATTCTTGAATCACTTCAATAAAATTCCTTCATGAGTTCATGGCACTTGTGTTTAAAGTAATTGCAATTATCTTCAAATATACAAGGAACAACAGGGTCTCAGTAGTTTCCCGTACATATTTCAACACTAGTGAATGTGCCTTCAAACAAGTAAATCTAGTACGTATAAAATAATCCACTATTTGCTTCTGATTTCCATGAGTCACTCCCAAATATAGAGCGCGTGATAATTTGTTTGAATCGATCGAGAACGGAATAAAATCACAATCACGTGGCAGATCTTATAGCACAACAATGAATACCTCATCCCAAGCATACATGTTTGGAAATTATTGGAGGTCGGTCGAGTGTATTAGTTATTGAAAATAATTTGAGTATTACATTTTTGCATTAGTAATTTGAGTGTTTGGCTGGTTGCAGCTTCTTGTTTCTGATTCTTCCTGGATAGACGCCGGAGCAGTTAATGGCGGATAAATCCTACTCCCTCCGCCCCATATTACTTGTTAAGTTTCCCGTTGTACGCCTCTTGAAAATCATAATCAATTTTTTTATTTATTAATTTATTCTAATCTCTCTTTAATAAATATGCTTCAGTATTGGTTACTTTCAAGAATATTTAATATTAAGGGCAAGATGAGATAAAGTTAACTAATTTCATTTTGATTTTGTAAAATGACAAGTATTTGGAACAAGTATTCTTAGTAATGTTGATAACTAATATGGGACGGAAGGAGTATTTTTTTGGTGGTATATGGTGGAGAATAATATCCGCATTAGTTACACGAATTTTCATATTATTTCATTTCGAATACTATCTGTAGTAACAATACATGCATGTTCGTAATAATAATGTCTTAAAGGCTAAAGCACATAAAATGACAGAAAATAGGATTACGTAGATGTTTAGTTAGTTATCTACCACTTGCTTTCTCTTATTTTTTTCTACAAATTTTAAGCATTTGACTTTAAGAAAGAGTTTAAAACACATTTTCCATGTCTAGAACATGGATGCAAGATCTATTTTCTTCATTTATCTCATACATCAAATTAACCGCCCGATCAAAGGTGCTGCTTGTTTGAAATTCTAACAATTGATAATTCTAAATTTTATTTTGATTTTTCATTATATCAAACTTTTTTTTTAATCCCATATGATAAAAAGCTCATGATCAATACTAGATTAGATAAAGTGTTGGAACATAGGCTAACGATATTACTGGGACAAATTTTTACCAACTCAAGTAATTACACAGCAGAATTTTGCGTTGCAAAACAATGAGGGCATATAACTCTCTCTATTGTTGGAATACTTCCTGAGCAGAGGGGAGGGCAAGTGAGATTTATGGAAATGTGCTTTAATGCAAATTTTAATTGGAATGATATTTCAAGCTGGCTTTTTCATGGTGTTAAAAGAACCACAGAAATGGGATGTTGGTTCAATTACACTTACTTCATAGAAAACAATTCTAATAGTCTAAATACTACATCTGAAATACTAGCAGCATTTATTGAAGACCTAGAATGAATATCTGGAAAAAGGGAGGGAAACATCTATGCTCTGGGACAACCACCCTTTCAAGATTCATCAGTGGAAGATCACATTCTTGGCAGACCAAAAACCACTAGTAAATTCCGGGTATGACTCGGTAAGGCACCTTTTCACAATACTTTTTCCAGTATTTCCCATACCTGCAGAGAAGCAAGGCTTTGTCAAACTTTCACCCTCACTAGATTTCATGGACACAGCATGCCACGAAAGGGCACATTAATAATAACTGACCACACATCTTTATAGGGTAGACCATAAGAAGCATCCAGTTGTTTATTGACATTAGAATGCTTGCACTAATCTTTTCACCGCTTTTAGTATGATCTAACTTCATACTTCTTGCTGCTTATACCCCTCACTTAACCAAAACAAGCCCATCTTATAGTAACATCTTTTATGAGGGGCCGGACAAGGAAACCTCCAATAAAGATGTCTCTTGATGCTAGTTTTCCGCTCCTATGTTGCTTGGATCCTCCAAATACATTTTTGGAAGATCCGATGTGGGTGGGCAGCATATTTTGGAGGATCCAAGCAACATTGGAGCGGAAAACTAAAAAAGCCCTTTGTCATCTCTGCCTATTGGAGAAGAGATGTATCTTTTCTTGCTTATCCTAATTTGAAGCATTGTCCACAATTCCTATACTTAAAGAGGTCAAGAAAAACAGTGGCAAGTATGACAAGGGAGAGCGCTTAAGTTCTAAAGTTTAAGAACAATAAAAATGTCCTTTTGTTTGCACACAAGGTTCTGTCTTTTGAATTGCATAAAGACCAAGCTTTTGTAAAAGAGTGAGAATAAAGGTTGAGTTATTTACTTTGACTTGCACCGTTCATCATCCCTTTTGGCTCGATCAAACAGGAGGACCGTCAGATAGATTACATAGAAGTAGGGAATGAACTGCAAGGAGGAGAAGGAATTGGTTAGATTCCAGCACCTTAGTGGACAGTTCAAAAATGAAAGAGAGGAGGCAGAATATTTTTAAATTTCTTCTTGATATGTATAATAATGTAAGATTCTGTCTATTTGGTGTACGAGAACGCTTACATGGTTGAAAAGAGCCGGCACACTCCAAAAAAATGAAGCTAGTATTTCTGGAACATAATGGAAGTGTCGCGCTAAGCCCCACCTGCAAAATGTTTGAGGTTTATATTTAATGTTGCATCTCACATATACAGTACTCTCAGGGTCGAGTGCTTTACAAATAGTTAAAGAAAAAATGAGAACAAAACGGTAAAGATGTTGTTTGAACTACACATGCTTTTTATAGCTCATTTAGCACTCCTTGAAAGCGCAATTTGGTACAGCATTTAAAGAACAAAACTGGTGGTTCAATTGACTACAGCTTGTAAACAAGAAAATTGGTGGCAGAAAGAGAATAACTATTTGGTCCTATAAAGTTAACAAGGTCGAACAAAAGGAACTGACCATCCAGATGTCAGGAGAAGGCTGGTTTTAGTCTCACCAGTGGTAGTAGTGTATGAGGCAACAATCTACAGGAAAATAGAAACCAAATCAGATATTATTGCAAACGGAAAAGAGAATTCTAAAATATTTTGACTAGAAATGGAGTTTAAATGACTTGTATATTATATTAGTGGAAGTGGAAGTAAATACAATCATGATTGAAAAACTGATTTGATAAAGAAAATATCACATTAAAGGTTAAAAGTTGAATAGCTAAATAACTTAATTTTTTGAAAATCGTGAAAGTTTGTTAGTGTGATAACATTAAAGGATGCTATCAAACACTTTGGGATGTCACAAAAATAAAAAGAGCATTATATAAGTTGGGACAGAGGGAGTAAATCATAGATGCTATCCTCCAACCTTCGATGGAGCCTTTCCCCAGACAAGGCATTTGCCATTTGTTCTGCGGAACTCTTGCCTCTGTCTGTCACAATCATAGTTTATGTATACGCAGAGAATACCAGCTACTAGAATATAAATTGCAAGCTGCGGAAAAAGAAAGAGTCAGGGCCATCACAAGCACAGAACTAACAGACTAGGGATGGTGAAAGAAGCAAGTGCACTTGTTTTTTTGTTAACCATACTGCTTGAAGAATAAAATATACTTATATTTTTAGCTTATTCAGATGCTCTATAATGCTTGTAAATTCAATGCATTCTCTACTGGATACGAATAGTTTAACCGAAAACTGTTCTTACAAATGATAATCTTGGTATAGAAAGATACTAAGTCAAAACCTTAGGTACAAATGAATCAGAAGTAACATTCAGTGGACAATGAATTAGCACCTAAATAACATATGACAGATTCTTCGGGAAGTCAAAGGTACCTGAAGTCCAAGATTTACAGGATGCTTGACAAGGTACATGCCAGGAGAAGTATATATACATGGAAGAAATACCAAGCATCCCCAGCATATGTAAAAGCCGGCTGCCAAAACAAAATTAAGATACAGAATACATTATATCTTGCATTCATGGTAGGGAAATAAGAAACCAACATAGCACAGGAGAGCAAAGGTAAGGCACTAAAAACGACAAACAAACAAACAGGACAAACAATACAAACCTCTGTCATGTGCAATATCCATGGTGTTCCAGTAGCCTGCTTCCCACCAAAAGAATTTTGTGACATATACCAACGTCACTATGGTATATACAAGCATGGAATCAGAGAGACTCCCATATTCTTCATACTGCCAAAAATTGAAATGCATACATTAAAAAATGCTGTGAACTTTCAAACTCCAAAAAATGGAATTGAATGTTAATCGAACAGGTACATATATTGACAGTAACCGAATACAGTTTGGGGCTCCTCAGATGAAAGAACAAGAAAGTACTTCAAATAATGCCTCTCCCTTTCTCTCCTGGATAGTGCTAGTACAGAAGAACCAAAAAAAAACAATTTATCTCAGAGGGCCTATTGCATTTATAAGTCTAACAACGGAACAACAACAACAATACAGTGTAATCCCACAAGTGGGGTCTGGGGCAAAGTCTAATAACGGAAAGCAAGTAAATTTATTCTTTCTCGATTGCCTCACTAAGGAAACCAAATTACTAGCCATCACCAGAGACAATAGGGCTAGCAACAACTGCAAAATATAGAATACCCTTCATTCTCACTTTCAAGGACTTCCCTTAGAGCATTTACCTGCTTTATACAGTAGGTAATAGGGAGGACTCCCCAAGATATCATGCCAAATCTGCAGTTTGTGAAGACCTTGATATCAAAGTGTTTGCCAATGCGAGGATATAGCTCCATCCCCTAAAGAGTAAATTAAGACTTGTGAGATCACTTAAAAAGGGTATTGCAGCACAAGATTCAAATCAGGCCTTTCTAGTATCACCAATTTCATTTTTCATTGAGAAAACAAAAGACAGAATAAAGTAGTCAAGACAGTAAAGTGATCTTCATGCATACTTTCAACACCAGGTTGTTTGACTTATCAAAGAAAAACAAGAAATAGTCTTCATGAATCTTATATTGCAAAAGATGCTTACCCAATAGAAATCGACTATTATGTTCCCTGATGAACCATGATCAGTGGAAGATGGTGCAACATGACCCTTGTATATGTCAACAACATGTATCAGAGAGGTATATGTATAAAGAAAAACATATTATTACTAAGGATTCTTTTGTAAGCTTACTTTTATGTATAATAAGAGACAGAAGATTAAGCTTCCAAAATTTAGTGTGGAGAGAATCTCTCCCAGATGATCATACACAATTGTAGGATTGAATATTCCAAACCTGACAAACAGGAGGCAAAAATAAGGACCAGAAGGTGATTAATTTTCTAGACTTAATTATTTGAGACGCACAGCTGTCACAACTAATATTCAAGATGGCAGTGAATCATGAACAATCAAACAAGTAGTTACATCATACATGAATACCACAAAAGAATATAAACATTTTCCTTACCATTATAGTGAAGTTGCACGTTCACAAACTATAGGGAAAGAATTGATATTTTAACTAAACAAACTAATAAATCGGACCTATACCCAAATTTATTATGTGCTACTGTGCTAGCTTCAGTTATTAGCAAAACGAAGTCATAATACTTTCCCGTGCAAAACTGCTATTCCCAAAGAAAACCAGTATCATTTTCCAAAACAGCACTCCATAGAGTCAATTTTTCAGAGTTCTAGAGCAAGTAAAAATGCCTCAGTATGTGAATGGAACTTCTTACCACCAAAGACTGAGATAGGTAATTAGTGTCACTGTATATGCTGCCATGCCATTTGCCTGTAATAAGCAAAGCATCACATTTCAAAATTTGAAGTGTATTAACTGAAAAATAATTGCAGAAAAGTCTTTTACCGTGTCAGGAAGGCAAGTTAAACTAGCCACAGTAACATTTGCAATTCAAGAATTCACATAATAAACAGACCACGGGGAAAATCTTCAGAAGAATTATCGTCAAGTACCTTATAGACAGGCTTGTGTCCAGTTGGAGATATCGGTCCTTCGACCCTTTTACCAGGCAACAAAAGCTGAAGTGCAGCCTCAAATAGAGCATAGCAAATTATTATTTTTCCCGCAACTGCAGTGGGTCTTGGCCAAATGTTAATTAGTCCTTGCAGGCCATTCTCCTTTAGGTAATTAAATGTTTGCAATACAGAACCATCGGCATGAACATTTGTATACCACCTGCATGTAACGCATCGAGTTTCCAAAATTAAATCAATCACATAGATTTCATGTCCTCATTAAGAGACTAATCAACGAAATGAGCAGGTAATAAGCTAAATCAGCAAACAAACTTCACGTCGTTCAGATCCATTTCTCAACCTTGCTTTGCACACCAACTGTAATCCTTTCACATGTCTAAATGCATAGCTTTTGTCTAAAACTAGAATCATTATCACTTCCTGGTCTCATTATTATTCTCTTATGTCTATGTAGTCAAACTAATAATGGTCTCTGGAAAGAAAGCATTGAACCATAGACAAGAAACTATTGTTTCCCCAGCACCCGAGGGTGTGACCTAACGGTCAAAGAAGTTGGAATGATCACCATTGGAACAAGGGTTCAAATTACGATAGGGGCAAAAACATTAGGTTATTTTTTCTCATTTGCGTAAGCCTTAGTGGACAGAGTTACTTAGCAGGTACCAAGGAAATGGGAACAGTGGAGGTGTGCAACTCCATTATTAAAACAAGCTGTAATTTTTCATTTAAGAAAAATCTCTTGCCTTTTGATGAGCTTTTCCTTTTTCTTTTGTCCTTGACCCAAATCACAGAAAAGTAAAACACTAAGGGTGTGTTTGGTATGGAGGTGACACTTTCCATAAAATGTTTTCCAATTTTCCCATGTTTGGTTGTTCAAAATGCTAAAACATTTTCTCTAGGAAAACAAGTTCCTTAAAAATGAGGAAGTTAGGGAAAACAAGTTCCACGAGTGACATTCAGAGTTCATTGTCTCCTCCCCACCCATCCATCCCCCAACCCTTGACCATCCCAGCCCCGCCACCCCCGAACCCCCACTCCCCACCCTATCCCAATTCCCACCCCATATTATTTTGCTAGATTACATATAAATGCTCTTGGGATAATACTTTTTTGCTTACTTACCAAACACTAGAAATAAGTAAGAAATTCACTTATTTTCCAAGAAAACATTTTCCTTCCCAGCAAACTCACCCTAAGTGAAGTTATTCAATTCAACTAAAAGGGTCACTGACAAATGAAATTAAACTCTTGCTGTATGCATTAAAATAATTCAAAAGAAGCAATCTTGATTAAACCCACAAAAGAAGAAAAAGGTACAATCTTGAGATTCTTGATACAGAGTCCCATAGTACACAAACAATTCTAATAAGATGTGTGGAAATTGATAGATTGTAGTAATAAAGAGGGAACACTTACATGAGAATAACAAAAGGGGGTACTAAAGTGAGAAGAGCAAGCATTGAAACATAGGTGATTAAAGGAGGGTGCACCAACTGACTCTCCGCCATTACTTCTTCTTCTAACTAATTCCTTTGGGTTTGTAAAACTTGAAGAACTCAAAGATATCTGCGCCACTATTAATTCTTGATTATATATCTACACAAACACACACTCACAGTCTGCTAATGGAGTCTCTGACAATTCATCGGGGTATGGTGGTGACTGTGACGTGGTTGTCCAGCTCTTCGCTGATTTCTTTGATATAAAAAATCTATTGATTCGATAATACCCCACTTGAGACGGTAGGTGCTGGTGTGCTGCAATTAAAGTATTAGGGGTCGTTTCGTCATGTATTAATTTTTGCATTAACTTATACCATGTTTAATAGTTAATAAAAAAATATTTTATTCATATATTAATTTGTGCATATTTATATTGTGTTTAGTAGCTAGTTAGGATGTAAGTTATTCATGTATAAAATTAGTACAATGTTTGGTTTGCAATTTAGAAACCCGCATAACTACTACATCTATAAGTTATGAGGGAATCTATGTATTATTTTATATAGGGTAGAAGATGGAATAACTAATGCATGAATAAAAAGTTAAAATGACACAAGATTACCCTTATCATTCCCACTTAAATAC
Organism: Lycium ferocissimum; assembly: GCF_029784015.1. NCBI lineage: Eukaryota > Viridiplantae > Streptophyta > Magnoliopsida > Solanales > Solanaceae > Lycium > Lycium ferocissimum. Next base: position 37,055,025 of record NC_081345.1, on the reverse strand, counting down.
TTTACTTTTCTAAACCATATTTTTATATAATTTTTTAATATAATTTTTATTATAATATTTTAATATTTTTTAAATAAATAATATTTTAATTTTAATTGTAGACAAATATTTTAATTTTAAGAAATATATAATATTTATTAAATTTTAATATAACAAACCAACATCCAAAGAAATAATTTATGCATAACTAAACCCTACATAACTCATACCAGCATAACTAATACCTGCATTAGTAATACCTACATTACTAATACCTGCATAACTAATACCTGCATTACTAATACCTGCATAATTAATACCTGCATTTAGGGTGTTCACGGTTTAGTTAAAAATCGATCCAAACCGAAAAACAAAACCAAACCGATATTTACTTGGGTTAGTTTTGGTTTGGTTCTGAACTTTTAAAAACCGATAATATTTAGTTTGGTTTTGGTTTTACTAAAAGTAAACCGAAGGAAAAACCCAAACCGATAATTTTTATACATAATTTTTATAATTATATATACAATTTATTATTTTTATAAATACTTTTAAATAATTTATATACTTTTTAATCAAAATTTTATTTATCTCTAATAGGATAATGAACTTTATATCTTAAGTCGATTTTAAAAAAGAAATCCATGAATTCAAACTCATTTATTCAAAGAAACAACTATATGAGATTTACCTAGATTTATTTTTTGTATTTCTTATAAACTTATTCACTTAATTAAAATCATAAATCCTAAGACATTTTCTCCATAATGCGAGAAACTGTAGCTACCACAATAAAAGGGTAATAACGGATTATAAGTTGGAAAAGGGTAGAAAATTCTCTCCTAATTGTAGGGAAAAAAAATGAAAGAGAGAAATACCGTTAATTTTCTTAAAAACATAAAAATTGACCCAACCCGACTACAGCCAAACCGATGGATGCGTATTATATTTGGTTTAGTTTTAATAATTTTAAAAACCGACTAGATTGGTTTGATTTTGGTTTTAACCCAAAACTGATCCAAATTGACCCATGAACACCCCTACCTGCATTACTAATACCCGCATAATCCTAACCAGCTACCAAACGAGGACTAAAAACTCAGCCCTATATGAGCCATGTGCGGCGCGAATCCAAATGTATTCGGGCTCCAATGTGAATATAGGGAAACCAAAAACCAAAAAACAAAAAAGTACTAAAGACTCGAACGACACATTATGGTGAGTTGGCGGCGTTAATATTTGGTCTTTGAAGTGGGGTTAATCTGCGTTGTTTGATCAGAACTTTAAGACAAGTTTATTTTTGTACGAAACCTTGGGGCTTGGACAACATGTATATTGGTTAGGATTTCACTTTTCTTTATTCACGTAAGTTAACGAGGAAATATTAACTAAACCTGGAATTAACAATACCGTCATCACTTTAGTCTTAAAATCGTTTCTCTACTATATAGAAATGGGAGTTGGGTGGGACAAACAAGGACCAACACAGCAATACATATTTGTACTCAAAGCTTTACAAATTATACACGCAATGAATGTTTGTACCAAAAGCTATATAAATTGTACACTTTAATCAATTGTTTTTTTTTAATCCCACATAAACATATGTTATAGTGCTTAATATTAATATTTATTCACTTCTCATGTATAGACATTTGCACTTCAATTTTAATTTTTCGACACATTATTTCCTCCGTGCACTTTTACTTGTTCACTTGTTCACTTTTCATGTTCTTGCTGAATATTTATTCTTTTCTCATGTATAGACGTATGCAGTTCAATTTTAATTCTCCTACATAGATTTATTTCCTCCGTGCACTTTTACTTGTTCACTTTTGACTTTTCATGTTCTTTAAGAATTAATAAATCTCACATGGACATATGCCATAATACTGAATATTTATTCTCTTTTCATGTATACATGTATGCACTTCAATTTTAATTCTTCGACACATATTTATTTCCTCCGTGCACTTTTACTTGTTAAGTTTTAACTTTTCACGTTCTTGCTGAATATTTACATATGTCATAGTACTTAATATTTATTCCCTTCTCATGTATATACGTATGCACTTCAATTTTAATTCTCCGACATATTTATTTTCTCCGTGCACTTTTATGTGTTCACTTTTGACTTTTCACGTTCTTACTGAATATTTATTCTCTTATCATGTATAGACGTATGCAGTTCAAATTTAATTCTCCTACACAAATTTATTCACTTTGACTTTTCACGTTCTTTAAGAATTAATAAATCTCATGTGGACATGTGTCATAGTACTAAATATTTATTCTCTTGAGTAAAGGGTCAAAAACACACCTAAACTATCACGTTTTTTTGTGTTTCATACCTGAACTATCCGAAGTGAGCAAAACACACCTAAACTATCACTATACAGTTAGCAAAACACACCTGGACGCTGACTAGACTAAATGTTTGACCTCACTCACCTAAAAGAGCGTGAAGCAAAATTTTATCAAAAATTTTTGGTCCATTTGGCATAGGTAACAGCTATATTTTGCTGACTCATTATTATTTTTTATTTTTAAAACTTTTCCAATTAATTCTTTAAAACCCTAAGCTCTCCCCTTTCTTCTTCATCATTTCTCAACCATTTTTCTTCATTTCTTCTTCTCCTGTGCAGAATTTTTTCATTTATTTCTTCTTCATTATATTTAAAACCCTAAATTTTTATAGAAAATCCCCAATATTTTGTGACATGAAGAACCCTAACTTTTGTTTTTAAGAAAATCAGCAACTAATATGGAATCCATGATGAAATTGAAGCTTAATGGGGGAAAGCAAGACACCATCCACAGCAGAGATGAGATCAATGTCGGAGAAGAAAAGAATATCCGGTGTGAATTTTACAAATTTTTTACAGTGACCGGTGATTTCTAATTTTACCCAAACATATTACCCCTTTAACTTTAAACCTTTTATTTATTCATGTGGAATAAACACGCACGGGGAATTATTTATCCACGTGGAGTGCCACGTGGCACTACTTTTAAACAAAAAAAAGAGAGTGTAGTACACACACCATAGTATATAAGTCCGGGTGTGTGTTTTCTTAATCGTATAGTGATAGTTTAGGTGTATTTTGCTCACTTAGGATAGTTCAGGTATGAAACACAAAAAAAATGTGATAGTTTAGGTATGTTTTTGACCCTTTACTCTATTCTCTTCTCATGTATACATGTATGCACTTCAATTTTAATTCTCTGACACATTTATTTCCTCCGTGCACTTTTACTTGTTCACTTTTGACTTTTCACGTTCTTGCTGAATATTGTTCTCTTCTCATATATACATGTATGCATTTCAATTTTAATTCTCCGACACATATTTATTTTTTTCCATGTATTTTTACTTATTTACTTTTGACTTTTCATGTTCTTTAAGAATTAATAAATGAAGTATTCCCTCCGTCCCATATTACTTGGCCATATTACTAAAAATATATGTCTATTCTATATTTTTCTTATATTTTTATATTTCTATTATATATAAACGCCCAAGGTGGACGAACACAGGAACAATAAGTTGTACAAAAACCAACTGAAATTGTACTCTAAGCAAGGACTAACATGTGTACATTTCAGATGTTGAACATTAATTCTACCTCTTGTGTGTTTACTTTTTAAGTCCTACGGGTCCGCAGTGTCTCAATTGTCCTTTCATTTCCTTCATTTGGCATATACTCCCTCTGTCTCAATTTAAAGTGTTTGCGTTTGACTAGGCACGGAGTTTAAGAAATAAAGATAGACTTTCAAATTTTGTGATTCCAAATTAAAAATATGTATAATATAATAAAATATCCTTTGAATCTTGTGATTATAAACATGACATGTAGGATATTTAAATTGTCAACTTACTAAATATAAAAAGAGGTGGACATAACCGAAATAAGACAAATTTTAACAACAATTGAAAAATTAAGGGGAAAAATAAGAGAGAAAAAAATATGAAGACTCACTAAGAAAAATAGCAGTATCCTTTGCAAAATATACAAACCACAAAGACTAACTAAATTGAGTAACCAAATTAATCATGTTGGATCCCGTGCATTCTTTTCCTAAATTACACAAGGTAGAGACAACAAACCAAACATTTTTCTAAAATAAACTAGACAAAATAATATGTATGAATCCTATAAATTATATATTAAAATGTGCGTTTCAAGAAAGATATAGGGACGACCTTTTTAAATTAGGTTAACAGAGTTGCGATTAGTATATAAGAAGATAGCATAAACAATATACAAATTAATGCAGATCTGCAGTAGATCAGCTCTACCAAAGCCCAAGCCCGACGCCAACTTAAACACGTAGTAAGTAAAGTTTTTATTTTTATTTTATGTAGTAAGTTAAGTTAATTAAAGTAATCTATGTCACGTGGTAAATCAATTACATGCCAAAATAAGATTCTCTATTTAAGATTGTCTTCGACATCCTGTTGTATATTCCCACCTTGAAGTTGTGAGGAACTTTTTTTATTTTTTAGGAAATATTTATCCTTACCCCTTGTATATTACAGTAGTGTCTTCTTTTTTATGTTAGTAAGAAATAGCAAAAAAGCTAATGTTTTAGGTATAATACTATTGTCACTTTAATTTTTTTTTTCCTAGTGGTTTTGGTTGTTTTTCATCTAATATATCCCAATTTCATTTTAAAAATCAAACTCTTTCTCCAATTTTGAACCATTAATATTCTCACTCTTCTATCTACACAATATATATTTTGCCCTTGATATTTTCTATTATCCATCTATATAATATCTTTTTATGTGATATTTTTTTTTTTTAACTTAGGTATTTTATTTACAATTTAAGTAGTTTTATATTTCATTTTAGATTTTAATAGTTCATTAAAATTATAAATATCATAATATTTTTATAAATTTATTACAATATCTATCATTAAATTTTATGGTTATTAATCTAATATTACATGTACTTAAGTATGTATATATGTATCTCTCTTTAATGCGTGCATATCTTTTCAAGAAATGAAGGAACTTTCACTGAATGTATGTGACGCTTGATAAACATTCTTCTCTCAAGTTATATGTAAGATATTAAAGGTGGCTCCTTATGTTCCTCATACCCAGCATAAGAAAAATATAGGAACTAGTCTAGCACAATTGAAAGCTCATCGAACCATCAATTTTTACTTCAGAATTAAGAACAAATTGACAACAATATATAAGGGAAGTACGTAGTAACAGATTGTAATTCCTCTACCCAACTTGTAGCAACTCAAAAGTTTACCATATTTGTTTTTTTCAGTGATCTTGTAACTGCACAAGGTGCAACACCCTGTATGTTTCCTACTTAAATAATAAGTACTATAGTATATCTGTTTATTATTCAGTTCAAATCTCCAGCTTGATCTCTTACTTCCCTGTTTCTTCATGGCTTCTGCTGAGGTTATACCAGCAGACAACCTTATTCATGGATTTTGGCACGAGGGCATGCTGAAACATGACACAGGAAGAGGCGTTCACAGCCAAGGAATTGACCCTGGTTTTCTTGATGTTCTTGAAAAATACCCTGAAAATGCAGATAGAGTTAAGAACATGTATTCTATTCTCAAAAGGGGTCCCATTTCACCCTTCATTTCTTGGCAACAAGGTCGCGCGGCTCTCATCTCTGAATTGTTATCTTTCCACATCCAAGGTCAGGATTCTTTCTTTTTCTGTATACATTTTGTTTCTTGAATTGATTTTGATTTCTACCTGTTTTAGTTGAGTATACTGCTCTAGCAATCTATGGCGTACCTCTATTGGATCCTCCAAAAATGCACTACTTTAAAGGATCCGACACGCAGCAGAATCTAGATTGTTACTTCACTGTCCCAAATTTGATGTAGTATCTTTTCTCTTTTCCTTTTTCTTTCCGGAGTTGACTAATTTTTGGAGTGAAATATCATAAAATTTCTATTTTGGAAGAGATAAAGATTTACTGGGAACTCAATGAACTATTAGAAGTTAGTATATTTTCATTTGTGAAAGGTAAAATGATAAGAGGAAGACGGATGGATTTGTTCTGAGTTGCCAGAGCATAAATAACGGAACCAATATGGTTAAACAAAATGAAATGATGGAAAATGAAAAAGGATAGCAAATCATAACCAGCTTAAAGGGTTGATTAGTTTGAAGGAACAGCAATAAAGAAAGTGGTTGATTGGTTTAGTCATAACTTATTATCTCATTTCCATCCTAATCAGTCAATCCCTAATACTGATGGACAGTAAGACACTGTAGGTGTTGGAGTCTACAGTAGGGATTTGAATCTATCATGTTTCAAAGTTCAGGCTGCTAATTTTTTTCAACGTTTGATTTGTCAGAATATGTAAATGAACTAATTGAAGCTGATAGAAATGGTGGGAAAATATTCGGTGAAAGGACATTTTTAAATCTTGGGTCATGGGATGCTGCACTTCTTGCTGCTGGCAGTACATTATCAGCTATGAAGCATATAATTGATGAACATGGGAAAATAGCTTATGCATTGGTCAGGCCACCTGGTCATCATGCACAACCTACTCAAGCTGATGGTAATTGCTTCCTTAACAATGCCGGTCTAGCTGTACAACTCGCTCTAAATGGTGGTTATAGAAAAGTTACACTACAAAAAAATGATAATTTGCGGAGGTTGAAAGTTGCAATTTGCAGAGGTTTTAGCCTCTTCTAGCAACTAGTGGAGGCTAAAACCTCCGCAAATTACAACTTTCAATTTCCTCAAATTACCCATTTTTTTGTAGTGTTGTTTTCCTCGACATTGATATTCATTACGGGAATGGAACAGCAGAAGGATTTTAACGTTCTGATAAAGTTGGTACTGTCTCACTGCATATGAATCATGGTTCTTGGGGCCCCTCTTATCCACAGGATGGAACTGTAGAAGGGCTTGGCAAAGGTGAAGGTTTCGGATATAACCTGAATATACCTTTGCCAAATGGCACTAGGGACAAAGGATATGATTATGCAATGCAACATTTAGCTGTTCCTGCAATCGAGAAATTTGAGCCTGATATGATGGTTTTGGTTGCTGGGCAGGACTCAAGTGCTGTAAGTGCATTATCTTATTGCAGTTCAGAGTTCTATTTTTTGTGATGAAGTTGAAAGGTATTTTTCAAGTGAAGTTCATTAACCAGTGCAATATCGTCTTAAAAATGTGAAGAACGCATGTTCAAACATTAAAGATAGTTGGAGATTGGTGTTAACACACGCATAAATTTCAGATATCAAAGGTTGTTCATTTTCCAAAAGTCAATCAAATGGTCATCTATTACTAGCATTAAATACTTATCTTGGCAGAATCTCAATACCAGTCAATCAAAGGTTCATCGGTTACTGGCATAAATACTTATCTTGGCAGAATGTCAATACCCTTTGAATATCATCAGCAGAAACCTCACAATCTCTAGAGGGGGAAAAAGGTCAAATCTACTCTACTTTCGACTGTTTCAAAATTATCCTTGTTATACCTTCAGTCTACCGATACTCTTACTGTTAGCAAATCATCTGCTATTTGCCCTTGACCTTAATGGACCTCTAACGTGGACTTGGAAGCTTTCAACCCTGTTAAAATCTCGACACGGAGGATTCCATTTGTCATGGAGAATGCGTCCAAATTTATCCCTTGACATGGTGGATTCCACATGTCAAAAGCTCTGAACCCCGTTATGTTAGTAACTGCAGATAACCCATCCCTTGATCAACATTACTTTTGCATTCACCTTGCTGGTCATACTTCAACTGCATTCCTTTGGCTAGAAGTATCCTTCCATCTCCCTGATGATAATTAAAGAAGTAGTTTCTAATATAGTTGATGGTGGTTAGAAGTTTCCCGTATGGCTTTTCAAGAGGGTCTATCGGAAATAGCCTCTCGACTCCACAAAGGTAGGGGCAAGGTCTGCGTACATCTTACCCTCCCCAAACCCTACTTGTGGGATTACACCGGGCATATTGTTGTTGTTGTTGGCTCTTCAATAAGGTAAGTTACTACAACATTTCAAACTCAACATAGGAATGTCAATTCCAAAAGTTTTGTACATTTAATGTTTAGTCTTTAGAGATGCACAAAATCAATTCTACTTATGTCATGGTAATAAATCTGAGTGAGCTATCATATTATGCTAACTCAAGAAACTTCTTTAACTCGACTTGCATTTCAGTTTGATCCAAATGGAAGACAATGCTCGACGATGGAGGGTTACAGAGAGATTGGGCGGACAATTCGTGGCATGGCAGACAAGTTTAGTGATGGACGGATCTTGATCATCCAAGAAGGTGGACATCATGTTACATATGCAGCCTATTGTCTGCACGCGACTCTTGAAGGCATGCTCAATGTTCCGAACCCTCTACTATCTGATCCTATTGCTTATTATCCTGAAGGCAAATCGTATCCAACCAAGGTAATTGAAGCTATCAAAATGTATCAAAAGGAGGTTGTACCATTCCTTAAAGATGCTTAGTTGGGTTCTCGTTCAGTTTGCTTATGGGCTCAAGCACATTATATGTCCCAACAACCTGTCTGAATCCGTAAATCCTCCACTGGATCTAGAACTCAGTAACAAAGATGACAACACACGGAATGACAAATCTATTTTGTATTTCATTTTGCTGGTCACTCTTTGATTAATCATTGTGTTTCTGTATTAATTACCTGATTCTTAACACATTCTTGTGCTCAATAATGTTAATTTGGAAAGTGGAAATGAAGCTACCGGATCAAAGGGAAATAAATACAAAATACCATCTATTTCTGGTGTGACAACAATAGTACATTTTCCTGAAGTGTTGCATCAAAGACAACTCAAAAATTCATCCACCAGCAAAATAGCGTATTTAGATTAACTACCTGAGGATCCTAACTTAATTTCTCCTTTAAAAGGGCACCCATAGTCAGTTTATAACGTATACACCATTAACTTGTTGGCTCTATTTCAATATCACTCTCATTGGGTAAGCTGATATGTTGGACTCTGAGAAAATAGCATTGATCGGTTAGTCTTACTGTTGTGACTTGTAGAATGTTTCAAGCTTAGCTTAGCATTACTTCACTATTCTTGTAAAAAAAAAAAAAAAAAAAAGGCTTTATTATATAATCGTTTTTAATTAGGGATTATTTTATAGACTTTCTTCTAAGTTTGGCATACTAAGACGTGTGTGTTTGGGTAATGTTTTATTGAAGTTGAAGAAAATAGTATTTAAAGTTGAAGTAACAAATGAGTAGTATTTGGTTTGGTCACGTTTGGCTTGAATTTCAAACGAAATAAAGGCTTGTGAATGAAAACCATCATTTCTCTTGAAAAAGTCCTCAAGTTTTTTTCTTTTTTAAAAAGTCGAAGTTACTATTTTCAAATAGTGGAACATAATGTAGACGTTTGGATAGTATTTGGTTAAGTTTGAAAAAAAAAAAAGTTAATTAAAATTTACAAAGAGTATTTGAAAGTTGAAATTGTATTTGAAACATAAATTTTACTTGAAAAATAGTTATAAGTTCTATAAATGATTCGTTCCTGTTTGACCATAGATTAGAAGTTGAAAATTTGAGTTTTGAAGTTGTGATTTTTGAAACTAGAAGTTGTATTTGGACATGCATTAATTTACTTGGAAAAAGTTTGAAGTTTTGTGAGTGGAATTAAAATGTCTCTCAAAAACTTATATGAGCAAGTTTTTTGAACTTTGAGTTAAAAAATTTATTATAAGATTTTATGCCCAAACAAATGTTTGAAGATAAATTTTCAAAATGTAATCCAAAATATATGGCCAAACGCAAGCTATCAATCCATTAAGCAAGTTTTATAATATTGTATTATTTTTTTACAAATATCAGTATCAGCAAATACTACTATTTTTTTTTTTTTTTGGGTTAATACTAAAATTTTGCCTAAACAAGGATAGTTCCCTCATGAATATTATATACCAGTAAAATAAACTAGAGGGAAGTAGACCGGCCAACTAACCTTGGAGTAAAAAGAAGTGAGAGTGTCAAACGAAGTGTAAAGCTCAGTTCAGCTTCTTAGACTTGTGATTTGGAACTTTCAAATTTCTCCATGGCTTCATCAAACAACCTTATTCATGTATTCTGGCATGAGGGCATGTTGAAACATGACACAGGAAAAGGTGTTTTTGATACAGGAATGGACCCTGGTTTTCTTGATGTTCTTGAAAAACACCCTGAAAATGGAGACAGAGTAAAGAACATGTTGTCTATTCTCAAAAGGGGTCCTATTTCTCCTTTCATTTCTTGGCATCAAGGACAACCTGCTCTTATCTCTCAATTGTTATCTTTCCATACCCAAGGTACCCAACTTGCACTTCCTTTCAAGATTCATTTTTGTTATGTAATTTTTTTTTGGGTTGATTTTGGTTTCTACTGTTTTAATTGAGCATATTGTTTGATTGTTACTCCACTGTCCCAAATTTGATTGTCTTTTTTTCCTTTTTCTTTCAAGAGTTGACTAATTTAAGAGTGAAATATCATAAGTTTTTGTTTTGAAGGTAGCATTAAAGATTTATTCAAAACTAAACCATAACTGTTACTCCCTCATGTTCATAATAAGTGTCCACTTAGCTTTTTTATTTTGGTTCAAAATAAGTGTCCACTTACCTAATCAAGAAGGAATTAATTATTTTCTACCAATTTACCCCTACTTAGATAAGTGAGTTTTTATTTAATCAAGAAAATTTATTAATTAGGTACTTAGTATTTTTTAAGGGTAGTTTAGTTTCTAGGAGTTAGTATTTTCTTAAGGGTTGTGCTAAAAACTAAGTGGACACTTATTTAGGAGGGAGGACTAAACGTTAGGAGATTTTTATTTCTAAAGGTTAAAATCAACATCTATGAAGGCCCAAGGTAATTTGTTTTCAACTATTGGGAAGTGAAAGCAACAATCTTTTTGGTAAAGCTTAAACTTTTAGGCATTTCTACTTAAAGGATTCCGGGTTGTGAAGAAAAATGCCCTTCAGGAAGTTGAGTTTATATGGAAATTGCTATTAGTTGATGGCAAGTGTAACCCTGTTGATGTGTGAAACTTAAGCATGTAAATGCAAATTATACTGGGACCGAGGATGTGAATTCCGTTCTAATTGGGGAAGCTGACTTTGCTCCTCATTCTAAGTGGGAAATTGAGAAAGTGTGATAATTCTTGAAGTCAAAAGATTGAACAAAGATCATTAAGGTAAGTCATCAAGGGAATTACCAGGATAAAAAAGAAGCTTGTATTGTATAGTTCCATGCCCAAATTGTCTTCTTGTGCTTAATACGACAAGTTTGAAAATATAATTAAATATCACACGGAAGACAATGGGTTTTTTCTGAGCTGCCAAAGCATGGACAGCACAATCGATATGGTTAAATTGAATGAAATTATGGAGAAGGAAGAAAGGATAGAACTCGCACATCATAACCAGCATATTAGTTGATTGTTTTGAAGGAAAAATAGGAAAAAAGCTGTTGATTGTTTTGAAGGAATTGGTAGAAGGAAAGGGTTGATTGGTTTGAAACAACAAGACTAAAATGAGAGTTGATTGTTTTGAAGGAATTGGACGAAAAAAAGGGGTTGATGGGTTTGGAGGAATAGAAAGGAAGTAAAATAGTGCAAAAAGGTAATGCATGTTGAGGTTAAATAATTTAATATTTACTTATTGTTTCTTTCCATCCTACCCAATCAATCACAAGTAATGATGGAACACACAGTAGCAGTATTCAATTTACGCTCGAATAAATAGAGACCTTGAGAAGATTTACAATTCATTATTCTGTCATGACCTGAAATCTATTCTCTTTTCAAAATTTAAGCCTCTTAGCTTTTTCATTTTTAATTTGTCAGAATATGTAAATGAACTAATTGAAGCTGATAGAAATGGCGGGAAAGAATTATGTGGAGGGACATTCTTAAATCCTGGGTCATGGGATGCTGCACTTCTTGCTGCTGGTAGTACATTATCAGCTATGAAACATATAATTGATGGACATGGGAAAATTGCTTATTCATTGGTCAGGCCACCTGGTCATCACGCACAACCTACTCAAGCTGATGGTTATTGCTTCCTTAACAATGCTGGTCTAGCTGTACAACTGGCTTTAGATGGTGGCTGTAGGAAGGTTGCTGTCCTTGACATCGATGTTCATTACGGTAATGGAACTGCAGAAGGGTTTTATCATTCTGATAAGGTTCTCACTATCTCCCTGCATATGAATCATGGTTCTTGGGGGCCTTCTCATCCACAGGGTGGAACTATAGATGAGCTTGGTGAAGGTGAAGGTTTTGGGTATAACCTGAATATACCTTTGCCAAATGGAACTGGGGACAAAGGGTATGGTTATGCCATGCGACACTTAGTTGTTCCTGCAATCGAGAAATTTGAGCCTGATATGATGGTTTTAGTTGTTGGGCAGGACTCAAGTGCTGTAAGTGCATTATCTTATTGCAGTTCAGAGTTTTGTGTATTGTGATGGATGTTGAAAGGTATTTCTGAAATGAAGTTCATTAATCAATACAATATAATCTTAAAAATGTGAATAAGGCATATTCATACATGAAAGATAGTTGTAGATTGGTGATTGGTGTTAACACACACATATACTTCTGATAATCATAATGCAATATCGAAATGAAAGATAGTTGTAGATTTGTCATTTGTGTTAAAACTCATGCTTCTGATAATATTTAAGCTATAACATTTGCAGATTAAATTCCATAGATCAAATTTTGTTTATTTGCCGATTAGTCAATCAAATTTCATTTGTTACTGGCATAGAAGCTTGTTTTGGCAGAATTTCAAGATTTGAGGCTGCATGCAACAAAGAATGATTTTAAAACCTAAAATGTAAGCATATATTCTGCTGGCCCAGAAAATAAACTTAGCAGAGTGATACACTTCTTTTTGGTCCTTGTTACAAATGATATTCACCTACTGAAAGCACTTTCGCCATGGGTTATCCTTATGTTTCTGTCATGTTCTATATTACATGGTTTAGATCTGAAGTCGTTTGATTGATATTTCTCCTAAAAGTGCTCATCCATACTTCCTCAGGAATAGGGGACTGGGGTAGTAGGTAGTTAAAGGTTCCTTAACCTCAATTACACAATCACTCTACTTAGATGCCTAGATCTGCAAATTTGCTGTGTCACCACTCATTTTGACAAAGTCAAATTTTGTTTGAATCCGACTATTCTTCTTCTTATAAATCTTTAGGCTTAAGTAACTAAAACGCCCCCGAACTTGGCACGAATTGCAACTTTCGTCCCCAAACTATTACTGCACTTTAAGACACCCCTAGACTTGGCAAAATGGGTTTTAATTAATCCCCGAGCTGCCACATGGCATAGTGAGTGTAGTCACACGCCAAGAGGCGCGTGACAAGTGCCACATCAGCATTAAAACGGTAAAATTTCAATTTTGACATTTCCCTTTACATTTCCTTCAATTCCAACGGCTAAACATCAGCCCTTCTTCTTATTTAACCCCTCCCCCATTAAAATACACCATAACTTGAATTTCAAGCTTTTTGTTCTCCTTCTTTTCTAATTGTGTCCATGACAGTGAGTTTGTGGTAATTAAGTTATATCCCAAAGAAATTAACAAATCAATATTCTGCAGTCGTGTGGATCCTCGTATATATACTTCAAAACCTAACAATAAATTGTTCGAATTAAGCGAATAGTAGTTAGTATCTCACGTTAATGACAATGGGTTCGTGCCTCTCGTGGTGTTTAACAATTAACATATCGCTATACAATGCAACCCATAATTAGTTTGGAATGACAAATACATATATATGCTTAAGGCAAAGTCCGCCCATAAGGCATAAGTATGCCCCCATCGGCATAAGTTTGATAATTCGTTAACAAATTTATGCCGATGGGGGCATACTTTTAATGGGCAAACTTGTATCTTTGGACCAATAACTTTGTGAAGGAATTATCAAAGTTATGCGGACCCGCATAACTAAACATAACTAAAAGTCTAAGCCTCTCGGCGACTTTTAGTTAAACACAACTAAAAGTCCGGATCCGGCATAACTAAATATAACTAAAAGTCCGCCCTCTCCAAAGATATTCAAACTTGCATTTCTAAGAAAGTATGCCTCGGATCGAGCTTGCATTTTAATCTTCTTATGCAGATATTGTTCCAACTCACATGCTTAATCTCGGTTTACAAATTAACAACAATTAACATAAGTATGAATTCGGCTTGAGACAAGCAACCCAAGCGATATGTCCAACTTAACGGAATATAGAGTACTAGATTTTTTCGAATCGAGCTATTAAATTTAAAGTAACCATAAAACTTTGCGTCCATGACGATGAGTTTGTGGTAATTAAGTTATATCCCAAAGAAATTAACAAATCAATATTCTCAAGATTCGTGTGGATCCTCGTATATATACTTCAAAACCTAACAATAAATTGTTCGAATTAAGCGAATAGTAGTTAGTATCTCACGTTAATGACAACGGGTTCGTATATATCTGTGGTGTTTAACAATTAACATATCGCTATACAATGCAACCCATAATTAGTTTGGAATGACAAATACATATATATGCTTCAAGGAAGTTCGCATAAGGCATAAGATGCCCTACCGGCATAAGTTTGATAATTCGTTAACAAATTTATGCGATGGGGGGGCATACTATAGGTAAACTTGTCTTTGGACTTGCAAAGATAACTTTTGTGAAGGAATTATCAAAGGATAAGATAACTAAACATAACTAAAAAATTAAGTCCGGCAGACTTTTAGTTAAACACAACTAAAAGTCCGATCCGGCATAACTAAATATAACTAAAAGTCGCCCTCCAAAGATATTCAGCTTGCATTTCTAAGAAAGTATGCCTCGATCGAGCTTGCATTTTAAAGATATCCAACTCACATGCTTAATCTCGTTTACAAATTAACAACAATTAACATAAGTATGAATTCAAATTTCGAGACAAGCAACCCAAGCGATATGTCCAACTTAACGGAATATGAGTACTAGATTTTTCGAATCCGAGCTATTAAATTTAAAGTAACCATAAAACTTTGCGTCCATGACGTTGAGTTTGTGGTAATTAAGTTATATCCCAAAGAAATTAACAAATCAATATTCTGCGTATTCGTGTGGATCCTCGTATATATACTTCAAAACCTAACAATAAATTGTTCGAATTAAGCGAATAGTAGTTAGTATCTCACGTTAATGACAATGGGTTCGTGCCTCGTGGTGTTTAACAATTAACATCGCTATACAACGCAACCCATAATTAGTTTGGAATGACAAATACATATATATGCTTCAAGGCAAAGTCCGCCCATAAGGCGTAAGTATGCCCCCATCGGCATAAGTTTGATAATTCGTTAACAAATTTATGCCGACGGGGGCATACTTTTAACGGGCAAACTTGTATCGGACCCGCATAACTTTGTGAAGGAATTATCAAAGTTATGCGGACCCGCATAACTAAACATAACTAAAAGTCGCCCCTCCGGCAGATTTTTAGTTAAACACAACTAAAAGTCTCCGGATCCGGAGATAAAACTTTGCGTTTGTGAGTTTGTGGTAATTAAGTTATATCCCAAAGAGTTGGAGTGGTCAAAAACATTGAAGATTTGTCTATGTATTAGTGTCCTATGTAATTTTATGTTTTTTCTTGGTTCGGTAGTAGTACTAATTAGGTTGAAGTGAAGTTGTACTTAGATGATTAACAATGGTTGTAGTACTAATTAGGTTGAAGTGAAGTTCTATTTAGATGATTCACAATGTAATCTAATTTTGGTTAGCATATTGAATATGATTATGATGACTTTGTGAAGCAATACGTTATACCATCTGGTTAGTAATGGTTAGCCTATTCAACATGTTAACACTAACAAAGGGAGACGGAGAGTTTTTGAGGGTGAGGTTCAAATGGACGCTTCTAGAGACTGAGAGGGGGTTTAATTAAACGTGGGTCGGGTCGGGTTATTTACCCGGTTCTAATTTATTATGTGGCATGAATATATTACACGTGGATGGCCACATAAGCGTTTTAATCCAGCTGGACCCGCGAGTGATATACACTCGCTCCGGGTCATGAGCTCGGGGATTAATTAAAACCCATTTTGCCAAGTCTAGGGGTGTCTTAAAGTGCAGTAATAGTTTGGGGACGAAAGTTGCAATTCGTGCCAAGTTCGGGGGCGTTTTAGTTACTTAAGCCAAATCTTTAAGACTGTCATGTCAAATTCTGGTTTATCAGTGGCAAAACTCCTTAATCAAGATCAAATGTCTTTTTGCGTTGCTATTAGAATGTCACTCTTTCTTTTTGGGAACTATAGTTTACTAAATAATTAATGCTAACTTTTATGATTTTTTCTCTTCTTTTTTTTTTTTTTTTTTTTCCTTCCCTCTTTTAAGTTTTTGACTTGGGCTTTCTTTTGTCTAATTTTACTGTAAACTTGGGCAAGAACTTGTGTTATGGTACTTCCAAATTAATCTGTTGCCTCTTCTTGCCTTCGAATGCATATTCAAAAATATTTAGAATCCAATGTTTACTCAGAAATAACCATGAAATAGGTATGCAGATTATGATTTATGTTCATAGTGTGGAAATAGTCTGGCTTTTTTAGCCACCCTGAGGTGGAGCATACAGGCTACAGCTATGGAGAAACCCATCAATTGTGCATAAACATTTTAGCTATGTTTTTTAGCAAGGTGAATAGTCAACTAGTTCATTTTAATGGTTTAAGATAACTAGTCTTTCGTAGGTTTTGTTGTGGTTTGAATCTGTTAGGTGGCTGGAGGACATTCTATAAGGATGTGTCATTAAATTTTCTTTCGTTCCAGTCTCATAACTACAAGGACCTTGCCTCTAAAGCTTCAGTATTCTTCTGACCTCTCTCAGCCATGTGTACTATTAGTGACATTGATAAGCAACTTCATCTTACAAGTACCATCGAAAGATGAAGGAAAATATGGAAAAAGAACATATATTTTGAAATAGAAAAGGATAGTTCTGCATTTTTTCCAGAGGGTTACGTAGATTTCCATTTGCTTTCAGTTTTTGTTTTCACATTATCGAAGTACTTCGACATCAACTTAGAAGCACTGTCACTAAGTATATAAGTTAAGAATAGGAAGATAACTATCTTTCAACACTGGGGGATAGGAGGGACGGTCTCTGCATTTTATGACAAACTAGAGGGAAGCTGAGCATATTTGTGCTTCTTTTTTTTTTTTTTTTTTTTTTATGCTTTTCTTGATATGAAGAAATCTTGATGTGTTACAGTTTTCCCATATAGATCTTCAAGAAGGTAAATTACTACAGACAACATGTCAAACTGAAGATTGGAAAGTCAGCTCCTAAAGTTTTATCCATTTATGTTTATCCTCTTTAGAGATGCAAATAGTCAATTCTAGTTATGTCATGGTAATTAATCTGAGTGAGTGGTGGATAATTTAGTTCATTGAGTTATCATATTATGCTAACTGAAGAAACTTCTTCAACTCGGGTTGCATTTCAGTTTGATCCAAATGGAAGACAATGCTTGACGATGGAGGGTTACAGAGAGATTGGGCGGACAATTCGTGCCCTGGCAGACAAGTATAGCAGTGGGCGGGTCTTGATCGTCCAAGAAGGTGGATACCATGTTACATATTCAGCCTATTGTCTGCATGCGACTCTTGAAGGCGTGCTCAATGTTTCAGAGCCTCTATTATCTGATCCTATTGCTTATTATCCTGAAGATGAATCATTTCCAACCAAGGTAATTGAAGCTATCAAAAAGTATCAGAAGGAGGTTGTACCATTTCTTAAAGATGCTTAGTTGGGATCGCCTTCGTTTCGCTTATGAGCTCAAGCACTTTATGTGTCCCAACAACTTCCTGCTTACTCTTTGATCAGTGATTGTATTTCTGTATTTATACCTGATTCTCAACACAATCTTGTTCTCAAGGATGTTAAGGTGTAAACGAAGCCCTTAGATCAACGGGGAGTTGATGCAAGAATTCATCTACCAGCAAAATAGCTTATTTAAATCAACTATGTGGGAGTCCTTAGTTATTTTCTCCTTTAAAAGGTTATCCATATTTTATTGGTTCTATTTCAACATCACTCTCATTTTGTAATTTGATAATCTTTTCAATCTTCAAGCCTCTGGTTTTTGTAAGCTGATCTGTTTATGGTTTAGACATATGCAGGTGGCGTGCTGTCACACCCCAGTCCCGATGGGGCATGATGGGCACCCGACCCTTACTTAGAGTCGAGCGAACCCACTGGCTCTCGTTATACTCATAGTCTCATTGGGCCCTTAAGTCATGGAATGAAATGCATGATGAAAGTTTTTCAGAAAAACATTCTTTCCGTCTTTATCAAATCAAGTAAGATCTGTGATCATATGAAATCTGTAAAGTAATGCATGATAATCCTTCGGCTTACAGGGCCGCTTGCAAGACTGGCATACTATATGCATGACTCTGTCTGCAAAGTCTCTAACATAAATCATTATACCATGACATGGATACTCTGACTCGGCAACGCTCCGGAAAGAAATGGAGCTCGCCAATCCAGCTGGAACATCTTCTAGCCATATCCTCTACTCGTCTGTATACACACACGTGGCATGAAACGCAAGCCGTCCACAAGAAGGGACGTCACATACGAATAATGTACCGAGTATATAAGGCATGAATAATATCATAATATAGATATGAAATGTAACAATGAGTAAGAGACTTTGAACATCTGGATGCCTCATAAGGCGGATGTCATGCATGCTTAGCCTTTTTTTAAAAACATTTCATACATATACATAGTAACATGCCCGGCCATGAAGGCTCGGTGTGAAAGTAACATGCCCGGCCATTTAAGGCTCGGTGTGATATATAAGTAGTATCATGCCCGGCCATTTAAGGCTCGGTGTTATCATCATTAGCTTTGCGTCCGTGCCTCCCGCGTCCGGGCAATATCATAACATGCCCACCGCGGTGGTGTGCACATCTACGTGCTCGCCCGGCCGACTATAGCGCGCGCGCGGTGTGAGAAAATACATACATATATATAAAGCATGCATAAGAGCCCAATCAAAACCCACAATCAGTATCGGAGTGACGTAAGGTCGGTAGCCTCCGATCATATTATGGATTAATCGTGGTCGCTTTGTCTCACTTTGGAGGAACAATTAATTTAAGGTGAGACTATCAACGGAGAATAGAACTAAGAGAAAACGTAGAATAAGACCATAAATCTCATAGGGCATCAAGTCATGTACTTTTGGAATCTTAAAAGAAATAGTCATCTTCCATGAACAAAATTGAGACATCAAGAAATGGTTCAACGTTCTCATATTGTCATCATAATAATATATAGCTCGTGTACATGGAAATCTCTTCGTGAATAAAATTATCTCATAATAACATGAAATCCGTATGCCTTGGAGCTTGGATAAATAAATCCCTCATGATCATCATCATGGTTATCATATAAGAAATTATTCAATTCTACCATCATAGAAACTTTAAAAGTCATGAATCTCTAACATTCTTGGAAATGAGAGTTTTCATGGAATTCAAGCATAGTTTGGTAAGAAAAGAATCATGCATTTGGGAGCTCAATAACATCATAAGGATCGCGAGATTCGTGGATTTCTAGCATTTGCGGAAACAATGATATTATGGTACGACATAAAGGTTTATAACGAAAGGATCATGCCTTTAGAAAGAAGGGGACTAGCCTTAACATACCTGGAAGACAAATTCTCGACTTCCAACTTATTTCCTGTCTTGCAACTCGCTTAAGAATTATTCGTAGCCTCGTAATCTACATATAGAACCATTCATAATATCGTTAGGATCATCGTCATACGCTCGTCTTAAACACTTAATGAAAGTCCTTTTAGATTCTGTCGAAATTCGGGCAGCATTTCCCCTGTTTATGTGCCTAGCCCGAAATTCCAATTCAACAACCAACAACATCAACAACAATACCAATAGTAATAACATCATTTCCAACACCAACATATGCCATAAAACAGCCCACACACTGTTTCTAAATTTTCCAATCAACCATCTTGGGATACGACTAATTAATAACTTTATTTCCGTAAGGAAGTCGAAATTAATACTAACAACATCAATAACAACATCTCCAACATCCTACAAGATAATTATATGTATTTTCATCCAAATTTCTCTTCAACCCTCAATCCATAATCCAACAACATCAACACAACAACTATAATCTTTATTCTTTCAAATATTCCTTAATCAAACTTGATAAAGAGAGGGATTTGATGATTCATACCTTGTTTTTATGAAGGTAGTAAAATCTTCATCATTTTCTTGTCCCCAAGATAACTCCAACACCAAATGAAATTATAATCGCGTGCCCGGACCTCTTGGTACTTCGTTACTTGAAATTTTTTCTGGAAATTTTTGGATGAAAAAGTGAGGTTTTAACCCTTTATATAGGGGCTGAGTCGGCGTCACTGTAGCTACAGTACCGTAGCAGTACTGTAGCGGTACTGTAGCAGCTCTGTTGCAGTTTTGTTTCTGCTTCATCAGCTCAGCTTGTAACGTCTATAATTCTCTACTCGGATGTCCTATCAACGAGCGGTTTATTGCATTACAAACTAGACTCGACGAGCTTCATTTTAGAATTTTGAAACACCTTAAAACTCCATATATACTAGGAGATATGCACCTCCAAAGTTGACTAAAAATCCGTCCAGCATTTCTCAAATTTTCGTCGAACTTATTTCTCTTCAATTTATTCGACCTCGAAATATTCCGAAACTCTCCATACATGGTATTTGTCACTCATTATACTAAAAATGGTCATGTTCTCGTGTTCCAAAATACTCTTTCCCGATTACGACTTACGAGATCGTAATTCATCCTTTTACTTCGTTGTTACGTACTTTCCATGGCTTGTGCCTTTCAAAACATCATGGGACGTCTCCGACACTCCATTACTCCGGTGAGGTACATGTCATACTCATGCTCTGAAAATGCGGGGTATAACACGTGCGGGGCGGGGCGGGTCGGGTTGAAATAAAATAAGCAAGTAATTCCCCATGGAAATATCACAGGTAAATCCGTAGGGAATATTATGCAAAAAAATTAATTATATTTTAAATTGTTTCATTTTTTAAGGTTCTTAATTTGATCTATCCAACTTTAATAGTTCTGTGGAATATAATACTTTTTTCATTTTTATATTATACAATTAGTTTAGTCTTCCCTAATTTGCCCTCATAAAATAGTTAGAAGAAAGGTTTTTTATGGTTTTGCAAAAAAATGAAGAGATTAGGGTGTAAATCGTTAAAAAAATAAAATATAGAATATGGTGTAAATCATAAAAGAGTCCATATGTTAGGAATGCAAATCACAAAGAACTCAATTATGGATGATAATAATCTTAGTATGTATACACATAGTATCAAAATTAAAGGCCTTTTGTCATTTCTTACAAAGGGATTTTTTTTTTTTGGGAGCGTGTCTTATAAATAATCAATGTTTTCATCAAGACTTGACATTAATCTATAATATTGTTTCTACATAAGCATGGCTAACAAGGGAGTTTCAGCTCTTCTTTTCGCGTTATTCCTACTTATAGGTAATTTGATATGAGTTTTCTTATAAATAATTTCTTTTCTCAATGTTTTAAGCTGATTATGTCCGAGAAATGTAAAATTTATGCACAACATACAAACACTCGAAAATCATTTAATAGTAATTTGCAATAGATTTATTGATAATTTTATTTATGTGTAAGTTCTTCACATTGTTTCAATAAAAAATGTGTTATTATGAATCTTGCAATAGTAAGTGGCAGAAGCGGAGTCACGATTTGAGCTTTATCGTTCTTTTAAAGTTTAGAAGAACGACATCATGCGTCAGTAATTGGATCCTAAGTTTAATTTTTGTGTATATTTTCTGTAAAGATTACGCTTAGCTTGGTAAATGTAAACCTGGTGAAGATGATAATAGAGACAAAAATAGCAAATTTTATGTATTTTGCTCCTTTTACTCATGTGTTAAATGGGGCACTTGCAGACGAAAACACATGTCTATCATTGCAATTGTTAGCATCTTCCTTTTAACATATAAAAATTAAATGATAGAAATCAATGATCTAATTTAGTAAAATTTCTATTTGGTTAAATTATAATTTATGTTTTAATTTGATGTATGCGTAATAAAAAAAACGGTTGATCGATGTTATTTACTTTTATTCATTGGCAACCGAAGCTAGACATCTAGTTTCACAAAAATCGAATGAAAAATTGGACCTTTTCCCATTAAATCTATTAGATGCCGAATTGAAGAAGCTAATAGTTGGTATATATTCATACAAATTAATATGTGACAATAAGGTCACCAAGAAAAATCACAAAACAAACCTTTAAATGCAAACTCGAAGGAGCTTATTTAATGTAGATTATATCAAGTTACTCAGAATGCGTGAAGTAGCCGTGATCGGTGGAGTTACTTACAAATGGTCTAACTTACAAGCTATAATAATGGTCTAACTTACAAGCTATACAAATGGTCTAACTTACAAGATATAATAATGAATTCCCTACTCTATTTCCCAGGGCTAGAGTTTTATAGCCTGTTTGACCAAGCTTATTTTTCTTCAAAAGTGCTTATTTTTCTCAAAAAATGCTTATTTTAAAAATGATTTGTTTAGCCAAGCTTTTGAGAGAAAATAAGTGCTTTTGGAGAGTAGCAGAAGTAGTTTTTCAAAAGCTAAAAAAAAAATAGTTTTTACCAGAAGCATTTTTTTTTAAATCGCTTTTGAAAAAAATACACTTAGAAGCACTTTTAAAAGTTGGTCAAGCACTAATTGTTGCTCAAAAGTGTCTTTTAAATTAATTGATCAAGCACAAACTGTTTCTCATCAAAAGTATTTTTTTAAAAGTACTTTTCAAAATAAGCTGATTTTAGAAGTTTGGCCAAACATGCTATTATTCAAAATATATACTTGGTGTGTTCACTTTTAAATTTTTTAATAATTTAATATGTAATATATTTAAAATTATGAATTCAGATTTTAATATGTTTTTATAGTTTTAGTAATTTTCCTCACACTTTCACAAGCACACACGACATGCATATAGGCTCTCAGTCGCAAAAAATATTGTCTAAATTGAACTAGTTTAACAATTAACACATATTCTAATTTGCCTCTGCTGATTGCGTTTCAAAAAGAAGAAAACATGAAAGCATTTGAATAAAGAATACATTACTTTGATAAAAGTATTTTGGTCTAAGAAAAGAAATACACACACACACTCAAAATGGGGTTCACTTTTTAAATTTTTTTATTTTGCACTCAAGTGATATCTTCATAATTTCTTGTATTCAATAACAATTTCTCTAGACAACCTAAAAAGATTTCCTTGTATGTCAACTTTATAAATGTTTTAAAGTAAATTAACTTAATCTCCTTGGCGTTTAGCTTTTTTGAGAAACATTATACATTTATTTTCTCTTCTTAAGGTTTTCTTTCAGCTAACTTCAAGCAATTATGATTTAAGCAATATTTTCCTTAGAGTTCAAATTTTGATATACTCTAATCCTTCTTTTTAGTGTAGTACTCTATAATTGCTATCATAAAGGTTTTACCTTAACTTGTGGTTTTTGTATATTGATATTTTATTTCTAATCCATATAATTAAGGGTCAATTTTGACCTTTCGAAAATCCTGCAACAATTGGCTTATTGACTTTGAAGTCAAGTGAGTTCATGTATTCCACTCAAAAACTGAAATTATTGTTTCTCAAATTCAAAAGGTGAAAGAGATTAAGTTGAATTTACTGTTTAATCCTTTGTAAATTTTTTAATTCTTTACTATTAGTATTGCTAGGAAAAATAGTGATTTTAGTCCTCAAGTTAGAACTTAATTCCATTTTTGGTCCCTGTATTAATCGCCTTACCATATAACCTTCAATTAAACTGATTGTGTAGGTTTAGTCCCTAAGCTAACGGTAGCTATGTAAGGGGTGCAAATCGTGGAATAGTTAGAAGAATTTTTATTATGGTTTCGCAAGAAAATAAAGAGATTAGGGTGTAAATTGTAAAAAGCAAAAAGAATAGGGTGTAAATCATAAAAGAGTACCTTTGTAAGGGGTGCAAATCGCAAAAAACTCAGTTATGGATGATAATAATCTTAGTACAGATACGTACAATATCAAAATTAAAGACCTTTTGCCATTTTTACATTATAAATAATCAATATTTTTATCAAGATTGGCATTAATCCATAATATTGTTTCTACAAAAGCATGGCTAACAAGGGAGTTCCGGTTCTTCGTTTTGCGTTTTTTCTACTTCTTATAGGTAAATTGATATGAATTTTATTTTAAATAATTTCTTTCCTCAATGTTTTAAGTTGGTTATGTATGAGAAATGTAAAATTTTATGCACTAACATACAGAGACTCGAAAATCAGTTAATAGTAATTTGAAATAAATTTGTTGATAATTTTATTTTATGCGTAAGTTCTTCACGTTGTTATAATAAAAAGTTTGTTATTATGAAGGTTGCAATGGTAAGCTTCTAGGCAGAAGTGGAGTCAAGCTTTGAGCTTTATTAGTTCTTAAATTTAGAATAACGATATCATGTGTTAATAATTGGGTTCTAATTGATTTTTATACTCCATATTTACTGAAATTCTTAACAAAAATACAGGATACGGACAAATACAATTGGGTTCAGCCGAACCCGCAATTAATTAGGCTGCACCTCGTGGTGCAAGTACTTGTGACTGCAAAGATCACCCTGAGGTTGGTGAATGTAAACCTGGAGACGATGATGATACCAGTAAAAATGGCAAATGTTTTGAATACTCATGTGTTAAAAGGGGCACTTGCAGACCAATTGGGAACACACATGTCTGTCATTGCAATTGTTAGCAACTTACTTTTTACATATGAAGGACTAAATCATATGAAATCAATGATTTAATTCAGTAAAATTTCCATTTATTTTATGGATTATAATGTATGTTTTAATTTTATCTACGCGTAACGAAAAAATGATTGATCGATGTTATTTCCTTTTATTCATTGGCAACAGAGAGTCCGAAACCTAAATGACCAAAAAAAAAAAAAAAGAGACAAAAGTGACGAAAGCATCTCATAAAAAATATTGACCAAAGTACCTTTAACGCCATAATTATTGTGTTAAAGGAGTTAACCATAGTGTCCAGTTAACTCCTTTAACGCAAGAATTTCTTGCGCTAAAGGGGTGCCAAAATTTAGGCACAACTTCTCCCACACTAAGTAAATTTTTGGTTCGGCATCGCCCTTTTTGGGATTGTAAAGTGCCCAAAGTTAAAAAAAAAAAAAAAATCAACTTTTTATAATTAGGTTTAAGTATGTTAGATTTTAGTATGTTATTTTATGTAGTTGGGTCGGGTTTAAATGGAGCGGGTTTAAAAATAAAATCAGGTTATTTTGGGGAATTTCCGTTAAGATAGGGGTATATTTGAAAACTTTAATGACGAGCGGGGTATTTTTGACCCAAATTTGTAACGGAAGATATTTTTAGCACTTTCCCCAAAATAGAAGTGCATTTTTTACCCTTTTCCCATCTTTTTATCCAACTACAGTACTTCAGGCCAAGGTATACATGACTTTATATTCTCTTTTGGTCCACAATTAATCAATCCTGATTTCAATTTTTGTGATATATGACTCATCATAATTAATTTTTAAATTAATTAAAATATATATATTTACTCCTTTCTAAATATGTTATATTAAGCTATTTTAAAAGTATATCACCATCAAATTATGGATTAAAAGTTCAATTTCAACATAACACATGAAAATTAAACGGAAAAACAATTAATCTGAGAAATTGTGAATCTTCATAAATAAGGGGGATCAAAAGTACATATTTCAAGTAATTGATGATAGATGTGCTTAAGCAGATATCGTACTGATTAAAACTAGAATCTGCCAATAACTAAAGGAACAAAAGTACTATTAACCTCGTTTTTTTTTTTTCTATCATACACTTCATATTCAGTTAGAGGCAGAACAAACATCGAACCGAAGATGCTTATGTACACAGCAATACAATAATAGTATTCATTGTATTTCAGTTTAAGTATCATCTTTTTGTATAACTTGTTCATTAGCAAGTATTAATAACTAAGAATTTAATATTTTGCAAGGATTAAAGAGTAAATTCAACTTAATATCTTTCACCTTTTAAATTTGAGAAACAATAATTTCAATTTTTGAGGGGAACACATAAGCCGACTTGACCTCAAAGTCAATAAGCCAATTGTTGCAGGATTTCAAAAGGTCACAATTGACCCTCAATTATATGGGTTAGAAATATCAAAATGCAAAAACCACAAGTTAAGGTAAAACCTTTTTTATGATAGCAATTATAGAGAAAATAATTGCTTAACTCATAATTGCTTGAAGTTAACTGAAAGAAAATCGTAAGAAGAGTAAATAAATGTATAATGTTTCTCAAAAAAAGCTTAACGCCAAGGAGATTAAGTTAATTTATTTTAAAACATTTATGAAGTTGACATAGGGGGAGATTTTTTCAGGTTGTCTAGAGAAATGGTGACTGAATACTAGAAAATTTTGAAGAAATCACTTGAGTGAAAAATAAGAAAAATTTGAAAAGAGAATCAAATTGTGTGTGTGTGTGTGTGTATCTTTTTTTTTTTTTTTTTTTTTTTTTTTTTTTGTATTAGACCAAAATACTTTTCTCAAAGTAATGTATTCTTTATTTAAATATTTTCATGTTTTCTTCCTTTTGAAACTCAATCGATAGAGGCATATTAGAATATGTGTTATAATTGTTAAACGGGATCAATTTAGACAATATTATTTACGACCGAGAGCATATATGTGTGAGTTTGTGGAAGTGTGAGAAAAATTACTAAAATTAGCAAAAGCATATCAAATCTGAATTATAATATTAATTATAACTTATTAAATGACTAACCTTTAAAAATGAACACGCCAAGTATAAAGTTTGAATAAGACTCTATCCCTAAAAATAGATTGGGGCAATTCATTGTTATAGCTTATAGGTTACGTTGGACCATTTGTATTAGAACTAGAAAGGAATGAGTAAGATTGTTGTGAACAAAGTATTGCTGGGAATTATTCAGCTCTATATGCACAACTGCAACATATTGCAGGGAATCAACTTAAAGTTTATGTGCATGTATTAGTGGAAGAGATAAGGTATCATTTAGAAGCGAAGTCTATTCATTCAAGCATCTGTATTAGTGGAAGAGATAAGGTATCACTTAGAAGGTTAAGTCTATTCATTCAAGCGTCTTCAAACTATATGCAATATCAAATTATTGATAAAAGAAAATACATCAAGTGTACACAACTTGCAGCTGAAAAGATAAAAAAAAAAAAAAAACCAAGAAGAAAAGAAAGATGCTCAAGAAGTGTTTAGGAAGATTATGCTTTTATAGCCTTATCATTCAAAGTCCAGTGGTGTCACAATTTCTGGACTATCCAATGTGCCAATGGGGAACGCATCAAACTCTTCAACTCTTTGCACATATCTGATTCCCAACGCCCGAACGTTACTATATTTTGTTCCTGAAAATTATTGAAAAGGGGACACACCAACCAAAAATAGTCAGGGCAAGTTCTTGCTGAGTGTATCAACTTCATTTCTTGCAAGATCGCATATTCATATCAAGATAGTAAAGTCAAAAGATTTTGACAGAAGAAAGTTTAAGTAGTTCTTTTCAAAGTCAACTTCCATCTTTATCTACTTGACTTCTTACACATATTCTTAACTAAGCTAAAAACATTTTATAAAAGTATACATTTGCTCAAACATAAAGAACTGCAATAAAAACATATTAGATATTCTAGATATCCAACATACAATTGTTATATTGTATAAAAAGGAGACAAATAAAATTGACAACAGTACATGTTGCTGATGCTGAGTAAGTTTACGCCTTTGTGTCTTCAAAGATAGAGTTACTCTATGCACTACTTTTACAACAAAGATCACATGCCTCTTAGTAGGTAGTATGTTTTTCAATAAGCTGATGGAAGTCCATCTCGGACTGTCTCAAATCATCTTTCATTTGAACTCTCAAAATATAATCTGCCTTTTGAAGTGATGCAAGTCCATTTCAAGAGTCTCAAACCATCTTCATTTGAACTCTTAATATATTTATCTGCCACTGGAAACCATTTTGAGGAAAATAGTCAGAATATGTTGACAACAAATAATAAGTATGGAACGCTGAAGAAGTAAAGAAAATAGTAAGTCACAAGCAGCATCTAAACTTCTCTATACCAAAATAGTGAGAAAGTGTGGACAATAAATAATAAGTATGGTGCACTGAAGAAGTAAATAAAATAGTAAGTCACAAGCAACATCTAAACTTCTCTATAGCAAAATAATCAGAATGTGTGGACAACAAATAAAAAATATGAAGCACTGAGGAGATAAAGGAAATCGCACTTACCTCAGCGTACCAATGGATAGGTTACAGTAGCACATTAAAAGTGGAAAATAAGGTCTGAATACATCTACTGCTTTTTTTAATTTGCTTTTTCATTTTTGTTTTTCATAATTAATTATTCTGGTGTTAAGTTTTATTAGTACTATTAGTTTAGTTATCTTCAAGGACTAAAAATGCAAGATTGGTTTAGCTAAAGGTTAAATATGGTCAGACGAATAATATAGGGACCAAAACAGAATTAAGTAATAACTGAAGGACTAAAATCACTATTTCAAAAATAACCTCTCTACCTCCTATGATAATGGTAAAGTTTGCATATACACTAGACCATATTTGGAATTACACTGGGTATTTTATTATTGTTGGATTTTAAAATTCCTAGGTAAATTACCCGATAATTTTAAATCCACATATAAATTACATGTGGATATATCACAATAAATACTAAAAAGTTCATAAGAAACTTTTGGTGAATATTCATGAAATAAATGAATTTTTCTTGCGAAATATTTAGCAAGAAATTCCCCATGAAAATATCTACAGTAAATCCGTAAGGAATATTTTGCAAAAAATATGGAAAAGAGAAATTAATTATATTTTAAATTATTTCATTTTTAATTTTATTTTCCAGGTTCTTAATTTGATTTATCCGGATATAATAGTTCTGTGGACTACAATACTTCTTTAGTTTGATATCATACAATTATTTAAGTTTCCTAGTTTGCCCTCGTGAAATAGTTTGAAGAATGTTTTTTAATGTTTTGCAAGAAAATAAAGAGAATAGGGTGTAAGTCGTAAAAGAAAAAGAATAAGGTGTAAATCATAAAAGAGTATATATATCAATGGTGCATATCACAAAAGAATCAGTTATGAATAATAATAATAATAGTAATAATAATAATAATAATAATAATAATAATAATAATAATAATAATAATAATCTTAGTAGAGATACATACAATCTCAAAATTAAAGACGATTTGCCATTTTTATATTATAAATAATCAATATTTTTATCAAGACTTGACATTAATCCATAGTATTGTTTCTACAAAAGCATGGCTAACAAGGGAGTTTCGGTTCTTCGATTTGCCTTTTTTCTACTTCTTATAGGTAATTTGATATGATTTTTCTTTTAAATAATTTCTTTTCTCAATGTTTTAAGCTTGTTATGTTTGAGAAATGTAAAATTACACAACATACAAAGATTCGTAAATCATTTAATAGTAACTTGAAATAATTTTTATCGATAATTTTTTTAAGCGTAAGTTCTTCGCATTGTTATAACAAAAAAAAAAAAAAAAATTATTATGAAGATTGCAATAGTAAGTTTCCGGGTAGAAGCGGAGTCAAGATTTGAGCTTTATGGATTCTAAAGTTTAGAATAACGATATCATGTGTTAATAATTGTGTTCTGAATTTAATTTTTATACTCCATATTTATTGAATTTTTAAATATAAATACAGAATTTGGACATATACAATTGGGTTCGGTCGAGCCTGCAATTAACCGGGTCGCACCTCGTGGTTCAAGTTGTGAGTGCAAAGATCACCCTGAGCTTGGTGAATGTAAACCGGGAGAAGATGATGATAGACGTAGAAATGGAAAATGTTTTGAATTATGCACCTTTTATGGATGTGTTAAATGGGGCACCTGCAGACCAGTTGGGAACACACATGTCTGTCATTGCAATTGTTAGCAACTTACTTTTTACATACGAAAAACTAAATGATGGAAATCAATGATTTAATTTAGTAAAATTTCCATATATTTTATGAATTATAATGTATGCTTTAATTCTATCTACGTGTAACGAAAAAATGATTGATCGATGTTATTTCTTTTTATTCATTGACAACAGAAGTTAGAAATCTAGTTTCACAAAAATTGTATGGAAAATTGGACCTATGCTGTTATGAACCAGCTCTGACCCAATGTCACACAACCAGTTATTGGACCGAGAAGTAGTAATAGAATTAGAAGGCCTTCACAAAGGTTGATTTGGGGCTGAGGTCCAATTAACAATTGGTTAAAAGAACTAGCGCTTAGAAGAACGGTTATGCGAATTATGATTATGCTTAGGCAAACTCTGTATCTCTCATCCCCTTTCTCTGGTTTCTGCTTCTCATCCCTTCTTCTAGTTACTGCTCTTCTATGATTCTTGTAATTTCCCTTTAATTTTTTGGTTATTAATTCAACAATCAGTGTTTGGTTATTAATTCAACAATCAGTGTTCTTCTATCATTGTGAGTGTTTGTATTTGGAGGTTGTTACATTATCCCTAAAATTTATTTGATGCCGAAGAACCCGAAATCAGTGGGCTTATTTACAAATGGTCCAACCTACAAGCTACAACAATGAATTCTTTTTTTTTTTTTTTGCTTGGTTTGCCATTCAAAGGTGCTGGTCTTTAATTGTTGCCTCTCAAATTGCTGGTCTTTAATTTTTGTCCTTCACTTAAAAATGTGTCTGAAAATACCCCAAAGTTTTGGGTTCGAACCCCCGCTCAATCAAAAAAAAAAAATGCAACGCAAGACTTTCCCAAAATCTCTGTCTTAAGGCCTAACATTTGCCCGAAATTAGGCCTATTCGGGCAAAAGTTAGGCCTTAAGCAGAGGCTTGCTTAATTAGGCCTTAAGGCCTAAATTTTCCCCGAATAGGCCTCATTTTAGGCAAAAGTTAGGCTTTGAGACAGAGGTTTGCATGAAGGCCTAATTTTGGGCAAAAGTTTGCCTTAAGGCCTAAATTTTGCTCGAATAGGCCTAATTTTGCTATGAAGCTCTGCCTTGCGATTTTTTTTTTTTTTTTTTTTTTTTTTTGCTGAGCCTTAGTTCTAACCCAGAATCTCGGAGTATTAAGCGAAGGACAAAAGTTAAAGACTAGCAATTCGAGGAGCAAAAATTAACGACCACCCCCGAATAAGGGCAATCTAGCAAATTGCCCCAGTGAATTCCCCCACTCTATTTTCCAAAGGTAGAGTCTTATTCAAAATATATACTTGTGTTTGGTATGGAGGGAACATTTTTCAGAAAAATGTTTCTAATTGTTCCATGTTTGGTTGGTCAAATTGCTTTAGAATACATTTTATCTAGGAAAACGAGTTCCTAAAAAATGAGAAAAATGACTTTCCTAATGAAAGTTAGGAAAACAAGTTACATAAGTAATATTTCAAGTTTACTGTCTCCTCCCCAATCTCACCCCTTGACCATCCAACCCCCGGACACCCACTCCCACCTCATCCGACCCCCAAAGTTTTTTTGCTAAATTACATATAAATGCTCTTAGGACAGTATATTTTTGCTTACTTACTAAACACTAGAAAATAAGTAAGAAACCCACTTATTTTCCATGAAAACATTTTCTAGGGAAATATTTTCTATGGAAAACATTTTCGATGAAAAATATTTTCCTTTCTTACTAAACACACCCTTATGTACTAGTATTCATTGTATTTCAGTATAAGTATCATCTTTCCGTATAACTTGTTCATTGGCAAGTACGAATAACTAAGAATTTAATATTTTGCAAGGATTAAAGAGTAAATTCAACTTAATATCTTTCACCTTTTAAATTTGAGAAACAATAATTTCAATTTTTGAGTGGAACACATAAACCGACCTGACTTCAAAGTCAATAAGCCAACTGTTGCAGGATTTCAAAAGGTCAAAAATGACCCTTAATTATATGGGTTAGAAATATGAAAATGCAAAAACCACAAGTTAAGGTAAAAACTTTTTTATGATAGCAATTATAGAGAAAATAATTGCTTAAGTCATAATTGCTTTAAGTTAACGGAAAGAAAATCGTAAGAAGAGAAAATAAATGTATAATGTTTCTCAAAAAAAGCTTAACGCCAAGGGGATTAAGTTAATTTATTTTAAAACATTTATGAAGTTGATATACAAGGAGATTTTTTCAGGTTGTCTAGAGAAATTGTGACTGAATAATAGAAAATTTTGAAGAAATCACTTGAGTGAAAAATAAGAAAAATTTGAAAAGAGAATCAAATTGTGTGTGTGTGTGTGTATCTTTTTTTTTCGTATTAGACCAGAATACTTTTCTCAAAGTAATGTATTCTTTATTTAAATATTTTCATGTTTTCTTCCTTTTGAAACTCAATCGGCAGAGGCATATTAGAATATGTGTTAATTGTTAAACGGGATCAATTTAGACAATATTATTTATGACCGAAAGCATATATGTGTGAGTTTGTGGAAGTGTGAGAAAAATTACTAAAATTATCAAAAGCACATCAAATCTAAATTATAATTTTATATATAACGTATTAAATGACTAACCTTAAAAGTGAACACGCCAAGTATAAAGTTTGAATAAGACTCTATCCCTAAAAATAGAGTGGGGCAATTCATTGTTATAGCTTATAAGTTGCATCATTTGTATTAAAATTAGAAAGGAATGAGTAAGATTGTTGTGAACAAAGTATTGCTGGAAATTATTCAGCTCTATAACTATAAGCATAAACTACAATATATTGCAGGGGAATCAACTTAAAGTTTATGTGCATGTATTAGTGGAAGAGATAAGGTGTCATTCAGAAGCGAAGTCTATTCATTTAAGCGTCTTCAAACTATATACTACAATACCAAACTATCGATAAAAGGAAATACATCAAATGTACACAATTCGAAACAACTTGCACCTGAAAAGATTAAAAAAAAAAGAACGAAAAAGAAAAGAAATATGCTCAAGAAGTGTCTAGGGAGATTATGCTTTTATATCCTAACATTTAAAGTCCAGTGGCCGGTATCACAAGTTTTGGACTATCCAATGTGCCAATGGAGAACACATCAGCTCTTCAACTCCTTGCACATATCTGATTCTCAACTAGAAAGGAATGAGTAACATTGTTGTGAACAAAGAATTGCTGGAAATTATTCAGCTCTATAAGCATAAACTGCAACACATTGCAGTGAATCAACTTAAAGTTTATGTGCATGTATTAGTGGAAGAGATAAGGTG
The DNA here is from genome assembly GCF_029784015.1 of Lycium ferocissimum. Classification (NCBI taxonomy): domain Eukaryota; kingdom Viridiplantae; phylum Streptophyta; class Magnoliopsida; order Solanales; family Solanaceae; genus Lycium; species Lycium ferocissimum. The sequence continues at coordinate 37,021,598 of NC_081345.1, read as the reverse complement.
TCATTAGAAGCGAAGTCTATTCATTCAAGCGTCTTCAAACTATACACAATACCAAACTATTGATAAAAGAAAATACATCAAATGTACACAATTCGAAACAACTTGCACCCGAAAAGATTAAAAAAAAAAAAAAAAAGAAAAAAAAAAAAAAGATGCTTAAGAAGTGTCTAGGAAGATTATACTTTTACATCCTACCATTCAAAGTCCAGTGGTATATTGGGAACACATGAACTCTTCAGCTCTTTGCACATATCTGATTTCCAACGCCTGAACATTACTATTTGTTGTTCACCAACCAGAAATAGTCAGGGCAAGTTCCAGCTGAGTGTATCAACTTCATTACTTGCAAGATTGCATATTCATATGAAGATAGTAAAGTCAAACGATTTTGACAGAGGAAAGTTTTAAGTAAGTTCCTTTCAAAGTCAACTTCTATATATCTTTATCTACTTGACTTGTTACACATGGTCTTAACTAAGCTAAAAACATCTTGTAAAAGTACACATTTTCTCAAACATAAAGAACTGCGATAAAAACATATTAGATATTCTGGATATTCAACATAAAATTGTTATATTATATAGATAGGGGACAAATAATATTGACAACAGTACATGTTGCTGATGTTGAGCAAGTTTACGCCTTTATGTCTTCAAAGATAAGAGTTGTTGTATGCACCGCTTTTACAACAAAGATCACATGCCTCTTAGTAGGTAGTATGTTCTTCAATAAGTTGATGGAAGTCGATCTCGGACAGTCTCAAATCATCTTTCATTTGAACTCTCAAAATATAGTCTATTTTTTGAAGTGATGCAAGTCTATTTCAAGAGTCTCAAACCATCTTCATTTGAACTCTAAATATATTTTATCTGCTAGTGGAAACCATTATGAGGAAAATAGTCAAAAACATTGACAACAAATAATAAGTATGGAACGCTGAAGAAGTAAAGGAAAGTAGTAAGTCACAAGCAGCATCTAAACTTCTCTGTACCAAAATAGTTAGAAAGTGTGGACAACAAATAATAAGTATGGAGCACTGATGAAGTAAAGGAAATAGTAAGTCACAAGCAACATCAAAACTTCTCTATAGCAAAATAATCAGAATGTGTGGACAACAAATAAAAAATATGAAGCACTGAAGAGGTAAAGGAAATCGCACCGTCGTTAGCGTCCCAGTGGATAATTTACAATAGCACATTAAAAGTGGAAAACAAGGTCTGAATACATATTCTCTTTTTTATTTGCATTTTATGTTTTTGTTTTTCATAATAATGAGTCTTTTATTAAGTTTTATAGTACCGTTAGTTTAGTTATCTTCAAGGCCTAAAATTGAATGTTGGTTTAATTAAATATTAAATATGGTCAGACGAATAATGTAGGTACCAAAATGGAATTAAGTAATAACTGAAGGACTAAAATTGTTATTTGAGAAAGTACGTCTCTACCTCACTTGTGAGATTACACTGGATATGTTGTTGTTGGATTTTTTAAAAGTAGCAGGTAAACTTTAAATCCGTGTGTAAATTACCTGAGAACTTTTCTGCAAGAAATAATAAAAAGTTCGTAAGTAACTTTTGGTGAAAATTCGTGAAATAAAGGAATCTTTCAATTCCCAATGAAAATATCTCAGGTAAATCCGTAAGGAATATTTTGTTTCATTTTTAATTTTATTTATCCAGGTTCTTAATTTGATTTATCCAAATACAATAGTATCTGTAGACTCCAATACTTTTTGATTTTTATATCATACAATTATTTTTGTTACCTAGTTCACCCTCGTGATATAGTTAGAAGAATGTTTTTTATGATATTGCAAGAATATAAAGAGATTAGGGCGTAAACCGTAAAAAAAAAAAGAGGATAGGGTGTGAATTATAAAGGTGGACATATCTCAGGGGTGCAAATTGCAAAAAATTCAGTTATGAATTATAGTAATCTTAGTACATATACATAGAATATCGAAATTAAAGACCTTTTCCCATTCCTACATTATAAATAATCAATGTTTTTATCAAGACTTGACAATAATCCATAATATTGTTTCTACAAAAGCATGGCTGACAAGGGAGTTTCCATTCTTCGTTTAGCGTTTTTTCTAATTCTTATAGGTAATTTTGATATGAGTTTTCTTTTAAATAATTTCTTTTCTCAATATTTTAAGCTGGTTATGTTTGAGAAATGTGAAAGTTTATGCACAACGTACAAAAACTCAAAAATCATTTAATAGTTATCTGACATAAATTTGTTGATAATTTTATTTTACGCGTAACTTCTTCACATTGTTATTATAAAAAAATTGTTATTATGAAGGTTGCAATAGTAAGTTTCTAGGCAAAAGAAGCATCAAGATTTGAGACTTATGGGTTCTGAATTTTAGAATAACGATATCACGTGTTAATAATTAGTTTTTGAATTTAATTTTTATACTCCATATTTACTGAAATCCTTGATATAAATACAGAATTTGGACCAATACAATTGGGTTCAGCCAATCCAGCAATTAACCGGGGTACAGCTCGTGGTTTAATTGATTGTGACTGCAAAGATCACCCTGAGCTTGGTGAATGTATACCTGGACAAGATGATGATAGACGTAGAGATGGCAAATGTTTTGAATACTGCTCATTTTACTCATGTGTTAAATGGGGCACTTGCAGACCAGTTGGGAACACACATGTTTGTCATTGCAATTGTTAGCAACTTACTTTTTACCTATGAAAAACTAAACGATGGAAATCAATGATTTAATTCGGTAAAATTTCCATTTATGTTATGAATTCTATTATGTTTTAATTTTATCTATGCGTAACGAAAAAACACAATCGATATTATTTCTTTTCATTTACCGACAACAGAAGCCAGAAATCTAGTTTCACAAAAGTCGAATGAAAAAATGGATCTTTTTCCATAAAATTGATGCCGAATTGAACAAGCTATAAGGTCACCGAGAAAAATCACAAAACATAGCTTTAAATGCAACCAAGAAGAATCTTTATTTAATGTAGATTATATCAAGTTGCTAAGGATGCGTGAAGTAGCCGTGATCGGTGGACTTATTTACAAATCGTCCAACTTGCAAGCTATAACCATGAATTCCCCCATTTTATTTTCGAGCGGTAGAGTCTAATTCAAAATTTATACTTGGTGTGTTTACTTTTAAAAGTTTTAATCATTTAATAAGTCATATATTTAAAATTTATAAATTCAGATTTTAATAGGGTTTTCTATAATTATTTAGTAATTTTCCTCATTCACTTTCACAAACACACACATGAAACACATATATGCTCTCCGTCAAAAAAAATATTATCTAAATTTTGCGGGTCGTAAAAGATTAGCATTAATTGAGTAGTGTTACTGTTGTTAAAAGGCTGACATGACACTTAATTTAATTTCACTAGGTAAAAAGTAGGAGTATGTTAATGAAAAGGGTAAATATGCACCCTTTTTGTATCAGCAAGGGTATATATGCACCATTTTTTAACGAGGAGTATATCTGCTTTATATCGCCAAGTTGAGGGGTATATTTGCCCCTTTTCCCTATTTTAATTTTACTTTGTTATAGAATACTTTTTTGAAATACAATATATACAATTTTTATATTTGCACCAAAGTACAAAAACAAATCGAGGAGAGATCAAAATGAAGTTCTACTTTCTTCAAAGCATCTTCTGATTCTCTCCCATCACAAATGGAAGGTACAGCTTGATATTGACATTCGAACACAATAAAATTAAAAACATTACAGTAAATTATAATTAATCTAGTGTGTACAAAGATAAACCAACATCGTGAAGTAAAGGAGAACCACAATCATGCTATTGAGGACAATATACCATTAAAATATGTGTTTTGAGGTAGATACGCAACACACTCCCTTTACCTTTTCTGTTATTGTTTTTTGAATTCTACAAATTGTGTGATCGACATGGATTAAAAAAATAAAATAAAGCAGGTATCTAACGTATAACTGTTGTACATTTTTAAGAGAAGCAAAATCAAGCTGTGACCTCTAACAATAAGAGTCAAACTAACAGAAAGGTTTGAAAAATAATTTAGAGGCACCATGAGATAAGTAACTACCATAAATTTTATCTTCGGCTTGAAATCAGCTAAATTTTATCTTTTAAGCTATACAAATTCAAGAAAGTGATCAGCAAAGAGCGGCAAAAGCATAATTCAAGTCAATAACCAACCTTATTAGACCACACGATATGGCGGTCAGCCATATAAGGGATTAAGGGTGCTCTTCAATCACAAGTTTCATCCTAGACGGAAGGGACCGATGGATCCTCGACATTGTGTTTATTTTTTGAGAGGTTGCAATAATCAGATGGAACAAGAAGGTAAATCTGTGTGTTAGCATACAGGGCAAATAGTAATAATTTTATTGTGCGTTTTCAAATGCTACGGAAAAAAATTAAGCAAACGAGATAGTATTTGAATCTAGATGATATTGTCATCTTCCCAGCTAACGAATATATAAAGCTTTGGACTGAAGTGTTAAAGATTCGAACAATGCTATTTATCTCACCCAGGCAAAAAAAATACAAATAGACGCGTCAAAAGTTCCGTTTAGATTACTTCTCAATGCAATTTCTTTCAAATTCATTAAAATTTCATGTACCGATTCTTGAATGCCCGATATGGTAGAATATTCATGTGGGACTTTCTCCGATTTTACACGTGTGATACATGTTCCTTCTATTTCTCCAAGTAAAGCTCTTCGATTTGACCCCCAATATCAAGAACAAAGGATTTGTAAGCTGAGGAAAAAACTATAGTAGTACCAAGTCACCAACATAGAATAAAATCCAAGTATGAAATTAGAAAAGTTCACCACTAAATTGAAATCGAGGCAGTGAAACACTTGCAGGCTACAAGAAACTGATAACACCAGCATATCACAATCAACATTCCTCTTCTTTCAGAACCCTCCTTGTTCCCACACACTTCTTCGTTGTCCCTCCTATTCCGGCATTGGAACCTCTTCTCTCCCTTAAGAACCATCCTTGTTCCCACAAATTCCCTATTTGCCTTCAAATTCTTACATTGAAGCTTGTGACAGTATCGAAGGCATAAGCAGAATCCACCTAAAATCTTTTCCAGATAAATAAGCACCACTTCAAAAATCCAGAAACTCTTAAAAAAAAAAAAGGCTAACGGAATGAAAGAGAATACGGATGTTTCAAAAGAAATAATACTTGTTACTTTGCCCGAAATTGATGCTTCAACATAGGAGGAATATTTCCCCCAACATAATCGACCTAACTGCGTGCTACAGGAAGGATTGATAGCCCTCTGCAAATCAAACTAAAATGCAAGACAAGAATTAATTTTCCTTCTCCTGAGACGAAGAGCTATGGAGGAGTGAAAGAAAAACCACACAAAAAACTATAAATAACTCAAACGCAACGACTTGCATCTATAAAAGAACCAAGAGCAGCAAATACTATAAATAACAGGAAAAGAAAACAGAACCAAAGCAATTACCTAGTTTTGTACAATATTAAGCTTAATTTGTTTCATGGATAGACAGGAGGTAAACATCTGATCCTCATATAATATGTGTCTTTTAGGAAAAACCCATAAGCTTCATAGAAAAATCATTGAAGTAGAGATAACATTGAGAGAGACATCAACAAATTCAAATTTTCTTACTTCTTTCCAGCAACTTTTCCCAGTAAGAGAGAGTTAAAGAAGTAAAATCTAACACCGAAACAAACCCGATTCCTCTTTCAGCTTAAATCTCTCTTCTTTCTGGGACACACAGTCTTTAACCTGATTACATAAATAGAATGAGTTAAAGATAAATCTTGCACATTTATGCGGAAAGTAAAATCCGCCACATATTAATAGTTTCATGTATTTGAGAAATTTTAACATAAAATAAGTTGCGGAATATCTTGTTTTCTGATGTTACTAATTTCGAATTACATAATAGAAATTATATCTTAATGTTAACAAAACTTGAAAGGGAAGGCAGAACAGAAAGATTTGTAGATACTATAAAACAATAGGTAAAGAAGGGTATGAAAGCCCATTTAATAGAAATTCATCGGAGTAGAAATTAAGCAAGAAGTACCCGAAAGTAAATAATAAGAACTATACACATTGAAAACTAAAATCAGACACCACTAAGCACCCCCACTGTTGTTATTTTAAGTGTAGAGAAGCCATAACGTTAACAGCAGCAAGAAAAGTTTCTTTTGGGATTGATTGAAGTACATGTCCCATTTTCTTCCTTTGTTTCTCTTGGTCTTCTACTATTGATACTTTCTGTTGTCTTCTGCCTGCCTAGTGCCGGCAGGTTAAGTAAATTATGTTTTGACTCTCCATCATTGCTTCTTATCCTCATATATCAAAGAAGCATTTTGGGTGGTTGAGTGTATAGGTAAACCCGTGGACTTCTCTTGAACTTTTGGCTTTCTTGGTTTACCTATTATCTATAATAGAATATTTTCATCCACATCTTTCTGTCATATCATCTTCTTGTCGAAAGACCTGGTTGCAGAGCTAACTGTATCATTAGACACCTAGTTACATCATGTGCTACCATAATTTTAAGGCGTCAAAGAATTTTCACAATGATGTCAATATGAAGATCTCAAAATTCAACAATCATGTCCCCTATAGCCTTTTTCTTACTCCTGTTGAGACTTTCTACAGAGCATGAGCATCATCTTACAGGAAAAAGGTTTTAAATTAGTCATCTACTATTCTCAGTGCTGCAATGAGAACAATGTTAATCTATGTGGTTATTAAAAAATTGATTTAAAAACTTTTACAACCTTTAATAGACAATCAATCATGAGACAACAATTGTCTGTTGTGTAAGCTGTTCAAACACAGAAACAAAACGGCACATAACTCAAGTTCCACATATCAGAATAAAGAATGTCAACAGGAGCATGAGATCTGGTAGTAAATGTTTTTCATGATTTGTTAAAATTAAATTCATTCATCTGCTTTCTCAACTGATGCTTCAATTTTTTTGCAGGAGGTTATTGTTGGAGTATTATTTTTCAAATTAATGTCCATCACATACCTTGCAAACAGCCATTGTTTTCTCTACATGTTTTACTTGGGCATTCACCTGATCTTCCTCTTCCTGAAATATTAATCATAAAGTTGTTCAGCGGGACACTCAGGCTAAGTGAATTTCTCAGACTGTCACAAAATAGATTTCACATTTCACATTCAAACACTATAAATCCTCCTAAATGGGTGGGGAAAAAAAAAAAAAAAAAAAAAAAAAAAAAAAAAGATTTCACATTCATGCAAAAGCTTGTGCCTTTGAATTCAAAATTTTTAAAAGAACACTTTAATAGACTCACGTTATTCACTTTAAAGAAAACAAAAAATACATAAGGGTAAGAATGCCACAGATATTGAGTGGAATGGAAGGAAAAAAATACTACTAGGTACTTTACCAAACTCCTTCATGAATAAGGGGATGAGAGGAGCCGCTACCATTTTCCTGTATTGAAAACAGAGACTAATTTCCCTAGTTGAATATCTAATAACCAACAATACCATCTTTTTCCCCAACTGGAAGGTTCTCTCAATTCACCTTTCTGCTTGATTCCCCCTTTTTTCCATAGTTATAGTGTGATCATAGTTATACCGCCTGGGATGACTATATTTCTTTCTGTATTGAACTTCTAAAGATAAGTCCAACTAAAAAGTAAAATAAAGTCGCAAAAGGGCGCGCACTAATATTTAAAGTAATCACTGATTTAAAACTGAAGATTAATACCATGATTTTTCAATAAAACTGAAGATTAATACTGGTGATTTTTCAATTGTGTTACCTCAATTGAATCCCAAGCAAAGATTACGTCCGACTCCTTTGCAATATGATTTGGTAGAGTGAATTTGTCTCAATCAAAGATTACAACAATCTGTTAGTGCTCATGGTTAAGCTTAAATTACTGTCAATGTAATTATTTTACATAATTTAAATTATGTTATTTTATAGAATATCGAGTCGCATGTGTCCGTTGATATTTATAAACTTTCGTCTTCATATAAATTTCTATTAATAAATTATCTAATTAAGTGGCTAATTTTTTTTAATGATTATGAAGACTTAGCAATTAACAATATATTTTATACCGTAAGAAAATATAATACAGATTATGCTTCCTTAATGAAAATATTATTTTTATATTTTGACTTTGGATCCAGGTTTTAGCACGAAAACTAGTGTAGCAATTAGTAATATACCTTAGCCCTGAGGAAGTATAGTTGGATAAAAATCGATCTCAATAAAGGGCGTAATTATGCAAAATTTCTTTCTTGCTAATTGAACGAAATTTGTGTTTTCAAATTCTTCAAAAAACTAAAACTATTGATGGTCCCATTTTTTTTTTTAAAAAAAGAATACGACTAAGCATTGCCTAGTGGATAAATTATCTGCAAAGCAAATAAAGGGCAACGAAATAAAAGGTGGTAGAAAGAAAGCCAAAAATAGCAAAAGGAAAAAAACAAACCATGGAGAATCCATGGAGGCGACAGTTGCTCTGGTGTGCAATCACTAGATGCAGTGATTCCATAGCCAAAAGAGTATCAGCAATTTGGGGTTCTGTCTCAACCTTGATGGAGTGTTCTAGTCAAATTGGTTCTCAATCTGGTGCTGAATGTCCAACGGGAGCTCCTAAATATAGCTGCATGTCTGATTCCAAGCTCCAATTTAGTCATGTAAGTCCCTGCTGCCCTTTATTTTTGTTGGTGTTCTTCTTTGCATTGTTGGTGTTATTGTTGTTTCTGTGGTTTTACATGTTTGTCAACATCTTTAGCTCTTGCTATCTATTTTCTCTTCACTGTCCTGATTCTCAAATTTGGGGTTATGATTTTGTCTGCATGGACTGTCTTTTGCCTTTGCTGGGTAATTCCCAAAATGTATTAAAGCTGAATGTAACTACAAAATCAAAAGCTATTACTGAATTAGTAGCATTTTCCCTTCTGACAACTAATTAGCTTTTCATTACCAAAATTGGAGTTATGTACAAGAAAAGAACTGTGATTGTGAGCAACATGCTCCACATCCCAGTCATCCTAATTCTAACATCTCACCTGCAGCACTAACAACATACCAATAAACAAAATAAAGAAACCAACAAACTAACTCTACTAAACTGGGTACAAGTTCAGTTGCTCAAGCCACTTAGCAGTTCTTGCATTGAGCCCTCCTCGGTAATGAACCTCCTGAATTATCTTCCTAATCACTGCTACAGGATTTTGCACCTTGTCGTGAAATAGCTCTTCCTCTCTTTCCATATGTAGTAAACAGCAGCCACCAACACCATCCTATAGAATTCATCCCTTGGGCACTTCCCATTTGCATTTTGAGGTTGCCCAGTTTAATTCAGTATCCCCATCTCCTGGTCTTCTAGTTATGCCTAGCTATAGTAGAAGCTTCTCACATATCTGTTTTGACACCAAGCAAGCAAAGAAGATATTTGAAATACTCTCGGGTTCTTGATTGCATAGAGGACATACTTGGTCATCAAAACATCTGGAATCTTTCTTTCCAAATTGCCTACCAAATGCTTGCCTGGACAGTTCTCCATCTATCCCTGTCTATTGGCTGAGAACCTGCTTCCTCCCAACTGTGTAGAACATCAATCATTCAACCCTCTCCTGAAGATTTTATATATGGATTTTGATATCAGAGGAGTTGTATACTTAGGTGCATTAGCTGTATTTCTCGTAAGTGTGGTTTCTGGTTTTACAAATCCGAATGATTTCAAGATTCTGAATGATTTCAGAAACGGATTAGAGAATCCAGAGCTCCTGCGATGGCCTTCTAAGGGGAGTGATCCACGTGGTCCTCCTGCATGGCCCCATGTGTTCTGTTTTGGTGACAGAATAACCCAAATTCAGGTTGAGGGTTTGGGTTTGAAGGGTCCTTTACCTCAGAACTTGAGTGACCTAGATAATCTTCAAATTCTTGTCCTTCGAAAGAATGGTTTTAGTGGAAAATTTCCTACTCTAAGTGGATTATCCGATTTGAAATATGCCTACTTGGATGAAAATCAATTCGATACGATCCCTGGGGATTTCTTTAATGGTCTTAGCACTGTTCAAGTTTTGTCTTTGGATGCGAATCCCCTTAATAAGAGCGGATGGTCTATTCCAACTGAGCTGCAAGATTTAGTTGAGCTGGCAACTTTTTCTTGCATGTCTTGCAATATAGTTGGACCTGTGCCTGGTTTTTTCGGGAAATTTCAATTTCTCACTGCTTTGAAGCTGTCATTTAACCGTTTAACCGGTAAGATACCCGACAGTTTTCGTGATTCAAAGCTTAAGATTTTGTGGTTGAATGATCAAGATAGTCCTGGAATGACTGGTTCAATCGACTTAGTTGGTACTATGGATCACCTTACGTCATTATTGCTTCGAGGCAACAATTTTGGTGGACCAATTCCTAATACAATTGGTCATTTGACTTCTTTGAAGATACTTAGTCTTAATGGAAATCAACTTGTTGGTCTGATTCCACAAGCTCTGGCTAATCTAAACTTGACTGTGTTAGACTTGAACGATAATATGCTAATGGGTCCTATCCCAAAGTTTAGAGCTGCTGTTGCTACATACTCCTCAAATTCTTTCTGTCAGCCAACTCCTGGTGTGCCTTGTGCTCCTCAAGTTAATTCCCTTTTAGATCTTCTTGGTGGTTGGAATTATCCAGCCAATCTTGCTTCCGAATGGTCCGGTAATGATCCATGTATGGGTCCTTGGTGGGGAATCAGTTGCAGTCCTAAAGGTCAGGTTACAATTCTTAATCTACGGAATAAGAACCTTACGGGTACACTTAGCCCTTCACTCGCAAACTTGGATTCACTGCTCGAAGTTCACTTAAAAGGAAATAGTTGCACGGTCCAGTTCCAGCGAGTTTAACAGACCTCAGATTCTTGAGATTATTGGACTTAAGTGGGAACAATTTTGATCCACCACTGCCAAAATTCCGGGATAGTGTGAAAGTCATTACAGACGGGAATGCTCATCTTGCTGCTAATGTAAATGTGGCGGCTCCTCTTCCGAGTATTGTTCCATTTCCCCCATTGAGCCATACTCTTGAACCATAAAAAAGCCCGTCAGCCGGTGATAATCAGCCAACGTTCTCAAATACCGTGATCATTATAGTTGTGAGTGCAGTTTCTGTGGTCTTAGGTCTTCTTGCCATTTTTTTGATTTTCAAGAGCAGGAGAAAACGAGAGGAGGACTCGATTACTACTGTTATCCCCCCCCCCCCCCCCCCCCAAAAGACCCCTTCGATCAAGATAATACTATTAACCTTGTCATTTCAGCCCAGGACCTTCAAAGGGCAACCAATAATTTTGCACCGGAGAATGAGCTAGGGTGTGGTGGCTTTGGAGTTGTTTACAGAGGTGTAACTGAAAGTGGAATTCAAATTGCAGTGAAGAGAATGGAATCTGCGATTATTAGTACCAAGGCATTGGATGCATTTCAAGCAGAAATAGCTGTGCTTTCTAAGGTTCGGCATCGCCATTTAGTTTCACTTTTGGGTTACTCCATCGAAGGGAATGAGAGGCTTTGAATATATGCCAAAGGGCGCTCTGAGTAGACATCTTTTCAGCTGGAAGGACCTGAACTTAAAGCCTTTAACATGGACGAAGAGACTCAATATTGCTCTAGATGTTGCTCGAGGGATGGAGTACCTTCATGGTTTGGCACACCAGAGCTTCATACACCGTGACCTCAAATCATCAAACATTCTTCTAGATGATTATTTTAGAGCAAAAGTTTCTGATTTTGGATTAGTGAAACTCGCTCCTGACAAAGAAAGGTCTGCTTCAACAAGGCTTGTAGGAACATTTGGATACCTTGCTCCTGAGTATGCTGGTAAGTTGCCTTTTTTTTTTTTTTTTGCCATTGGTATCTCTTTCATAGACACTCATTTCGACTGTTCTCGTAAATATTTCCATTTTAGCATCGGTTGTAACTCTCTGGTAACCTGTTAAATGAACACATCTCTACCTGAGCGGAACCGATACACATTTGCTCTCTAGTCACTTTTCATTTATCCTAACTCATTTTACTTCGTCTCTCCAGTGTCCGGAAAAGTCACCACTAAAATAGATGTCTACAGCTTCGGGGTGGTGTTGATGGAACTTGTGACTGGACAAACTGTCCTTGATGAGCATCGATCCGAGGAAACTCGATATCTAGTTGAGTGGTTCTGGAAGATAAAATCGAATAAAGAAAATCTCCTCGCTTCTGTTGACCCATCTCTTGACACGAAGGAAGATATCCGCAAGAGCGTTTGCATTATGGCTGAATTAGTTGGACATTGCACTAACAGAGATCCTAATCATAGGCCTGACATGTCGCACGCTGTGAATGTGCTTGGCCAACTAGTTGAGTCCTGGGAACCTGTAGAAGAATTCGGTGAAAGTTCAGGAAATGACTACACTCTACCTCTGCCACAAATGTTGAAGAACTGGCAAGATGAAGACACTGGAGACTTCATTGTTACTAGTCAAGATAGCAGAGGAAGTATGTGTTAAGGTAATGCAGAACATAGTTACTGTGGTAGTATTTGAGTAGGACTCTTTGACACTAGTTTGAGTTTGAGTAGACAAGCTATGTATCTTTCAATATGGTTATCTGTAGGACTTTGAATTGTATCTGCAACTACTTCATTGTAATCCTACAGTATATAAATTGATATATACCAGCTCTTGAAGGGTATGGGCATCAGTTACCTTTCATGCATCAGAAGAGCCAGCAGACTTTTGTCTCCTTCAATCCTCCTAGGAATTTTATTCTGCTTCTATTACAGTAGTTTATTGCAGATGCCCATTCAATTAATTTCAACCTTCTGCTGCTACATTATTTTCTTAAATCTCCTCTTCTCAATGTGTAATTGTGGAATTCTTATATACAGCTGATTTACTGGAAAATCCAAGTGAATAATCTTGTTTCGCTTTTCTTTTTTCTCTTTGCTATTGCCAGTGATTCTAGTAATCTGAATGCTATATTGCCAGCACATATTGTCTTTCTTTTAATGTGTTAATTTTCTTGATATTGAACAGATCCCTCTTTCGTAAATATCTGAGGATGCTTGACTGGCTTAACCAGCGATTGTTTGATGCACTTGGTTCCTTTGGTGTAACCAACGACTATCCTTAATGTGACCGTTTGATGCAGTTGGGCAAGTATAATAGCTGTATTAATAATGGTAAGAGCTCAATTTGATTAACAACCTTCCGTAACAAGTTTGTCAATATGTTGAGGTGTGTTTCTATAGAATTTATATTAAATATAGTTGCTTGTAGAAACTTTTTTTGAGCTCCTGAGTTATCTTTACTGTGGGAGTAGAACATATGTACTTCTGCTCACGTACAGAACGGCAGTTGCTTTGGGCTCGTAATAAAAATTTTTACTTATAAAATGGCTCCATGTGCTGTTAGCCAAGACAAAACAAAACACTTTTATATCAAAACAAAACACTTTTATATCTTATGTTTTTCTTTCTAATGTCAACGTGTTAGATCTGGTTTTGGCTTGCTTGTTCTTAAGTTACTGTGTTTTATAGGTCTGGCGTATAAGGACTGGTCAGTGCTTGCGGCCCCTTGAACCTGCACATTCTCGAGGTGTCACCATTCTTTTCTTCTCTCGAGGTAGAAGTCAGATCTTAAGCACATCCTTTGACAGCACAGCAAGGTTTTAATCCTTTGACCATTTGCTGTGTCGGAATGTCATCACTAAATGTTAGATGTAGTGGTTTTAGCTAAATGATGACCTCAGGGCGCGTTATAGCTATAAATTGATTACTGTTGGTCTTTATTGGGAGAAGCATGCCTGATATCTCTGTTTCGTTTGTTGTAGAATTCATGGCCTGAAGTAAGGTAAATATTTTAAAGAATTCCGTGGATATTCATCTTATGTGAATGATGCCATGTTTACTTTGATGGATCTCGAGTCAGCACCGCATCTAGCGGTGAAGGTAAGCTTGCTGTCTTTCAAGTGATGGCTGAGAAAAGCATGTCAGTTTCTTTTCCATTTCTATTTTATTGGAGCTATCTACTTTATTCTGTGTGCATAATTTGTCTGAGTTGCCTCAAAACAGGTCTGGGATGCCAAACTACAGAGTGTCTGCAGACATTCAGACCACCTCCTCCTTTAAGGGTATTCGACTTGCCTGGCCATATTACCACTATATTACTTATTAGGTGTTAGGTTTTCTGAGGATACTTTCTCTTACGTGATTGTGGTTTTTTGAACTTGTTTGAATCTTTTTCTTTACAGGGTGGTGATGCATCTGTGAATTCTGTCCATCCTTTCCCTAAGAATATAGAGCACATTACAGTGTGCAATAAGACGTCATCTATTTATCTGATGACTCAAGGACAGGTAAGCATTGTTGTTTGTGGATCATTCTTCTTTCCTATTCTTTATGTTATCTTGATGGAGCGCAGCATGTATGGTACCTTCAGAGTTCTTAAGTTATTATTATGTAGGCACTCAAGTACACTCTCTGTCATCTGATTTTCGAATACTCAGCAAAATCTGTTTTGGCCTGTAAGGTGGGATTATCTTCTTTAGTACTATGAGCATAAAGTTTTGAGAATGTTGTTTATTAGGCTCCAGATTAACCATTTACTCATTTAAGTGCTACGTCAGATGTGATTGCACTAATGTTAGAACCAAATTCCTTGCAGCTCTAATATCAGAACTGTAGTTGAAAGGAAACTGAAGGTAGTTCTGTTGGTGAAGCACCATTGTGCACTGCCTGTGAGAGGGTAGTTTTTTGGATGCAGAACCAGCTTAAACAGAAGGGGACAAAAGAGAGAGTACTAGAGTATGTGGATCAAGTAAAGTCACTACTTACTCTGCTTCAGAGATACTCACTAATCAATCGGAAAATAAGCTACCTATTTGCTTAAAAGTAATTATACCCTGAAACTATGAAGTCTGAGTGGCTCATGAAAGATAGGTTAAGGACAAGTGACCTGCACTTGCCGAGTTTCTAAAACATAAAATGTAGTGGGCTAAAGGCTGCTCTATTGTTGTATCGATATCAATTTTCTTTTCTTTTTGTCAGTATTATGGAGAGAAGGGGGTTCAGTGTCGTATTTGCGATGAAATAGAAAGTCATCCTGGAATTATCTAGTAGTTAACTACTACTAATATTATGATATTTCAAAAAAAAAAAAAAAAAAAAAATCTACTACTCATATTTTGATGGATATGCTAGCAAGAACACATCACTGAACCATGCTATAATAAAGTAGTTCTGGGACAATGTCGAGTTGGAAATAAAAAGGAATGTGTAGGAGAACAGGAGAAACAAGAACCTTGATTTCTAATAAATGAGTAGCTTTACAGACAAGAGGTCATGGAGGACTCAGATTAGGGTAGAAGGCTCGTAGGTAGTCTCGCTTATCCTTTCGTACTAGTAGTCGCAGTTTGCTATATAGTTTATTGTCCTTTGGTTCCTGTTACTATTTGTTGTTTCTTGTACTTTGATTATCTTATTTATCTATTGTAGCTACTGCTCCTTTTTTTTCAGGCTTTTTCGCTTTCGTTAGTTTCTTTTTCATACTGCTTTAAACTGCTTGTCCTTATCTGACATTTTTCGTCATGTTTTCTCTTGAGCCGAGGGTCTTTCTGGAACAGCCTCCCTACCTTTGAGGTCGGGGTAAGGTCTGCGTACACTTTACCCTCCCCAGACCCCACATTGTGGGATTTCACTGGGTATGTTGTTGTTGAGCAACTTTACAGACAAAATGTGATCGAAACCAACTGCTGTAAACGAACTTGTTGTGTAGCATTTCTTATTGAAACGGCTTTGATACACCTGTTACCTAAAAACTTTGGTTGATAGTATATTCTTGAAACCAGAGAAGAGATTGCTACAATTTGTATACCTATAATGTCTTTGTTGGAACTGTCATCTACTAGTTTGGAAATGAGGTCTGGTTGATTGATAATTTGAAATGAAACTTGAAACTTTTCAATTGGTAGTCGTCCTCTGTCAACGTCTTGGCAATATGAGTTACTTAACTGGTTTGAGCTTTACTAACTAGCTCAATTACTGAGCTTTACTAACTAGTTTAATTAGATCCTAGTTTGTTGCAACCACACAGTTCATTTTATACATGATGTTTGAATGCATGAATAGGTAAATGAAATCTGAATGGCGGATTTTTGAAATGCAGACCATGTTTCGAGAGATGTCGCTACAACTCAAACACCAGAGCATTTGAGTGAGCTTCATAAAATCCTTCCGGTGAGAGGTGAGGCAGTCTAATTCCATGTTATATTTTTTTGTCCGATTCTTATTGTTCCTTCCTTTAATATTCGTGCTGAGATAAATGTTTGGTTTATCTGACATATGCTACAATTGGGAAAGAAAGAATCAAAATGAAATAGAGAATTTCGCTTTAATTAGCTATCCGGATAAAAGGACTTTACTAGTATACTGGAGTGGTTCTTCAATAACCATACAGTGTTCGGTATAAGTAAAAATATAAATGGTTGATTCAAAATTAACTCAGTACTTATGCTTACTTGTCAAAGTTGGAAGCTTTACCTTCAATTTTGTTTGTTAGTTCTTGTAATTGCTAAAATCAATACAGATCCGGTTCCTCTCAAATTTAGTCTTGAGAGGCTTGCATGAATCTCCTTTGCAAGAATGTAGGGAGCCTAATTTTCACGTAACAGCTGTTATTAATGCCTGTAGTAGTTGTTGTTATAGTAGAAGCAGGTGCTGCACTATTATTCCCAACAGATTCTTTTTGAATTGGCCTTTTGCAGAATTTTTGCTCAATCTGAAATACCTCCATAGAGATTTTCTGACATACTGCACTGTCATTTCAGTTGCAGTGCTTGTGGTCTTGGGTCAAATGGGCAGATAGGCTGGTTAGCTTGGTATAAGAAATGAAGCACTCTTCTATTGAAAGAGTCTCATCCTAGGCTCTCCTTAATAGCTACTGATCCGGATGCAATAGTCGCAAGCAATAGAGGAGGCAACATTTGGGACATACACTTCAGAAGGAATTTGCAAGATTGGGAGTTGGGTGAGCTCTCTAATTTGTATAGTCTGCTAGAAGGTTGCTCAGTAAATCCTCACATCCCAGACAGTCTGAAATGGTATGGTTCAAGCAAAGGATCCTATACAGTCAAGGAAGGCTACAACAGACTTAAAATGACAAATGCTTTAACTGACCATTGGCCTTGGAAGCTGGTCTGGAAGACTAATCTCCCTCCAAAAGTCAAATGTTTCATTTGGACAGCTCTTCTAAATGGTACTCTCACTCAAGACAAATCTCAAGAAGAAGGGTATTCAGACAGCCAGCAGATACTTCATGTGCCACCTTACAGATGAGACAGGGAACCACTTGTTCTTACATTGCCCTGTGGCAACAGACACTTGGTCCATGTATTCTGCAGTTTTTGGCATCAGCTGGTCAACACCACTCACCCTAAAAGAAGCAGTTGCAAGTTAAAGTCTATGGAAAGTGGATAGATCCATCAAGAAAATCTGGCAAATGGTACCAGCCTGTATATTTTGGTGTATTTGGATGGAAAGAAACAGCAGGTGTCATGATGGGATTTCAACTCCTGACTGCTCCCTGAGATCTAAAAGCTTACTGTATCTTTTTAGTTGGAGCAATCTTTCCCCTGTAAATGATGCAATTTCCCTTTTAGATTTCATTAGTTCCCTCTCAATGGCTTAACAGCCTTTATTTTTGCTATAGGTTTTAACTCCCAGATCTTACTTATTTTTTTGTTTTCTGGAGTTATCACCTACTTTTTCTCTGTAACTTTCTTGCATCTACTTGATGCTTTTCAATACAACCACTTCATCAAAAAAAAAACAAAAAAAAACAAAAAAGAAATGAAGCACTCTAAATCATCAGAATCTGAGCGTGGGACTTTGTTTTGGGCAAAGATAACCGGTGGACGTTCTGGTGGAACTGTTTGTGTTATTGGGAGCAACTATTTAAGAAGCAATGAACAACTTATTGAGGTAGTTTTCTGTAGCTTTTTTCTTATACAATTGTTGAGATAAACTTCTTTGCAACAAAAGGAGCAGCATTTTGTTTGTACACAGTTCTTGCGATTGTTTCTACATTTGTGGCATTCATGTCTGTTCTGTTTTAGTAGTTGCAAGATATTCTAACTGTTGTGTAATTGTGTTTCTAACTGCAGATTCAGCAAAGATACAAAGCTGCCACAGGATTCTCCATATGTGTTTAAAGGTTCTTTGCCTGGTGATTCTTATAAATGGTGGGCTTGTTCAAGAAATGTCACGTATTGCGAATGGTCATGATTGCAGAAGCTGCTAGTTTCTCTAGGGGAAAAAATAGTGGCGAAGTTGCCTTGTTTTTTTCGTTGTTGAACGCATTCTTTTTGTTTTAATAATTCATACTTTTTTTTACCGTTGGAAGATAAGAAAGTGAATGTATCGAGTTTGATTGTTTTTGTTTTAAGGAATGACTTTGATTTTGGGAATTTGGTAATTCTTTTTTCGGAAAAGGCTCAAATATGCCATCCAACTATCGGAAATCTATTTAATTTCAATAGTTTCTTTGATTTTTATTTTTAATGCTATAAAACTTATTTATGCCATCGCTCGTTACCAAAAGACTCATCCATGCCATTTTTGATTGGTTAAATACGTCGATTAAGGTGTCGTTTAATTCATAGTCAATTTTAAATACCAAAAATAAAATATCGATCCATACACCTTACCCACCCACAACCATAATCTAGTTGGAGGCCACGTGTCATATATGGTATTGTAAAACCGCTTAATGAAATAGTGGATGAGGATAAATGAGTCAAACTATCTGCATAAATGAGCCATTTCTATAGTTTTGATGGCCTGCCATTTCACTACATGGCATAAATGAGCCAAACTATTGACGAGTGGCATAAATGAGCCATTTCGATAGGATGGCGGATTTTACCGGGTTTTTCCGTTCTTTTTTTTTTGAATTGTTCTTTTGATTTTTATTTTTAATGCTATAAAAGAGTGATTGGTTAAATACGTCGATTAAGGTGAATTCATAGTCAATTAAGCAAAAAAGGTAAGAGAGTAAGGTCCGGCGTACACTCTACCCCTCCCGGACCCACGACGGAAATTTGTCTTAATGTCTTAAAAAGAGACAAGCCTTTTCCAAATACCAAACCCTGTGTGTGTGTGTGTGTGTGTGTGTGTGTGTGTGTGTGTGTGTGTGTGTGTGTGTGTGTGTGTGTGTGTAACATAAAGCACTGTGTGTGTAAGTCTCACTTTTACAATTTTAAACCATTCCCTCATTCCCCCCATCATCCAAAACAAAAGAACTCCTAGTTGTCCGGATCCCCGTAATGTTTTTCTCTCCTCCTCTCTCCCTAACTTTCTCTCTGTTTGCATTTTTTTTTCTTCTCTTCTTTTCATGTGGTTCTTATTGTGTGTTGTTGAGAGCGTAAAATTGTACAGTTCTGCTACTGTTGGTTGATTGAGATTAATGTAGCGTATAGCTACTGTGGAATTGTTTGAACTTGAAAATAAGAAGAAAATTAAGAAAAACTGGAAAATAACTTGATTACTATTCAGATATTGTTCAATTACATCATACTAGGCCCTTATAGACGAGCCAGCTATCAACTCTAACAACTTGTACTACATACGCTACGTGTCAACATCTCAGTGGGCCATCTCAGTGGGCCATCACTGAGGGACTTAATTGAAATACCAAAGAACATAAGGGTAATTACTCAAACTAAGATACTCAGCTAAAAATAGAAAATAGGCTAACACACACACACAATAGACGTGTTGGCCGCAACACCGAATGTCTTCAAATTTCCATGCTGGAACGTTCATTAATTGACCCGAACAGCCCAATGCCACGACTTAATCGTGACAATTTCACTCCCCTTCGAAGAACTCTGGTCCTCAATCTTTGAAATCTGGAAATTGGGAATGAAGAAAGGCGTAATCTTCCCACGTTGCTTCATCCTTGGTAAGATTAGCCCATTGTACTGACACCTGAGTAATCGCCTTATTGCCCCTTTTTACCATTTTTCGTTCCAAGATCGCAACTGGTTCGACTAACATTTGACCATTGTCACTGCAGTAAGGAGGATCCATGGACGCCACCTTTTTATCTCTAATTTTTTTCTTCAATTGTGACACGTGAAAGACTGGATGGATCCTAGACCCTTGTGGCAGTTTCAATTCGTATGCAACCTGCCCAATCTTCTTCAAGACTTCATAAGGCCCAAAGAATCTGGCTGACAATTTTAAGTTCTTACGAATTGCGACCGACGTCTGACGATACGGCTGTAGCTTGAGGTATACCATATCTCCAATTTCAACTTCTCTTAGAATTTGCAAACTGTCGCATGCAATTCTGTGCTCTAGTTAGATTATCCTTCAGCACTTTATTGATCAACTGCCTCTCTTTTAATTCTTGATCTACAGCTTCCAACCTTGATTGTGAAACAAGCTCAAAGGAGGTTGAGGTGGATCATAACTGTAAAGAGCCTTGAAGGGAGTCATTCCTATGGCGGATTCGAAATTCGAATTGTACCAAAATTCCGCCATTGGAATCCACCTACTCCAGTTCTTAGGTTGGTGACCAGTCATACAACGCAAGTAGACCTCTACACATTGATTAAGTCTTTCTAATTGCCCGTCCGTTTGAGGATGGTATGTTGTGCTTAATTTCTGCTCAATTTGTAACCCCTTAATCATTTCTCTCCAGAATAAGCTTGTGAAAATGGGGTCCCAGTCCGAAAGTACAGAGCTTGGTACCCCATGGAGCTTACATATGTTGTCAACAAACAATCGAGCTATTTGTGTTGCATTATAGGGGTGTGTCAAGGTGAAGAGATGAGCATACTTTGTGTGCCTGTCAATGACTACTAGGATAGTGTTTTTTCTATGAGACTTTGGCAATCCCTCAATGAAGTCCATTGTCAAATAGGCCCAAGCTCTAGAAGGTATCGGTAGTGGCTGAAGTAATCCTGGATATGGAACATGCTCTCTCTTATTTCTTTGACATGTATCACAAGTTTTAACCCATTCCTTGACCTCCTTGAGGAGAGTAGGCTAATTAAAGACTGTCCTCAACCTTTGTTGTGTTCCCAGAATGCCTGAATGACCACCCCATGAAGTAGAATGCATTTGTTCAATTAGTTTTTCTCTTAGTTGATTATTACAGCCCATCCAAACTTTTCCCTTGACTCTCACAATTCCTTCAAACAAGGTAATATCTGGAATGGAATTAGGATCAATACGCCAACTGAGTGATAACTCTTTGGACTTCTTCATCATCATCATAGCTGGTCATTATGTCTTGCATCCATTTGGGAATTGCAACAGCGATACTTAAACATTCATCTTCAAGATTCCCATTTGTCTCTTCTGTTTCAAACCTTCTCGAGAGTGCATCCGCCACTACATTCTCACTCCCCTTCCTAAATTGAATCTCGTAGCTCAATCCCATCAGTTTAGTGATGCCTTTATATTGTAAAGCTGTTGTGATCCTCTGATCTCTTAGGAATTTTAAACTGAAATGGTCCGTCTTGATGATAAAATGGTTAGGTTGAAGGTAGTGTCTCCATTTTTCTACTGCCAATAGCAACACAATTAGTTCCTTCTCATAGGTGGACAGACCTAAGTGCTTATTACACAAAGCTTGGCTTAAAAAAGCTATGGCTTTGTGATTTTGCATCAGTACCGCCCCTACCCCTGCCCCACTTGCATCCACCTCTACTATAAAGGGAATAGTAAAGTCAGGCAGGCCCAAAACAGGGGCAGTAAATCAAATTGTCGAAGGCTGTCGTAGCTTGCTTACTCCACTGAAATCCTCCCTTCTTAAGCAGGTTCGTAAGGGGTTTGCTAATGAGTGCGAAGTGTTTAATGAATTTTCTATAGTAGCCTGTCAGCCCTAGAAAACCCCTTAATCCTTTGATAGTTGATGGATAGGGCCAGTTAAGCATTGCTTCTACTTTGGTACGGTCAGTGCTAACCCCTTCCTGTGAGATAATATGCCCGAGGTACTCCACTTGTTTTTTAGCAAAACTGCATTTAGAAATTTTTGCAAACAGCTTGTTGATTTTCAAGACTTCAAACACAATTTTCAGGTGCTCTTTGTGTTCGTCCAAGCTACCACTATAAACTAAAATGTCATAAAAAAAGACAAGCACGAACTTCCTCATATATGGGCTGAAAATTTGGTGCATTAGGGCCTGGAAGGTAGCTGGGGCATTAGTTAACCCGAAACATGACTTGAAACTCCCAAAGTCCATGGTGAGTTTTGAAAGCAGTCATAAATTCATCACCTTTGTTTCTGATTTGATGATACCCCGACCTCAAGTCCAATTTAGAATAGTAGTTTGCACCATGTAACTCGTCTAACAGGTCCTCTACTACCGGAATTGGGTACTTGTTCTTTATTGTAATTTCATTGAGCCTTCGATAATCCACACAAAATCGCCATGACCCATCTTTTTCTTGACTAGAATTACTGGAGAAGCGAAAGAAGAAACACTTGTGGTTATTATTTGTGTTTCAAGCATTTCCTTCACCATCTTCTCAATGGCATTCTTCTATATGAATGAATATCTATAGGGCCGCTGATTAACTGGTTTAGAACCTGGGACCAATTCTATGGGATGGTCGTAAGTTCTAGAAGGGGGTAGTCCAGTTGGTTCATGAAATAGCTCTTCATGCGACCGAATTAATTGCTCAATAGACTTAGGAATAGGAGTGGTCTGTTTTGCCTAGGCCATAATGGTTGATAATTGGCCTGTTAGTACACTCTGGCCCATTTCCAGTAACCTTTTAATCACCTTTGCGTCATGCTCCTCGATCACACCATTGCTCTTGCAGCCCATTAGTGTAATTATTTTATTATCTCTAAAAAATGACACACTATGGGGTCTAGTGTGCAACACCATCGGAGCCACCGTGCTGACCCAATCCATGCCTAGAATGATGTCACATCCCCGTGCCTTTAATAGCCTCAAGTCAAAGGCGAATATTTCATCATTCATAGTCCATGTGAATTTTGGGCTTTTATGCGTGCAATACATATCCTGTCCATTTGCTACTTTCACTTTCATGGGCCTGGGGAAACAAATCGTCTTAGCGTTCATTTGTTTGACAACTTGTGGGTCTACAAAGCCGTGGGTCGACCCACTATCAATTAACACCATGACTATTTGCTTTTTAATCCATCCTGCGATTCGAATAGTATTTGGGCTGTCATCTAAGCCCAACACTACATTAAGTGACATTTCACCTTGCTCTTCCTCCTCTTCAACTGTTTCTTCACCAGCAATTTCGTTAGTAAGTTCAGCATCTAAAGCTTCTACAAAATTCTCTTCCCCTTCCATTGCATTAAGTCCCCTAGCTTTACAAACGTGTCCAGGTATAAATTCTCATGACACTTAAAACAGAGGCCTTGGGCCCTCATCTCATCGAAGGAGGACTTCTGGGTTACTGGGCCTTTGCGGTTCGATGTTTCGGCTGGTTTAGCAACAGAATGTGGTTGTTGGGCTCTTGTAGAAGGAAAAGGGCTGGTTCCTACCGCTGCCCTATTGGACCTGCTACTGTAGTTGTATGTCTGTTTGGCTAAGGCATTAAGGGATTCTTCATATAATTTAGCCGTGTTGAAAGCAGCTACTAGTGACTGAGGATTGGCCACCTTGACTAATGGCCCAATCTCTGGTTTCAAGCCCCCAACAAAACAGGTTACAAAATACAATTCATCTAAATGGGGCCTAACGACTTGCACCTTCCCTCGTAAGATTTCGAATTTCTTTTGGTAACTTGTAACGTCACTCCATTGTTGCAATCTGTTAAATTCGGGCACCACATCTAAGGGCCCCGTGCCATCGAACCTCTCACATAAGTTATGACAAAAGTGATTCCAATTAATGCGGCCACCATGGTCTATGACGTATGAATCAAACCAACTATCAAAACCTGCTTTAGTACCCACCGCAATATATGTCATTTTAGCTTGTTCTGGGACTTGATAATAATCAAAATAGTATTCGCATCGCCTAATCCAACCACGCACATTATTTTCGTCAAACTCGGGAAACGTTAACCGTGCTTTTAAATGACGTAGGTGATTAGCAGAGTTTTCAGGGTTTGAGAAAAAATTTGGAATGGATTAGGAATTAGGCTCGGAATAATATGGGGGTTAGGCAGTGGTAATGGGTGCAGGCGAGTTGTAAATAGGAAATTGATGAGAAGGAAAATAAGAGGGTTGGGCTGGGTACTAATAAGATTGGGCTGGAACTTGTGTATATTGACTTGGAACGTATGAATATTGGTTAGCATAAATGGGTATTTAGGCTGGTGGTTGAGTATCTGTAGTGGTTATGGGAATATAGGTCCCAAAAGTTAAGGGGTTAGAAAGGGGTAACGATGGTGGGTAATTTCCAAGACTGCGGGGTGTAGGTTGTCCAGAGGGCGAAGCCAAACTGGTAAATGGTCTTGAAGCATTAAGTGTTACAGGAATAGTTGAGCTAAAAACTGAGCCGAGTGTGTGGGAAAAGTGGGGGTTCATTAGGGGTAAGGATAAAACGTTAACGTTTCCAGAAGTGATGGTGTTTGAGGCAGGCAAAACACGAGTGGCAAGAGCTGAGCTAGGGTTTACCATTTGAAATAGGGGACCACTGGGGGTCGTCGGTGTAGATGTGGGTGGTGGTGGGGATAGCCCTAACACTGATGAACTTTCCGATTCAGCGTAAGAATTTCCTTGTATAGCTGCTAAATACGATCTGCCTGACATGGGTGATTCTCCTCTACGTTGATTTTCCAATACCAAGGTCTCCATCCATTCCATTCTTTTGTTTGAAATCTCCATGAATGTTTGAAGCTGCTGCTCTAAGGATCTAGAAGCACTTTCTCCCCCTACGGAGGGAGTTTTATCCCCCATTAAACACCAGGAACGATGCTCTGGTACCAAACTGTAGCGTATAGCTACTGTGGAATTGTTTGAACTTGAAAATAAGAAGAAAATTAAGAAAAACTGGAAAATAACTTGATTACTATTCAGATATTTTTCAATTACATCATACTAGGCCCTTATAGACGAGCCAGCTATCAACTCTAACAACTTGTACTACATACGCTACGTGTCAACATCTCAGTGGGCCAGCACTGAGGGACTTAATTGAAATACCAAAGAACATATGGGTAATCACTCAAACTAAGCTACTCAGCTAAAAATAGAAAATAGGCTCCCAAATAGACGTGTTAGGCCAGCCCAACACTGAATGTCTTCAGCCCAATGCTGGAACGTCCATTAATTAACCCGAACAGCCCAATGTCACGACTTAATCGTGACAATAAACCTATCATTAAACGAACTATAATTCCCAACGTTTTGGGAGGGTTGACCACTCATCATTATTGCTGAAACCAAGCCTACGGTAGGATAACAGGCCCGTTCCTGATTATGCTATTGGGCTAAATGAGGATTTTATTTGGGATCCAGGATGAGGACAGGTGTCATTATGGTAGTGACTTATAGGAAATATGTTGGTTATAACAACGAGTGCTCGTGACGGTTATGCATATTATGATTATGCTTAGGCAAAGATTGTGCTTCTCATCCTCAATTCTCTCTACATCTCTCATCCCCTTCTTCTACTATCCTTAGTTACTTTAGTTTCAGTATTCTCCATTGTAATCCACTAGTTTGTGTGTTGCAATTACTATTCAAAAGCTGTAATTGTATTCCCCTTCTTATTAATGTAGTGAGGACTTTGGGTATTGTTATAGCCTGTAACCTGTTTGATGAATTGTCTGAGAGACGATTTCATTCGCCCGTAAAGTCTGAGTAACCAAGCGCTATTAGAAGTTAGTCAGGTAGGTCGTGGGCTGCTTGGTCATCGAGCTGAAACTCACCTCGACTGTGATAGACAGGTTGTTAAGGTGGAAGTGTAGCTACGATTGCGAGTATCCATCTCATTGCTTAACAAAGTTGAGATGCTGTACTAGTTATGTGAATATTGTGATTATTTACTTGGTATTTTTGAACTGCTAAGAAGATGAATACATTTTGTGTCACTGACTTT
Organism: Lycium ferocissimum; assembly: GCF_029784015.1. Taxonomy (NCBI): domain Eukaryota; kingdom Viridiplantae; phylum Streptophyta; class Magnoliopsida; order Solanales; family Solanaceae; genus Lycium; species Lycium ferocissimum. Next base: position 36,995,528 of record NC_081345.1, on the reverse strand, counting down.
GCATATAGTTCTTGACTGATCAGTGACTGAGCATGGCTGAAGTAAGTTCACACATGAATTGAGTTCAAAGAGTCACTAAGCACCACCATTTCAGTTTTCCTGTAATCTTTTCAGATGATAACTGTATAATAATACCATAGAAATAGGTGACTGCTTGTGAAGCTTCTCAACTTGCTCCTTACCTATGAGTTGTTTGCTGACTAACTTTGAAGTGACGAGTGCAGACCTAGTGAACTAGCTTAAGTAGGCTGCTGTGATAATGTTGCTGTGAAATAATGCCTAACTTGCTCGAGGCAGGACACCTAAATTTGGATAAGCTGAGATTTTGTGATGAAATTTAGGGCCATGTGTTGCGGAATTTTTTATACTAGTGAATGAGACTGATTAGCCCCTCCTTCTGTGTGTATCTCTATGTTACTATGTGTGTCTATCTAATTGGTGGTCTACTAGAAACATTAAAATCAAATAGATGTAAATTATGTATGAATCCTATATATTGGATATTAACTCTAATCAAATTTTGAATGAGCTGAACTTTCTATACCTTGAACTAGTTTTCTCAGTCATGTGCAACACTCTGATGCATCACTGCTTGTGCCTTGTTCTTACAGTCTAATAACTATTTTAGGTACTTCTTGACATGAAATGGCCTTTAGTTCATCCGAAATGGTCCGAGGAAGAGAAACACGACATAATATCAGTGACACATCTTTTGAGGGAGACCCTCTACTTTGCTTTTATTATATGCTCCCTCCGGATAAAAAAGAGTGTCCACTTAACCAAGAAATGATTCCATTTGCAGAGAAGAGGTTCTAAAGAAAGAATAGGAAATAAACAAAGTGCCACATTTTACATCACAAAAATCCTGTCCGTTTACATTTAACTTAGAACTATAACCTTTAAAAGCTGATAGCCTGATATGATACCCCGATAAAAATAAAACAAAAAAGGGAAAACTAAACAAGCCGATTTGCAAGTAAATATCATATTATATACTATTATATTATAGATAGCTACGGCATAATCACACTAGGGAGACCCCCATTATGGTGCAAAGGGTCTGGACTCATAGGTGCTTCTCTTAATTCCACATCATCTTGGCTTGTTGTTTTTCCATTTAGGGTAATGGGAAATGTCTCTTTTCCCTTCAAGCTGTAAATCACCTGCAACGGTACTAAATAAAGTAAATTAATACATTAAATGAAGACTTCAATTCCTCTTTGAATAGATTAACAACCTTTCTGTTCTGAATTAAGTGATTTTGCGTGGCGGGTTTTCCATATGAGCATCCACTTAGCAAGAAACAGTAGTCTGTCAGAACAGAGTAAATTAAATAAATAGAGTAAGATACAAAGAGCAACTTTAAATATATTTAATTGAAAGATCGACACAAATTAATATCTAGAGAATAAAGAGACCAGATGATTGTGCTTGCATTGCTAAGAGAAAAATGCAGAAGAGAGCCATTAACATCAAAGAGGAATTCTTGTCAGTGCAAGGGGGTGCCATTTGAAGTTTTATTTAAGTACTCCAAATTACACAAATGTAAATAGTCCTAATGTGCGAAATAGTTGAAGTACTAGAAAACTCAATGAAGTAAATATATTGAGGAATAACGAGCAATTTATAGAGGCGTTTTAACATCTTAACACACTAGGAGATGTAGGAAGATTGACATAAATGATTATAGAGAGCAGCCATTTGAGGATGTAAACGTAAAGAAACGGAGTAATGATTAAGCAGCCATTATTAACTGCAAAGAAAATGCAGCGCACAGGGTACAGACCCATAGTTGATGCTTGACACTCAATGGACGGCGCAACTATCACTTTCACTTAGGGTCTATAACCTCAAATTTTTCTAGCATTACATCATCCATGCATGTAAATCTTTAGCACATTACAGCTGGTTAGTAAATGGTTTTACTAACAACGTGAACGATATTAATTGCTATAACAATTTTTGGTACACTACTGGTATGTGGGGATACTTTTATGTATGTGTACGTGGATGTTCTACCTCTAGCCTTACTACATAATAATGGAGCATTAAGCAAGGGCTAAGAGTTGTTAAATCAATGGAATAAAAAGAATTATAAGTACTGAAAACGTACTGTATACTTGATATCCATTTTAAAAAAAAAAAAAATTAGCATATATAGAGTATTACCATCTTAGAACTATTACTAATGATTGCAAATACTTACTCGAAGCTATCAAGGGGAATGTCGGATGATATATCTTGAGAGAAGGAAGCAAATTAAATGTGCAGACTTTTTATCAGATTCCTCAATTTTATCAGATTACAGACATGAGGATTTGCTAGTATGGAAGGAAAGATCAAGGATGTAGAATTTTGCTCTTAACAGATTTAAGCAATCTTATAAGAGATTTTAGTATTTCTATTTAGTATTTTCTAGTTTTTCAAAAATTAATATAATATTCTACGTGCACATCAATTTTTTCTATATGATATTTTGATTCATAAATTGTTTGATGACTTTGGTCCAACAAGGTCTATTTGATGTGAAGAAAGAGGATCTATATTTTCTGTTTGTGAGATGCCTAAAAATTCAAACATGTTAGTAAATATATTTGATTAGTGTATGTAACTTATCTCTTGACCTATTCAAAACTCTAGTTAGCTAGCGTAACAGGGAACTTGGCAAAGATGACGCCTAGCAGAAACTAAAGATAGGACCAAAAAAAAAGAAAGAGCAGAGGATTGTCTTACTTTAGTAGATACTCCACTAATTATATATGACGTGATCATATAGTAGTTACACTAGCTGGAAGTTTAAGTTACGGGGTATATACACTATAGAACTCCCAGTTTCTGTTATGCTTAATTAGTCTGTCAGATGAGCACTGCAGTTAATGTGATTTGAAGTATTAGATGTCTTTCCAGTTGATTTCCTCTAATGATTTGAGCAAGTGACGGAATGAGATCCTGTCCAACTGAGTACTATTATCAGTTTGGCCAACCAAAGGACACCTGCGCTTCCTTTCTCAGATTTTTCACTGGCAACTTTAAGGATAGTACAGACCCCACCACAGCTGGATGTGGTGACGCTATAAATGTTCTACTCCCTCCGAATAAAAAAAGTATTCACTTAGCTTTTTTTTTTTGGATAAAAAAAGCGTCTACTTATCAATCAAGAAAGATTTAATCTTATTTTTTCAGATGTGCCCCTATTAAGTGTTATATGATCAAATTTCAATGCTTATTTAATTAGGGGTAGTTTAGTTAAATTATCAATTTTTCTATAGGAATTAGTATTTTTTAAGGGGTGTGCAAATAGCTAAGTGAACTCTTTTTTTGATCCGGAGGGAGTAATGATTATTAATCCCGAGTTAAAGACCTGTACACTGCTAGTGCATATACCTGTATTTACGAAAAATAAAATTAAACTAATTAATAGTAATTAAATGACAAAAATATACATACAAACACATGAAATGTGTCTATTACTTTAGTGTGAACACGGTAGGAGTAAGTTCTAATGTGTATATAATCCGCCTGTCCTTAGTCAATTTATTTATCTTGCTAAGAAAAAAAATATTATATAGATTATAAAACTTTATGATCTTAAATATATATGGTTACAAAAGTATGTCATTGAAGGTAAACTATATAAAGTTAATTCCTTTTCAAATAGTGAGTTATTCTTTCGGAATAGACGGGAATTTAAAAATAATATCACATAAAATATAACAGAAGAAGTATATCTTCTACGCCATCATGTTAAATTGACAAGGAACAACAAATTGCATTATTGATATTAAGCGTAATGTGATAATCTAGAAAGTAAGTAATATCTAGTTAAATTAAATTGGTAATATAAACATTTTTTTATAGATTTAGTGTGTACAACGTAAACCCTATACTTTCAGTGGTCGTTTGGGTTGTGAACAAGTTTTATTGTGGTTATAATATAAGGATTAGATAATGACGAAATTATTTAGTGTAATTTACGTTTATTTGTAGATGTTTGGTTCATTGGACTAAGAAAGAAATACACATGATGATATAACATCGATATATTTGTTTGGTTTAAACTAGATAAACTTGAAAAGTAGAATATATTTTCAGTTTTAACCTTGTATTTCTTAAACAACTTTGGGAGAAATTTTTTGGTGAAGAGCAAATATATTAAGTATTTGTTTTTCCCCGAAATTAAAAGTTTCGATATAGTTATCCAACATAGAGTAACTATCCAATATAGTTATCAAATCAAAGATTGGACACTTAGATCAATTACCCTTTTGTAGCTGTCCCCTGCACTGTAGATGCCGCTGCTGCAGTTACTTTTGGTGGCTCTGCTCTCGTTTAAGCTGCAGGATCTGATGTAAAGAGTACATGAAAATCTAGAGAAGTCAAGAGTGATAACTACTCCTATATTGCATGCATCTTTTTAAAACTAATTATAAATAGGAAATTTGGTATTGCATGACTGTTCAGTTTTTTTAATAAATAATTGATACTACTTTCATTGTTCTAATTTATGTGATTCACTTTCCTTTTTGTTCTACCTAAAAAAAAATGATACATTTCTATATTTAGAAATAATTGAACATAAAACTTTCTCTTTTACCTTTAATGAAATGATTTACAGCCATCCAAATATCTATAACTTGTTTTATATCACTAATTTCAAAAGTGTTACCTTTTTTTAGACTTTGTGCCGAGTCAAACTAGATCACATAAATTGAAACAAAGGAGTTTGAAAAAGCCAACTTGTGGCTACTGATATCCGGAAGGATGCATTCATGTTTTAATTCAACAAATTGGTTTTTTAAAGCTAAATTGGGTTATCAAAAAGTATCTCAAAGCAACGCTTAGTCTCTCTTTCCCTGAACGGTTTTCTTCAACTTCTCCCAGTTCTCTCTCCCAACTCTTTCTCTCTCATTGTACTCGTTCGAGAAAAACTTTTTTAGGTTGTAAAATTATTGTTTCTCTGAGTTTTATCGAGTTTTGGTCACTAAATCGTATAGCCGTCGATTGGGTGATATTGGATTTTCTTGAAAACATTATAGGAGCTTGAATATCAATTTGGAGTTGTTTGGAGACAATTTGAGGCGAATTATTTGAGATGATTTTCCTAAAAGGTCTATGTTCGTACATCCCCTTTATATCTATATATATCAACATACATTAGTGTATATTATCCCAAGGAGGTTGAATCAGTGGTGGAGCGGGGATTCATTTTATGTTCAAAATATAAAAGAAACATACTGAAAGCAAGGGGGGTTCAACATCTACTATATATATATATAAAAAATAATTTTAACCTTGTAAAAATAGTGTTTTTTTCCGCCGAGAGGGTTCGGATGAACACCCTCGGCTCTATGTGGCTCCGCCACTGGGTTGAATATCAACTTTGGAGGCGTTTGAAGATGATTTGAGGTGGTATTGAGACTATTTTCAGATTGAAAACTTGAGGTTGAAAAAGACTTCATGGATGTATCCCCCTGCATATTCATGTATATCCCGATATATGACGGTGTATATCAACTTGCATATCCCTCTATATCATGTATATAATAATGTATATCCATATTTTAATGAAAATCTTTATGTGATATACAAGGATATACAACATGATATATAGCTTTTGCATTGCCATAGAATCTTCTGAACTTATGATATTGAAAATCTTCAGGAATCGTTTGTTTAGACGCAAGTTTTATGATTTTTTTCTAAAGGAAACTTCATACATTGTTTATTTCGAATCTATGAATTGATATTCGGCTTGCAGAGTTTCTATAAGGTCTTCAAATGCTGAATCCAATTGTCGCCAGTTCGTTTCACTGGCTGGAAAAACACGGCTCTGCATTTTTGTGTGTATTTGAATGACATGATAGTTACTAATGTCGTTCCCACGGTAAAAAATTTTCTTTAATAATTAGTTTAACCTTCTTTTATTTTTGCCAGGGATACCACCATCTAATTAACAGCCGTTAGTTCTTCAATTTTTCTAGTAAAATTCTTCTTTTGGCAAGGTCAAGTTATGAAATATATTTCAGCCCTTGAATACCCTATGGTCACATGGCGTGATCAATCAAATATCCCATATAGTATTGCTGGTAAGTAGCGTATAGGAGGGAATCCTTAATTTCCAAAATTAAGCATAAATAACGATTCTGCGAGCAGTACTTCGTACTAATAAGGTACTAAACATCCAGTTTTTGCATAGACGACATTCTTGACAACAAGAGAAAATTAACAAAAATACAACATTCTGCATAACAAAAACTTCTTGCGAGTTTCCAAAAGCCTGTCTATATATACATAACATAGAAACATAACCCTTTGACGGGTCACACCCTAAAAAAAAAAAAAAAAAAAAAAGAAACAAACAAGCCGATTAGAAGAACAAAATAGCATAGAAATTAAGCAGTAAGAGTTATGGCATGGCAGGTTTACTCCTAGGGCTACCACGTACCATGATGGTGCAAAGGGTCTGGTCCCATTGGTGCTTCCCTTAATTCTACATATTCATCCGACTTGTTCTTCCCATTAATCACTGAGCTTACTATTTGTGCATGTCCATGTCCTTCATTAACATCCAGTTCCAGGTACAATAATGGTTACTGTCTCTTTCTCTTTCAAAAGCAACTGCAATATTGAAAGTATGTGTTACAAGGAGTAATAAATAAGACGACCTTCATAGACTAGCTCTATGAATATTTACATAAATAAATAAACAACCTTTCTGTTCTGAATAAGGTATTGCATGGTGGCTTTTCCATGTGAGCATCCACGAATATAATAAACAGAGTCTGCGACACAGTAAAACAAAAGGTGATTAAACAGTCTTGTAGAACGAGGACAAAAAAGAGATATAAATATAAAAGGCTACATAACACAAAGAGAGAGATTCAAAACCATAGGATTGCGCTTGCATCATTGGGAAGAGGAAAATGCACAAGACCACCATTATGATCAAAGAAGGGTATTGCTTGTTAGTGAATGGAGCCATTTGAAGATTTTAGCGTTACGAGATAGAAGCAGTACTAAAAGATTTCGATGAAGTAAATATAGGAACAACGAGCAATTTATAGAGGCGCTTTAGCATTTCTATTAACCACTATGAGAAGTGGATATTGATTAACTTAAATAATGATTACACATTGCAGCCATTTCATGATGTAAACTTAGGACCCGTTTATACGATGTATCTAAGGTAATTTCATGTTGCTAGTGCACACTAGCTGACTTTAGTTATTTATACGATGCATTACTGTTTATTCTGGAAAGTTTAATGGTTTAAATTATATTTAATATGAAATGGTTATGTATTATTCTGTTTTTCAGGTAGTTCATAATGTAAAGAGTAAAATCTAAATATTTAAAAGTTGCTCTATAGTTCATTAGATTTAAACTGGTATGTATTAAAATATGAATGCAACTTTCGTGGAAATTAAAAAAAACTACGCGGGTGAAAATGCTATGCAGGCCGGATTGAAATTTTGAGGGTTAAGACAGAACCCGCGACATACCGTTTGCCATCCCGCATCTGTTGGACCCTGAGAGAATAGCGTTAATTGAGTAGTGCTACTGTTTTGACTTGTAAAAAGGTTCGCTCTGCACTTAATTTAGGCCCCGTTTGTCCATATAAACCAAAAAAAAAAAAAAATCACTTTTTTTGGAATTTTGGAGTTGGAGTTGTGTTTGGCCATAGTTTTTGAAATTGTAGTTTTTGGTGAAATGTAATTGTAAAAAAGTGAAAAAAGCGAAATTTTTTTGAAAACCAAATTTTTGGAGTTTTTGTATTCGAATACAACTTCAAGTTGTATTGAATTTTAATAGCGTTTGAAAAGTGAAAAAAAATTTGAATAAAATGAATAATTCTTATGGCCAAATGCCAACTTAATTTCGCTATTCTTTTGAGAAAAAAGCTCTTAAAAAATCCATTCTGCAAGGCGGACAAATTTCCCTTTATTGGCCATCCCAAATGTTCTACTAGGCGACCATTTAAGACTAGGCTAGATAATAAACGTAATTCATCCTTCCGTGTCTACATATTCCTCAAATTCTGTGTCAGCCAACTCATGGTGTGCCTTGTGCTCCTCGAGTTAATGCACTTTTAGATCTTCTTGGTGGTTGGAATTATCCAGCCAATCTTGCTTCCGAATGGTCCGGTAGTTATCCATGTTCAAGCCCTTGGTTGGGAATCAGTTGCAATCCTAGAGGTCAGGTTACGATTGTTAATCTACAGAACAAGAACCTTACGAGTATGCTTAGCTCTTCACTCGCAAACTTGGATTCACTGCTTGAAGTTCACTTAAAAAGAAATAGTTTGCACGGTCTATTTCCAGCAAACTTGACAGAGCTCAGATTCTTGGGATTGTTGGACTTAAGTGGGAACAATTTTGATCCACCATTGCCAAAATTTCGGGATAGTATGAAAGTCATTATGGACGGAAATGCTCATCTTGTTGCTATTGTAGCTGTGGCGGCTACCAAAGAGCAAACCACATCAGTGAACCATGAGAAGACCATGATTATTATAGTTGTGAGTGCAGTTTCTGTGGTCTTAGTTCTTGTTGACGTTTTTTTTATTTTTCAAGAGCAGGAGAAAATGAGAGAAGGACTCTATTACTATTGTTATCCATCCCAAAGACCCATTCGATCAAGATAACATTGTTAACCTTGTCATTTCAACCCAGGACCTTCGAAGGGTAACCAATAATTTTGCACCAGAGAATGAGCTTGGTCGTGGTGGCTTTGAAGTTGTTTACAAAGGTGTTATTGAAGAAGAAATTCAAATTGCAGCGAAGAGAATGAAATCTGTGATTATCAATACCAAGGCATTGGATGAATTTCAAGCAGAAATAGTTGTGCTTTCCAAGGTTTGGCAATTGGCACCACCATTTAGTTTTAAGTTTGGGTTACTCCATCGAAGGAAATGAAAGGTTTTTGGTATATGAATAGATGCCAAACGGCTCTGCGTAGACATTTTTCCGCTGGAATAACCTGAACTTAGAGCCTTTATCATGGACAAAGAGACTCAATAGTGCTCTAGATGTTGCTCGAGGGATGGAGTACCTTCATAATCTGGCACACCAGAGTTCCATACACCTTGACCGCAAAATCATCAAACATTCTTCTAGATGATGATTTTAGAGCAAAAGTTTCTGATATGGATTAGAGAAACTCGCTCCTGAGTATGCTGGTGTTGCATTTTTTGCCATCGAACATTTGGATACCTTACTCCTGAGTATGCTGGTAAGTTGCATTTTTTGCCATTGGTATCTCTTTCATAGACACTCATTTCGACTGTTCTGGTAAATATTGCTATTTTAGCATCGGTTGTATTTTTTACTCTCTGGTAACCTGTTACATGAACACATCTCTACCTGAACGGAACCTATACACTTTTAGTCCCTCTATGTTTGTAAATGTGTCAGTACTGCAATGCGAATGCAGACTCTGCTGATCTGTGCTTATGATCTGGGCACCTTCCAATCCTTTCCTTCTCCGGTCAAAATATAACAGAGTAACTAAATGGAGCATTTCTGTTTTTTCTTTATGTTGCGGTTGTGCCTCCTAAATTGATATACCTCGGACATTGAGGTATCAATCTCGCATCATTCAGTGACATTTTCATTCTTTTCCATATCTTTGTTAAATAAATGTTTCACATCCTCTCTCCATATGATCATTCATAGCATAGTTATCATCTTGTCTCCACAAGAAGAATTAGAAACTCCATCCCAATTAAGATACTTTTCTCTCGTTGGCATGGTACTGTAATATGCTTGCATAAAGCTGTTCAACAAGCATGGCATGTTGATCAGCTGCTTTTTAAATTACCTGTTAGTTTTAGTGTAGAAACTATTGCTTGGTTAATCTTAATGTTACCCGTATATCTAAGTTCTTTGTGTTGTTGAACTAATTACTCTCTCTCTCTCTCTCTCTCTCTCTCTCTCTCTCTCTCTCTCTCTCTCTCTCTCTCTCTCTCTCTCTCTCTCTCTCTCTCTCTCTCTCTCTCTCTCTCTCTCTCTCTCTCTCTCTCTCTCTCTCTCTCTCTCTCTCTCTCTCTCTCTCTCTCTCTCTCTCTCTCTCTCTCTCTCTCTCTCTCTTTCATCTATCCTAACTCAAATTTTACTTCATCTCTCCCGTGACCGGAATTGGTGGCCTATATTTAAATCTTAAGCAGGTTAAGATATTCATAAACTAGCGCACGAGGCCACACTAAATCTCGTGCGCTGCATGTGCATTTTGTTCGTTGCACGTGCATTCTGTGTGCCGCACGTGCATCCCGCCCGCCGCACGAGCATTCCATGTCAATTAATAAAAATATTTTAAAATCACATAAATATTGTTGTTAAACATGCGTGTGAGGTACACATGTAAAGTAAAAGAAAATAAGTGCTTAGGGGCCTAAAACACTCGACTTAGTGGTTGTGTACAGAGTCGGGCCTGAGTCACAACTAAAATAGTCGTCTTCAGCTGTAGGTGGTGTTGGTGGAACTTGTGACTGGACTAACCGCCCTTGATGAGCATCAATCGGAGGAAACTTGATATCTAGTTGAGTGGTTCCGCCAGATAAAATCGAATAAAGAAAATCTCCTTGCTTCCGTTGACCCAGCTCTTCACGTGAAGGAAGATATCCAAAAAAGCATTTGCATTATGGCTGAATTAGCTGGACATTGCACTGACAGAGATCCTAATCATAGGCCTGACATGTCACACGCAATGAATGTGCTTGGCCAACTAGTTGAGTTTTGGAAACCTGTAGAAGAATCGGATGAAAGTTCAGGAATTGACTACGCTCTACCTCAAGTAAAGAAAATCTCCAGGAGATTATCTCCTTGCTTTCGTTGACCCAGCTCGTGACGAGAAGGAGATATCCACAAGGTTTTAATTTAGTTTGGGCTGGTTTAAGTTGGCGACGTGGACCTCTAATTCGAGGTCACGTTAAAAAATTTATTATTTTAAAACCAGTCATTTGAGCTATTAATGGTAAGTGGCATGGATGAGTCATTTTGGTCACGACGATGGCATAAGTGAGCTCAACTATTAACGAGTGTTATAAATGAGCCATTTCGGATAGTTCAATGGCATATTTGAGCTTTTTTCCCTTTATGTTTGACGGTCAACATCTTTAGCTCTTGCTGTCTATGTTCTCTCCATTGTCCCGATTCTCAAATATGGGATTAGGGCTTTGTCCGCATTGAGTAGTCTTTTGCCTTTGTTGGATAATTACTGAAATAATGAATTAAAAGTGATTGTATCTACAAAATCAAAAGCTATTATTACTTTAACAGATGTATATTATTACTTCACGTTTAAGGTTGGTAGCAGTTTTTCTTAAATAGACTGAGTTAGTTGATTTAATAAATTTCATATATCTTATGGTTATATCCTAAAAACATTTCTCCACATTCTATTTAATAAAATAATAGGAGTACATAGATTTCAAGTTAATTACGTGAGTATTATTTATATAGAAACTAAAGTACTAACCATTACAGAAGGGTGAGAAATCAAAGGATAGAGAAGGTGTCATCAATTTGTACTTGCCTTTAGGGTTTGATCCACATGTAAATTACTGAAAACACTGCACCAGAACTGTCAGCTAATTCGGTTCTCTTCTTCTTCCTTCCACAATTCACTCACCTTATCATCTTTTTGCCAGAAAAGGTACCATTTTTGTGATGCACTAAGGTAACGCTAAACCATCTTTAACTTACAACAAAAGAATAGATCAGAATGATCGATTTATTATACTTACACGCTACCTAACGTATCTAACAATGATTATCTACTCTCTACGTGACTTTCTTTACACCAAAAGCAAAATAAAAGAATACAATTCATCTTAACACTCTGCAATGAATTATAGTTGTCTTGAAAAATTCCTGTTTTTATAAGATAAGTTAATTTTATTCAAAATGTGCCAAGAAGGTACAGAAAAGTACTAGATAAGAAATCTGGAATAGTTGTTACAATCAACTCAGCATATCCTAAACCTCCAAATACGTACTGAAATAAGTTTCCTGCTACACTTTCTTTACGCCAAAAACATAAACCTCCAAATATGTACTGAAATAAGTTTCCTACTACACTTTCTTTATGCCAAAAACATAAATTTTGCAAATACCTGTTCTTCACAACAGCAATGTGAGAACTTTTGCCTTAAAAACATCTCCTATCCTTTCCAACCAAGTAGTCCACATAATGCAAAGAAGGATTGTTTTCCAAATTTTCTTCTTTATTTTGCCCACTTTCTGACTTTACCATCTTTCGAATAGAGTTTATATACTATAAGTCATAACCCATTACACTCCACATATGTTTAAAAAAGAGACCCCAAATTTGTCCAGCTTGTTTACAATGGAGGAATAAATGAGTTGCAGATTCCTGATCTTTCTCACAAAAGAAACACCTACTGCATAGGACAAATCCCCTCTTCTAAGCTTATCTTGAGTGAAGCAGGCATCTGTAGTTGCTATCCAGCCAAAACAAGCCACTTTTGGAGGAGCTTTAGTCTTCCTCCACTACATCTTCGAAGGCCAGTTCACCTCCCGCAATCCAGCATGTCTCTGCATCAAGTTGTAACAACTTTCAACAGCGAACTTTTTATCTTTGCTGTCAACCCATCCCTCCTATTGTCATCCAGAATCACTGGTCCCAGTAAGTTTAACATCCTGAAAGCCCCTTCTTCTTAAATTTTCTTGAGTTAGACAAGCTTCTCTAGCAACCAGCAAAGAAAAGCACACAATCTTGGTATGCGCTTTAGCTTTTCACATGCTCTTCATGACCCGGTTCGATAAGAATCGTATTTTGAACAAAACAAGATTATATTGCGGAAGCGAAAATAAAATTAAAGACAAGAATATAAAGATAGGCGAAATTCAAGAACAAAATCCCCAAATTTCAAGATTAAGTGATAAGAACCCTAATTGGTCTTAGTATTCAAAATTAGCGGATTAAGACTAATTAAGATACTAATAGAGTCAATTCAAGAACTTATATCAAAAGGTGATCTAGACCCTATTTCGAAGAAATTAGAGACAATAATTAGTATAAGACTAATTACTTAACTTCTTTAATTTACAATAAGAACCAAAGATATCGAGTACGAATTAATCTTACCTCTTAAAAAAAGAATCGTTCTTATAAGGTTGCAAGATAAATTCAAAGTAGCCACACACAAAGGTGTAAAAGTAGAGAAACTCTCAATAATAATAATATTTGTCTAATGAAAATAACAAAATCCACCTATATATATGGGAAACATCCCAAATAGAATGGGATTAGAATCTACTTTTATGGAAATAATTAAATACTAAAACCTAATTGGGATTAAACTAGGAAAGCATGTAAAATAATTGGCAAACTTCTTTAATAGAATAAGGAGAAGGTTGCCCAAAAGTCACTTTGTACGTGTGACTTTCTCAATGAATTGGGGTTGGATTTATTTCTTCATGGCGAGAAATAGCCCCTGAGCTTGAATTTAAGCTCTTTTTGGGCTCCATGTGGGGCCAATCTTTCTCCTCTTGAGCTTGGACTTGGATCATGAAATATGTGGTATTTAGCCCATTCTTCTGCATAATTCTTGGACTCGTTCTTGGGCTTTTCTTCCACGATCGCATTTTTTGATTTCCAATTCATGCTTTAGCAACCTTGGCTTGCATCTCCTTAGCTTGTGACCTTGACGATGATCTTCTTGGGCCCTATCGGCGCCATCCTTGCCCGTGGAGCTATCATCCCCCTCTTCTTAAAGAATTTGTCCTCGAATTTAACATTCTTCATCAAACAAGGACAAGTCGTGACATTGAAAGTAGCACTTACTTGATACTCGCAGGGTGCAGTCCAACTTGTAAGCATTGTCTCCAATTCGCTCAAGAACTTTAAAGGGTCCATCGCCTAGCATGCAATTTAGACTTCCTTTTAGAAGGAAACCTTTCTTTTCGTGAACCCAACCGAGTCCCCCAAAGTTCAAAGATGACTTGTTTTCGTCCTTTTGTTTCTTCTCGAAGCAACTTGCTCATTCCTCTTTTCAATGGCCGGTCTAGTTCGCTCATGTATTTTTCTCATCATCTCAGCTTTATTTGTTCCATCAAGACTAGCAACGTCATCATTGAGCAATGGCACTAAATCAAGGGGAAGTAAGGGATTAAAACCATAAACAACTTCAAAAGGAGAAGACCCGATAGAAGAATGAATAGTTCTATTATGTAAATTCCACCAAAGGCAAGTGATCCTCCCGTTAAGTTAATTCACCTTTCAAAACAAAAAGCCCTCAACATGTTACCTAAAGTTCTATTCACCACCTCGGTTGCCCGTCGGTTGTGGGTGACAAGTAGAAAACAACAATTTGGTTAGCCTTCCCTAAAGAACACGCCAAAAGTGGCTCGAAAACTTAACATCCCTATCACTAACAATAGTTCTAGGTATGCCATGTAATTTCACAATTTCTTTAACAAACAAATCAGGGATGTGAAACGTCATTAGTTTTCAAGCATGGAATGAAACGAGCCATCTTAGAGAATGTTATCCACCACAACAAAGACACTATCCTTACCATACTTTGTTTTCGTGCAAACCTAAGACAAAATCCATAGAGATGTCTATCGAAGGTGAAATCGGAACGGTAAAAGTGCGTGTACAACCCATTGTGGCAAAACCCTAGATTTAGCATGTTTACATTCTAAACATTGTGCACAAAATTTTCTACATCAAAACAAGGGCCAAAAAGTTTTTTCAAAAAGTATATCTAAGGTCTTTGGCACTCCAAAATGTCCCATAAGACCCCATGATGTGCCTCTTTTACAAAAACCTCACGCAATGAACATATTGGCACACAACTTATTTTTTGAAAAGGAACCCATCACGTAAAGTGAACTTCTCTGGTCCCGCCCGAAACATGCGGCTAGCAACCCCTGAACGGAATCATCAAGATACAAACCTTTAATGTGCTCAAATCCCATTAGTTTAGAAGTAATGTAGATAAGAACGTACTGCGGGATAATGCAGCCCACCACATTGTCCTTCTGTGCTTGTATGAAATCACGTAAGGAAACGTCTCAATGAATTCCACCCCGGCAGCGTGATATAACTTAGTAACTAGTAATTGACTCATTTCTGTTTTATCACAAACTCACGTTGCAAGTAATGTTGCCAAGTCCAAAAATTGATGCGTATAACTCACGATCATAAGTAGAATAATTCAATGTAGCTCCACTCAATTTCTCACTAAAATATGCAATAGGCTTAGAATCTTGCATTAAATAAACCCTATACCTTCTCATATGTATCACATTCAATTTCAAAGGATTTAGAAAAATCTTGTAATTCCACAAAGGTGAAACTTATCCTTCAAGATATTAAATGCATGGTCTTGTTCTTTTCCCTAATTAAAAACCTTATCTTTTTTATGACTTGCATTAAAGTGCGTTCAATTGTACAAAAGTCCTCACAAATCTTCATAAAAACTAGCAAGTCCGTGAAAACTCCTAACCTGTTAGTTTTAGTGTAGGCCATTGCTGTTCTTTAATCTTTAATTTTATCTACATCAATCTAAGTTCTTTCGAGCTAACAATAAAACCAAGAAAGATTACTTTATCAACACAAAACGTCCTTTGACAAATTAGCATACAATTGTTGCTCCCTAAGCACATCAAAAACTCTCGAGTGTTCACCGTTCTTCGAGAGAGGTTGAAAAGATCGAATATCATCAAAATAAACCTTAAATTTGCCATGGAAAATCCTTAAAGATATGGTTCATTAGTCTCATGAAAGTACTAGGTGCATTAGTTAAACCAAACGGCATCACTAACCACTCATACAAGCCATACTTAGTTTTGAAAGTGCGTTTTCCACTCATCTGCGGGATTCATTCGAATTTGGTGGTATCCACTTTTTTTTAAATCAATTTAGAAAATATTTTAGAAATACGATTGGTAAGCGTATATTGGAATAGGATGGCGATACTTTACCGTTATTTTGTTGATGGCGCGACAATCTCACACACATCCTCCAAGTACCATCTTTTTTGGGTACCAAAAAAGAAAATAACGGGCTCATACTTTCTCTCACAAACACTCGTAACTTTCTACTTGTCTTTGTAGTCCACGGGTTTCACCGGGATTGCTTCTATAAACGAGGCCTCGGGCAATTGAGATCCGGGCACAAAAGTCAATTTGATGTTCTATTCCCCTCAAAGCGGGGTGTTAGGGATATCCTCGGGAAAGACATCGTTAAAATCCGCAAAAGTTTTGAAACAACACTAGGAAAAAGAAGGAGCTAAATCGTTAGTGTTAATCATGGTTCCCCTATGTAAGCAAGATAATGGGCAACCTCTTTTCTTGCAAGTAAACACTCTTTGGTTTTTTGCTTCCTATTTTTTCACCCTTAGCCTCTCTTTCCTCTCAGGAATTCTTTCTTTTATCACTCTTTCCTTTCCTTTGGCTTTCTCTCGTCTGGACCTCTCTCTCTCTCACGCCTCACTTCGATTTTTTTCCTCGCTTATCTTACTCTTTTTTTTTTTTATCCACTCCATGTTTTCCCATTGTTTTCTTTCAATCGTTGTTGGTCTTTTACAACCGGAAGGAGTTAAGCGGTGCGAATATGCTCTTAACCACTTTATGTTCAGAGTACTTATTTCTCCTTCCTCAAGGAAGCAAATCTCAGGAGATTATCGTCCCAATAAAATATGACAAACTTCGTTGACAACCAGCTCGTGACAGAAAAAGAAATCATGCATTGTTTAATTTGAAGCCCACATTGGACCATGAGGTTATAATTGGTCTTACGTTTCGGCATGGAATTCCCAATTTCTCCCACGTACGCGCTCACCACGTTAGCACAACTACCATTGTCAATATTCATAGAACAAATTTTACCCTTTTTATCCCTACATCGTGTATGAAAAATATTTTCCCATTGCCTCATCAAGCTCCCTATATTAATGGTAAGACGCTAACTACCCCCAAAGTTCCCTCGCACGAGGACCGATCTCTCTCATCCTCACTCTCAACACCCTCTTCTTCTTCTTCTCCCTCACTTTTTTCACTAAATATTCCCGTTATCTTTAATTAAGATAGTTCTTCTATTTGAGACTTCAAACGCCTTATGTTTGACATTTGTGACATTGTATTGCATCTTTAGTTTTTGTGTTAAAAGTTTTCTCCATCTTTGGCCTCCCGTTTCTGCCCAAATATGGGATTAGGGCTTTGTCCATGGCCTCCTTACCGGTGTAGCAGACGGTTTTTGCCTTTGTTTTTAACTGTCTTTTTTACTTGAAATAATACCAACTCATCTAAGTTTACATATTGTTGCAATTCAAATCCAAGCTATTATTACTTTAACCCATTAAGAAACCTAGTATATTATTACTTCACGTTTGCTTTGGATCATAGCCATATTTCTTAAATAATCGTCCAGTTAGTTGATTTAAGGCGTTGTTGCAGATATCTTTGAAAGTGATATCCTAAAAACATTTCTCCACAATTCTATCTCGTCCCATAATAGGAGTACATAGATTTCAGTCTGTCTAATTACGTTATATTTCTTATATAGATAACGAAAAGTACAAGCAAGTTTAACCTTCTTACCTTCGCAGTAGAAATCAAAGGATAAAGATGGCGTCCATCAATTCTCTCCCAATCAAGGTACAAGTACGGATCTCTTGTTCCTGAAAGTACTGATCTTCATCACTGCACCAAGATTGTCAGCTAATTCGTGGTTCTCTTCGTTCTTCCTTCCTTCTAATTCGTCATTGTCTCACCATCCTCATCTTTTTGAATTGAGGAGGTCGAATTTTGTCTCCTACACGAGGAACCGGATGTTGTTGGATTCTCCGCACATTGGCTATGTTCACCGGATTAGGTGGATTTTGAAGCCGCCTCTAACGCTTGAAGTCGGGCGATAATCCTCGAACATCTCGACTAAGTTGTTGTTTTGAGTGCCCTCTTCACTGACTTTCTTTGAGACATCTCGAAAAAATATTAAGGAATAAATATCTCTCAATTCGACTTTTTCCCTCAATTGATCTCACCCTAGTTGTTTTGAAAAATTACTTGTTTTTATAAGATAAGTGATTTATATATAAACCCTTCTAGTACAATCCTTTAGAAAAGTAGATGAAAGAAAAAAAATTACCAACTTCCGGACGGATTGGGTTTGGCGAGACAAGAAAAAGACCAATTTGTATGAAAAAAAAAAAATAAATTTCCCCTCTTCTTGGTTTTCCTTCTTGATGTTGGAAAAACAAAACACAATAACTATGGAGTTTCTTAATTTGCAAGATTTTTTTTTTTTGGTTGCTATATAGCTTTACTATTTTAAGCTACTAAAAGAAAAAGAGAATTTTCATTTTTTTTTTTTTTTTTTTTACGAAACAGCAAGATTATGAGAACGGAACCTTGATTGCCGCTCCGATAACTTGATAAGAATCGGGTTACTTGAACAAAACAAGATTATCGGAACGAAAATGCAAAGATTAAAGACAAGAATATAAAAGATGGCGGAAATTCAAAGAACAAAATCCTCAAATTTCAAGATTAAGTGATAAGAACCCTAATTGGTCTTAGTATTCAAAATTGAGCGGGTTAAGACTAATTAAGATACTAATAGAGTCAATTCAAGAACTTATATCAAAAGGTGATCTAGACCCCTATTTCGAAGAAATTAGAGACAATAATTAGTATAAGACTAATTACCTTCTTTAATTTACTAATAAGAACCAAAGATATCAAGTACGAATTAATCTTACCTCTTAAAAAGAATCGTTCTTATAAGGTTGCAAGATAAATCCAAAGTAGCCACACACAAAGGTGTAAAGTAGACAAACTCTCAATAATAATAATATTTGTGTAATGAAAATAACAAAATCTGTATATATAGGGAAACTTATCCCAAATAGAATGGGATTAGAATCTACTTTTATGGAAATAATTAAATACTAAAACCTAATTAGGATTGGAGGAAAGCATGTAAAATAATTGGCAAACTTCTTCCCTAATAGAATAAGGAGAAGGTTGCCCAAAAAGTCACTTTGTACGTGTGACTTTCTCATCAAGTTGTAACATAAACTTTCAACAGCGAGCTTGAATTTAAATCTTTTGCTTTCAGCCCAATCCCTCCTCTTGAGTGGACTTGGATCATGAAATATGTGTAAAGTTTACCCCATTCCCGCATAATTCTTCTTCTTAAATTTTCTTGAGTTAGACATCTTTTTATTAGCAATTGAAGCCTAAGAAAAGCATCACAATCTTGGTACCTTGACGACGATCTTCTTAGGGCTTCTATAGCGCCATCCTTGCCCATGGAGCTATCAAGTTCACTTGGCCAGTCCGTAAAAATGTATGGCACGCAAATTTTACAGTACATCCTGTTATTATTTTTATTTCTATAAAGAGATTCTTCTCCTCCTTGAGACCTATGAACGCTTCCAGAGTTGCAAAAAATTCATCGGCTCTCCCCTGCTCTCCCAATCATTCAACCCTCTCCTGAAGATTGTATATATGAATTTTGATATCAAAAGGAGTTGTATACTTATATACATTAGGTGTATTTCTTGTAAATGTGGTTTCTGGTGTTACAAATCCGAATGATTTCAGAAATGGATTAGAGAATCCAGAGCTCTTGTAATGGCCTTCTAAGGGAAATGATCCTTGTGGTCCTCCTGCAACTCCTCATGTGTTCTGTTTTAGTGATAAAGTCACCCAAATTCAGGTCATGGTTTGGGTTTAAAGGGTCCTTTACGTCAGAACTTGAATGAATTAGATAATCAATATCATGGCCTAGAAAAGAATTGTTTTAGTAGGAAATTGCCTACTTTCAGTGGATTATCCAATTTGAAATTTGCCTGCTTGGATGAAAATCAATTCGATATTATCCCAGCAGATTTCTTACGTTGTCTTAGCACTGTTCAACTTTTGTCTTTGGATGTGATTCCCCTTAATAATAGCAGATGATCTATTCCAACTGAGCTATAAGATTCAGTTCAGTTGGCAATTTTTTATTGCATGTATTGCAATATAGTTGGACCTGTGCCTGGTTTTTTTCGAGAAATTTCTATCTCTCACTGCTTTGGAGCTGTTTTTTCTTCTATCAACCATAGAGCAACATATGAGATTTTAAAATTTTTTTGCTAACTGTCATGAAATGCACGTCTCACGGAATACTAGCGTTATGCACGTTGCAAAGCATATACTTATAGTAGTTCACGAAAAGGATCAATTTTAGAATATAAATGATAATAAAAATTATATTATTAATAAGTTTTAGCCTATGAGAACAGATATATCTCCCATGCATTGATAGGGTATAATCTCCAATGATACTGCCAGTTTAAACATTTTTTAACACATTAATATAGTTTAGCCTGTGATAGCAAATTAAAATCTCGTCTTCGGTTTTCTTGATTAATGAGTAATACTTTATAGAGATTTACTTGTATTTATTTCAAAAGTGACCTAAATATACAAATATTTTGTACACTGTCAGTGAAAAAAACTCAAAAACTCAAACTTAAATATACGAGAGGCACCATCGAGCAATGATTGAAATGATTCCATTTGCATAGACGAGATTCTAAGAAAAGAGAAATTAACAAAGTGCAGCATTTTACATCACAAAAATCCTAAGTTATATTTAAGTTAGAACTATAACCTTTGGAAGGTGATACCCCGATAAAAAGAAAGCAAAAAAGAGAAAACTGAACAAGCCGATTTGCAAAAGTAAATATTATATTATAGATAGCTATGGCATAATCTGAGGTTTATTCCTAGGTTTACCCCCACTATGGTGCAAAGGGTCTGGACTCATAGGTGCTTCTCTTAATTCCACATCATCTCGGCTTATTGGTTTTCCATTTACGGTAATGGTAACTGTCTCTTTCTCCTTCAAGCTGTAAAGCACCTGCAATGACACATACAATGAAGAAATTAATACAAGGAAGACGACATTAATTAATTTCCTCTCTGAATATTTACAGGCACATATAGATTAACAACCTTTCTGTTCTGAATCATGTGTTGTTGCATGGCGGGTTTTCCATGTGCGCATCCACTAAGCGAGAAACAGTAGTCTGAAAAGAGAGTAAATATTTAATTCACATGGTAAGCGAAGTCTTATAGATAGAGCTATTATATTTAATTGAAAGACACAAATTAATTAAGAGAGAAAGAGACCTGAGGATTGTGCTTCCAATGGGAAGAGAAAGATGCAGAGTATCACCATTAACATCAAACAGGGATACTTGTTAGTGAAAGGAGGAGACATTTGAAGTTTTATTTAAGTAGTCCAAATTACACAAAATAGTCCTAATGCGTAAATGAGATGAAGCACTAGAAAACTTAATGAAGTAAATATATTGAGGAATAATGAGCACTTTTATAGCATTTCAAGACTCCAGGAGAAGTAGGAAGATTAACTTAAATGATTATACAGAGCAGCCATTTGAGGATGTAAACATAAAGAAAAATGGAGTAATGATTAATAGCAGCAAAGATTTGGACAGCTAATATCGGCGGATTTGCAGAGAAGAAGAAGATGCGCATTATTAACTGCAAAGAAAATGCAAAGCACAGGGTACAGACCCATAGTTGATGCTTGACACCCTTCTGCTAATAGACGGCCTAACTATCACTTCCACGATCTTCACTAATTATGGGTCTATATATAACCTCAGCCTTTCTAGCATTACATCATCCAGATAACAGAATCTTGCATGTAAATCTTTAGCGCATTACAGCTGGTTTGTGAATGGCTTTACGTTCAATGTAAATTCTTACAGATATTAATTGCTACAAACAATTTTTGGTACACTACTTGTAGATAGGGATACTTTATGTATGTGTACGTGGATGTTCTACCTCTAGCCTTACTATAGAATAATGGAGCATTAAGCAGCTAAAAATCGTTAAATCAGATGGAATATAAGCAATTAAAAGTGAAAAAGTACTATACTTGATGTCCAATTTTTTTGTAAGAAAAAAAGGCATATATACAGTATCACCACCTTAGAACTGTTATTAAAGACTTCAAATTACCATACCATACATTTGGAGATAAGCAAATAAATGTGTAGACTTTCTATCAAACGAAGGTTACAGACGATGATGATTTGCTAGTATGGTTGGATGGTCAAGGGTAGGGAATTTTTGCTCTACAGATTTAAGCAATGTAGCTTATAAGATACTATTATAGTATCTTCTAGTGTACCAAAACTATATTCTACTGGCAACATCAGTTTGTCCTATATGATATTTTGATTAATTTGTTTGATGTCTTTGGTCCAACATGGTCTATTTGATGTTTATGTACTAACAGTGTGAAGATAGAGGGTCTATATTTTCTGTTTGTGAGATGCCTAAAAAATCAAAGATACTTGTAAAGAAGGTTGTCAATTATTTAAATAGATATCTTTAAACGGTTAGTAAATATAATTGATTAGTCTATGTAACTTATCTCTCGACCTATTAGAAATAGGACCGTGCACAATTGGGATCAGAGGCGGATTCAAGATTTGAAACATGTTCCCACTAACAGTCATGTTGTTTATTCTTTGGGTTACCAAATTTCTTACAAATTTGAAGGGTTTCACATTATAAATACAAGATTCGGATAAAAGTTGTGGGTTCCCGCAAACCCACACCCAGTGGTGTGGATCCGCCCTTGATTAGGATGTTTTGAATCATTCCATGCTATTTGGATGGTCGGATTTTGGATATTTAGTTCGGATATGTGTTGTGTTTTTTTTTTTTAAAAAAAAAAAAACAAATCGGATATACAGATCAGATATGGGTTGGTACACTTTTAAACCAATCCGACCTGAAACCCAAAATATACGGATACATATAAAAATTGCACTTTCATTTTAGGTTATTTGACATTTGTTTGGGATTTCAGTTTACTTTGTTGATGATTGTAGTTTATTTTGTTGATGATTTTGTTTAATGATTGATTGATGAAGCTTATGAACTGGGTGTTGGGTTGTTCCCTTTCGATTTTTATTAGACATTCGTTCAGGATTTAACTTTATTTTGTTGATGATTTTGTCTAATAATCTTTATTAGACATTAGTTGATGAACATTATGAACTAGGTGTTGGGATGTTGGTGTGCTGCAACAATGCTATAAACATCTTAATAAGGCCTCCAATTTGATCTGAAAATTCAAAATGTTTGCCCCAAACAAACATCAAAAATCCAATCCAACCCAATCCAATCCGAGGTTAATTTGGATTGGATCCGGATTGCATTTTACAAAATTTAAAATGTGCTACATCAAATTAAAAACTCTAGTTAGCTAGCGTAACGGAGAATTTAGCAAAAATGACGCCTAACAGAAAAAGATATGACCAAAAAGAGAAAGAGCAGAGGATTATCTTACTATAGTCGATACGCCACTAATTATAGATGACGTGATCATATAGTAGTACCACTAGGCACTAGCTAGAAGCTTGAGATACGGGGTATATAGAATCTACTATTGAACTCGCAGTTTCTGTTATGCTTAATTAGTCTGTCAGATCAGCAGTGCAGTTAATGTGATTTGAAGTATTGGATATCTTTCAAGTTGATTTCCTCTAAGGCTTTAAGCAAGTGACAGAATGAGATAGTACAGAGCCCACCACCAACTGAGTACTATTATCACTTTGGGCAGCCAAAGGACACCTGTGCATCCTTTCTCTGATTTCTCACTGGCAACTTTAAGGATAGTACAGAGCCCACCACAGCTGGAAAATTTTGACGCTAGGAGAGTTGTGACGGTATAAATGCTGTAATGATTATTAATTCCCAGTTAAATATATGTACACTATTGTTTGATTCGCTGATTAAATTATTTTGAAATTATAATTCTGAAATTATATTCTCGGGATTAATTCATACCTCCTGAGAGGTAGGTTAATATAATCTCTGGTTTGATGGCTAGATGGGATAAAGTGAGATATTCACGATTAAGTTTGAGATTATTTTTGTAGTTTGGTTCGGTGTTTGTGTTTGGAAATAAAATCGAAGTTTCCCAACTTTAATTTTCTTGCTATCATGTTGTTTATTGAAAAATAAAATTTACTAGATGTTTCTTAGGATTAATATGTCCTTTATGTGTTTTCTTAATTATTCTTACGGTATATCCTAGTAAACAAACTTGTTCATTTGTTTGAGACAACGTTTTTAATGAGGATAAGATATTGCGAAAAAAATACCGAACTTTAAAAACTCTCCCAAACTCTACCTTCAAAAAATCGAACCCCGAAATAGCCAAACCGAAGTTTGATAAATAGAAATTACATCGCACATGTTGTTATTGTAGGTGGGAAATTCACTGCCAAACTTAATCTTGGGATGTCATGGTATTTATATCATATTAAATCAATTTATTATAGCTAAGTCATTTAATGAACTAACAATATGAATAAGTTAATTATAATTAACTGACAAAAGTATACTTACAAACACATGATGTTATATATTGGTTTAGTATAAACAATAAACACCTGATGCAAATAAATAATGACATTTAAATTTGTAAGAAAAAAATACTATAGATTTTACAATTTATACTTTTAAACATATCTTGAAAATGTCTATAACTATAAGAACATTTCTTTAAAGGTAAAATTTAAAATTAAATTATTTTTAAATATAGAAAAATAAATTATTCTCTTGAAACGTATTAAAAACAATAATGCACATAAAATATGAGAAAAGAAGTATATCTTCTACGCTGTCGTGTTATTACATTGACAAACAACAACAAAATTGTATTATTGATATTATAACAAGTGTAATGTGATAACCAAAACCGTAAAGCAATAACTAGTTAAATTAAATCAATAGTGTCAATATAATATTAAAATAGAGTGTCTAACGTAAATCCTATATTCTCACCAATCTGTCTGGTTTGGAACAAGTCATCTGCGATTATAATATTAAAAAAAATAAAAAAATACCAGGATTATTTAGTGTATACATACTTTTATTTGCGGACGCTTGATTTATTGGACTTAAAATAAGATGGTATATGTTATGATCTAGAATTTTTTTATTCAAACAAGATAAACTTGTAAAAAATATTTATTTTTAATTTTGACCTTGTATTTCTAAAACGACTTTGGGAGAAATTTTTTGGAGAAGGAAAAATATACTATTATTTATTATTATTTTCAAAATTAAAAATTCAGATATTATCATCCCACATAGAATAACATAAAATAAATATCCCGAAATTGATAAACCCAATTGAAATTTTTGCCAAATGTAAAATAAGATAATCTCATATTTTATTTCGAAGTTATAATCAGTTATGCTTGTAAGTTGTAACTAAAAGACCCTTCAAAGATTCAGATCGATCGTGTGTTGAACTTTGGCCGATGGATTGGCTATTGGTATCAAATCAAACATTGAAGGACGGCAGTGATCAATTACCCATTTGTAGTTGTGTTTTGTAATGTAGATGCCCTGATGCCTGCAGTTACTTTTGGTGGCTCTGCTCTCGTTTAGGCAGGCTCTGATGGAAACAGTACATGGAAAATCTAAAGAAGTCAAAAATGATAATTACATCCTATTAAGTTTCGACTTAGTATAATTATTTTAAAAAATCTAGAATATAATACTGGCCCATTTAATATAAAATTATACTCCAAAATTTGAAGAATCAAATAACAATTTTTATTAGTATTATGTTTAAAATATTTTAGTTATTAAAGATTAATGCAGTCATTTAAATTTAGATTTCCCAAGGTTTTTTATTTAATCAATCCAGGTTTTTACCTTCGATAGTGATAGAGGGTTTGACATTAACCCCTACTTTATATATATTAGAAACCCAAACTATATTACAAAGCAAAAGGTGCATAAAACCAAACCTCCAAGCAAATAAAACAACCATTAAAAGGCAATTAAATATGCCTTTCTCCAAGGACTGCGTAATTGCAATTGCTGTCGAACAGAATCTACAACCATTGAAAATATGCATAGACTCCAAAGAGGTACTAATAAATTTGCTAATCAACCAAAATGATACTTATTGAGCTTTTTTTCAAATGAATGCAGGTTGTTGATGAGACTCGGGGACTTAGTCACAGGCTCACAGCTACAGGAAGCAAAATCGGGTGGCAGACATGCTTGTCAAGGAAGGAGCAAGAAGACAGTTTTTTGAAAATCTCTTTAGGATATACAGTTCCTTCTGTGTTTGTTCTACAGCAGTCTTAGCAGATTGATAGAGGGTTTGACATTAACCCCTACTTTATATATATTAGAAACCCAAACTATATTACAAAGCAAAAGGTGCATAAAACCAAACCTCCAAGCAAATAAAACAACCATTAAAGAACACCCCCAAAAAGGCAATTAAATATGCCCTTTCTCCAGGTGTTAATTATTTGCAATTGCTGTCGAACAGAATCTACAACCATTGAAAATATGCATAGACTAAAAAAAAGGTACTAATAAATTTCCTAATTGATAATCAACCAAAATGATATAATTGAATCCAAAGTTTTTGATTTTTCAAATGAATGCAGGTCTTTCACAATTGTGTTGATACCAAGACAATGCCAAGAGACTAGAGGCCATGGAAGCACAAAGAGTGGTGGCATCTTAGAGGACTCTAGAGAGTCCAGCTGCTACAGGAGTCAGCGTTTCATCAAAGCTTATAATAGCCTATTAGCCAACAACCTGCCTAGGCAAATATGGACTTAAAACATGCTTGTCAAGGAAGGAGCAAGAAGACAGTTTTTTGAAAATCTCTTTAGGATATACATAAAGTTTTCCTTCTGTGTTTGTTTTAGATCTGAGTCTTATTTTTGGAATAACCTATGATTATCAAGATAAGAACTTGAGAAGATAATTGTTTAGCACTGTATTTGTTAAGTGATATTGTATATTCACATTGAAAAAACATATATGAAAGATTCAATGATTAGTCATTCTCAACTTCCCCATACTACCGAAAAGTCACAATAGAATTACATGTTCTATATATTATGAGTATTATTTCGACTAGTCTCAGGTTTGGTCTTTGGAGATTCTTTTGTGAAAATGTTTTCCTTAAATAAATGTGTTCTTTTATTTTTGCTAGCCATTATTAGTTATAAGTTCTTCAATTTTGCTAGTAAAATTCTTCTTTTAGCAAGAAGGTTGAGTTATGAAATATAATTCATCCCTTGAATACTCTATGGACACATGGCATGATCAATCAACGATCCCACTAAGTATTTCTGGGCAGTAGTGTATTGGAACAGATCCTTAATTTCCCAAATTAAGCATAAGTAATGATTCTGCTAACAGTACTTCATCATAAGGAGCTAATTATTACACATCCAATTTTGCATAGACGATTCATGACAACAAAAAGGAAATCAACAGAATACAATATTTGACACCACAATTCACAAAGTCTTCTTACGATCGAGTTTCCAAAATCCAGTCTGTATATATACATATTTTAGAAACATAACCCTTTAAAAGATCACATCCAAAAAAGGCAAAGAAACTAAACAAGCCGATTTTGCAGAAGAAAATGACATACAAAATAAACAGTAACAACAGTTATGGCAGGGCTGGTTTATTCCTAGGGCTACCACCATGATGGTGCAAAGGGTCTGGTCCCATTGGTGCTTCCCTTAATTCTACATATTCACCCGACTTGTTCTTCCCATTCCATGAGCTTACTATTTTTGCGTGTCCATGTCCTTCATTACTTCCAGTTCCAGGTACAATAATGGTTACTGTCTCTTTCTCCTTCAAAAGCAACTGCAATGTTGAAAGTATATGTTACAAGGAGTAATAAATAAGACGACCTTCATAGACTAGCTCTATGAATATTTACACAAATAAATAAACAACCTTTCTGTTCTGAATAAGGTATTGCATGGTGGCTTTTCCATGTGCGCTTCCACAAATATAATAAACAGAGTCTGCAACAGAGTAAAACAAAAGGTGATTAAACAGTCTTGTAGAACGAGGACAAAAAAGAGATAAATATAAAAGGTTACATAACACAAAAAGAGAGATTCAAAACCATAGGATTGCGCTTGCATCATTGGGAAGAGGAAAATGCACAAGACCACCATTATGATCAAATAAGGGTATTGCTTGTTAGTGAATGGAGCCATTTGAAGATTTTAGCGTTACGAGATAGAAGCAGTACTAAAAGATTCCGATGAAGTAAATATAGGAACAACGAGCAATTTATAGAGGCGCTTTAGCATTTCTATTAACCACTATGAGAAGTGGATATTGATTAACTTAAATAATGATTACACATTGCAGCCATTTGATGATGTAAACTTAATGATTAGCAGCTACCTTTGGACAGCTATATATATGGCAGAGAAGAAGAAGATACGCATTATTAACCGCATAGACAGAGTACAGACCCTTAGTTGATGCTTGACACCCTTCTACTTCATCTTCTGCAGACTGCAATATAACAAGCTAATGGACGGCGCAACTATCACTTTCAGTCTTCAGGAAGTCTATAACCTAAACTTTTTCTAGCATTACATCATCCATATAATCTTTAGTTTGATTCCCATTTGACATTTTTACCTTTAAATTTTTAATGTGGAAAAGGGTTAAATATGCCCATAAACTACGTGAAATTGACCGGATTTGCATGATGTTAATATTTAAGCACAAACATGTTCTTACGGTCTAAATCTGTTCTTATTTTAAGCGCACCCACCAACTAGTCTAATTAGATGATTAACAAGTGAAAAGGGTCAAATGTGCCCTTAAAGTATGTGAATTGAACATATATGCCCTTCGGTAATAATACCCATAAATGATACAGACATACAGTACTTAATCAATCCGATTTTCTCAAATTTAACCAAGTCAAAAAATTAGTTTTTGAATGACAACCCCCCTTCCAACCCCACTGATTCCGTATAACTATGTTTCTTTCAATGAGAAAATCAACTCTCAAATAAACACACCTTTAAAAGCCTCTAACTCTGACCTATTTGAGCACACTAAAGTAAAATACAAGTATATTTTTTGTAATCGCTTTAACTTTTAGATGAGATACCACACATCTCAATATGATACCAGAGCAAAAAGACTTTTTGAATCGAGTCACTTCGTCGTTTATTATATATATATATATATATATATATATATATATATATATATATATATATATATATATATATATATATACACATAAAGTCACAGGCTTGATCATTAGAAAAGATCATACTCGCACGTGATCAGGAGGTATTTTGAGAATATAATTAAATATTTCTTCAATATGTTAATCTTTTAGACGAGACTATCACACACATACAATATACATCTTAGCAGTATGAATACTCTTTAGTCTTTAGTGATTGTTTCGTTCATGAAATAAGGGATTATAATTTTGCGATAAAATATAGAGCTATTTAATCCTATGCTTGGTTGAACTTTTCGTTATGATATAACAAATCTCGAAATTAGTCATCACAATTTTGATATTATTTTAATGTCACACTTAATGTAAGATAACAATCCCTGAATACAACCACTAAATGAGCCTTCTCCGAAGCTTTTAAAGTCATTTAACAAGGCCAATATTAAATTGAGTTTTTTTTTTTTTTTAAATCCAAATTGATCTATTTCTAAACCAACACAAATTCTATGTTTTACCCTGTTTATCTACTATTTTGTCATAACTAGAAAATCAAATTAAACCTTAGGGACTTTTCTGCTTCCTCTCCCCGCATAAATACAATATTTCAGAAAATTCAAATATGTAAAAAGTGACATAATAATATAAATTTTTGGCGCAATTAGAAATTATCAACTTAAATTGAAATGGACTTCATAAAGTAGGGGTATTTATGTGTAGATTCCCTCAAATAATTTTTAATTAATGAGGAAATAAGTTAAAAATAAAGAAGCTATGTTGAGTAAAAAATGGGGTTAATTATCCTAATTAAAAGATAGATCTTATCTTTTTGACGACGGGAGCATTAGGGGTTTTTCTTCTTCTTTCATCACAAATACGATGTTTAAGAACATCAAAAAACAATATGGTCCATGGCTAAATTTCTTTAAATATGTTGGCGCTTTTTCCTTAGTAGCCCTCTTCATCATCATGCTCTTTTCCACTAAATGGCCAACAAAAATCCAAGAACCTCAATTTCACGTAGTCTCCATATCGTTCTCTCCTTTAATGAATGCTTCTTCTCATGATGCAAAATATGTTATAGAATGGAACATCATCCTCTCAATCAAGAACCCTAATGAGGTTACAATTTTGATGTATAAAGAAACTCGAGCTTGGATATATCACATGGATGAATTATTTTCTGTGGCTCAAGTGGATCCAATCATTCAAAGCTCAAAGAAGCAAATGTTGGTGCCAATAAGGCTAACTACTTATGATCATGATGGTTGGCTAAGTAAAGGAATTGAAGAAGAATTTGCAAGAGACAATGAGGTGGTTTTTGATTTTTTGTTGCAGTCTAAATTTTGTGTTAACACTAAATATCGGTTTCGAAAGAGTGCAATTCTAGTGGTAGATTGCAATGATTTGAGGCTTGATTCATTTAATATGACCAATGGGATTATGTCTGGTAATGGGGGAAATTGCACCCAACAGTTATTATATTGATGCATGCCCAAGAAATTGTTTCTCATTTTGTATTAGGGATCTTTTTTCAATTTAAAGTCTGTACTTGTAATGTAGTCGCGTGGTGGACTATATCAACAATAAGAACCTTATGAATCCCAAGCTAATTATTGTATCGACTAGTTCGATTAATTTTTTTTTTTTTCAAAAAAAAAAAAAAATGAGTTTGGCACATTATGGAACCACATGAATCCCAGGATAATTATTGTATTGCATGCGATATATGTTTCAGCAACTTAAACAAAACTCTACCCCAGATATCCGCCGGAACTGCGTGGCCATTACATTATACATACTACATAGTAGTAAATTTAACGATATATTATTATATTCCTCAAATTGTGATTGGTTCTTAAGTGCGTTCGTCATTATCACAATGAACCATTGAACAGAGAAAAGAAAAGTAACCATCGGGAACCACTTTATTACATCAAAGAAAATAAGTTCCGCTAGTATTTTTGGTTTACTGAACAGTTTCATATTTTGTTCAACTGAAATGAGAATGATCTTAATGAAACACAAATTCAATCAATTGGGATGATATATGGAAATTTGAGAAGTCGTTTTAATCATGAGAAAAAAAATCCAAATACTTCATATTATGTGATTCTTTCTTATCAATTTTTGTTTCTAAGTTTCCATTTCTGCTATACAAAGAGTAGTAAATTTTGTATTTTGAAAATCAGTAATTTCAGTTATGCAGTGCTAATTGTAAGATGAAAATCATACAATTTCAGCAATGGAGGAGATTAGGTATACTGGGTATGGTCTGCGGCCAATCAAACCAATTAGTACAAGTTTGCGATTTTGTATGGTTAGGGGCTAGGGTGTGCTAAAAAGCTTGGCATGTGAAGTTCTTCTATAGGTGTTTGATAAAATCACTCTTCCTGCTAGCTGAAGTAGAACGGTCGTCACTTATCTAATATCTTTTAAAAAGAGGGACGGAAGGAAACATGGTTAACCACAATTTTTGGAGTCCAAAATATTCGGGAAGGCTAGCATAAAATAATTTATCAATTACAGTACCGAGATGAAAGTCTCATATACAGTTCTTAGGGGAGAGTTCCGCCTATCCCAATAAAGTACTATGATTGGTTCGAAGGACAATCACTATTGTCCTTAATATTGTTCATATTTTCATTCGTATATTTTCTTATTAATATGACGCATGATTCAATCAATTCACTTACTCACAACCACTTCTCCTTGAGTTTGAAATTTTTTTACCTTCTTCTAGCTATCTTGTACATATAGTTTTGCTTGTACGTTTAAAAGTTGTACATATTTATGCAGGAGGAAACTTTCTTTATTTACTATAGTACTGTATGGGAAGATCTTGCCAAGAATGAAGGAGCTAATTATTGAGACAGCTAAAAGAATACCCTGGTATTCTCGCAAAGCGAATAGCTATCACTGACTACCGTGGTGGTATGAACATGATATTTCATTACATACAAATAACTCTTCTGCTTTATTTATGAATTTTTTTTACACACACTGTCCCGACTAACAACACAGTACAATCCAACAATTGTAAACAATCCTCTCTACGTGCAAGCATCTGCTTTAATTTGTCGGTATGGAATAATTTCTTATCCAACTCCAGTAGATCATATTTTTATCGTTACCAATTATATGAAAAACATTCCATGACATTTATTGTTACTGGCGTATATTTTGAAAAGTTTATCGGAGTCAACTTCATCTCTCTATCTTGACCCTGTTGAAGATGAAATACTACCCATCGGGGCTCTAGCTTCGCATTCTACTGTAAGTTTGATAAATTTATATGACATACTCTGCATAACTGCTGATCATAGCTTGTTCGTAACTTATTGGTGTAACAGGGACTCACCAGATAACTTACAAGAGCGATATACTTAGTATTGTATCTGAACGAACATAAGAGAGAAGTTCCCATCCATTAGTTAGTCTACAAATGGAAGCTATGTGTGCTGTAAATACTATATCTAGCCTGAATCTACAAAATTGTTCAGGGATCAGTAAGGTGCTTCTACAACATAACTTCTCCATCTTCAGGTAGTCACTAGAGGAACAGATCCTTTAAAAGGAAGCATGCAAGAATAGGTCACATACTTCACACTATCTATCAACACGACAACAAAAATCCGAGAGATGGACTTTCGTCCGATCATGCCATCACCATCACCATCAGCTGCCTCTCTTGGATCAACTAGCACAGAGACAACCATTGAAGAAAGTGAACTATTTCCAGCAAGGTCATCTTTCTTTCCAGTTTTTCCATCATGTTCTTCAGATACGTTGTGAGTAACAGGAACGGAAAGACCATTAAGGATCCTTCTATTTCTCACCTTGTTGGTGCGTGTAGCATTCTGCCTCTGTTCCATAGAAACATTCCTAACAGTGGTAGCAGGAACGATGCCTCCCGGAGATGAAGATACATCAAACTGGAACACTTCAGTACACATGCCTGAGCTCAACATGGGCCCTGCACAAATGAGAAAAGAAAAGCATTAAATAGCCGGTAAGGGGAGGCTGCAAAAATGTCCTAGTTAAATTTGTTAAAGAAAGGTGTCCTCATTATGGGAAGATATATAGTAGGATCAGAAACATTAGGCACCTATGCATAAACAGCAACCAAGAAATGGACAGTACAAGTAGAAAGCAACTCCCTGTTATACAAACCATGTGTATTCTGAAAGCAACTATCTATTTAGAAGATAACAACTTAGAGAGAAAGATTTCTGTTCAATAAAGAAATAGTAACTAAGGACAAATATATCAAAAATACATGATCACTCACGTGATGTATGTTATACCATACACTTATATTTAATGAAGATAGGGAAGTGGAAAACCGGAATGTAATTACCAGTGACGCCTTCAACGAACCATTGCTGCATAGTTGACTTTGCTTTGTCTTTATCCCCAGAGCCAAGAGCCCGTTTCCCATCAGCAGGAGTTCGGTAATGATGGGGATGCCTCCCTGGGATGGCAGGGGCCAAATCTCTGGGAACTGCAAGACCTGTTTCTCCATTGCTCTGCTTATGAGATGCTATGGCTTTCTCACTAGCCAAAACAGAATGAATTATCAAGTTTCCATCAATCTTCACAAGTTTATCATTCCTGGGAACATACAAAGAGGCTATTAGAGGCTCACTACCATTGCCTGACCTCTTGAAATTTGGCTGACCGTCTTCTCCCTGACTGCAATTATTTCTGTACTTATGATCCCCTGAATAACTACTCCCATCAACGGCCAAAACTCTTCCATGATGCCTTTCATTGTACCCACTTCGACTTGTAAAAGGTTCTCTCGATCCTCCATATCTCAGATTTACTATAGGAACCAAACCACCAAATAGAAGCATGAAAAACAACAAACCAAGGAAACTAACGCTAGCAACCCTCTTAGTTTTCACCTCAGTCTTCTTATTCTCTACTTTCTTACTACTCGTCGCTGCTTGGGGTTTCAACCTCGGAATGGGAACCAAAGGCACTTGCGATCCTTGTGGCTTCACCATATAAGGCGGCGGAGCACACGGCATCCAAGGATACATCATTGGGTACATCCCAGGTGGGGGTGGTGGGGTGTTTCCCATCTGTGACCTTAAAGTCGCATTCTCTGACATTATATACGATATCTTAACATTCAAATCTTGGATAGTTGAATGCATTGTCCTAACCTTATCCTCTAACTCCTCAACATAATGTTTTTTCCTTTGCCTTGAAAGCTGAGCACTTTCTCTATTCCTCATCAATCTTGATTTCCTCTTTTCATCTCCTCCTTCACTATTGTTACACTCAACTACAAAATTAGATTTTTGGTATTTGCTTACTACATTGTTTGAATCTTCTACGCTCACTTTTTTTCTCTTCAAAGTTGATCTACATTTACTGTATTCTGTACTAATAATTTCCTCTAATTTAATTTCCTGTTCTACCACTACACCATATTTAATCAAATTATTTGGAGAGGAAGTTACCGATTTGCCCCTCGGATAAGTCAAAGCAGCTTCAGATACATTGGACCCACAATTGCCAGAACCCTGCGACTCCGGTGAAGGGCAGTTCAAAAGGGCCTTATAGTCATTTCCATTAGACGACACATTAAGGTATTCAGAGACATCCTCGTTCGGATCGCCGGAAATTTGGTTGGACAACACAAGGGAGTGGGACCCACTAGAGCTTTGACACGCCTCGGAAACATGACGTAATTCGGGAGACGACTTGAAAATCCGAGAAGAATCGATGGGTTGACCGAATCCAACTGGGTCAATCTGACCCGGTTCCAAACCCGAATAAGGAAAACTGAGACAATTAACATCAGCCTGGAAAGGAGGGAAGATATCGTCGAAGGATAGGTCGAATTCCAGGCCATCAAGCATGACTTCGTCGTTGAATGCACCTGATTCAACGACGTTACTGTTATTGTTATTTCCGTGTGGAATTGAGTGATCGCAGAAATGGTTTGTGGATAGCGGATCTGAATTCGCCATGAATATGAACTTTCAGGCAATAGATCCAAATGTGAGATTACAGAGACAAGAGAGGGTTTTATGTTGAAATGTATGGGGGGTTTTAGGAGAGTTATGCAGTGGGGTTTCTCATTTTGACGTAAGGTCAACGGTACAGTTAATGGAGTGCTAATCTCACTTTAGTGTGAAGCAATCTCTCTGTCTAAGATTGGTGATTTAAATCTAAGATTCACTTCCTTTTCTTTTACTTCTCTTTTCTGGATAATGTTAAACTAATTTCGAAGAAACTGCACGGTTTTCCCTTCACGTGGGCTGTTTTATTATTTTTTCCACTTCAAAATCGAACCTATGTGCCAAGTGGGACATAAAAATTTTAATGGTTTGGGATATAAACTTATAAGATATTATCAGTGGCGGAGCCAGGATTTTCATCCAGGGGGTTCAAAAATTCTAAAAGGTAAATACACGAAGAAGTCAGGGGGTTCAACATCTACTATATATACATAACAAAAAAAATTTAACTTTGAAAATACACTATAATTTTTTGCCGAGGGGGTTCGGATGAACCCCCTGGAGCCAATGTGGCTCCGCCCCTGGATATTATGATACAAAAATATAAATTTATGTTTCATAAAAAAATTATTTGTCTTGAGGGTAAAAATTAAAGACTAGCACAAATTAGGGCATAAGAGCAAATGACCCTAGACATGGGAGATCTGTCTCACCGGCACAGGTAACCAGTATTTTAACAGGTGAAAGCATGAGACGAGACGTTTTACTTAGAATAAAGCAAGACATTAAGTATTGGGTGTAAGTGCCCGGGATAATCAGACAAAAAAATATAGAATGTATATTAGAAGTTTTAAAAATTCATAGAGAATAAAATATATCTCATATTCTTACAAGTATAAATAATCCAATAATGTTAAAGTTACCACGAGACACAAATCAACTATATAGTCTTAATTTCCAAATAATTGAAAAATCACAATTTTTTAAAAAGATATTATCAAATTAACGACACATATTACCTCCCTATAAGTAAATAATCAATAAACATCATCAGTTATATAATTTTAAACATTACTCTTAAATGAATAAATACAAAACTGCTTTCAAACAACAAAATAATAAAAGTTTGATTATTTTGAGAGACATAGAATTAAGACATTAAGACCAATAGAAAATAAAGATAAAAATTTAAGTTGTCTAGCTATTTTCAGAAGAATATTCAAATGATATTCATCGATCCTCACAATATTTTCAATTAGTAATTATGCAATACTATGACTCGTTATTTGATTTACTTTCAATCTTCTTATTTCTACAGAGGAATCGAACTATTATTATTATTATTATTATTATTATTATTATTATTATTATTATTATTATTATTATTATTTGTCACGACCCAACCGGAGGGCCGCGACGGGCACCCGATGCTAACCCACCCGGCACCTCTTAACACACTTTCACATCACATCTAGGTGAGCCACATAGCTACATCATGCTTTCGTTCATCATTCATATTAATCCCATTGGGCAACAACACATCCATATCATCATTAACAACTATGCCCGTATAAATGTACATAAGCCGACGAGGCTAACAAAAATATTATCCCAAAATATAGGCCGACAAGGCCAAACACACCTAACCATATACACATGTCTACGAGCCTCTAAGAAGAGTATATCATATCATATAGGCATGTAGCTCCTAATTATATACACAAAAGAATCTATACCAAAGGCTGTAGCTCCGAATGAAGTGGAGCTCCGCTATGTAGTCCCTGAGAAATATAGCTATGGATCAAGTCTGTCTCCCTGGCCACCTGCGGGCATGACACAGCGTCCACAAACAAAAGGACGTCAAGACGAAGTAATGTATCGAGTATGTAAAGCATGATCAACATCAATATGAAAGCATAATAGATGACATATGAAATAGCATAAGATGGGAGATAATAGTATCATAGCACTTACTTGCCTTTCATAGGGACATTCCATTTCCGTATCCGTACTCGTTTACCTTTCGTATCCATTCTTGCATTCGTATTCACATTTCCATTCATACTCATATTGATGTCATATACATTACATATACGTAGTCTTTACATAACATTTACATATACTTAGCATATTCGTACTCATATTGATGTCATATACATAGTATTTATATAGCATACCCGACCACGGAGGTTCGGTGTTTCACATACCTGGCCCTACTAAGGCTCAGTGTCATACATACCTGGCCCTACCAAGGCTCAAGGTTATCCGTACCCGACTGCAGTGGTGTGCGCGCATTATATATATATATATATATACATATATATACATTCTACCCGGCCATATAAGCTCGGGGTTTCATAGTAGCCACACATAGGCACATATACATATAAGCTCATAAGCATCTTTAACATCATTACTGTCATCGTTCATTACGTCTATCCTTTAAGGATTACTTGTCATATAAGGAACTTAGTACAATCGTATCTTATCAAGGATCATAAGCTTAGTAGCTTTTAGAGATAGGATCATTGGAGAATATCATAGGCTCATAGAAGAATAGATATTTGGCCATAGAACCATGCCTTATGAAGAAGGGTTAGCCTTACATACCTTTCCGTTCAACTATTCTATCACTTGCACGTTCTTCTTCACGTTCTTCTTCAATGCTCACGTTTCTACCTTCATTAGAGTGCATACTAACATTAGAGAATCGATAGCGTAGCATTCATGACTAAAGCTAGAGAAAATTGGACAGCATCTCCTTTATTTATGCAACTTCCTCCATATCATATATCAACTCCCAAACATCAATACTAACATTCACAACATCATAACAATGGCCTTTATTTACCTACATTGTCCTTACTTTTCAATTCACTTCCAATCATTCACATTCATGGTCATATCACACGATTACGTTCATTCATATACAATGTCTATTCCATGTTCTTAATATCATTTATACCATGATTATAATCATAATGTATCAAGAATCATAACTCAATCCAAACATTTACTCAAAAGTGACACTATACCCACATTCATGACCCCTTATTTCCTTATATAATCCAAGTGTTTCAACTTTCAAATACCTTAAACAACATGAAAATGTCATAAAACTTACCTTAGATGGTGTAGGAATGAACCTTGGGTGCAAACACTTCACTTGAGAAAAACCTTAGTTTCACCTTCACTTGGATTCTTATCTTGGATGAACTTTAATGGGTTTCTTATACTTGGTTCACTTGGTTTGATGAAGTTGAATACTAATTTCTCTTGAAATCTTATGGGAGAAATGTAGAGAGATGTTTTAGAGAGAAGGGGTGTGAAATGGAAATGAAATGAAATAAGACTTGGATCCCTTATTAATAACACAAATTCGGCCCGATCAACACACGGACCAACATACGGTCCGTATAATTTATACCGACCGTATGTCCGGCCGTAGATTTGGTCCGAGAGAGGGTCTCAACGGGCTGAAAGTATGGCCGAACATACGGTCCGTATGTTTTATACGCCGATATGTTTAGCCGTATAATGCCCAGTGATTCCGAACTTGTTCTCGTCGACTCGTTTGATCTCCAATCCTTATGGAACCTTCTTGACACTTGTTTATCACCTCATTAATAATCTAAGGGACGTTATAATTCTTCTCCAAAGCCTCATTAAATCATCGTTAACTTGTTTCTCGTAAATCCTTTTCGTTACACATCATATGCCTTGCCTTCTCTTGGCAACCTTTCTCGTCTAACCTCGAACGTCTTTGAAATCTTACTTAAGGTCATCAAATGTCGTTCTTTACTTATTAAAACACTGTATACTTCGTACTCTTCGTTAGTCTATTCACTGTGCATCGACGAAATATTTTCCGAGGTGTAACATTATTATTATTATTATTATTATTATTATTATTTATTTGTTAAAAAAATTGAGAGTCAATTGTGCTAATTAGGAATTTTGACACATAATTTTGGAAGAAACTATTGAGTAAGCCCCGAATGTTGAGTGTTAGGTGTGTTTAGAATGAACAGTCGGGTGCTTAGCGCGTAAGCTTCACAAAACTAAGTCCCACGTAATAGTCTCTTTTGCAAATGTCCTGCCTGTTTGCAACAAATTTTAATATGCGGAAATAAATTACAACCACAAACAAAATATGAAGAAACAGAGATTTTATTGATGAATATTGTGGGTACAAGATCTGTTTACTCTCTTGATTCTTCTCTCTTGATATTTCTCCGTAATTCGAGGGGCGTTAGTAGCTTATTTCTCAAAGGTAGGATGATTTGAATTTGAATATGTGGACTTTCTTGGGATGTATTTGATCTCCATGAAAGGATATTGTAGATCTTCTTGAAGTATTTGGTTGTCAAGAAATATCCGGCCACATATTGACCTCTTCTTGAATACCCATGAGTTTATGGTATATTTGAGATGCCTCTTCAAGTGATTATGTGTCCTTTATATAGGCTTAATCTAGGGTTTAGGGTAGAGTAGTTTCCAAGAAACCCTAACACATATTGGGCTCAACTTGTAGAGTCCCGCAAAATTTCAATATCTACAAATGTCCCCTACTTCAAGGCTTGTCGGGGTGTATCTTTGTGAAATTTGAAGACGAGATTTGAAGTATTCATATAAATAGTTCTTTCATCTTTGCAGTTTTGTGACTTCGATGAAATATCACTTGGATAGAACAAGAGATTTGTCCCTAAACTTTTCCCCCGTTTCGTGTTTGACAAATTGACGTGACCAAGCAAACACAACCATAACTGCACTTGGATTTTGGCTCCAACAAAGTGAAGTTTCAACCACTAATTTGGTGTTCATTCAAAACCTTCAAGTACACAAAGAATTTTCCTTCCAGTATATAAGGAAATTTCTTGGTGTAAAGGAAGAGCAGCCACTTCCTTTATCTTACAGACTTCGGCTAAGATTTGACCCTTGAGGTTCCGCATATTTTATTTGAGAGAAGAGATGAAGGGCAGAGTTGTCCCACTGGGCGTGCTAATTTGTTTGCAACAAATTTTAATATGCAGAAATAAATTACAACCACAAACAAAATATAAAGGAACAAAGATTTTATTGATGAATATTGCGGGTACAAGATCTGTTTACTCCCTTGATTCTTCTCTCCTGATATTTCTCCGTAATTCGAGGGGCGTTAGTAGCTTATTTCTCGAAGGTAGGATGATTTGGATATGCGGACTTTCTTGGGATGTATTTGATCTCCATGAAAGGATATTGTGGATCTTCTTGAAGTATTTGGTTATCAAGAAATATCCGGCCACATATTGACCTCTTTTTGAATACCCATGAGTTTATGGGATATTTGAGATGCCTCTTCAAGTGATTATGTGTCCTTTATATAGGCTTAATCTAGGGTTTAGGATAGAGTAGTTTTCAAGAAACCCTAAGCACATATTGGGCTCAACTTGTAGAGTCCCGCAAAATTTCAATGTCTACACTGCCCACTAGTGCTGCTCGAGCGAGTGAGTCCCAAAAGCCCTTTTAAAACAAAGATAGTAACTCTTTTCAAGCATTTTTGTTGAAAAAAAAATTGGTACAATTCCAAAAAGATGAAACGAAAGGAATGTGCGATAATAAACACACACCTCTTTATCGGCATGCTATAGTATTACCCCAAAAGCCATTTAGCCAGCGCTGATCATCAACGTTGATAGTAGGGGTGTAAATGAATCGGGTTTTTTAATTACCAAACCAAATCAATAACGTCGGGTTTTTAACTCTATAAATCAAACCAAACAAATAAAAGTCGGGTTTTTCAATCTCGTTTTTTTTTCGAGAAAATTTTTCATACAAAATGTATAACTTTTACTCAAATATCTCTTTGGTCCTAGTAAGATACAACTAGATGATTAAGGTGTTTCTTAAGAAAATAACACAAAATATGAGATGGTGATGACATTGTATTAAAATATTTAACAAAAAAGATAATAAATTCGTAAAATAAATATTGTTAATTAATAGCCATAAAGAGAATGATAATAATCTAAAAATACTAAGTCATGCTGAAATAAGTACGGCTAATAAGTATTAATTACATGACAAAGCAACAAAAAAAAAGTTATGTAGTTTCACTCTCTAAACCAATTATGCAAAACTAAATCAATAGATATCCAACATTATTGTCATTCCTAGTGTTAGAATTGAATTTCTATTGTTAGCAGTAATGTTGAGTTGTTTTATTTTTTGGTAACTGGTGTTGAGTTGTTTTGGTTTGACTTTATTTGCGTTACTAACATTTATAGGCAATAAAACTTAATGACATTCAAAATTCTAAGTTCAAGCTTGAAATAATGTGTTAAAGGACAAAAACCATGAAAACATTTAAGAAATATTCATATATTACATTACAAATAAATATTTTTATGTATAAAATATTTTTAAAAATTGAATACATGTAATGTTGAGTTGGTTTGGTTCGGTTTGACTTTTCTTAACTAAAACCAAACCAAACCAAGTCAAACCAAACCACTGATAGGGTTTTTTTTTTTTTTTTTTTTTTTGTCTCAGTTTGACTCGAATTATCGGTTTGTCGGTTTTCTTTGTACACCCCTGGTTGATAGCATGTATTGATTAGTAATGTTATTACATCAAGTATAGCCTTTTTCTGAATTTTCTATCTGAACTATCTAGTGTGAGAGTTTTCTACCTAAATTATCACCAATTAGTTTGCAAAACATACCTCAATTATCAGTTGTTCACTTTTTCGATCTGCACTTTCAGCAACTAGCTTGAAAAACACACCTCATTAAAGTGAACAACTTATAGTTGAGGTGTGTTTTGCAAACTAGTTGGTGATAGTTGAGGTGTGTTTTGCAAACTAATTGGTGATAGTTTAGATAAGAAACTCTCACACTTGATAGTTCTAATAGAAAACTCAAAAAAATATGATACTTGAGGTGTGTTTTTGACCATTATCTCTTGTTGTATTCAATTTCATGCCTTGATTTAACTTCAATTGATTAAAAAGGAGATTTGAAAGGTAATTTTATTTTAATAGCTGACTTTGAGAAGTGTCTCACATTGTTTCCTTCATTTCGAAATTGAACAAACTTCCCCAAGATTAAATAATTGCAGGAATTTAAAAGGAATGCGACATTTGTCAAGTGTTTCAAGTGCTTTTTTTTCCCATCGCCCAAGGCTTAACCCATTAATTTATCCATTTATACATATTAGGAAAGACTTGCATATCAAGTGTACAACATTTTCGGAAGAGAGGCTATGATTATTGCACAGTTCTTTTTCAATTGAGTCTTAATCAACTAATTATACATACAATATCTGAACGATAGAAATCACATGCATCTTCAAGTATAACACGACCAGAGTCTTATTCATCGTTTGCCTAGTCTAGTAATGAGACTTAGCTATTCCAAAAACAACAGCATAGATAACAACTCGTTCCATTTTTCTCCATTGTGTGACATGTTTCACATGTACAGCATTTTGAAACGATGTTAAATCAAAGAAGGAACAAAAAAGTTGATAGATAACAACACACAGATAATCATAACAAAAAGACTGTGCACAAAAAGTGCATAACAGGGTCTTTTTTATGTACAATATGAGGATAAAACTACATAGTACAATAATCTAGTTCACCCTTAGTTAAATACCACATGTATATATAATATCCAAAGCATAGAAAATATGCATCTTGAAGCACATTACAGGCAACTATTAATTCGTCAAATGTTATGCATCATCAAACACATACGCCCGCCTCCATGATTCAGCATTTCCTAGCCTATTCCTCTTTTATAACTACTTTACTTTGCTGCACTCAAGCCGAGGATCTTTCGGAAACATTCTCTTTATCTCCACGACGTAGGGGTAAGGTTTGCCTACACTCTATCTTCTCCAGACCCCACTTGAATTTGAAAGAATCAAATGAGAAAAATACACTAAGACCCCTTTTTTTAAGTTTTGAATAAGCGTGTGTGTTGCAAATATTGTGTTTTTAACTTTTTTTACCAG
This sequence comes from Lycium ferocissimum, assembly GCF_029784015.1. Taxonomy (NCBI): domain Eukaryota; kingdom Viridiplantae; phylum Streptophyta; class Magnoliopsida; order Solanales; family Solanaceae; genus Lycium; species Lycium ferocissimum. The sequence goes on along the minus strand of NC_081345.1, from coordinate 36,952,470 downwards.
ATAATTAGCGAACAGGCTAAATAATACAAATAAATTTCAAGGGGTAAATAATATGAATAAGTTTATGGGATCATAAAACCCTCGAATAGTTTGTGCGTGTAGTTGACAATTTAGCCATAAGTTAGGTGTGTTTCTATGCCCTATGCCTAAATTATTATTTATATACTATTAATAATGCAAAATTATAGAATGCGGCTCCTATGTAATAATGTCCAATTCCATAATAAGATTTAAATATCATTATTCTTTTACTATATACTACTAGCTGTTGAATTAACAAAGACCAGAGTCCTTTTCCTCTTTCGTCAATTAGATTCACCGACTTTTCTTCACTTTCCACTCCTAGTCTCCCACTACACAAATCCACCTTACATAGCATCAGATGCTCCATGGGCGACCCGAATAGACCCGTTACCGGCTACCCCGCCGCAGCGGCGGCTCCTCCAAACCCCAACGGCTACTCCACCGCTCAACCGCCGCCTCCGGCCACCGCCTACCCTTACGCCGCACCACCCTATTACAACAACAACTACCCTTACCAAGATCCTTACACCGCACAACGCAACACCTTTCTTCGCCGAGTAATAGCTATACTTGTTGCTTCTACAATCATAACCGGAACAGTCCTCTTTGTTATCTGGCTTATAATCCTTCCACGTGTCCCCGAATTCCAAATCGACTCACTTAATATTTCCAATCTCAATCTTTCTAATTCCCTCATTACTGCTAATTGGGATCTCCATTTTACTGCTAAAAATCCCAACAAGAAGATCACTCTATACTTCGATGAAATTGCTGCTGCAATTTTCTATGAATCGTTATCAATTGCTGATACTACAGTTCCACCTTTCTTTATGGATAAACGAAATGAGACTACCCAAAAAGTTAGTTTTGTTGCTTCCGGTGCGTATGTAGAGAAATGGGCATTTGATGGGATGAATAAAGAGAGAGCTGAAAGGGGAGGTGTTGGGTTTAATGTGAGGATGGTAGCTAGGGTTAGTTATAAAGCTGGAGCATGGAGAGCAAGAAGGAGGTATTTGAGGGTTTATTGTGGGGATTTGTTTGTTGGGGTTGCGTTAAATAAGTCGTCTGGGAACTTGCTTGGTGGACCGAGGAAAGGTCGAGTTGGGCTGTGATGTGATGGTGGAGTTTTAATTTTAATTGAATTTTATTGACTCATTAGGTGATCTAGTTTTGTTTCATTCTGTATTTAGTTTTATTGTATAAGCAATGTAGTGAGGATAATGCTGATTGAATTGCGTTATATCGATCTGATATTTAAAAAAAAAAAAAAAAAAAAAAACTGATCTTGATTGTTTATTTATTCATATTGGTGTATACAGATCTTTAGGTTGTTCTTGTTGCTGTTCTGAGGCTATATTTTAGATGTAGAGAATGTGTTTTATTTCTACATTGTTCTTGGTTGTTGTAACTGTTTATTTGCTTTTTATGATATACGGTATAGCTAACCAAGTATGAAGGGCTGGAATTTTATATGTTGTTAGGAAAAAAAGATTGTTTCTGTGTACTTGTGTATATGTGATCTCAAATTAAACAATATGTATGGAAGCCCTTTCATGTCACTTAGGATTTCATTTTATTGGTTATTTGATATCTTGCAGTATTAGACTTTTGATGTGCCCAAAATAACTTATTTTACGGTTTCATAGGGCTTCACTAACGTCCTTCCAGTATGATAGCTTCTTTATCTCGAAGCGTTGGTCTAAATCATTACAAGGTAATGGTCTATACATTATCTTGATGACCTCATCATGTAAAAGTTTGTTCTTATATCCTGTATTGTCCTAGTTATAATATCTTATATGATATCTTTAATTTTTGAAGTGATGTGAAACAGTTCAAGGAACTGTCTGTATGAACTTCTAGACTTTTACTTTCATAGCTACTAGCTGATACAAGCTTGGTGTACAAAAACTGTCACCTTTGTGTGATGCAGCACCAGTTTGGTTGTGGCCCATCGTTTTGGCAGATTAAAGAGTGACTGTTAAGATGTTGTGGCTGTGGGCAAATAGTTCATGTTATGGGCACTTTTGAGCTAGTTTAAAAAGACAAAAAAAGAATAAAGACACTCTTGTTCCTCTTCAACTCTGAGATTTGTAGTTCATGGGTACTTTGAGACTTGGACATGGTCCGGAGAAACTGAAACCTTGATTGTTAAAAATGACTTTGACAACTTGTAGAAACTCTCTTAACTGAGAATTTGGCAACCCAGAGGAGATGGCTCTCTGTGTGTGTGTGTGTGTGTGTGTGTGTGAGAGAGAGAGAGAGAGAGAGAGAGAGAGAGAGAGAGAGAGAGTGAGTGAGTGAGTGTAGCACCTTTGCCCAATGGGAGAGTTGAAATTATAGATTGTGCTAGTGTTTAGGAGCTGTAGGATTATGCACTCGCTGCTGCACTAGTGAAGGTTCGATTCTTATGGTTAGAATGTTCTTGAAGATTTATTTAAGTGCAGGACATTGTCCTTCATTGCAGATTTACCACTGCATGTATGGTAAGTTGGAAGTTCATTATATTCTCTCCATTTATCTGGGAACATACTTGTTACTTGTTAGGCACTGACTCCTTATTCTCTACATAAATAATAAATCAATGGAGAATTTTTGTAGTATTTGTTGCTTGATGAAAAATGTGGGATTTGGGTGAGGATGATCAAGAAATACAAAAAGTGGACTTGGTGCAGATATCTTTCTGTTGCCGTCTCTTTACCCTAACCCACCCCCAAAAAATTGTAGCCGGCGAGGAAAATTCATCGAAATGTCAATCTTGGTTCTTTTATTGCTTGTGAGATTCCTCAATCTCCAAAACTCTTGTCTGGTTTTAACAGCTGGGGTTTGTAGACGACATCTTTGGTTTTGCTGGTAAAAGTTTGGCAGTCAATCTACTGTTCGATAAATGCAATCACATTTGCGGTAACGAACCCCAGCTGCTGCCTTGGGTTCGACCTATGTACGGTGATATGTAACTAGTCTGCACTAATTTTCACAAGGGGGGGGGGGGAGTACTCGTTTCCATTGATTTAAATCCTTGATACGACCCTGTTTGCAAGTAGCTGACTAGGTTTTGGAAACCTTTTTACTGCTTGGTCTCAAGTCGGCTAACTTTTTGACTAGTTTAAACATTTATTGGTCACATAGTTTGGCGGCTTGTTAATAATCTACACAATGATGTGCCTTCATTGTTTTACTCTATTAGTTTGCACTGTAGCATGCACACAAGTGTTGACAATCTTACTTGTGCCATGTTTAACAAAGCAGAGCAACAAACCGTTATCCTCAACTCTCCATCTGCATTCAGCCTTGTTAGTTTCAAGGATAATTTAACTAGACCTTGCTACTGTTAAAAACATTAGTTTCTTATAGAAGACTGTGCTTATGGGCGTAACAAGAGTGCACAAAGTCACGACCTATGGTGTTCTTTCTGGTGTGCATCAACCCCCCCCCCTCCCCCTTCCCCCCTTTCCCAAAAAAAAAAAAAAAAAAAAAAGCAGACTACTCCCAGGACTTCTGTGCTAAAAGCTCAATGGGTTGAATTCCTGTTAGCTTACATAATAAAATTGAAGTCAGAAGCAAATCTTATTTGTAATATCTTGAATTAGCTATTTTGATGCCGTAGCTCTTGTTTTTACTCCTCCTCTATGTACTTTTTTGGGTCACCTCTATTTTGGGGTATTTAAGGCCTTACCCCTGATTTATTACCTACTCCAGATTTCGAAGTCATTGGTTTTAATATGAAAGTGTATTAGTTAAATGACGCTACTGGTCATAGTTATTCTCTTGGGTTATTCTCTGGTGTCTATACTTTCACGTCAAAAAGGAAATTAAAGTACGTGCTGATATTTGGTTATTGAGGAACAATGTTCAAAAGAAGTTTATGTACATGCCTTGCCACTTGTTAGTGCCTTTAATAGAAGATGAAATTAATTCACATAGGTGGTGTGAAACCTCTTGAGGATCAATCTGCTGTCTTGATTGAAGTTGCTAGTAAATGCACCTCTTTTTGCGTTTCCTATCCCCTTTTATGCTCTTATCTGCCTGGGATAATAATGTATACCCTTTTCAGATGTACTATTCAAGTTAACCCTACGGTTATATTTGCCAGTTTGCTGGAACCATGTCATGTCTTGGCTTGGCTTTATGTTGTGATAAAAATGTCATGCCCTGGCTCTAAAATGTTCGGCTTTAACATTATGCAAATCAACATGCTCATTAGGGAAGCCTTTTAACAAAAATATTTGTATATTCTCGCTTATCCACGGGTTTGTGTTATTTAAGAAGGATCACATGAAAGGAGAAATTTGCTTGCCAAAAGAGTGCATCTACACTTCAATTCCAATGTAGTTACAGAAGAAATAGTTATCTTGTGCAAAATAACTCTACCATAGTTGAATATATCAACTCACCTGCAGCATATGCTGCATGCCTTTTTGTGTTGGATTTAACTTATATATATTGACGATATAAATGACACTTACGCTATTAGTTTATTTTCACATGTTGTAGGATGTGACTTGTCTTATTTTCCAGGTTACGAATCCCACTTGTTATGGACAATTGCCTGTAGTTATCTTTTGAGGTGGTTGGTGACGTTTTGCACACTATCAGTGTATAAAAGTAAAACTCTTTTGTATCCTGCTCTGTTGAAGCCGGCAACCCCTATTTCCAACTATGCTTGGGAATGGGGATCTCCCGGAGTTGTTATCCGTTGTGATGTTCACTGCCCACCAGGTGACTTCAGAGGGTTCATTTGGTAATGGTGCTATAACTCGTGTCACTTGCATTGATTCTTTAGAACTTCTGGTATCAACTGTTTACCGGACTGTACAGGCTCACAGCACCAATTTAGCTGCTATTAGATATCTTTTGTTTCAATCATTTGCATTTAACTGTTATTCCACTTGTTTTTGTTCTATAATGAGTAAAACTTGGGAATCCCGGATTGCCTAGTTTATTGGTAATTGATTATAATCTAATCCATTCATTTCAGTGAGTTAAAATATGAATTGGTCTTGAATTTGATGTTGATGACTGAAACACATTTTGATCCGATGCTTGCTCTTTATCCTTTTTGTTGTTTTATTTTGAATGAAGTTTTTCCTCACTTTTTCGTTCTTTAGGATGTGTTCTTAATTTTAATAACGTTTAAAATTACATTAAATGTAGCTCGTTCCAAATCTGGGTAATATTCTACATAAAACTTTTTTAAGCAAATTGAAAAGAGGGAGATCATAGCCACTGAGATAAAATGTATGGGAGCAGGGTAAACATCAACGAATTAGTTGAATTGTAGGCTGCAACTTGTTATTGTAGAGTGAACCAAAAAATCTATTACCTAATGTTGGTTCTATTCTGTTCTCCTCCTTGTAATTCTCTTTCTTCCCTACCTTCCTAAAATGTTACATTACCAAATTTTATCATTTCGGTTTTTATGGCGTAAAATTATCAGTACTACTACTACTACCAATTTAAGATTCGATAAATTAAGTTCTCTATTCAATTTTTTCTTGTTTCTCATAATATACTTCCATAATAATTAGATTTCTCAACTAATATCTTGCATAAGAAGCTCTAAAAAATTTATGGAGGTTGAAATTACCAGAACTTAAGTTTTACAGATTCGGGATTACAATAGCCAATTTGGTTGGTATCTTGAGAATAATGCAATCTCATTTTGTCAAGACTATAAAAGTGGGGCCCTTCGGTATAATTCTTGAATCTTTATTAGCCTTTGCGTGGAAGCATACATTCCCAAAAGATAAAAGGTTGCTTGTACCACACCATATGATGGCCATCACCAAACTTCATTTTCCACCATTCACTTTCCCCTAAAATTGCCAAGTTGCAAGTTGTTAGTGCATGGTATATGGATGTATTGGTCGTTGGAACATTTCCATAATGTTTTTATGGGAAACGAGGTTTTGGACTAATTTATGCTAGATAACAAGTACTTCCCTAAATCTAAACTGTTTTAAAAGAACAAATTTGAAAATAAAACTTCTTCCCTTGATGAGATGATCGGGATCTCTTCACTATTAACTAAATTGAGCTCGAGCCATGTAAATTGAAGACTTTTCTAAGAAACTCTTTTAACTCCTTATTGGATTTTTCATGTAAATTGAAGACTTTTCTAAGAAACTCTTTTAACTCCTTATTGGATTTTTTTGATGCAAATCTGAATCGGTCGGATAATTAGATCTCGGATACCTTATTATTTAACTCGAACAAAAGTCTCTCACCATGCATGTTACTCACTAATAAATTAAAATTGCAAGATGGAGCTTCTTAACCTACTAGTTAGTGTCATAATCATATTTGAACAGGAAAGATTTCCATATATCCTACTTATATAGTCCTAAACGAGCCGCACCAACAGAAATAGAAAAATGAAAATAAATGGTGCCAACATTTCCTATAGGAAAGATCACACTCTTTATAGAACAAAGTCTCTGACCACATTATAGAATCCTGAAAACAAGCCATATTAACATAAACTTATCTGCCCTTGCAAAAACTCTCTCCCAAAGGGACACGAACCTCTCAACACCACAACCATCACCACTGCCCCCACCGCCAACATGTCGGCCAAGGACTGCGGCCACCACGACGAGGAGCGGCACAAGCTGCACCGACGCCTTTTTACCGCCATACTTGGCTTCATAATACTAATCCTCTTCATCATCCTTCTCATTTTTCTAATCCTCAGGCCAACAAAGCCACACTTCATCCTTCAAGATGCCACTATCTACTCCTTCAACATCTCCTCCCCTAATTTCCTCACCACCAACTTGCAAATTACCCTTGCCTCTCGCAACCCAAATGGCAAAATTGGAATTTACTATGACAAACTCGATGTCTACGCTACTTACCGTGGCCAACAAATTACTCTTTCTACACTTCTACCATCAACTTATCAGGGCCATAAAGATTTCACCATATGGTCTCCTTTTGTGTATGGAAACTCCGTCCCCGTCGCGCCATATCTTTGTGAGAGTCTTAGCCAAGATCAAATGGCTGGGACTGTGTTGATAAATGTTAAAGTGGATGGAAGAGTTAGATGGAAAGTTGGGACGTTTGTTTCAGGGAAGTATCATTTGAATGTGAATTGTCCAGCTTATGTTGGTGTTGGTGGTCAGGTGATTGGAAATAGTATGGCTGTTGGTTCAGCTATGAAGTATCAATTAGTACAGAATTGTCATGTGGATGTTTGAGGAACTAGCAAGGCCATGGATATTGGCATCTATACAGTTGGTGCTCTTTCACTCTCTACTCCAACCCGCCCGCCCCTCTTTTCTTGTTCTTTTAACGATTATAGTATATGTAATAGTTTGATCTATTGAGGATGTATAATTCGAGAAAATGCAAAGTTGTAGTTGAATTTATTGATATTGTGCTTGTAATTAATTATCTTGGCTCTCTCAACGTCTGAATCTACAGTTTTTCTAACAACGTGGTGTCCAGGTGACATGTACTAAGTTCAAAAAGCACCTGACATGTGTACCGAATGACTCTATCCATCATTTGGAGAAAAATTACATATAATATTTTTAGACCCTTAGATGCCGTTTGAATGTACAAATTATATTGATGGAAAGAAAAGGTTCCAAGAATCAAAATCGGGATAAAGCAAAATCCTACGTATACTTTTGTAACATAGATTCCACTCGGCTTGTCGTTGTTTGGGCGTGCTTTCTTTGCCTCTTTAATCCTCTGTTTTCCTTTTACCTTTTTCTTCATCATTAATAGTAGTAATAATGTCAAGTTAACAAATGTTGATTGAAAACTCATAGCGCCGAGTCTTTTGTGATAAAAGTATCTTCTTCTTTTTTCATATTACTATGATATGTGGTTTGAGAAGAAAAAAATACAGGGGACATATAGGGACTAGCGAGACGAGGAACTTACATACGCCTGATAGTTATAACAAATAAAATTACATTAGTTTATAGGAGTAACAATTAGTTAGTGTTAGAATTGACGTATAAATGTGTGGTAATCAATTATGATTAATTGATATTGTAATAGTTTATGTAGAGCATTACTGGTTTGGCGTGAACACCAGATGTGGGTGTAGATGTAGGTAAGTCAGATTTGACAAGAGCACCTCTGATTTTTAGGTCTCTGATGCTTTCTGTGAGATATGGTTTGGAACTGAAAGATAAAACGAAGGAATATAGTTCAAATAGCTATTCTAACTAGTTATAGCATGTTACCAACTTGATCTTATTCAAACCAAGTTACGTATAGTTTACTTTGTAATAACCTAACAATGCAAAAAAAGTGAAAAAAATCAGTGCCATATTGGAAGTGCCATCCGATGCATTTTATGCATAATAAAATTGATCGGAATAAAACGGGTAAAAGAAATTTTACTAGAGGCCAAAAAAAATTAGCTGAAGTAAATGTTGATACCCAGTGCAGACAAAAAAGAAAAGTAATAAAGGTGCTGGCATGTGGAACAGTTTAATTAAGCTTGGAATAAAAGTGGCAGCAACTTCCTTACCTACTGCTTCAATCCACCATAGATATGCAATCATATATAACGACAGCACGATAGGAGATTTGAAACAAGTAACAAATCACAATAATACTTTCAAATCAACTTAGTTTCACTCAAATATTGTCACAAGTACAGTTTATAAAATTAATTTTAAAAAAGCCGAAGATTTTACTTAAGTTTAGCTTAATTTCACCGATCAGTCCGTCTAGGTAGCTTAACCATTGATGGAAGAGATGTCAATACAATAACCCTTTAATTCCATAGATTTGTGCATGCATGCATATACTTCATTTTTTTTTTTTTTACAATTTTTAATTCTTAGACAAATGACACTTATGTTTGAATGAGACTTATGAGATGTGAACAAATGATCTAGCTAGAATTTTTTTTGAACTCTCTTAATTTTGCCACTTCATTACACTTTTTATCATAACAAGGAAATTCACGACTTATAATCCCTCTCATTTCTCCCATAAATAACCTTAGGTAAGGGGGTTTGTTCCTTTGCTTAGCAAAAGTTAGTCATGTACTAATCATGAGTCATATCGTTGGTTATACCGAACACATTCCTTCTAAGTTTCGTTTTCATCACGGGCATTGAAAAGGTCAAAAGAAAAATTTATGTGATACTGACTGAACACGTCCATTATTACTACTACGCACCGGAAGCTTCTAATTTCACATCGTTTTTGTCAATTTGTTAACAACATGAATGCATGGAGTGCCTTTTTTTTTTTGTCACAAGTATACGTATATGCAAAAACTTATCAAAAAATTTATATGAAGACGGGGCCGTGACCAGAATCATCAATGATTGGAGTAGAATTATAGGTGTCCAGCTAGGTAATTTATCTGCAGCTTTCTGCATGCGGTCATTAACGTCTGTGCATAATATATATTAGTTGATAAATTAAGAAGGAAGGCAAAAGTTGAAATTGTAGAAATATTAAATCCGATGTCTAAAATACTTTTTAAATAAACAAATTATTGAAAGGAAGAAATATTTTTAAAAAGATAAAATTACTTTGGCTTAGATAGATGGTCGAGAATATCCTAGAGACGTCTATTAGTTTTTAAAATTACGATTCCCGTTTTTTCTTCTCTAAAGAAGATCAAAGCTGGCAACAAAATCATACATACATAAGACAATTGCAAGTTCTCGTTTATGAAAGTAATTATCTTTAAGGATTTGAAGAATTCAGAGGAAAAGAATTTTATCAAAAATTAAGACTTTAACATGCATCTTCTGTTTTTTTTTTTTTTCATTTCTTTCCCTTCATCCAAAATGCAGAAAGATAGGAAGGCTAAAAGATATTTAGAAAATTCAAATATCAAAGGAAGATGCTATATGACAACAAAAACTTACTGAAAGGAAATATGCCTTATTTCTTATGTCACTATTTAGATTTCTACAACTGATAAAAGCCAAGAAAGTTTAAAATAATCCTCAATCAGTTGATATCAAAAGAATGCAGTAAATTCTTTGATAAACATTTCGAACACATGAGTTGTGAAAGATATTGTACATAAACACATATTGATTATTAGCTTTGTTTCTTCAAGTTTGGAAAAAGTATCATACCTTTTATTTTTTGCAGTGTCAGTACTATTGTAGTCAACATCCTGAACTGAAATCTTTGTCACCTGAACTGAAATCTGGAAGTATACCAATATCCCGAAGAGAATGGTCTATATCAACATCTTCGATTCTGATTTCTTTCAATTTCTGAAGCGCCGCAGAAAAAGCACGTAAACTAATTAATATCAGATAAAAGGTACATTTCAAGGAGTAACTGATTTCTTCATTATATTATGGGTTAAAGGGTAGGTATATATTAATAAATTAAAAGGAACGAAGATGGTCCAAAAGATGCATATAAAAGAAGTGGCTACAAATCACAGTTAAGAGGGAATAAACAGCTTAAGAAACAAAAACTAAAAGAGGTCTAAAGAGCTCAAGAATGTTACTTATGAGATTATCATCCCAATCTGCATGCCTTCCTAGCACCAAATGCAGGGAAAGCTCAAGGACCCATTGGCCAATAACCAAAGCATGACGTTGGTTCTTCAGCTTTAAACTGCAGCCATTCATAGAATAAGAAGCAAATGAGTCTTTCGTCTGACATATTGCAGGAAAAAGAAATAGAAATTTGTAAGGGTCCATATTTCATGGTCATCAAAATTTGAAGATATCATTAAGGAAATTGAGAGATAAAGCTAGCCTACTTATGGGAAATCAACAGAAGCCAAGCAAAAAAAAAATATTTATGAATCCTTGGATAATAAGTACCCTTTTTCTGGTGGGATTAATTACCGTGGCGCATAATCGCAGAGCCAAATTTAAAGGAGCAACAACATCGCGAGGAACAAACTGTCCCTGTGCCACAACCATGGACTTGTAAAACTCCACAAGCACCGTCTGATCACACTCCTTGAATTGCCTTATCCGAAATCCACTAAAATCATAATCTGCTACAAATCTACCAAGGCCATTATTCATTTACCTCGAATTAGCAAGCGTTCACATATGCATCCCGTTCTTTTATCCACACAGATCTAAAAGAACTTTCTGCACGGGTACTTAGAAAAACTATTTCCTAGAAAATTGTGAAAAGAAATTCATTATTATTCAAAAATCAATTGGAGAACCCAATTAAAAATATCAATATATTCACAGATCTTATCTAAACTTCACACACGCAAAGAAATTGTGAATAACTTAACTCTCCTTATTTATCATTTTTTTACAGTGACCAATTAAACATCATGGGTGAATGATCGATCCTAAGTTTCCTATAAGCATCAATGATCTTGAATGGAACATCTAATGGAGCATCAGCTAAACCCTGTGGTAGCTGTTGGCAATTAAACACATTTTGATGCTCCAATGTCATGCTATCTGCGCATAAAACTTCAAAGCTAGGTTTTACAACTGTTGTGCCTTTTGGTTTCAGTCTTTAGCTTCAGTGAATGTGATGCCAAAACCATGACCCAACAATCTCTTATCCATGATTCCAATAATTGATATAGTCTATTATCATCTGATGAGGTCATTTTTAGCACCTACTTTCATATGTTATATCATTTTTTTCATGCTTTCCTTCCACCTATTTTCTTCTCACCATAGACTTTGATAAATCATTGCCTTCTTCCCCGAGCTATATCCATTTTCCCACCATTCCCACATGAATTTTCATAGTTTTTACTTGTTTTCATTGCTCACTCTAATGCTTTTTATAACTGTCTTATTTCGGTCAACGTCCTCGAGGCGCTATCTGTGTAATTGGCCTCATGTACTTTTAATTTTAAATGTGAACCAAATCACTTATGCAATCAAATATTCTGAGTACTACTGATTAGGTTTTGTTGTAAATTATTACATTTTAACTCTTCAGGTGAATGATTTCACCCATTCCCTTGTGTTTTTTAATGAACTAACTAAATTCTGTTATGTTCTCGAGCTAAAATCCTGCTCCTTCAAGCATACATTTATCAAAGTTTTTCTTGGTCTTCGGTATACCTTTTTCCCCCTACCAATTACTGTTTTATATTATCAACCTGGAAACCATTCCTCTCATTCATCTTACACATTAATCATGTGTTATAATCGTAAATTCCCCGAGAGCAGCATATACCAGTAAAGAAGCTATCCAACGATCTTTTAGTGCTAGTCGAAGCATATCAAAAAGACACTAACACACCTACGTTATAAATAAATTTACCGCACCAGGCTTTGAGTTATAGCCAATCAAAAGTAGAACTCAGTCTTTCAATACCAGGTAGTGAGTAGTATCATCTGATGAAGTCACTTTTATCACCTACTTTCATATGTTATATCATCTTTTTCATGCTTTCCTTCCACCTGTTTTCTTCTCACCAAAGACTTTGATAAATCATTGCCTTCTTCCTCGAGCTATATCCATTTTCCCCCCATTCCCACATGAATTTTCATAGTTTTTACTTGTTTTCATTGCTCACTGTGTTGCTTTTTGTAACTGTCCTACTTTGGTCTAGGTCCTCGAAATAAAAGCTACTCTAAGTTACTACTATAAACTTTTAGAATGGCGGATATGGCAATATGTGTGAATTGTCAGGAGTTGAAGGCTTGAGGAAGTGTAATGCAAGTATCATGAACTCATGGTTCCAATACTTCAGGTAAGTGCTGTTGTACAGTCCTCGAGTGATAAATCTTCTCAACGTTAAGAAAGTAACAGAAGTTTGGAAAAGGACCAAAGTACACCAACATTTCAAACATGGAGGAACATTTCAAACATGGAGGACTATTATTGCTCCATGTGAAAGAATAGGGATGATTTTTAGTCTATGCCTAAAGATAAGGGAAAAAGATGAGCTTTTCTCTCCTTTTTCCCTGGTCATATGAGGTTGCTATAAGAGGACAAAGATAGAGTTTATTTATCGTTAAAACCACCTTATTATTGCTAACAGGACGCATTATTGTGCCAACTTTCCCGAGTTCGTGTTACGAAAAATCTATGATCTGTAGCCACCCAAGAAATTAAATATTTGAAGATTGTCAAGTAAAACGACACTATCAAAATCAAAACTATCAAAACATAGTAAAACTTACCCAAATGTAAAAGCAATGACCTTCCTTGGAAACACAAGAGGCAACAAAATCAAATTGTCGTGCACATGGTGAACTTAAGTAAAATAACCAGAGATTTCTGTTTACCCCGAAATCGGATAATCAATTGAATTTGTAAGTGGGTATAGGATATGTGCTTTGTTCTTGATGTATGTTAGATAAAGGAAATAGAAATTGGAAGGCTCACTAATGAAGCAGCCGAAGATGTAAACGTTTGTGAACAATGTATTATATGATTAGCAATAATTCTACAAAGAAATGGCCTAGGCCGAATGCATGTGAGTGGAACGAAAATATGAGATTCTTCAATCGTAAATGTTCTTGAAAGATAAAGGGAGCCAACCCCTCCAAAGGAGGGGGGTGTCCCATATTTATAGTGCTGCCTCCATGGACTTCGTACAATGTGAACTGAAAACAAAATAAAATAACAATAACAAGGACAGCTCTGAGCGGATTTGGTGGGATTAGACTGACGGCGCCGTCTGACACACGCACAAGCTGGTGGCCGACCATGCCGAGACGCTACTGACGCGTGGCTCACGTCCAACGGCTGTACCGGACCAACGGCCAAACGGACCAACGACCAAACGGATCAACGGCTGTACGGACCAAATGGTGTCCTCACTCAGCTCCGGTCCAAGCGCTCCTCCGGTTTAGCTCGGATTTCATCAGGCACGTTCCAATCTTCCTTGCCTCGGTCCTCATTTCATCGGTTTACGTTATGTCCGGTTTTCACCGTACACAGATAGCCCCTCACTCCCCGTTATGCCGATCCATCGGGATAGCGGGGAGTGAATAACCCAGGAAACCGGTGACTCGGCCAGCTCGTTTCTTATTCTCTTCACATTTTGGCGGGAACGATTACGTAACGGCTCTACCAACCGCCTTTCGCACGTCGTGTCACGTTGCCTCTCATTAATGATGGGACACGCGGCGCTTTTCGATCGGGCCCCCCGTAACCGTCCCTCCCTTCCATGCCTATATAAGGCCCATTACTTATTCATTTATCATTTTCACATCCTGTTTCTCTTCAGCCTCCTCTCTTCTCTACATTCCTTCACGTTCCCATAATTTGTCATCTGCTGCATTCGACTTGCTGTTTAACTTACTAACTCGAAATTAGTGCAAAAGAGTTGACTTCACCAATCGCTTTGGTTTGTGTGCTGCTGTTTCGTCATCCCTGAATTACCAGTTCCTTCACTTCCCTTTTCACTTTCGAACCCTTCTCCTTTCGTACTTTCAAGATGTCTGAATCCACTTCCCACGAAGTTCCACCGATGTCACCCCCGGGATCCGGTCCTGCATCCCCGGCTAAAATCGAGCTCGCAGCAGTTTGATATTATTCCGCCAAATTCAATTTTAACAAAGACCCCGAGGTCGAGACAGTTCGTCCTCTCGTCTCGGACGGGTGGATACGATGTGAGGCGATGTACCCTTCGTCGATTACCGAGGAAAACTCGACGTGGCCACCGGCCGACTCGCGGATGGGGATACCCGCCCTAGCAGGAGCTTTTTGCACGGCCCGACGAATCGTCACCGATCACCGAGAAGGGTTCTTTGTCGTATATACTTACCCTTTTACCCTCAAAATCGATCCTCCAATTGATCCGGTCATCCTCGATATGTGCCGACTCTACGGCGTGACTTAGCGTTGCATCGGTCCGATCGTTTGGAGGGTCGCGCCGCGTGTCTCCGATTTTTAGCCAACAACGCCGAGAAGGAATTTACGTCTTGGCCATTTGGATACGCCCGTACCCCCGAGGTCTTCTCCCGGGCGGCGTAATAAAACTTGTCGAGCGCAGCCGGGAACTCCGTTCTTCTCAAAGATGGACGAGGACCGAGATAGGGGCTGGTTAGAGCGATATGTCCGAGTGAAAACCGAGGACATTATCCCCGCCGGCTACATGCCTTTCCCGGAGAAATGGAACGATAAGCGTAAGTTCAAATCTTTGGGCAATTGTTTTTATGCATTTCAGCCATTCTTTCGTTCTTCTTCGATTTCGTTGCCTCACTGCTCCCTCTTTGCTTTTGTTTAGCCAACGGATACGTTCCTCCCGTTATTCGAGATCTGAGCGAGTGGGTCACTGCGCTCCTCCGCGCACTCCCTACGCAGAATCGAATCACGGGCTCACCCGTCTCGTGGCCGCGGGTGGCTCAAAACCATGGTAATATTTTTCTTCATGTTTTGTTGTGTTTTCCACCGCTTCGTGGCCTTTTGAATCCACAACCCTCGCTATCGCCTTTGCCTTTCGTGCTTGCCCAAGGGTCTCGTGGCCCGAGGCCCGAACGGAACCACTCGTCCCGCACCGTCATCCGGGTTCGACACGGCGGGTTCTTCCCGTGTCCTTGACGATGCCGCCAAAAGAAAGAGGACCTCCGAGAAGGCGCCGACACCAAAAAGGAAGAAGGCACGGAGTGTCGCCCGGTCATCGAGGGAGGAGGCCGAGCCCGACATCGTCATTCGGAGGGTCGGCCCGGTCCCTTCTGTGGCCTCAATTCCGGAGGAGGTGGCCTCCGTTCAGCCCATTCCTTCTATCGGCGAAGGCCCGTTGGTTCCTGCCCCACACTCAAAGGAAGGAACACTTTCACCGTCCTCTTCGGTGGCCGATTGACTTTGTCGACATTTCGTGAAACTTCTTCGGAGGATACCCCCCCGCAAAGGAAAAGACCCTGTGGAAGCGGTAGTCGCCGAGGTGGCAGCAAGTGGCATGGGAGAACCGGAGATCGAGGCCCCACAGTGTCCGTCCATCTTCCGGTACGAGCTCGCCGTGATCGCGAGCCCCCGGCCTTTGCCGAAACATTGAGGCCGCCTCCAAGTTCCTCCACTCCCCTCATCGTGCGGATGATTTCGATGACACGTTCTCGGGACCCCCCCGCTTCTTGCCCGGCCACGGATTTGGTCACCTTCCTATTCCTCGGTCACTAGGCCGGCCAACCGAGCATCCGAATCCGGCGCTGGGGGGAGCGCTTTGGTGAATGTTTTCCCCACCGAGCGTGGAACCCTGAGGACCCGATCGCCAGTGGTCACCGTCCCCGAAGACTTTAGCTTCTTATCACGCCCGCCGGGCGTTGCGAGCTATTTGCGTCCCCTTGTCTCGGATTCGTGGACAAACGCAAATGACCGGGGTCACTGGCGTTGCCTTATGAACGAGGGTATGCACGCGGCAACCGGTAAGCTTCTTAACCACCCTTGTACATTCTATTCTCGAATGCCATCCCTTCTTCGCCCAAGTCCTTTGGTTTGTCTTATCCGCAGTGTGGTGGCCGGTTAACGAGGCCTTCATCCGTGCCCAACACGAGATAGACCACCGGCCAACTCGATGCCCGTGGCCGGGAGATGGAGAAATATCAACACCTACTTCAGCAGAAGGAGGGAGAGCTGAGCCGGGTGGCCGTACTAGCCAATCTTCGCCCCGAGCTTGATGCGGTTAAGGAGGAGAACCGTCGTTTGGCGAGCGACCTGGCCGCCATGACCGATTATAACCGGAGTCTCGAGGCCGACAAGATCGCCCTTAGCCGGGATAAAACCCAATTTTCTACGCGGTTGGACGAACTTGAGGCCACGATTTCCCAACTCCGGGGAGAGCTGGACTCGGTGAAGGCTGATGCTACGGTTTGTCCGAGAGAACCGCAGCTCGAGTCCGAGGGTCGCCTTGTTCAACGAGCGCACTGGTGGACTTTGGAGGAAAGAGCCGAGGAGCGGGGTCTTGAGCATGCGAGGGTATTAGAACCGAACTCGAGGGGCGAATAGAGCGAGTGATGCCCTTAAGGCCAAGTCGGATGCGGCCAACCATGTCAAAGATGACCTTGAAAGAAACCGGGGCTCATATAGAAGCCAACCGGCCAAGGTCGAAGCCGATTCGAGGAAGCATGGAGTAGCGCAGGCGGCCGAGGCTCATACCGCTATTGTCGCCGAGCCGATGGAGAAGGGGAAATCTCGGCGCCTCACCCTCGAGCAAGTTGAGCACGGCTCGAGACCTTCCGGCCCGATACTAGAAGCCAAAGGAATGGAGGAGAAGGCCAACCGCGCTTCTCGGTCCGAGTCGATGACTCCGAGCACCGAGTCCGAACACTCATCCTCCTCTAGCCATGCCGATTACTGCAGAGCCATTACTTTGGCATCTATCTTTTTATAGAACTTTCATTTTTTCTTTTTTCTCAATGTAAAGAACATCGATTGTATATAAATGAAAAGTGTATCTTTAAATTTTCTCCGTTTGAATGTTTGTCATTGTCTTTACTTCGATTGTTGGTCCGTTTTTATGGTAAGGTGACTCGTGGTCACCGATTCACCATGCTTGTTCGGTTTTTTATCCGACTCTTCGAGAGTTCGGTCGTCTCCGAATTTCGAGGGCCGTTTTACTAGAGTCGGCATTTTACTTCGGCTTTGTTTTAGGTGTCGGTTTTTCTGTTCTTGCCAGTGGGTCTTATCGAGCTTTTGGTCGGTTGCCCTTGCTATTTTGTAGAGTACAATTTAACAGAAGCCGTTAACTTTGACAACTTTTGACAACTTTGCTTTTGTAAAACGTTTGTACATACGAGAGTTTTGACTCTTTCTTCCCTTGCCGTAGCAAGTGTAAAGATGGGACACGATTCAGCGCTTTGATCGTTTGGTCTTATATCGGGAGGCCGTGGCCGGTGGCCGAGCCTTATTTATCCGTAGCAATTTTTGACGGGACACGATTCATTATGATCGTTTTGGCGATCTTACATCGGAGGCTGTGGCCGGTGGTCGGGCCTTTGTTTTGCCGTAGCAAATGTTGAATCTTCCTCGTCCACTTTAATCTCCTGTCGCCGTTTGTGGGCATTCGCAGATTCCTCAAAGACCGATCCGAGCCTCGAGGCCGGTGAGTGCTCGTTATTTTCCTCCGGTGAGTGCTCGTCTTGCCCTTCATACTTGTTCAAGAACACGTTGTACTTGTTGCCTCATTAAAAACCTCGTCGGAAAACCCTTTTTGGGACAAACCGTACGAAGTCGAAAAGAGCGCAACACGTGTTGTGCCCAGATTCTATTTTCCAGCCGTTCTCGACTTCCCGAAAAATGAGAAAGGTTAATGAGAGAATATGGCCCATACCTTAGCACCAGTATCTCTTTAGGTGAGCTCATGTTCCAGCTTGTTGCGTAGTCGTTGCCCGTCCATTGATTCTAACCGGTACGATCTTGCCCGTTATACCGTCACCTTTGTACGGCCTTTCCCACTCGGGACCCGCCTTTCCCCTCGTTGGGGTTTTCGGGGGCGCAAGGTGACCTTCGAAGCACTAAGTCCCCCACTTGGAAATGCCGAAAGCTGGATCTCCTGCTGTAGTATCTTTCCATTCTTTGTTTTTGGGCCGCTTATGCGAATAGATGCGCATTCGCGTAGTTCATCCGCGAGGTCAAGTTTCACGCCCATGGCTTTCGTTTGACTCTCCGACGGAGTACCGAACGGAGAGTCGGTTCACCGACTTCTACGGGATAAGAGTTTCGGCCCCGTAAACCGGCCGAGAATGGAGTTTCTCCGTGCTCGACTCGACGTGGTCCCGTAAGCCCACAAAGCACCTCCTCCGTAAGACGTCTTCCAACGGTGCTTCGACGCTTCAAGCCTCTTCCTTAGACTTTGGATTATTGTTTTGTTCGTGGATTCCGCCGTCCGTTCGCGCACGGTGATACGGGGTTGATACGATTTTCTTGATCTTCAATCCTTCGAGGAAATCGTTGACCTTGTCGCCCACGAACTGAGGGCCGTTATCACAAGTTATCTCGGCAGGGATGCCGAAACGGCAGATGATGTGATCCCATATGAAGTCGATCACTTCTTTCTCTCTTATCTTTTCGAAGGCCTGTGCTTCAACCCATTTAGAAAAATAGTCACATAAAAGAATGAAAACGGCCTTACTCGGCGTCTTTGGGGTAGCGGGCCCACGATGTCCATTCCCCACTTCATGAAAGGCCGTGCGAGACCACCGAGTGCAAGAACTCCCCCGGCCGGTGAATCATCGGGCGTGTTTCGGCATCCGTCGCACTTTCGGACGAAATTCTTAGAGTCTTCATCCATCCTATTCCAATAATAACCGCCCCGATGATTTTGCATGACCGCAGCCGCACCGCAGTGGTTGCCACGGTTCCTTCGGACCTCTCTCAATACATACTCCGTTTCGCCGGGCCCAAACATTTATCCTGGGCCGAGAAAAGATCGTCGATACAATGTACCATCCACCAAGCAAAATCGAGTCGCTTTCGTTCTTAACGACCGCGATTCCTTTGGGTCGTTTCTAGAGCTTGCCGTCACGCAAGTAGTCGATGTACCCGTTGCGCCAATCCCACGTTAGTCCCATTGTGTTTATCTCGGCATGTCCGTTTTCTGCGGCCGTGTTTGGACGGTGTGCACCGTGGTGCCGAGTTGATCTCCTCCCCATCGACCGAGGACCCTAAGTTTGCCGTGGTCGCCCCTCGTTGTTCGTTCCCCGGCATGTGCCGCACGGTCCACTCTCTAAATCGGTGAAGTATCACTTGGACTTTCTCGAGGTATCTCGCATCCGTTCATCCTTGACCTCAAAACACCGTTCACCCGGTTTGCGACCAAGAGCGAGTCGCATCGAGCTTCGATGCATCTCGGCTCCCATGCTCCGAGCCGCCCTCCAAACTCGCAATCACAGTACCCCTCATACTCGCTTCGTTGTTAGTCAATTTAGCAGCCGACCGGGATCGTCGAATGATATCCCCGCCGGACTTTTCGAGGACGATTCTCAGCCCCGAACCTTAAGGTTCGAGGCCCCGTCCGTACGTAGAGTCCAAATGCCCGGTTCTTCCCGAGGTCACAGGAGTTCCTTCTCGACCTCGGGACCATAGCGGGGGCAAAGTCTGGCCAACGAAGTCGGCCAAGACTTGGGATTTAATGGCCGTTCGGGGTTTATATTCGATGTCGTACCCGCTAATTTCTACGTACCCCCATTTTGTTAACCTACCGACAGCTCCGGTTTATGCATGATATTTTTCAAAGGGTAAGTGGTCACAACACGATGGGTGGTGGCATTGAAAATAAGGTTTGAGTTTTCCGGAGGCGCTTACCAATGCTAACGCCAATTTTTCCAAACGAGGATACCGGTTTCTCGCATCCCCCAAAGTTCTACTCACATAATAGACAGGAATTGCGTACCCGATTCCTCTCCGACCAAAACGCCACTCACCGCTACTCCGGAGACAGCTAGGTAGAGAGGAAAAGCGGCTGCCGGCCTTCGCGTGCGCAAAGAACGGGGTCGGTCAAATACCTTTTCAGTTCTCGTAGAGCCTCTTGACACTCCGTGTCCAAACGAAGTCGTTCTTTTTTTCCGAGCAAGAGAAGAAACGGTGGCATTTGTCTGGAGGATTCTCGATACGAAGCGACCACGCGTCGCTATTCTCCCCGAGCCTTTGTACCCTTTATGTCGTTCACGACCTCGATATCCTCGATGGCTTTGATTTTGTCCGGTTGATTTCGATCCCCCGTTCGAGACCACGAAGCCCAAAAATTCCGCCGACCCTCACCCCGAAGGCGCACTTCTCCGGTTAAGCTTCATGTTGTATCTCATGAGCACATCGAAGGTTTCCTCGCAAATGCTTTAAATGGTCCTCTGTTTCCGTGGACTTAACAACCATATCGTCAATATAAACTTCCATCGTTTTTCCTATACGTTCTTCGAACATTTCGTTAACTAGGCGTTGGTAAGTTGCACCGCATTTTTTAATCCGAAAGGCATGACGTTATACGCAAGTCCCATATCGGGTTATGAAGGATGTTTTCTCGATCCTCCGGTGCATCCGGATTTGGTTATACCCGAGTAAGCGTCGAGAAAACTTACATTTCATGTCCGGCCGTAGCATCGATCATTCTATCGACGCGCGGCAACGGGAATGAATCCTTCGGGCATGCCTTGTTTAAATCTTTATAATCGACACACATCCGAAATTTATTACCTTTCGGGGCACCACCACCACATTAGCGAGCCAATCCGAGATATTTCACCTCCCGATGGAACCCATATTTAAAAGCTTTGTTACCTCGTCTTTGATGAAGGCATGCTTTGACTCCGACACGGGCCTCCCTTTTTTGCTTCACCGGGGAGAACTTACCGTCCAAGCCGAGTTTGTGCGAAGCTACTCGGTGATATACCCGTCATATCTATATGCGACCATGCAAAACAATCGGCGTTAGCTCGAAGAAACTCAATTAATTTGTGCTCGAGCTCCGGGTAAGCCCCGTGCCTGTGTATACCTTTCGTCCGGTAGAACTCGACCGGTAATGATCCGCTCCAGCCTCCTCTACGGTCGACTTGGTTGCGTTCGAGTCGTCCGGCGTGACAAAAGATCGGGCATCCCGAAGTCATCCTCTCCGTACTCCGATCCGCTCCGATATTCTTTGATCGCTATGGGGGGCTTCCTCCCTACACCCTTTTTTCCCCGAGCCGGTTCCTCGTGCCGGGCGCGCCGATTCTTCTACAACGAACATCTCCTTTGTCGCGGGTCGCTCACCGCGACGGTTTTCACCCTCTAAGGCGGGGAACTTCGCATTTGATGCAACGTCAAGGCACCGCCCTCATGCTATGTATCCAAGGCCTTCCCAACAACGCATCGTACTTCATGTCCCCTTCGATTACGTAGAACAAGGTCTCGTTGAATGGTGGCCTCAATGTTTATGGGCAACAGATCTCCCCTTTTGTGGTTTCGCCGCCATGTTGAACCCGCCGAGTACCCGGTTGCCGCACGATCCGATCGAGCGCTCCCAATCGTTCGACCACTCTCCATCGAATTATGTCGGGCCGAGCTACCCGGATCAATCAAGATACGTTTAACCATAGTTTTAAAGATAAGTACGTAAATTACCAAAGCGTCATTGTGCGTGAGAACGACGCCTCGCGTCCGCGTCGTCGAAGGAGATGGAAGCTCCTGATAAATGATCTCGGGTACGTTTTTCCCGAACAACGGAGATCTTTGTCCGCTTCACACGGGACACCTAGGGACGTCAATCCCCCGACTATCATATTGATCACACGCCGGTGTTCGACCGGTTCGATCCTTCGATGAACTTCTCTCTCCTTATAATGGCTTTTGGCTCGTTCACTCAATAGTTCTCGTAGATGGCCGTTTTTCAACAACCGGCTACTCCTCTCTCAATCGGCGGCAATCCCCGCCTTTTGTGACCGTGAGTTCCGTGGTATTCACAAACCATGCTCGATCCCGTGTCCCGGGATCTGTCCTTAGTGGCTTCGGCCACCGAACGTCCGGAACACGACCGATGGCCGAGACAAGATCCGAGGTACTGACGTTGAAATTGTATTCCGAAATCCTTGGAGGACCTTTATTGCCGGCTGAACTCCCGGTGTCGCTTCTGAAGGAGGACCCCCGGCTGTTTAGCGGGCGCGTGTCCACTCTGCTACCTCGACCGGAGAGGTGGCTCCCGGCCTTCCCTTGATTTTTCCGTCTTAAAATTTGATCGCTCCGGTGCGAGTATGGCCGAAACCTTTCTTTAGTCGATTCGACTTCGTTTCGTAACCCTTCCTCGTTTCTCGAAGCTTCTCGTTCATCCTCGACCTTACCGGAGAGAGCTCGAGCCGGTCATCCTCCACCCGAATCTTCGACTCATACCGATTGTGTACATCGCCCATGTTACGCCTCGTATTCTAGCAAGTTTTCCTTCAACTTGGCCGAGGCAACCGAGCTGAAGCATATCGAGCCCTTTGTGAAAGCTTGTGCGGCCCATTCTTCCGGCACCGGGGTAACCTCCATCCGTCTCCTCCGGAACCGGCGACGAACTCTCTAGCAACTCATCGTCCCTTGTGTAATCCCCAAGATGTCGCCTTGCGTCCGTACCTTGATGGCACCGCACGCGCCTTTACGAAGGCGTCACCAAAGATTTCGAACGAAGTGATCGAGTGCTCGGCAGATGGTCATACCACGCGCGCTCCCTTCGATACGTTTCGCCAAACTTTTTCAAAGAGTACCGACTCAACCTCGTCTTCTTCCATATCATTGCCCTTGGCGGGCGCAGGTATACGAGGTCACGTGCTCGCGCGCGGTCCGTGGTGCCGTCGTATTTCTCGGATGTCGGCATCTTGAACCTCTTGGGATCAGTTTCGGGGGCCGCACTTGGCGGAAAAGGCCTTTGGATGTACCTTTTCGACCCGGCCCTTCAAAGAAAGGGCCCCCAGATCTGGTCCACCCGAGAGTTATATGTCTCAACCTTCTTCTCGGTCGAATCTACCCGTTTTGCCAAAGTCTCAAGCATTTTTAGGACCTCGGTGGAAGAACCGGCCCCAGAATCGTTGCTCTCGACCACCCGCTGTTCGTTTCTTCCGCTTTCCACTGTACCCTTGGCCTTTTTCCGCCCAACTTCCCTCGTCCGCCTTGTAACCGGCAATCGCCTTCCTTGCTCCCAAGAATTGTCGTTCTCTTCGTTCCCGCAACATCTCGAAAATCGACGCAAATTAATGCCGTCATTCGGTGCCTCCGGTTCCTTCCCGCCTTGGGTCCGAGACAATGTAACCGAGTTACGAGTTCAGGGGGATCGCGGGGGTAGGCGCATTCTCTTGATCCACGGTGTTTTGCCGATCGAGCCCCTCCCTCGAGTCAACGGGGTTCGGGTCGGCAGATTCTTGGCAGCCCCCGTTGTTCGCCGCCCTCATTTTCTCGCTACAATTTGTGCACAGTTAACGTGACCGAATGCCCGACGTCACCCATAGATTCGTTTTTGACGAGACGAACGAGGGGTTACGGTTTAAATGAGTTTGATAAGGATCAAGACTAAGAACTATTATCCTAGCCCCACGGTGGGCGCCAAACTGTTTACCCCGAAATCGGATAATCAATTGAATTTGTGTGGGTATAGGATATGTGCTTTGTTCTTTACGTATGTTAGATAAAGGAAATAGAAATTGGAAGGCTCACTAATGAAGCAGTGGGCTTTTCGAAGATGTAAACGTTTGTGAACAATGTATTATATGATTAGCAATAATTTACAAAGAAATGGCCTAGGCCGAATGCATGAGAGGGAATGAAAATATGAGATTCTTCAATCGCAAATGTTCTTGAAAGATAAAAGGAGCCAACCCCTCCAGCGCAGGGGGTGTCCCATATTTATAGTTGTCGCCTCCATGGACTTCGTACAATGTGAACCGAAAACAAAATAAAATAACAATAACAAGGACGCTTCCGAGCGGATTTGGGGACAGACTGACGGCGCCGTCTGACACACGCACGGTTGGTGGTTGACCATGTCAGGACGCTACTGACGCGTGGCTCACGTTCAACGGCTGTACCGGACCAACGGCCAAACGGACCAACGACCAAACGGATCAACGGCCACACGGATCAACGGCTGTACGGACCAAATGGTGTCCTCACTCAGCTCCGGTCCAAGCGCAATATCCTGACGAAAGAACTGCAAAATTAGCTCGGATTTCATCAGCACGTTCCAATCTTCAGTAGAAGTGCACGTTTTGTAAGCTTCAAAGTGGCCAAGTAAACCAGTGCTTGTAAATGGAGGATCCCAAACTCATGAGATCAAAAAATTTAGATAATACAGGCAAAGAATTTGCTCTGTATAACATAATGCTCGCCTTTCATGATTACTGATATAATCTAGCAAAGGCATGTGACACGTAAACACCAAACAAAGAACTTCAAAAATAGTATCAAATCTATATGGCACTACTTTAAGTTCTGATCACCGGTAATGTATATGGCACTACTTTAAGTATCAAATCTATATGGCACTACTTTAAGTTCAAAAATAGTTCTGACCAGGTGGATAGCACTAGTCAAAGAAACTCTTTTCAAACAGTTATTCCTGTCGAATTGTCTCTACCTTCAAACCTTTTGGTGTCCATACTGAAAGGCCTTCCTCTTTTGGGTTTTACAAGTGACGGATTAAATATTTAGGGCGATGAGCGACGATTAGGTGAATGCTTTGAATAATCGTGACTTTTCAGCTTTTGTATTTTAAGTAGTTGTGAGAGAAATTTAGGGAAAAGGCCAAAAACAACAACACAAAAGATAATTAGATTTTAAAGCGCCGTAGAATAATGCGCGTATGTTTCT
This sequence comes from Lycium ferocissimum, assembly GCF_029784015.1. Taxonomy (NCBI): domain Eukaryota; kingdom Viridiplantae; phylum Streptophyta; class Magnoliopsida; order Solanales; family Solanaceae; genus Lycium; species Lycium ferocissimum. The sequence continues at coordinate 36,927,300 of NC_081345.1, read as the reverse complement.
ACGCTCTCGCTTTTATATATATATAAGATTTCTAAGTCAAAAATCTGTCCACCTTAGTAGAGGATGAACCGATCCTTTGCAGTTAAGATTTATCCCTTCCTTATCCATATGGCTAGCTTTATAGGTCGAAATCAGTACTCAATCATGAGGCATGCGTGTGTATGTCTCTGTGCTGCAAAAGTGCGAATCATTTTTGGTCTGTGTTCTGTGTCACTCATTAAGCGGTGTATAACGATCGTGCTTGGTTGATTTTTAAATACTGCATTAAAATCAATTGCGTCGGGTTTTTAGATTTATATACCAAATCAAACCAATAAAATTCGGGTATTTTCAACCTCAGGTTTTTTAGGGTTTTTTCCGGAAAAGTCTTCATACAAAACATATAACTTTTATTTTAAATATTTCTTTAGTCCTAGTAAGATATAGCTATATAGTTAAGGTGTTTCTTAAGAAAATAACACAAAATGTGAGATGAGTGATGACATTGTATTATTATATTCAACAACAAAAGATAATAAAATCAGTTAAAATAAATATTGCTAATTATAAGCCCTAAAGAAAATGACCATAATCTAAAAGTACTAAGTCATGCTAAAATAAATTAATTTAATAAGTATTAATTCATGACAAAGAAAAATTAAGTTATTTTTTTTCACTATCGAAAACCAATTATGCAAAACAGAATACATATCCAACATCGTCATTCTAATTGTAGAATTGAATTTTTTGTTAGCATTAGTGTTGAGTTGGTTTTGGTTTAGACTTTATTTGAGTTACTAACATCCGATGATATAAAACTATTGACATTCAAAATTCTAAGTGCGTTTTAAATATAATATGCTAAAAGACAAAAAATTACGAAAAAATTTAAGAAATATTTATAAATTATATTACAAATAAATATTTTTATGTATACAATATTTTTAAAAATGAACACATGTAGTGTCAGGTTGGTTTGGTTTGGTTTGACTTTTTTTAGTTAAAACCAAACCAAATCAATTATGGTCGGATTTTTTTTTTCAACACCAAACCAAGTCAAATCCAAACCACTAATCGAGTTTTTTTCTCGGCTCGATTCGGTTTTTTAAAGCCATGCGCGTATTTTTGCCATTACTTAGATACCCCTACACTCAATCATTGGTGAGTACACAGTCACGGAATATTTCATTATTATAATTCGTCTTACAAGAAAACCCGATCTAGTTGGCACTGAATTGATTTTATGATTTTTATTTTCAGTCCCAAATATAAAAGCAAGATACTGTGTACGGTGAAATTTTATAATTTTACCCTTATGTTTAAAGTAACTAAAAATTCGATAGATAAAATCAAGGTCATTTTAATCTTATAAATATAGGGAAAAGAATATTGAGAGGCCACCAACAAAAAAAATATGCTAAAAAAGGCCTCATTTTGGGCTTAATACCGCGAGGTGGCCCATCAGCCCAAACTAATCCCAAGCACTAGCCGCCCAACCCATTCGCTAAAAAAAAAAAAATTGAACTTTTGTGATGACTTTAGTCGCCACTAAAATAAAAGTTTGATGCAAAAAGAACAGGACTATTTTTGGTGACTTTAGTCGCCGCTAAAGGTCAATAAAAAATTTCTGAGCCTTCAAAAAATACATATATAATAGTGATACATATTTTATACATATACAGTATAATCATTGTTGTATAGAATGTGTATCACTACTGTAAATTTATAGAAAATATATCATTGTGGTATAATTTGTGTATAACAAATGTATAATCAACGTATAACTCCTGCTTAATAAATATATAATTAATGTATACTTACTAATTATACACATATTATACATTTTTCTATACACATACCGTAGTGATACATATTCTATGTAACATTCTATACATATATTACATAATCATTGTTGTATAGAATATGTATCACTACTTATATGTATGATACATGTTCTATACGTATGATACACTTTCTATACAAGAATGATAGACAGTTTATATACATATGCTAGAATTAGTTGAAAAATGACTAGAAAATGAAATTATTTTGAAAAAGCTAAAAAATAACCTTCAAGATTTTTAGGCCACCAGGTATTAATAGTTTCACCCGGATGGCCATTTATGTCCTTATCCCAATATTTTACTATGGTAAACTAAGTCCCTAGACAGAGATGTAACTGGGTTGGCAGATCAAAATGAAGAACTTGGGCCTAAAGAGCAGCCACGAAGGACCACGAAAATGTTTCTAGAAATTTTTGACCACCCAAAAGAATGTTTTATTGGGACCACAACACTCTCAATTTGAACCCATCCAAAAATTAGACATGTTTTATGTATGTACACAATATAATGTATGAAGGATTTACTCGGTCTCTACGCTTCATGAGTGTACATGATTGACCAGAAATCAGTCTCAAGAAAACGGAGTCAAGTCAACATATAGAAGTGGAGTCAAATGAGGAAGGGATAGTCTACAGTACATAAATAACACTAACTAATAGTAGTAGTGTAGTACCACTGCTAATAATTTCTAATAATCAAAGAAAGCCCACAGAACGAGTCTTCTGAGAAGTGAGAAGGCAAAACATCAATAAGATTGACTGGCACCAAAATGCTGCCTGTCCTCCTTTATCACGTTTCCAAATAAGAAGATTTTATAAAAGTAAATCAATGATTAAAGCTCCACCATCTTATTATTTTAATTGATACAGTACTGTACATATTATACTATGGACATTCTTAAAAGCTAGAACTCCACGACGAAATGGAAAAAAATAATCTCCACAAGTTGCTTAGAGTTTCTTTCAGTTACTTTTGACGGCACGCACGTTTTGTTTAAATGAAGTAAAAAGAAAATTTCAACATATTTAAATATTGCTTATCAAAATATACATCAGCCATCTAAGCATTAAAAATAAAGGAAATTTAAGGCTTCAAAATCAAGTTAGAGTTACATTTGCTCTAAATAATTCCTCTTCATAGATAAGATCTTTTCTATTCTATTGTAATCCCTTTAGTTCTAAAGTCTGAAATTATTTGAGTATTACAATTTCTTTTTCACTAATTGTTTGCCTTTTGCTATTGCAATTTTTGGATTAGCATATATTCATTTATGAGATGACGTAGAAATATTTTTCAAAAACTAATTTCTTTTTTTAGAAAAAAAAACGACCGTAAAAAAAAAATCGAAACCGAAATAGCCGAACCGAAGTTTGATAAACCGAACCGAAAATCGAACGCGGAAATTTAATACATTACAAAAAAATTTTCCTGCCCATTAAGTTTAAAGGTAATAAATCCTCTTTTGCATTTGTATCCCTAATTTTCCATTTCAATGAGAAAATCAAATATCCTTAACAAAGAAAGGTAACTAGGATGTGTCTTTAGGATTAATGTATGTCCTTTATGTTTCTCAATCATGATGTATATAATTCAATTCCATTATAGGTCTCATTTCGTATACCTTGCTCAAACAAGCAAAAAGTCGTCGAGCAGTTTAATTTAGTACTCACTACTCACGTGCACTGCCATGCCGGTGCAGTCAGTTGTCACAATTCAATCCACAGTTTCACAAAAACCAGAAATACACAAAAAAACAGAATTAGTTTTTGCTTAGCTCACTTCCAGTCTGGACAGCGAATACCATCCTCCTCCCAAAATCGTATCCATAGTTTGTGAAAGAACCATTCGTACGTTGCATGCGTTCAAATTCATTGTATTCTGTGTTAACATTTGTTAAATAATTTAGGCTGAATACATATGGAGTCCCCTAAACTTGTGGAAATAATTCACTTTGACACTTGAACTTAGATTTGTTCCTATTGAACACCTATACAACTTAAAATTTGTTCCAGTTAGACACAAAAGCCACAATGATGAACGCGTACAGTTCACATGCCATTGACATGGCAATTTGACCAATAAAGAAATGACACATAGTATATGAAAAAAAAAAAAAACTTTTTTATCCCCCCACCTTCTGATAGCCTTCTTCACCCATTCCCTTACACTTTTCCTTCTTTCTCAGAAAATTCTCTGGCTTTTCTTCTTCTTTTTTCTTTTATATTTTCTTTAATTCTTTCTTCCTCTTCTCTGTCTTCCATGATTTCTCTTTAGATCATTCTTGGATTTACAAATTGGGATCGATGGGGAAGAAGCAGAATTTTAAGATGCTGGTGGCATTAATAAGAGATGGATGGTGGTGACTGGATATAAAGAGGAAAGAGATGACGGTAGTTGTGGTTGCCGGACTTGAAGAAGGGAAAGAACAAACTCCATTTTTTTCCGACAAAAATCAAATTTCTGTCCTAGACCGGAGATGATGAAGGTGCGATTAATGGTGTAAGATAAAATAAATGGTGAACTTGCCGGAAATCTTGAGCCACTGGCACATCTCCACCAAGATTATCATGACTTGCAGAAGCTTGATGGACACATTAATTGTATCATCACGGTTACTTGTTTCCAGGGGTTCAACCTCAGCATATGAATTGTTATGATTATCCTTGTTGAGCAACCACCATCCTGATCATTGATATCAGTTTCCATGGGTTCAATAACAACAAGTGGTGGCCGAGAAAAAAAATGAAAAAGGAAAGAGAAAAGAAAATTTAAGAAAAACAAAGGTTTCACGCGCCTCTGGTAAGTGTAGTACACACATCACTCCATGTCAGCAAAATGTGTCTAATAGGAACAAAGTTTAAGTAGTATAGGTGTTCAATAAGAACAAGTCTAACTTAAAGTGTCAAAGTGAATTATTGCGACAAGTTTAGGGGCTCTATATGTATTAACCCAATAATTTATTATAAATATATTAAATTATTAATAATTAGATGATAAAAATTTAGTCAAAAAATACATTAATAAATTTATTCCTTGATTTTTCCTATCCCAATAGTCCATACCCCCAATTCATTCCCTCATACAAATATTGCGGCAAGAGGGCAAAATTTGACTACTACTGCCTAATGGTATGAGATAATTTTGTCTTTCGTCTTATTTCGATTAAAAAATACTATCGCTATTAGTTAATTAGTTTTAAAAAATACCCTTTCCACTAGTGATTACTCCAATTTAGATGGAAAAGAGCTAATTTCGATCCTGAATTATTCGGGCGAGACACTTTTATCCTCCATCAAATGTCAGAAAATATTATTCCCAAAGTTTGGGAATTAATAAAATTGGGCCTCTAGTCATTCTTAACATACTATAAGAGCCTGTTTGGATGGGCTTAAAAAAAGCAGCTTTCAGCTTATAAGTTAAACCAAAAGGGCCAACTTATTTTTCTGAATTTATTTTAAGCACAATATAACTTATAAGCTGGTCAGCCAAACACTATAAGCTGTTTTCTGCAACTTATAAGCTAAGCCAAACGGGCTCTGAGTCATCCATAACAATTTTCTTTCATTTACTTTGTGATTGAAGTGAATTTCAATTTGATTAAGGTCTATAATTTTTCTATAAAATAAACTTAATTTGGGTGATATGAAGTTTATCTATTCACTTTAAGAAATGCCAAATCCCTCCTAAACTTCCTTCTAGTATTTGTTTAATTTTTCTTCTCAGTTTTACTCTGAGTATCGGCTCGGAAATTTTCTACACTTTTGAGTGGTGCTTATAAATTAGTTTGTAATATTTTTCTAAATGTTAATGTCATTATCATATAAGTATCAATTTAATACAGCAATTGTGAGAGTCAATTTTACTTGTGAAGATATAAAATCAACAACAAGAATTTAGTGTCGGTCAATATCATTGCTCAATCACAAAGCAAGTGAAAGAAAATATTCAGAAATGAACTAGAAATCCAATTTCGTTAGTTCTAAATTTTAAAGATGATACTGATGGAGGATAATTATCTCATTTCGAATAATTTATGCATAAATTATCATTTTCTATGTGAGCTAGAGCATTGTTAGTGACGAGGTTTGAGCTCCGAGGATTGCCCTTCAAAGGCACTGGTCTTTAATTTTTATCTCTCATATCTATAGTGTTTAATTTTTACCTCTATATTTGTGGTCTTTAATTTTTGTCTCTATAACTTATTTAATGAAAATATTTAGACCTGCTTCTCTCGGCTTAAATTATGTAATATTTTTATCTCACTCGACACAATTCTATAGGAACTAAGTTATGCGGCATAAGTTGTTTAATATTTTTCAGATTATGTTAAGTGTTGAAAGATTTGACTTGTCCGACATAACTTGTGTGAATGTTATGATACATATGCCGAAGCTAAACACAAATTATGCCATGAGAAGTCTAAATTTATGCCCTTCTTCAGATTATGTTGAACGTTGAAAGTTATGCCTTATCCGGTATAATTTGTCGAATATTTTATAATATATATGTCGAAGCTAAGCGTAAATTATGCCTAGCAAAATGAATTATGGCGCGCTAAAAGTATTGAAAGATAAAAATTAAAAACCACAAATTTGAAGGCCAAAAATTTATGACAAAGGGACATTTGCGCAAATGACCCAATTGACTATGAGCCTGTTTGGATGGGCTTAAAAAAAACAGCTTATAAGCTGGAAACAACTTATAAGCCAAAAAAAAAAGTTGAGATAGGCCAACTTATTTTTTTTGGCTTATAAGTTATTTTCAGCTTATAAGATCTTTTTAGATAAGCTAAGCCAAAGGGGTCTAATTAATTTTTTGGGTTTATTTTAAGTATAAAATGGCTTTAAGCTGACCAACCAAACACTAGAAAAAACTGAAAACAGCTTATAAACAACTTCCAAACCAATCCAAACGGGCTCTATCTTCCAATAACAAGAATATTTTTGGGTCTATAAGCAAAAACAGAAGACAAAGTTTTGCAAAATTGACTTTTTTAGTTTTAACTCACATGTTATGGATAACTACTCTTCTGTCTTATCAGTCAATAACAACTCAAACGCGTTGAACATAGACTAAAAACCTCTCCCCTTTTTCTGTGTACCATTACCACCCACCTCTTTCCTTCCTTTTTCCTTTTCACTCTGCAAACCCACTCAACTTCCCCCCACTTGCCTCCATTTATTTATTTATTACTTCCCCACCTCTTTTCCCTCTTTAAAGCAACATAGTATTCTCTATCTTTATTCACATCATCTATCCACCCCTTCTTTCTATAAAACCATCCCTTATCCACCTGACACTCACAACAATTCCAAAATCTTCTTTCCTACTTCAAAACCCAGAATTATTTTTCAGTTTTACGATTACCCTTTTCAGGATTTGACATCATGCCTATTAAGATTCGAGAAGTATGGGCTCATAATCTTGAATCAGAATTTGAACTCATTTCTACCGTGATTGATCAGTACCCTTATATATCTATGGATACTGAATTTCCTGGTGTTGTTTACAAACCTGAGTTTTCTTACAGAAACATGCCATCAGATCAGTATAAGTTGTTGAAGTCAAACGTTGATGTATTAAATCTTATTCAGCTTGGTCTTACTTTAACTGACGTTAATGGTAACCTCCCTAGTCTGGGCTCTAACCACGGTTACATATGGCAGTTCAACTTCTCCGATTTTGATGTGGCGCGTGATCTATACGCGCCTGACTCGATTGAGTTGCTACGTAGACAAGGGATCAACTTTGAGATGAATAAGGAATGTGGGGTCCACTCGGCTCGGTTTGCTGAATTGATGATGTCATCCGGTTTGGTTTGTAATGAATCGGTGAGTTGGGTGACGTTTCACAGCGCGTATGATTTTGGTTACTTGGTCAAGATTCTCACGCGCCGGGAATTGCCACGTGGGTTAGAAGACTTTTTGGGAGTTATGAGGGTGTTTTTCGGAAATAGAGTTTATGATATGAAGCATTTGATGAGGTTCTGTAATAGTCTTTATGGTGGGTTAGACCGGGTTGCCAGGACATTGGATGTGGACCGGGCGGTCGGGAAATGTCATCAGGCCGGTTCAGATAGCTTGTTGACGTGGCATGCGTTTCAGAAAATGAGGGATGTTTATTTTGTGAAGGATGGGGCAGAGAGACATGCTGGGGTCTTGTATGGATTAGAAGTTTATTAGGAAAATAGAATCTCTAATTGTCTCATAAATAAAGCTATTTAATTCATTCATTTTAGTTGAAACTTGAAAATATTGTTTCTCTCTGATTTCAATTTTAATAGCTAATGGAAGAGGAAGCACACATAGATAAAATTTCAAACTAACTACAAACTCACAAATTCTGAATTCTTAATTTCAACTTATTTGATCCAAAATAATTGTTCCTTTTGAAGACAAGGCGGAGCTCACAACAATTATTACTGAACTGAGGTCTGAAAAATCGTCGTAATGGACAAATTAGTGGCCGATGTATATTTTTTGTTTACAACCAACTACCTTTACAAATAGAAACCCAATTAATTTTATGTAGCAACAAATCAATGAATTTGACTTAGTTGTGTTCCAGCATGTTGCAAGATCTAGGAATATATATAAATAAGCTTTGTGATATCTTGATTGATTAACTTACTGCCAGATGCCAAATTTATTAAAGGAATTTGGTTAAAGTTCTTCCATGAAATAGTACTTAGAAGGAGAATATAGGAAGAATCCTTCAATTATTGGAAGAAAATGCCCTAGTTCTTCAATCACGCTTGCAAGACTGAGTCAGCAAAATAAAGCTAATACTAATTGAAAATAGTAATTGTCTAGACTTCTTAGTCAAGCCGCAGAACTGTTGACTGCCCCATGTATACCTCTTACGGAGTAATAGCAATAAGGCTTAATGCATATGCAGGCCCTTAAAATTTGTCTCTTTTTATCATTTTGACACCTCAATTAAGTGTTGTTTCTATTGAATCTCCGAACTCGTTCTCAAGTGTGTCTATCAAACTCTCTAAATTTGATTTTTATTAGAAGCAGAAATTAAATTGGGAAAATAAAGTTGGAGTAATATTTTAGACATGTGGTAAGCTATTCATTAGGCGTGATTGTTTATATTTGGTTTCTTTCTTCCGTTCTAGCTAAATTAAGAGCTACTCTTTTTTCCCCTCTCAATTGCTGCTAATCTTAGCAAAAAGATGGCATAATTAAATTAGAATATATATTATCATGTTGCTAAATTGAAGATGGAATACTATGTAAGTCAAATTGTGTTTGATAGACACATCAGAGGACTAGTTCAGGGGTTCAATAGGAACTACACTTCATTGAAAACAAAAAAAAAAAGGCAAGTGAGGGGGTACGTATGTGCATTAAGCCTAACAATAACAATATCCAAATTAAAATGAAACAATTGATCGGAGGCTCTTATTGTCTTGTCATATTTTTTCTCTATCAAGATAGGGGTAAGGTCTGCCTACAACCTACTCTCTCAAACCTCACTTATGAGACTACACTTGGTCGGTTGTTGTTGTAGTCGATCGGAGGCTCCAAGTTTTTTTAAAAAAATTAGTATTATCATATATAGGTCAATTGATCAAACTCGTATCTTATAGTAAAGTCCTTTTTTTTTTTTTTTTAATAATTTTCTTTATTGTCTGATTTATCGTTGATGAAGGCTTGCAATTATTGGCTTTCGCATAACCGCCTGATTGTTTCGATCCCAACACAAGTATGGTAAGTGAAACAAATATAATACTTATAAATATGCATGAAGTATCTTTTTATCAAATGGATTGACGCCTATTATTATTAACTAGCGTCATTTGGCCCGTGCTAAGCTCAGACCCAACATTAACAATAAATTAAATTTATAATTACTTTTTTCCCGCTCTTTGTGACATTAAATTATTGAAGGAGTAGTTCGACATTTTCTGAGAATTCATAAAAACTAAATTATAATATAAAAGTCTTTGAAAGTTAAAGAAGAATTTCTTTCTTTTTTCAAATAAATTCATGATATAAGAGCTCTTCTCTTTTTTATTTCATTGAATGCTTTTGAGAATATAGTGCCTAATAATCTAAATTGAACTTTATCATATGTTGGACTAATTTCACTCATATTCTTTCTAATTAAATCAATTTTCACTAACCAACTATTACAAAAAGATATTTGAGTGTTCCAGAAATGCTGGCACGATTTTCAACCTCAAATGAATAAAGAAACTATGATTATTAATGGTGAATAAGTGATGTTATAATTAATGGGAAATGAAATTATGCATTACAGAGCAACAGTCTGTTGATGAAGCTAATCATTTATTTGCAAATGTTTTCTTTTTTATTTTGCTTTATCACACCGGATAATTCGATAGTTATTGTTGAAATTCAACATCAAATAGGTCGGTGCATTTTTTCTGCAAAACAGTTCAAGAAGAAAAAAACAAATACGACGGTCATTGCTCAAACTAATAAATAACACAAAACTATATTCATTGATTTATTAGCTATCCTAAAGGCGCTACTTTCAATAGGAAGGTCATCATGTAAGAACTCAATAAATTACTCATAATAATGTTATGTTGTAAAATCTCTAGATGAGTGCCACAAACAATATTGTAAGTGAAATTTATATACAGTTTTTGAGCTTAAGATACAAGAAAAAGATCTATAAATAGACACTACTAAAAAACTGATAAAAATCGATGGAAAAAATCGACGGATTCCATCTGTTTTTCGACAATTTTTTTTTTTTTTTAAAGAAAACCGATGAACTGCGTCGGTTATTTTTAAAATATAATTATTTTTATATTGTTTAGAAGGACTCCGTCGGTTTTTTTTTTTGTTTTTTTAATTCTTTTTTTATGAAAAAACTGACGGTCTCCGTCGGTTTTTTGAGCGAAAAAACATCATAAATTAAATCAATGTAAGAATTTGATCAAAGAATATGAGTGGTCTAATGGTAGAGCCCTTTAATTCCACGGGACATACCCGGATTCGATTCCAAGTTGCTACATTTCATTATTTTATTTAAAAAAAAAAAAACCCGACGGAATTCGTCATTTTTTTTTACATAACCGTCAGAGTCCGACGATTTTTAATCGACACAGTCCGTCGATTTTCGAAAAGCGACGTAACTTAAACCGACGAACTGTTTGCGTCGATTTTTACCAAAAAACCGTCGCAGTCCATCGATTTTTGCCTGTTTTTTAGTGGTGGACTTGTAAATATCTATGTTAGTAATATCCATCTCGGAAGATGGAATTATTAAGAAATGAATATGCACAATGTCAAATGTGTCGTAATAGATTTATTATGGCGTAGTGCAAAATGTTTCTTGATTTTTTTTTTTTGGCTAAGGAAAAAAAGTGTTCCTTCTGCTTCATTTTATGTGAAGGTATTACTATATTTTTCTAATTTTTCTCTAAATATTTTTAATTACTAACTATGTGGACTTATAATACTTTTGGATGATTAAAATAAAATTTATATATTTAAAAACTACGCAACTATGAGTTATTAGTTATTTTATCTCTTGAATAGTTGCACTCCTACGTGAATCATTATATTTTAAAATTATTTTTTGTTGAAAAAAGCTTATACATAAAATAAATGCAAGCATATTTTTTGTTGAAAAAAGCTTATACATAATATAAATGCAAGCAACACATATTTATTTACAACGTAGAAAATTAGTGACTAAACATCAGTGTATGAAACGCAAAAGAGTGATTGGGGGGGGGGGGAAGGGGGGGGGGTGTGTGTGTTGAATTAGGGCATACAAAATATCTCAAAAGTTTTTTTTTTTCCCTCTTATTTACCAAATTATGTGATGGCAATTAAAGTAATATTAAACTAAATTAGGAGCAACATAAAAAAGGAATGAGACTTATTATAAAAATGAACACATGTACTTCTAAAAGAAACTCTAGGAAATTACAAAAATGACTCTTTGAGGACTACAAAAAATCCTCATTTTTGCTTATATATAGTAGTAAGGTTATAAATTATAGACAATATATCTCATTTTAATGTAATGAATCAAACAAATCAATGGATAATTTAATTTAGTGATTATTAAATTTTGTATAACTTTGTCCGGAAACCCAAACTAATTAATGTTATGATAAAATAAATTTTGCTTTTATATCACTTCCTACTCATGTTTATTAATTTGGGAAACAGTTGATATACATCACCCTCAACAATTAACTCGCCATATGTTCTGCATACCAAAGAAGTTAGAATAGTATGCCATGCATAGATAGGATCCTTAAAGTTCAAACCAAATAACGTAGTAAAATTGGTACACTTTTTTGTCTATATTATTCGTCTTTAAGAGAGAGCTTACATAATTTTAACCATAAAAATAATTATGTTTAAGCTACCATATGAAAATGTCTCACTTAATTAACATGTCAAATATGCTACATACCAATCCAATTATGTAGTTCTAGTCAAACATGGACCTAGTTAATTAGAGCTAGCTAGTAGTCTGAGATGGCTATTAGACAAGTAATAAAAGGCATTCAACTAATGATTTATAGCTCCAACCACCCATCGAGCTCTAAAACGTAATAAAAGACACGGTTAAAGTTTTCTTTATGACATTGTATACGCTATGCTAATCGGTCTCCAAAATAGGCATCTAGAATAGAATAGGGTCTAAATCCAAATTACTCCTACTATTTGCTCGAAGTATCTTTTAAGCTTTGGATAAAAATAAAGTGTAAATATTGTATAAAATATTTTATGCTTCATTATTTTATTTTTTAAATGAACAAGAGGAGCTCTCTTAGTACAATACAGAAGCTCTTAGAGCGATATTTTTATTCTGTTAACAATTCAAATAAGTTATTATAATGCTATTTAATTATATATCTAAATAAATAAAAGCAACCCACCTTTAGTAACTCGGTTCACATAATTCAACATGTTATTGACAAACAGAGGAGTATTACATGTGGTGTGCGCAAACAAGAAAAAGAAAAGGAGAAGAATATTATATTGGATGTGGCTTTAGAGTCTGGCTCCATTCTAAAATCATCATCTTGGAAATTCTTATTTTTCGGTTTTCCCTAAGGATTTCAAATTATCTTAAAAGAAACAAATTGAAAAGTCACCAGGAAAATATTAAGAGCAAAGGCTTTTAATATTGAATAAATTAATATTAAAATTACTTTAATATTTTACTGTTCACCATTTATAATAATTAAATACTCATGTCTCCATGCCCTATCACTATTAAGCACGCTTTAAGCATTTATGTTTAACTGTCTAACCAGAAAGCAATAAATTATTTGAGCCAATCGACTCATACAACCTCACCCTAAAATTATATAGCCAAACCTCATCAAACAGAAGGAAAAAAAATAAAATGAAATGAGCTACAAATTAATTGTTGGATACTCTGTGGCTAAATAGGATTTTTTTTTTTTTTTGTAATTCCTCACTAATCTGTGCTAATCTAATTCATTGCAAAATAAAATTGGTGAATTTTTGTTGTTCAAAACTTCTGACACTTATAATTCTCATATCAGAAGGCTTATAATTAATAAAAGAAACTGAAGGCTCTCGATTTATTTGTCTTTCTTAAAAGGTATTAAATTAATTTGTACAGTGACTTAATTAGTCATATCCAGATCAAAGAAGCTTATCAGTAATTCTCTAAAGAGTACACAAGCAATATTATCTTTTGAAGATAACGACTTTGTACGCCTCAATATACAGTTTTTATTTTATTTATTTTTCTAAGAGTTGGTGCAGTACTATAAATGAATCTGCGGCTAGCAGTACTATATATCCCTTTAGTCTGAATTAAGAAGAAACCTAACAAGTTGAGTCTTCTAAAATGAACTTTTACTTTATGGAGTCTAAAACGTTTCTCATTCTTGAGAAAGAACAAGAAGAAAATAAGCAAATATCAATCTTTACTAGATAGTGCTAACATGTTTGGTCTAATCCAAGAAAGTGCTTGCTGTTCAATAAGTTCATCGCCAGAGGACGCATTGGAGATGGCTCGTCAAGCATTGGCATCAAGAAGGCTATCATTCGAAGAAGACGAGTCATGTTCAGTTTTATCCATGGCTGGTTTCCCCTTCAAGGATTGTATAGTCTTAGCTGTGGAAACTGAGAATCCTAAAATGGATTTCTTGCATTCAATGGAGCAAATGACTAAAGCTTATGGTGGGGGAGAAATGGATTGGGGATTCATGGAGGAATTACTTACTTGGTTCTTGAGGATTAATAACATGAAGTATCAAAATTTCATAGTAGATGCATTTGTTGACTTGTGCTTGGTACCTTCTGTCTTACTCTTTTAACGTGTTATATAGCAGATTATTTACTCTTATTTTTCAAGTTACTATCAGATCATACTTTTGAAAAGAGTTAGTACCTGTTATTACTAGTAACTCCACATGATGTTAATCATAAGAATATTATGAGGAACAAAACTTAAATTTAGCTATCTATACAAAACAAATTGTAGAAAATGTGGTTTCTAGTAATACAAGGTAAAAATGCAATCTGCAAGGGAAGGTATGATATATATATTTTAGTATATGTGTAACTTTCAGTGATTTTCTTAAATATTTAATTCCATGAATACTATCACTGCCAGATATCCATGCCGGAATTGATAATGGCAATGCAAATTTTCCTTTTGTTAGAGTACATTGTACTACACATATTATTGCTTAGATAGGGGGTTAATTCTTTATATGGTCATTCATTTAGTTCCATTACTTAGTTTTATTGTTTCTTTTTTTGGGTTAGCGAGGTGTTCAAACTGTGGAATCACTTGCTACTGAAGTACCTGTTGAAACTGTGGAACCACTTGATACTGAAGTACCTAGTGAAGCTTTGAAGCCACTTGCTAATGAAGTACCTGATGAAATTGTGCATGTTAGTGAAGAAATTTTGAAGGAATTAGATGGACTTGATGCTGACTGTGGGACCTCTGTGCATGTTGCTGAGCTACCTGCAGGACCATTTTCTATGTCAAAGAGAGGCAAGCATTTTAATTTTAAAGAAGAGTCATGTAGGATTATGTAGTTCTTGTTGAGAAATGAAAGGTAGAAACTCTTGGAAAATGTAAGGAGCAGGGCGGGTTGAAATCTTTGCCGGTAATTAAGATTGAACCCGCCCCACTGCCGTCTCTATGCTTGTGTCCTGTAAATCCACTTTGCAGTTTTCTATATATAAAAATATAGCTGTATTTTGGCAGTGCAGTTCCTACTTCCTCGTAATAGAATTGACATCTCATGACAATGACATGCTGTTTCACTATCATAACCTTTTTCCTTTAACTATACACCCTCGAAATAAATAAATTCCATAAAAGTTTGAACAAGTAGTACGTATACTTGTGAAGAACATGAAAACTCACACCATTGATTGGAATGGGAAAAGAAGTATCAATTGAGTTCAAGTACACTATCATTTGTGTAGAATGTATTAATGAAGGCCAATGTATGTAATTATGGAAACTAGTGGATAATGTTTGTGGCGTAGCCACGTAGGGTGAAGATTGGTTATTTGTTGTTGAACACCCTTAACAAAATTTCTGATTTTGCCACTGATTTCAGCTACATGGGGAAAAGAATTTACTCTTACGACAATTCACTTATTTAGAATTTAAAGCACATACCAAACCCTTTGTCCTCTTTCCTCTCTTCCAACCGCGGAATAAATCTCACAAGAAGCATATATAAGTTCAATTGACTAGTCGCTAGGGTGATTCCAACAAAAAATAGTGCAACTAAATATGCATTTTATTTAATGATGGTGAATGGACAGTTTGGGCTGAAACTGCATGGGTCAAAATAGTGAATCAATAAATGGATCATTGTTCAACCTTGTACAAAAGTTCCTTGGGTGGAGACACGCTGGATCAAGACGGCTTAAACATGAGTCATAACCAATCCTTCAAACTCTTACCAAATTTTACTTTCTGTGAGCTGTTTGCTTTTTTATAGTTTGTTCAATTACCACATAAAACTAATTTAATTTTTTTTTTATAGCTATATATAACATATCAAACAAAGCTTTGGGATATGGATGATCACTGATAAAATTTGGTAATCTTGAGGGCTTTGTATTTCCAAATTGTGAAATTATGTGCTCTAAATTTAAAAAGAAGGCCAAAATTTGTGTTGTAAATCATAAATGAGAAGAGATATAAAGTAAGATAACTGTCACAAAACTAAGAGGTCTCATAGGTACACAAGTAGCGGCAAACTCGTACTAAATTTAACCTTGATAGCAACACACCACACAATCTTCGAACATGGGTGCTTCTAGAGTACTGTTAATCTCTCTAAATTCTAAAAGACAACTCGTACTAGTTAGGCACTCCTAAAGTATCTAATTAAATACCTAATAAATAACCTTAAAAAAAGAAAACAACATAATTATTTTTTGCTAATGTTAGCGTTTAACACCAGAAGCAGCTGCAAGTACGTCAACAAAAACCTGAGAAATCCTAGACATTAACTTCACTGGATGCTTGATTTTCTTGGACAATTTCTCCCACATCAACAAAACGAAACACTTCTGAGGTTGCCTTTTAATTGTTGGCATTGCAGGCTTCAAATACGACCATGCAGCCTTTTGCACGAGCCGATTCCGAATATTAGGGAGCTGATTAGTTCCACAAGTACATGTCATTAATGGAGAATTAGATGGTAATGAGGCTAATAATTCTTTCAAAGATTCATACTTGTATTCTGAAGAAGAGCCGTCGTTTGGAAAACTGTGGCAATGGCGCACTGGTTTGATGACATGCAAACTAGGGTTTGTAGAAGGGTTCGGTAAGGACTTTGTGCGCGAAACGATGGAAGAAGAGGACTTCTTCATTCTTGTTGATGCCGTATTGTAAAATATGTATACACTGATACTGTAATACTTTCACTACTATCTAACTTGTTCGTAGCATATGAACTTTCATATACTAATGAAACGATTTGAAGCGGTGTAAAACTTTGTTTACACAAGTATAGAAGAAGAAGGTATACGTATTTATGAGGAAGAAGAAGAATACCTCCTTTGATTTGTGGTTTAATTGGACTAGAAGAATTAATAAGAATATATGAGACTCGTAGATGTCTGCTTGAACTAGAATTTGTTTCGTGTACTATTTCTTGATAAGTATTGTCTAGATAGGAAAGGTAAATAAATCTGAAACGGAATCATATCTCGTAGGCGTATCAATACAGATGTACTTCAATATACCTTTTGATATTTGATCTAGTACTAATTTAGTTACGGATAGGTCGCTCAAGATTATAGATTAGATTCCCACACTGACAGTAAGGAGGGAAATTAGGAGGTGTTAAAAATACATGATCCCAGCATACTTTTCTCAATTAGGTCCACAACTTTCTTTGATTAAAAAAGGACCAGAAATAGTGGATTCGATTCCTTTCCATTACTTATTGTTTATCTTTGCCCAAGTGGCGATACATCCAATTTTAAAATTAATGGCTTAGATATAACTACATTATAAAACTAAATCTTAACTATAATTAGGCTAATAGATATGTTCCATATATTTTTCCCAGAAGATTTGGTAATCCCACAATTCTAGCGTAAAAAAAATTAAGAGCTAATCGACTGGAGAATGGATGCTTTCAACTGCTTTAATGGTGGTATACTTGCAAAATTTTACAAACACATAATATCCTCTTCTTGTATTCAATTTTAACGTGTTCTTTTAGTTGAATTTTGCTCTAACAATGATCTCTGGAGACTATTTCCATGAAAGATCCTGTAAGATTTTCTTTGACGCAGGATCTCGGTGTTACCAAAATATTGGGATAATGTTTAGCGCCATACATGGAATTTGAAGGAGGAAATATCAAAAATTCTGAAATTTATATATAGAGTAACATCTATTCTAGTCATAGTTAAGGCTTAGTTTTACCTAATTAAATCAAAACCATTAATTTTAGAATGGAACATATTTTCATCCAAGTAAAAACTTGGAGAAATGGAGACAATAAGCAATGGAGAGGTGCCAAATCCGAAATAGCGCGAATTCATGTTATAAATGTTGCTTAAAATATTTTAATCAAAAACATTAGTCACAACTTCCAAAAAGGTGAAATATGGCATTCTATAATTAAGGTGAAGATTAACATAGCATTCTCAAATTTCTCCACACTTAACTGCATCCCGCTTATTGCCCTTTAAGAACATGGAGAAAATGGCGACTTGACAGTTAGCCATGCAACAAGAAGCCTTAAGAGACTGCAGTGTACTAAATCAAATTTTCTTGGCATCAGAATATGACAACAAATCATCTTATCAGATTTCAAAGCTAAGACCATAGAGAGCAAGAAATTAGACAATACAGTGAATTTAGACAGCGGTTGAACCATCTGATTATTGCCACTACAAGTACAATGGTATATACTAACTGTACAATGAAGCTCATTTCTTGCGCATCAAACTGCCAACTTCCTGAAGGAGCTTTCTGGAAAAGCTCCTGAATGCACTTGTTCTTTCGTTTAGGTCATTCAAGGGGCTATACAGAGGATGAATTAATTCAACGTAGAACTTTTATCATACCGAGAACAAAGCATCACCTTTGCTGATGGAGAATTGATCATTTTGAACACCAAGTTCAAGCACTCATCTGAAAACCAAGCCAGGAAATACTACTCAGCTTCCAGTAGTACTTGCAGAAGGTAGTTCAGTGGTACTGGATGGAGGAGTTTGGGCACGTGGAGTACTGACATCCGCAATCGAATAATCCTCATGAATTGCATTCAACTCGTTCCAGTCAAGAACAGCTAATTTTTAGTCATGGATTCTATATTCACAGGATAACTTTCATTGATAGCAAGAAATAAAAATTTAAAACTGAATGAAACAGAGAACTAGTAGGATACACTCTGTTCTCCACATGTCAGTGATGCTAACATCAGCATCTGACAAAAGCCAGTAATCTGCTTCATTCTGCAGGACCGAAGAAAAATTCAGTAACTGGAAAACCAAAGTGATTGAATTGCTAATTGGATGTTTCTACGAAATACAGTACCTACTTAAAATGCACTATGTTCAATTAGGTGTGTTCGGTATGAAGGAAAATGTTTTCTTGAAAAATGTTTTACAGGAAAGGAAAATAAGTAGGTTTCTTACTTATTTTCTTGTGTTCGGTACGTAAGCAAAAAATATTATCCTGAAGGCATTTTGTATATATAATCTAGACAAATATTGTGGGAGTCGGGGATGGAAGATGAGGTGTGTTAGAGTGTGGGGAAGACGCAATCAATGAGGAATGCCACTTGTGGAACTTGTTTTCCCTACTTCCACTAGGTAAGTCATTTTCCCCATTTTTTAAGGAACTTGTTTTCCTGAATGTTTTGCCAAAATTTCAACTGATCGAACATGGAAAATTGAAATACACTTTCAAACCAAGCACACCCTGAATTGCTCATTTGAATTCATAATAACTGCATTGGGTCTTTCTACGAAATACCTACTTATTTAAGACAAAATGCACTATGTTGAATTAGTCTTTTTTTCTTAATTTTGTTGCTTCAAACACACACTGAACTATTTAATTTTTTTAAGGCTTGAAAATTGAAACTTACATCAACATCTGGAACAATCTTCATAATTCCACTCGCAAGGTCCTGAGAAGTGCCAACATCTAGACACCCTCTTTGATTTTCTTGTTCTTCCGTCCCGACTTCAACTCCTCCGCCATCCTCAGCAGGCAATGTTGCAGCTGCATTCTCATTGAAACCTGATGTTGAAGGCAGGGTTGATGGTTCCTCAACAGCATTTATCTCTTCTAACTTTTCCTCGAATTGACTAAACAAAAAATTTCAAAACAAAGAATTAGACAAAGTTTGTCTGCACTCCCCCTCCTAAATCAACAAAGTTTCCCTTGCCTTTAAAAATGTGAAGCTATTAAACACTCCATCCTCTCAAGCAACATAATAATCTTTTCAATTTCATAGGTAGTTGAAGTAAGAAGGAAAAAGCACCTGACAAGGTAAACATCAATGGGTCCCATGGTGCTGCGAAGCACTATTCTGTATCTCCTTTGAGGATAATCAACAGCCTATTGGAAACAAGGAAGACATGTGGAACTGCTACTTAAATTGGCTGAGGTACCAGTTAAATGACTGGTAGATTTGATACAATAATAAAGAAGAGGTTTATGTACTAAAGAGAAAGCAGTTACCTCATCAGGATCTGGGACTTCTAAGGTGGTGCCATGTGGAGCTTTAATAGCTATCAGCGTTTCATTCTGATGAGAGCAATAAATTTACATCAGAGTATTGGTCATTTGATGAAAATTGAATTACAAAGAAATGAAAGCAAAAAACCAAAAGCATCTGTTTTAAAATTACCTGAAGACAAGGTAAGCTCTTTATATCATCTTCAGTAACAAAAAGCCACCTTTTGGAAAGAAAATTTAGAAGAAATCAGTTATCAAGAATAAAGAAGGAAAAGTGATGGTTCATGATTAAGCCAAAGAATGTGGCACCTTTGATTATTTTCATCTTCACTCAGGTCCCTTAATCTTTCTTGCATTTCTCTGAAACAAGCCAATATAAATACAAATTTTGAAATTAAATAATGGTGAAGCAAAGAAATCTTGAACATTGTATCAGAGGCATCAGAAGATAACCTTATCTTTTCATCTAATCTACTTTCTTCAACCGTCAAATTTTCTACTCCTGCCTGCAAAGGAAGCACAAACCAATGACTGAAACCCTTATGCTCAGGCTACTTGGCATATTATGACAGGGCCAATTGGCAATTAACAAAGTAAGGAAGAAGGCAAGCATTAAGATAGTTCTTCTTACCTGTAAACTTGTAACACTCTCATCAACTTCCCCTGGTCTTGAGACATCTAAACCCCTACGTAATAAGAGAACTGAGTCGTCACTTTTGTTTATTGAATGATCTTGAATAATGTGGAACTTAGATGATAAGCAACTTCAATGAAATATATTTATTGGATAAACATTTCCATACTTCCACTGGATCCTGTTTTTGAGTTTCTTTTCTATCAGACCAATGCCTTCCAGGACATTTGTGATGTCATATATACGCCGTTTCTGCACCTGTTAAAAGGAAGAGATCTGTAAGCAGGTAGAATTTCATAATACAGGCTTATGTAGAATCTACTGCGAGGAAGGTACCTCTAATGTATCAGCAGCTTTGTTTAGATCTAGAACGCCATCTTCTGCATGCTTGATCAGGTTAATGAACTTCTTTGTTAAGAGACCTGAATGAGAATCAAGAAAGGAAGTCAGAAGTTACTAATTCTGGTATATATTTATCCTGGACAACAAATAATTCAAGAAAAAAAAATGTCATATAGTAACATACAAATGCACAAGCACAGAAATACAACCTCCACCTACATTCATACCCCTAGGGACAGATAAAGATTGACAGACGCAAATTAATAACCGAAAGTTGTAAAAGTTTTAATTTACCTAAGGAGCTGTCATAGCGGCAAGGGCCAACTGGAGTAACATTATTGCCTGAAGGGGATCCTGTAATTTGAAATATTTAAGAAGTTATCTCTTTGGTAAACTTATGTGTTTTATAAAATGGTGGTGCCTCAGAGAAAATCAAAAACAATAAGATGGGAGACAGTGACACAACAAAGATTACAATTATCCAAACTACTAATCTGTCAAATTAATATTAGAATGGTGAATCTTATATTGATGATATGAGATGCATAAACTAATGCTGACAAAACTTCTGGTTGGATATCTGTAGTTCTGTACCTAAATTTGAGGTAGCAGCTTGAGCAGCAGATCTGGCCTTTGATGTCCTAGGCACTTTCTGTGACTTTCCAGCTTTCCCTGAAATTGGCGTCTGTATTGGACTATTGGTGTCTCCAGCAACCTGTGCACCAACTCCCTGTTCGGAATTTGCTGTTTCACTCTTCCGTTTCAGTGGCTAATCAAGACAATGAGTATCCCCAAGTTCCCATCAGCAATAAATTGTAAGAGCTTTAACAAAAATTGTGTCTGAATTGAAGTTGATAAATAGATACTATAAACTGCTCAACTAAATTGATCAGCGGTTAAATCAACAAAGTCAAGTTGTATCACTAACAAAATCTTGTGAGGATCTTGTAAATAGAACATAATAAACACCTAATATTAGCAGCACAACAATAATATTACTTGGTAATTGTCTGATCAATCTCATTGATTGTTTCAAAAGCTCACTGAAACTGTATGCAGCTTGGTATTTGACTGGTTATTGGTAAAGTAGACCACATTCGACATGAAGTTAGTGGCTTAGTCCTTTGCGGTATCCTTTGCCACCTATCACACGGCTTGACTTCAGCCTAACTGCTACTGCTTCCGCTTCTCTAGGCATGAGAGACAGCTCAGGACTAGTATACAGAATCTCTATGTAGTGGCAACATTTTAGATGCTTCCCAGAAGCAACCAGTTGCTAATCTCATAGTAAGGAGGACTAGAGGGCCTCTTGTAAAAGAATAAGCAGGGGAGAGAGAGAGAGAGATGGATAAATTTAATAGAACATTGCAGCTCATTAGTTACTATGCATTTATTTCCTTTAATGCTTCCTATATTTTCTTTCTCAATTTCCATTAATGCTTCCTATATTATCTTTCTCGATTGGCATACCCCATGAGGCCTTATGGATTCCACGTGCGAAGCTATAACATGTGGCTGCTCGTGCTGGGCAATTATCGAAACCAATTCCAAGCAATTTGCACAAAACGAGAAACCGACTCGGCCAGTAAAGCTTTTTTAACCTTTACTTGACCTCCAAAACTTGATTACATCACCCCTAACTCAGAATCGACAAAATAGCACTAACTTTCTTTCCCTAAGCATACAAAATAAATTAACTAACCAACCCGTCCTCTATTCATTATTGTTCCAGCATACCATCATTACCGTTCGCCATGTGTTTGCCGAAACGATTCTTTGCATTCTAATTTACTGTACCAATAATTTCTAAATCTCATTCAATTTTACCCTCAATCTTATACAGGACTTACTTCAAACCAAGAGCATCACCCTCTGGAAATCAGATCAACCTTCATTTTTACCATTCGTTCAATTTGATCTAGTTTCATCAACCCGTCACCAAAACTCCATCAAACAGCACAAAGAATTCTTACTTCTATCAATCATTTTGATACAGACCAAGAGATTGCGTTTATCTTCAGACAACAACAGACTAAAACCGTCTCCAGTAGCAACTGCATTAAAAGATCCACAACAATAAAAGCCCATAATCTCAACTAGAATAAAGAATTACAAATACGTCTACCATTGAGGAGGTTCCTCAAAACTATTGTTTTTCTTGTTATTTACCATTGAGGAAGTTCTCTCAAAACTATTGTTTTTCTTGTTATTTCCTCTCTTTTGGGGATTATGGAATGCTAAACCAACCTAATCCTTCATTTGTGGAAATTGGTCTGAAGGGAAAACACTTGGGCCATACTAATGTTTTGACATGATGCTAAATTAAAACTGGAGGATAAAAGGGACTAATGCAGCTACTATTCTCGTGTTAACTTAGAAATTAATCTAGACTATAGCAACTCTTTCGTATTCCTTCTTAAACATCCAGAGTTTTTAGCAGCAAATCAAGGCCATCCTGAGAGTCTAAAATGATTTCACTGGAGCAAAATGCAAAGGGAAGAATTACAAATCTGTCTTAATATATGCCAAGCATTTGACACGCTTCTGCATTTCAATACACCCCAGACTCCCCATCCATTATGATTCACATCTTGACCAACCTAAACAAATGACTATGTCCAATCTACTTTCCCTTCTTAATTGTGCAGATATAATCACTCCCTTTATATTGAAAGTTAGTTACTACTTCATGTTTTTCCTTCAAAATCTCACACTATACAGAAGTCCTGTATCACAAAATTAAGAAACCTAATAGCAACTCGGGTAGGTTAGTAGCCAAAAAAACAAGAACTGCTACAACTTTTTACATCTAGCGGAAAAAACAAGAACTGCTACAACTTTTTACATAAGATTCATAATTGTATCTCCAACTTATGGAAATTAAGAAACCTAATAGCAATTCGGGTAGGTTAATAGCGGAAAAAACAAGAACCGCTACAACTTTTTACATCGATTCATAATTGTATCTCCAACTTATGGAAATTAAGACATTCATAAAACCAGAAGATCAATTAATTCTAAAATCAAAGGGCACAATGTTCGGAACCTTACAGCTAAATTAATAAAGACTACAATCCAAATCAAGAAAGATCACATGCTAGAAATGCAAGTTCTTGAGAGGGAAAGGAAAAAAAAAAAAAAAGACTTCCACCAAATTCCCCTATAAGCTAGTGAATTTTCCACACTTATACAACCAAAATTCAAGTCAAACCCAATTGAAGACATAAACAACACAACCACATACAGCAGATTTTCCAAGATCAAAGGGACAAAATTGTGCAATAAAAAGAGACCCTTTAGTAGTGTATGAAAAATAGGAACACTTACAGTAGACTTAACAACGATGCCTTCAGGTTGTTGCTGAAGTGGGTCAGTAGAAAACCTGTGGTAGTCTCCTAACGGCGGTTTACTCGATGTGAATGGTAGCTCTTTATTTGGCTGCATGATCTGCTTTACTTCTTTTCAAGCTGACCAAAATTCCCAAATTCTTGATTTTTCAATTCAAGAAAGAAGAGGGAAAACCAGGACACGAAATTCAAGAATCAATCGAATTGGAAAATTCTTGGTTTTTCTTGAGAAGAATTGATGAGATCTGAGTTAGGAATAGAGAAAAAGCGGGAAGAGAGAGAAAGGGGAGAAAACGAGGGAAAGGAAACGGAACAAAGAAACAAAATGGTGAGGATATGTAAATGGAGGGAACAACAAGTACTTGTAATGTAAATTTAAAGAAGAATTATGCTATTCAAAGAAGGTCAACTCATCTAATCTTTGTTTATGATTTATAGTTTAGAATATATTTTATTTTCTTATCATTAGTCTTAAAATAAGAAAACAATTAAAATTTACTTGAGTAATAACGGTAACAACATTGAGATTGGGAAAGTTATACACTAAATTGTAAACAATAATTAAATTAACAAAATATTCTTAAATTGGTTTGGTATAATTTTATAATGTTGTCTAACTGATAAATGATACTCCTAGTTTAATGGTGCTAAAGGAGTATTGGTTACACTCCACTTTCAATTCTTCACATGGCAGGGGAAATGCTAAACGGATTTGTGCTAATGGTTGACAAATAACAGTTGCAAAGACTTACTAATGGTTGACAAATAACAATTGCAAAGACTTAGTGATTAACCTGCCAATTTATGAGGTGGCAAAAAACTGCATATACATATTGAACTTGCTTATTCAGTACAATTATTTTCGGAAACCCTTAGTGAAATGGTCTCTTTATAGACAAGATTGTATCCAAATCTTTGGTGTTTTATAGTATAATTTACATAACACATAGTTGAACTTTAGGATTACTTAAACAATTTAGCAATTATGTGATTACATTAAAAAACATTGTTAGATAACTACAACTACTTCATGCGATAAAAGTCATGAAAGTATAAACATGATAACTAATTCAAAATACGATTTTTTTTTAGTTATTTTATTTTGTATAGACAAAAGGAAAGTTGAAAGTTTTAATAGAATCAATACAAAAATATATTTTAACACTTTAAATACTGATTCCCAGATCAATCTACTGTATTATTATTTTTAACAATACTTGTTTAAGATACATAAATTCATGCTTATAGTCATATGCCTTAAATTGAGTATAAGGACTTTACTATAGGAACTTTAAGAAACAAATTATCCAAAAAGGAATTAAATCGTTGAAAAAAGAAAAGAAAGAAATTAAATCGGTTATTGGCGCCTAACAGAGAGCACCGTTGAAATGGCGCGTGGAAGCACCACGTCACACACCTAACTCGAATACAACCCAAACACTAACCAACACTCACTGGTAATGGCGCCAAATGGACTCTGACACGACAAAAACCAAATTTGTCTACTAATGGGCTGGACCTGTTAGTAAAGTAGCCCAATTGAACCATCACTGGGTCATTTGGCTTTTTGTCCCTATTTTGTGCCGGTCTTCAATTTTTGTCCTCAAGACAAATAATTATTACGTGGAGCATAAGTTTATATTTTCACATCATATATCACATAAGTTATGTCTCGCGGGACATAAGTTCAATTTTGAAGAACAAAAATTAAAGACCAGCCCATTTGAAGGCCAATAATTAAAGACTACCCCATTTTGAAGGACAAGCCGTGCAATTTCTTCTTTTTTTAGGACAAAATTGGCAAATAGGCACTTTTTGGGCTGCCAATCAAGTTTTACCCTGTGTTTTAAAAGTATTCAATGCCGGTGTGACAGTCTGAGTAGACGGTGCTCTCTTTCCTGTTGTTTTTGGGGTTCATAACCGGTGCTATTGAATCTGCAGTTAAGGGAATATCACCAGTTCTTGGAATAAGAGCTCTGGGACTTCTGTTTAAATATTTTAATGCGGAATTAAAATTTAGACGCTAAAATATGAAGAAAAGCTGTGAATTTTTCTTGGAGTTTCCAAAAAAAAATTATTGGACTTTGAATTGTGCCAGTTCAAAATTATACGTCAAATTCCTAAATTTCAAATAGTGCAGTTCAAGCTCTAGGAAAGAAGTGGAGATATGAAGAAGTGGTTCTCTGCCGCTTTTAAACGAAGAAGAGGAGGAAAAAAGGTCATCGTAGCTAAAAACTTATTACTTTTCGGTTACATTTCAACCGATGGTTAAACATTAAAAAGAGGTCCAAAAGTGGCTAGCCCGCTCAATTTTATTTTTTAGGCCACTAATAGTAATGGTAATCAACATTCTATTACAAGAATAATGGAGGTACTGTTGATTGGTCAAGAACTTTAAATGTTATACGTTAAAATATAATTCATCAACTTTATTTATTTGACATTGTTTGATTGGACAGAAAGAAAAACCTTTGACAAACATGAAGAAATATATGGAATAACATATATCTAAGATTACCCCGTTAGAATTTTGTGATTTGCGACATATTATGTCATTTTTATAAGAGCGTGTGATTAACGCTAATATAAAAATGTTAAAATTAAATAGCACTCTACAAATATATAATGGTGCTATTCTTTTATAAAACTTCCGAAAAGGAAAGAGGTCATATAAAACACAACGTAAGGGCCTATTTATATTTGTGATAAATTGGAAAGATATTTGTAATGATGATTAATAACGTGCCAAAGTGAACTTCATATCATAGTTAAGATCAATACCAATACAACTTATTTGCTAAGATGGCATTCATGTAATTATCATTTTGGGATTTTCACTAATTTTCCAATTCCCAGACATTCTTGTTTGTGCAAAGGCTGTATTAGTTTGCAACGTTGAGTTATGAAGTGTTTGAAGTGGCTAAAATAAGCAAATTTAGCCAGGCGGATTTCACAATTTTTGCTTATTGAATCGCCGCTGGTAAACTTTTCGTTTACCTTTCAATCATTAGTAGCATGGTCACTAGCGACGTTAGTTGGTTTTCTTTAACAATCAGCACCTTACACCACTAAAGGGAGTTGTATTATGGAGATGCTATAGATTCGAATATAATTTATTTCAATTCCGGAATGAAGTACATTCATAGTTTAAAAGTACTTACAACTCAATATACATTTTCTACAAATTAAATATGAAGTTTACTAAGTTTTTTTTTTTTTTTTTTTTTATTTGTACAATAGCAACATCATGTTCTAATTACTTCTAATATTTTGACATGTTACCAAGGAGACTGACATCAGTGACTTTTACTTTAAACTTATTAAAAAAAGGCAGAGAAGCGTCATGAAGATAACTAGATAAGGCTCCTTTAATTCTTGGCCGATAAGGCGTTTTTCCTGTAAAGGTTAGATGCTGGACCGATTAATTGTCCTTTTTGCGGTAGAATTTAAGAACAGTATATATGCCCATGACAAGTGGTAGTTGATAATGGTAAAGCCAAGCTCCATTATTAGTCTTGTAGACCAAAAGGACTATATAATTAATCAATTATCCGAAGATGAAGGAACCTTAACCTGGGAGAATCCAGCTTTGCCTTGTACTTTTTGTTTTCCCCACCACACCACATGGTTAAAATCTATATATTCCAAAAAACACTCATGTGCCACTGATCTCCAATATAACTCTCTTTCTATTGGGCGTTGACTAGGATTAATCTCATCATTGTCTTATAATTTAATTGTCGTATAAGAAACATTTCCTTTTCAGTCTCATGTTATGAGAAAAAAATGACTTTCGTATTTGAAATTTATTGTTATGGGAATGTCATGACGTATTTAAATTTACAAGTTCTACTGATATTTTAAATATTTATTAATAATCCTTCTTTCGCACGTTTAATCAAACAGCGTTTGTCTGCTAATCCCAAAAAAGCTGGTTCGGTCATCGGTGTTTTGCTTCCTGCCGAGGAAAATGTTCTTCTTCAGGTTTTTGGCCCCACAATCACATTGTAGTCTATGACTTGTCTAATTGAGGCTCGTCATTGTGATTAAGATAAGATAGTCTATATTGGTCAGTGTTCTAGTTTTCTATATTAGTAAGTGATTCTAGTTTTCTGAGTTCAATCTGAAGTTATATATGTTGGCGATAAAAGAGAATTGTACGCTGCTGGCATTGGTATTTTTGTGCTTTTTTTCTCGATTTAGTTGAAGGACTAATGCAAAACAAAGGTTTCTCTATCATCCAGCAAAGCAATATGTAGCTTCAGGACCCCCTATGTTTTGTAACTATTCCAAATACAGGGAAATGTCGATTCCTCTTAAACTTTGCAGACCATGTGAAAACTCACGTGTGAGTTAATATTTTATACTGTTTTTGTTCCATTGTAGAGTTAAAACCCTAAGGAAAACTGCATATCTTACATTAGTATCTACAATCTAATGGACCTTAATGAGTCCTGGTTATATTGTTGGCACTTAATCAAATGCTAAACTCTAATTTGTATAGATTAACTTGTTTCTTGAATGACAACAACCTCTCACCAAATGCCACTAAACAAACTTAAACATCCTTTATTAAATTTCAATATCTAATGCAAGAAATAATGATTAGTGAAGGAGGAAAACCAAGATGCTTTCTCTTTCGCAACTTCTAAAATAAATGATGCCGTTGTACCCCACTTCACGTCAAGTAATACAAATTTGCTTATTGAAATGTAGGCCTAGTTTTAAGAATCTTTTCCTTCTTCAAGTAGTACAAATGGTTATTGTTGTTTAAAAATTAGGCCAAGACAGCAACAATCATTACACCTCTCTACCAAAATCCATTTTGCGGTGGTTGAATCATGAGCCAATCTTCTACCTAAAACTAATTTTCTGTCCAAACTTCCTAAACGGTGCTATAGGTGTAAAATTGAGTGTTTTCTTGGTCTTCAATACGACCTATTCTTAACAGAACTGATCTGACTCTCCTTACTCTCCGAACAATTGATGTTTCTTCCTTTTCCGAATCATCCTATCTCCTGACCGAGTTGCCTATTTTCTAACATCCTAAAATCATCAATAGCAGCTACAAGTAGAGAACGACATGTTTGGCTTTGTAAGATTGACATATGATTCGTAAGTGAATATAATCAGATGGACTTTAAATAATCCCGTTGATTGGTTATCTGAACTATCATCTTGTTAGCAAGGGTTCGATTTATCACCTTGTAGTAAGAGTTCGATTACTCTCCTTGTAATTCCCTTCCCCCCATGATTAAAGAAAAAAAAAAAAAGCAAAACAATACTGTGTAACGGTTAGTACCTAAAGTTAGAATAACAATGCCAAACGATTTGGTATTTTTCAAACCCGGCATACAAGAATGTAAACAACGAAGGCTGAAGAGACAATGAGAACGATAAAGCCACAAAAGAGACGACCTTGAGTACGAGCGTAAATTTTGGCCACAAAAGAAGAAGGATAAACTGCGTAATTCGGATAAGTTCAGTTTTAAATGAGCAAGTAAGACTGCACGTAAGTAAAGTAAATACCGACAAATACAGGTAAGAACATTCGCATCTACCTTAGAGCGAACTCTACCTCAACATTCGACGAAGAAAGTTTTTGAAGGGGGGGAGAATGTTACACCCCGCACTTTCAGTGTTACACCCCGTACCTCGGAGAAGCACTGGTTGAATTTGAATGTAAGTATGCCGAGCTATGGCTAGGTAAAACAACTTTGGAGTGTGAGGAACGAGGCATTATTAAGTATATTGTTTAAGTAAAGGATGAATTATGATTCGTAAGTCGTAAGGGAAGGACAACCTTGGAAACAAAGGACATGACCATTATCAAGTATGATTAGTGATAAATATCATGTATGGAGAGTTTCGAAAGATTTCGGGATCAAGCAAATCAAAGAAAGTAAGTTTGACGAAAATTTGGAAAAAAGTTGGCAGGATTTTGGCAGATTTTTAGTCAACTTTGGAGGGATATATCTCCTAGTATATTAGGAGTTTTAAGGTGCCTCAAAAGCCTAAAATGAAGTTCGTCGAGTCTAGTTTCCAATGCAATAAATCGCTCGTCGATACGACATCGGAATAGAGAATTATGGACATTACAAGTTAGGCTGACAGAGCAGAAACGAGCTGCTACAGTGCCATCGACTTTGGCACACTATATAAGGGTTAAAACCCCTCTTTTTTGTCATAATAATTTCCCAAATATTCCAGAAAATTCAGCAAGCATAAGAGAGCAAATATATATGATAAAAATGAGGATTTTGTGTAATTTCAAGTTACGGAGTATTAATCGAGGTCGGGACAACGTGTAGTGGTGCTTATAGTATCGTTTTGCGGTTGATTTTGGCTTGGATTCAAGGTGGATATTGGAGATATTATTGTTCTAACAAGGAAAAGGTATGAATCTCTCCTTATTGGTATTAATTTCGGCTTCTTTACGTAAATAAAATTATTAAATAGTCATATCACAAGTTGGTTAGTTGAGAAATTTGGAAAACTTCGTGTGGGATGTTTTAGGAAATCTATTGGTACGGATAATGGTGTTGATGACGTTGGTATTGTGTTGTTGTTGATTGGTTGTTGATATTATGATTTCGGGCTAGGCATATAAACGGGAGATGCCGCCTTAATTTTGCGATTCTAAATGGATTTAAATTAAGGGTTTAAGACGAGCGTATGACGATGAGCCTAACAATAGTATGAATGGTTGTATATTGAGATTACGAGGCTACGAATGATCTTAAGTGAATTGCAAAACAGGAAGTAAGTTGGAAGTCGAGAAATTATATTCCGGGTATGTTAAGGCTAGTCCCTTTCTTTCTAAAGGCATGATCCTTTTGTTATAAACCTTTGTATCATACCCATAATATCCTTGGTTCCACAAATGCTAGAAGTCCACGAATCTCGTGATCCTTATGATGTTATTGAGCTTTGAGCTTCTAAAGGCATGATTCTTTTCCTACCAAACCATGCATGAATTCCATGAAAATCCTCATTTCCAAGAATGTTAGGGATTCATGACTCTTAAAGTTTTTATGATGCTAAAGATGAATATTTTTTTTTATGATAACCGTACGACGGTTATGAGGATTTATTTATCCAAGCTCCAAGGCATACCGGATTTCATGTTATTATGAGATGATTTTATTCATAAGAGATTTCCAAGTACACGAGCTTTATATTATTATGAGATGATTAAGGTTACTTTACAATTTCTTAATTTCCTTCATTATTGGTAATCTCACCTTAGTGACCCTTATTCCTTCGGGCGCGGGATAAAGGATGATGATTGATCCATAATATAATCGGAGGCTACCGACCTTACGTCACTTCGATATAGTTGTGGCTTTTGATTGGGCTCTCATGCATGCTTTATATATATATATATATATATATATATATATATATATATATGATGTGCACACCACTGCAGTGGGCATGTTATGATATTGCCCCGGACGCGGGAGGCTCGGACGTGGGCTAATGATGATAACATCGAACCTTAATGATCGGGCATGATACTATATATATATGACATCGAGCCTTAATGGCCGGGCATGATACTATATATATATATGACACCGAGCCTTAATGGCCGGGCATAACACTATATATATGTATAAAAAAAAATATTTTTTAAACGGCTAAGCATGCATGACACCGCCTTATGAGACATCCAGATGTACGTGTGCTATCTCTCTTATTCCATGTTACCTTTCATATCTATATTATGTTGTTACTCACGCCTATACATACTCGCACATTATTCGTACCGACGTCCCTTTTATGAATCGGACGCCGCGCTCATGCCCGCAGTTAAAGAGAGACAGATCAAACTCGTAGGTGTTCATCGGCGGATACTCAGAGCACCCACTTACTTCGTAGCACGGCCTATTTGGTATTGTTCTTATGATCATTTCGTATTCTGTAGAGTACTCGTAGACGCGCGCGCATTGGGTTAGATGTTTTATACTCCACCAGTCATATTATTGTATAACATATTGAGTGGCCTTGTCGGCCTTATTTTGAGCCTTCGATTTTTTCGTTAGCCTTGACGGCTTTATGATATACGTTATGTTGTGGCGACCTTGCACCGTCCGCCTATATACATATGTGTGCCGGATGATGGATATTCCTACGTCGCCTTTTCGCGCGCGCGGTTTTTCGAGCTATGGTTTATAATGTTCAAAGTACGATGAAAGTCGTGGCTTCCCGACCCACGGTCGTTCCGTCATACTCCTAGTAGGGGTGTGACAAAATAATAATGCCAAACGATTTGGTATTTTTCAAACCCCACCGACCCTTATCATTTACACTTTGTGGAGACTTATTGCTCATCTCTTCACTAAAGTGAAAGAATCACATGTCACACTGAAAGTTGAGTTCCGTTAGTCGCAAAACGGGTCCTGAAAAAGTAAATCAAATAAAGTTGCTTTATTTCCTAATTACTGCACTACTAAGCTACTCGTACTATTTAGTTTGGGTCCAAAGGCACACTTCCCCAAAAAAAACAATGGCTGCTTCTTCCTGTTTTCTCCTTTTTCTCTCTTTGCTTTCTCTCATCTTTCCCTTCATATCTTCATCAGCCTCCACAACTACTATTCCACTCTCACTCTTTAACACAAACCCATCTCAAGATTTATACGAAAAGCTCACACATTTAGCTTCCATTTCCTTAGCCAGAGCAAATTACATCAAGAAATCCGAAGAGTCTTCTCTTTCCACAACCCCTTTGTACCCTCATAGTTATGGAGGTTACTCAATTACTCTTGGCTTTGGCACACCTCCTCAAAAAATCCCTTTCATTATGGATACTGGTAGTAGCTTTGTTTGGTTTCCATGTACAACAAAATACTTATGTACCAATTGTTCTGTTTCTTCCTCTAGCTCACAGTCCATTCCTAAATTCATTCCCAAATCTTCATCTACTGCAAAAGTTGTTGGTTGTTTGAATCCAAAATGTGGGTGGATTCATAGCAAGACTAATCCAAAATCTCGTTGTCAAGATTGTTCTGGACCAAATTGTAAACAGATCTGTCCACCATATATTATTCTATATGGTTTGGGTACTACTGGTGGTCTTGCACTTGTTGAAACTCTTGATATGTCTAACAAGAAAATACCAAATTTTCTTGTGGGTTGTTCTATGTTTTCTTCCCAACAACCTGCTGGACTCGCTGGTTTAGGCCGTGGACTTTCATCATTGCCAAGTCAATTAGGTGTTAAGAAGTTTTCCTATTGTCTTGTCTCGCATAAATTTGATGATACTGGTAAAAGTAGCAATCTTGTTTTGGATTTTAAAGGTGAAAAGACTGCAAATTTAAGCTATACCGTACTGCAGAAAAATCCAGTGGTGGCTGGAAGAAATGAATTATCAGTATACTATTATGTTGGTCTAAGAAAAATCACAGTTGGTGGGCACAAAGTGAAGATCCCATACAAGTATTTGAAACCTGATTCCAATGGAAATGGTGGGAGTATTGTGGATTCAGGCACAACTTTTACATACATGAATCGCGGTGTTTTCGAGCCTGTGCTTAATGCATTTGTGAACCAAGTAAAGGGTATTCTAAGAACTGAAAATATTGAGAAAATAACAGGTTTAAGGCCATGTTTCAATATTTCCGGGCACAAAACAGTGTCTTTGCCAGAGCTAAAGTTTCATTTTAAGGGTGGTGCTGAAATGGCATTGCCATTAGCAAATTACTTCTCAATTGCACGTGAAACTGATGTGATTTGTTTAACTATGATCACAGATAGTGCTTTTGGCCCGGTGTTGTCTACCGGGCCATCGATAATTCTGGGGAATTTTCAGATGCAGAACTTCAATGTTGAATTTGATCTCAGAAATGAAAAGTTTGGCTTCAGGCAGCAAATGTGCAAATGAAAAAAAGGCAATGGTGAAAGTGCAATATAACTTTAGGCCCTTTTTTGTAGTTTTGCACTACATAATTGAGGCTAAATCATTCATAGATTTGCCTTTGAGGCTTCTGCTCTAGTGGGAATAAGATGATAGATGATAACATCCATTTGTCCAATGAATTAGACCTTGATAGTGGGCTAGTGGCTATTGCTGGAAGATTAAAAGCTAGTGAAAATAAATGTACTTTACTTTTCCTCTTTCTTCTGCTATTTATTTTTGGTAAGGGGACTGGAAGAAGCAAACTGAAAGCTAAAAGAAGAAAGGAAACTCTAAATATGGTAATTGCATTTTTAATCCCTCATTTATTGGTAAATTCTTATATCGTGGTTCTTGGGATATTTCACTAAGCATATATTTAACCTTGAATTGATTAATACGTGTATTTTTGATACCTTTCACATATGAAATATGTTATTTTTAAAGTTTAGAACTACATTACGTGAATAATTAAATAGTTAACAGTTTTCATTAAATTTTTGAAGATTCATAGGTCGAAGGATAAAAAAGTATAACTTTTCAACTAGTTGAAGCTTTATACTTGATCTAATATAAGAAGAACCAACATTTAAGTTGATTAAGATTTATGTTAATTTTACACAACAAGATGCTGGTTCGAAAGCTTTTAAACAACCTCATATAAAACGCAGAAAGAAGATTACAGACGATAGATTCGTAGTCCGCCTTTTCGCCTCGAAACCTCGTGCATACGGCTAGTCCAAGACCGTGCTACCCTTAATTAAGGAATATATTCTCAGTAAGTTAGAGTTGAATTCGACTGAAAAAAGTGTTGTTGGTTGCGATATCATGTAGGCTAGTTAGCAAAAAAAAAAAAAAAAATAATGTATTGTGTAGGCTTCCTTCCAATAGTTGTACAATGATACTCGTCCGGATTAAAAAAAAAGTGTTCAATTAACCTTTTTTTCTTGGGTCAAAAAAAGTATTTACTTATCAAATTAAGAAAGAATTAAACTTGTTTTTTCAGATTTGCCCCTATTAAGTGTTATATGATCAAATCTCAATGTCTATTTAATTAGGGATAATTTAGTTAAATTACCTATTTTTATCTAGAAATTAATATTTTTAAAAGGTGTCGCAAATGGGCCAGTTTGGACTTTTTTTTTTTTTAATCCAGAGGCAGTACCAATTAATGTGGTTGGCATATGATTCTTTGCCCAATAAAAGGCAGTACTTTATTGTGCTTTCGTAGTGCATGATTGTAACACCATAAATGTAGTTCATGACACTGCTTGCCAGTTGCCAATACAATTTTGACATCTTCTATTAGCTGTTCCTTTCCCATGTGCATTTTCTGGCAAAAGACATATGGGCTTGGTTTTCCTTTGATAGAAAAAAAGTAGAAGAATACCAAAGAAAATTGAATAATGAAAATGTTTATATCCCAAATTAAGGGGAGCAGAAAGGAAAAAACAAATAAAGATCAAAAAATCTAAACAACCTTAACTCTTTTTAAAATTTTATGGTCTATATTTGTTTTGAGAGCCTTAGATTCTAAAATTAGAAACTTCAAGTGCACGATTTCAACTACAGACCTCATGTCGAAAGTTAATTCTGAGGCGACTAAATGTTTAAAAACTTTATAAATTTTAGTGGATCATTGAATAGGGGTCCTAAAAATGACCATCTGTGCGCTTGTCCCCTCAAAGTTTTTAAGTAGTAGTTAGACTCCTTATCTGAGAGGAATTCAAGGAGCAAGGGGATAGTCTATTGTTTTGTTGGGCCACAATTTGAACTGGAGTAGGCTTTCAAAAAACTTTTTGGTTGCATAGACTTAAAAACAGTTTGAGGTTTGGGCCCTGAGTTGGTAAGTTAAGGAATTTAAAAAGGATAGGCCACGTTTACTGATTTGAGTTGGGCTGATTCATAAGTGGAGGAAATAATATCATTTTTTTGCACGGATTGCCCTTCGTTTGGGGTGGTCTTTAAATTTTGCCCTTCAAATTTGTGATCTTTAAATTTTGCCCTTCATATTTGGTCTTTAAATTTTACCTTTGCTTGGAAAGATGAGCGAATACATGAAGTTACGGGTTCGAACCCCCGCTTGGGCATAAAATAAAAAAATAATTTCGTAAGGAAGGATTGTTTGCATACAATCTTTAAGAAAAGTTAAAGTTATGCCGGGATCCGCATAACTAAATGTATTGAGAGGGCATACTCGGTAGTTTAGGCTGTGGTTTTGGACAAAAAAAAACGTAGTTTATAAAGATGCTTTAAGGCGAAATATGGACTTGAAGTGATCCGCTTTGTTTAGATTCTAAAAGAGTGTACATATTTGAAGGTATCGGAAGATATTACGTGGGAATTGAAAAAGAAATTAAGTACATCACTCGATTCAATATTTACATAGGTTTTGATGTTTGTAACTCTGTTCTAACACGGTTGAAGTGGTTAAAAAAAAAATGCATATATATGCTTCAAGACAAAGTTTGCCCATAAGGCATAAGTAAGGCATAAGTTTGGTAATTCCTAAACAATTTAATGGGGGCATACTTTTAATGGACAAACTTTTATACGGATCCGGCATAAACTTGTGAAGGAATTATTATTGCATACTTATGTTTCGCCCATAAGGCATAAGTATGAGCATAACTTGCTAATTCCTTCACAAGTGGGCGATGGGGCATAGCGAAATTTAAACTCGCCTTGCGAATTTTTTTTTTTAAAATTTTGACTGCGTGGGGGTTCGAACCCGAAACTCATGGGATTTAGCGAAGGGAAATTTAAAGATTTCAAATATGAGGGGCAAAATTTAAAGACCACCCCAAAAGAAGGGCAATTCTGCGACAAGCTTGGGCCATTGTTTGAATGAACTTATAGGAGAAATGCACAATTAGCAGTGTCATGAACTGCCAAACAGTGTCATGAGCTGGCAACTGGCAAGCAGTGAAAAAGGACATGTAAATTTTTTACTTTACATTACTATTATTAAATAGATAAAAATGTTAAATATTTATTATCAGACTTTAATTAATATATTTAAATTTTTTTAAAAGATGGGACATGAAGGGGGAGTATGAGAGACAAATGGGTAATAATTTAAGTACTCATAAGTTTTATGTACAGATATTTTTGTACTGAAAATATTGATTTTCTGTTCTGCAATCTATTTTTCTTAGGAGAAATGATAAACTTTTAGTTCTCATGCAGCAGAAAAACAGTTACTATGCTGCTTAGAAAACCTTTTTAATTGCATAGAAGATCAACAAACGTCTTATTACTCTTGCTATTTGAAAAAGTAATGCAAAGGTTAGACTTATTCTCTATGTTCATTTTGGCACCAAAAAATTATGCCTATCGGGTTGTATCCCAAACTAATGAATATAAGACATATGTCTTTTATATACATCAAATCGTGATTAGATGATATGCTTTTTTAACTTTAGTTTGTTGATTCTTAAAGTTAATTATTTAATTGTGTATAAATACTCTATGCGAGTAAATATTTATTAGAGAGTGACTTGCCTTTCCTAAGGCTATGCACTACCCAGCCAATTCCCCCGCCCCCAAGTTTAAATAGGATGTATTAATTCCTAGTGTAGTTGCAATATAATATGGATCACAACTTAGACACAGTACACTGCATGAGCCAACCCAAAATATATAGGTGAAGAAATTCAAGTCCTTCAATTAATTATGATGAACCCAACAGTGGAAGTTTCTAATGTCACATGTGAACAATCCAAAAGTAGTACATTACATTAAATGATATGCGTTTTGATAAATGACTATTCATGGTAATCTAGCTAATTAGCTCACCCACCATTATTTATAAACCTAAATTGATAACGATGTTATTAACACAATTTGGCCGCCCTTTTTATAATCGATAATTTAATT
The DNA here is from genome assembly GCF_029784015.1 of Lycium ferocissimum. NCBI lineage: Eukaryota > Viridiplantae > Streptophyta > Magnoliopsida > Solanales > Solanaceae > Lycium > Lycium ferocissimum. The sequence continues at coordinate 36,889,200 of NC_081345.1, read as the reverse complement.
ACTTGGACTTTAAAACTTGTCCACGCAAAGAAATAAGAGATGAATTCGACTACTACATGAACGCGTTTGTGTCCCTTTCATCAATTGAAATTTGACTACTCTTTGATGTAATAATCTCCCATGTAATTAAGCCCACTTATTTAATTCAAATTGTTTGTTTCATAAAAGTAAAATCTAAAAGTTAGTGGTGGTCGACAATAATGGTTGTGAGGTGGTGGTCACTAGTGGTGAAAGCTCTATAGTCATAGTGTTTGTGCAGCGACGACTGATGGTAATAAATATAAGGTGGCAAGTATTTCTCAAACACATGTCATGCATTCATTGATTTAGTGTGAACATCCGGTGTGGGCAAGTATTTACCGGCTGTGATTGTGTTGTAATAGTGAACAAAGTGTTGATAAAAAGTTCCCTTTCACATAAATTTTAAGAGGACAACATTGTAATAATTTTAACACTTTGTACAATATTTGAATGAGCCAAACTTATTCAAAGCAAATAATAATAAATAGTTATAGAAAAAATAAATACACTTAATGATAGATAAGATTTGAGCAATTTAAATTTAAAGCCTCATCAAGTGAAAGCCAACGGGCCCAATCTATATCTTCAGTAGTAGTTTATTTTCCAACCATCAGCAGTTAGCCAAAAATATTTAACCTAAATTTTTTATTCACAGTACATGAGCCTTCCACCTATGAGGACGCAATTAATGGTGATCTTTTTGGCATGAGGTGATGAAAGGATCATCAAAGATTGTGATAGAGTAGTAAGTAAGTCGATTCATCTTTATAAAAAGTTTTGGGTTCAAGCTCCTTATGAAATCGCAGAATGTTATACCTCCTAAAAGTGAGACTTCTCGACGAGAATTCAAATTAGTCGAGCCCCGGATCGGATACCGAACACCAAGTGATTTTTTTTTTTTTAAAAAAAAAAAAAAAAAAATGAAGCCATACACGAGAGGGTGCCCTGCTGTTTTTTTGTTCCTCCTTCCCTCTCAAATTTGTATTCGATTTACATTTGAACGCTGAGAAAATGTTTCTTCGTAAGTGCTTTAATTTGACCTAATTGAATCAAACAATCTCTTCCCAATTGCACCTAAAACCATGTGAACACCTTATAACATTGTTGTACCTATACTTAATGACCAGAAATCTATCTGTTCAAGTTCTATGAATGAAGTTAATAGGGAGCGTTTGACCCCTTTATTATAGTGAATTTATTTGGTGCATGCAGAATTCAAATTAGTTGAGTCAGTGGATTATTAAATCAAATGAAAAACGTATACTTAAAGGTGGCATTAACGGGGTTCGTGCAACAAAATATTGATTGCATTTAGTAAAGATAGCAACAAAGAGTTACTAACGTCATAAATTAATAAGATGACCATACTATGACGTACGACCAAACCATACTAGGCTTGTTGCATAACAAGACTAGCTGGCCCTACAGTCTAAGGTACATTCAAGATCTTCATCAAATCCATTCAATTACCTCAAAAAACTTTCTTCCCCTCTATCTTGTAACTTGTAAGCAACCAACCGCATTTCATTAGCAATAAGGATTACACATATGAAGAAATTAAAGACTACTAAAACCTAATTAAGCTTAGTGAAAAGTTATAAGTAATAATCCACCTAACTAATTCAGCCAAAAACCATGGCTATTTTTTGGAAACTCTTCATCTTGATCACTTCTTTGAATTCTTGATTCTGTCCTCACGGAAAAAATCAAGCAAAACAGAACTCTTGCATTTGGGGCATTTTGGATCTTCCACTGATAACATAACATACATTAAGCATCTTGGACAACCCACTAGCATCATTGAAGTAGTTGTCTCTGGGCTACCAACAAATTGTTGATGATCATCTGGAGTTGGTTCTCCAGAAATACAAGAACTTGCTGGGGATCTTTCTAATGAAGAATATGATGATGATCTGCTTGGTGAAGTTGGAAAAATATTTTCCCTTGGTGGTGATAAATTCAGCTTCAAATCAAGCTTTTGATCATGACTACTCTCCTTCCTGTAGTTCATTTTTTTTTTGTTTCCTAATTTAAACACCTTTATCTAAAATCCCCTGTTTTTATAGTAAAATATAGCAAACGATCATTAATAAGACAAAGAAATAAAAATTTAGTCCACAACTAGTATTCAACCACTACTAGAGAAAAACAAACCAATATAAAATTAATTAAAAAAAGAGTCCAATCAAGAAAAGATTTGGATCAAAATAGTTTACCTAATAGAAGATTGGAACTTGTATAACCAAAAGGGAGTTTTTGAAGTGTGGGAGAAAATAGCAAAAGCTTGACAAGATTTATATAATGTGTAGGAGAAGAGAAAATTATGAGGGTTATTTAGTGCCGAATTAATGGTGATTATAACTGGGGGGAGTGTAGGGTGGACGAGAAATGGCTAGAGCCGCAGGGGCGGACCCACCCTATGCCCTTCGTCGAATTTTTTTTGTAAAATATAAATATATATATATATAAAATCTGAAAAGCCGGAATACATACAAATAAAATAAATGACACTACTTACACAAATGGAATGCGTTGGTTTGCTGGTTTAGTGCGTGGATAGTTCAGCGACCTCCCCGTGTTCGAGCCTCAGTGAGTGCATTAGTAATCTGGCCTATTTTTACGAATTTTTATATTAAGTGTACTTGAAAAATAGAGGTTGCTAGCCGGGTTTGAACCTGCAATTTCCTGTTTTTGTTAGTAGAAACAAAAATAGCCTGACTAGGATTCAACTTAGGTAAAATATTAGAAATTAAAATACTTCTCCAATGAGGAACTGGACAAAATGATAAAATTAAAAGCTAAACCCTTACATCAAAAAGTAAATATATGCAGCTGCTGTCTGTTGCGGTTTCAATTTTTCTACTCCAAGTTTACTTATTTTTTTTTTTTTCCCTCCCCTCTCAGATTAAATCAATGGAGAGATATTTTTCTAAAGCCTCTTCCAATCTTCCAAAATCAAGTTCAACATCTCAAAATCCTTCTAACTTAAGAGAAGAAGGCTCCAATGAATTGCAACGAGGTCGACAAAGTGAAAAAGTTGATTTAAATTTCTTAGAATTTGATCCTGGGGAAAGATTAGCAATTCGACACTGCTTACAAAAAATCCTGCGTACGCCATAGGGGTCCAAGTAGAAAAAAATTGAGAAGAATTTGGTATAGAGTTAATTTCAAGGTGAAAAAATAGTTGTTTCTTGAATTTAATGGTTTGATATGAATATGTGCATTCAAGAAAGTTTGATGGAACTTTGAGAATAAAGTAAATACGTTCAACTAAAAAGTGATGAGAATGCTTTCAATCAATGCTGGATTGTTGGATATATTGTCCTAGTAATTTTTGTAAACTAGGAGTAGTACTAAGAGAACTAAACTCCTCATTAAAAGTCTAACGGCTAATCAAACTCAATTTAATGAAGCCAAAGGCAATTATCGTAAAATCTAATAATAGACCATATATCTTTTTCCAGCACTAAAAACTTACTTCCTGCGTCTCATATTATCTGTCGTAGTTATTAAAAATAGTTTTCTCAAATTATTTGTGGATTTAGAAGTTCAAGTCATATGACACATAAATAGAGAAAATATTTAAGGGAGTACTACTCTCTCCGTCTCAAATTATCGGTCGCTTTTTTGTTTGATACGGCGGAAAAAATACTGTTTTTATAAGGTTAAAATTATTTTTTATGTATATATAGTAGAAATATTAGTTAGGAGGAGGGGTATTTGACTAACATTATCGTTATTTATGTCTAAGTTATAATCTCTCTCCATTAAATGTTTACTCTATTTATTTGTCAACTCTATTAATGACAAAATTCTACTAAATATAAAATGGAGAAAAAAGAATTAAATGTGCTTTGAACTTCTAAAATGACAGATAATTTGATATAACTATTTTTAGTAACCATGACAAATAATTTGAGACGAAGGGAATACTATCAAAGGAAAATCAGAACGTCCGACGCCATCCTGAATTTTTATTTAGGGTTTATTTTCTTATCACGCCGCATGTATTTCCAAAAAAAAAAAAAAAAAAAAAAAAAAAAAAAGGGCCCTTGGGGCCTCCCTTTCCATGTGATATCTAGGCAAATCTCACAACTATAAACTATAGGATAGATGCTAGGTATATAAAGATATAAGCCTTAGACCCTAATAACACTTCTCAAAACGGTGTGCACTGAAAGTGTAATAAGTAGTTATAGGAGGAAAATTGAATATATCATAAAGAAGGCCACTTAATCCCCAACATTTAATTATTTTTGGTTTTTTTCATTCGGCGTCTGATACCTACTTCAAAATTTGATTAATTTGAATTCATGTTGAAAATTTCTCTTTATAATAAAGGTAAAGTGTTCGTACCAAAGACAACTTCATTCTCAATCCTAACATTTGCACTTGATCATAAAGTTGCTTGCAAGTTCTTCACTCTCTACGTAGATGCTTTCGTGTTATTTAAATGTCATTTAAAGAGTTCCGTCAAAGTTGAGCAAGGAACTAACCACCATGTTTAATTTAGCAGAGACATTTTACAACTGTTTTTGACATTTCATTTATATCTTTTAATTGTCAAACTAACATTGTTGAATATTAACAACTTATTCAACCCCCTCTATATATCTTCCCCTATAGAAAAAGAAAGCCTTAATTTGATTTTCTTTTTGGAACCAAAGTTAATATTACCGTCACAATCCATTTTAAATGTCATTTTAGTCAAATAAATTTGATCCAAAATGATTATCGTTTTAAGAAATCATGAACACATTAATTCTTTTTTTAGATCTACCCTTGCTCCAATAAATATTTAATTGTAAATCAATTATTATTTTATATTACTTTCAGATTTTATAGGATTTCATAAACCTCACATCTTGAATTCGCTTAGGGTAAAAATTTACCCACATCGGATATTTACACGAACTAATACAGGCATGCCATGTGTTAGGATGTATAATTCTTTTACTTAATCATGGGTAATTAACATGTACGTTTACTTTATTAAATCACTATCCATGACAAGTTGTATTGATTTGATGTAAACACGCGACGTGGGTAAGTTTTTACCATCCGCTTATGATATTATTTCATGCTAAAAGTGTCTTTAAACCAGCCAAACATGTCAAAGGAGGGATTCAATATGACCCACTCTAGTTGTTACCTGAGGTACAAATTTTGCCCTGAAACCTAACCTAGTTAAGGCTATACACTAATGGAGGCACATGTCAGCTCCTCTCATTATTTAGTAGGCGTTTGGCCATGCGTTTTGAAACCATGGTTTCAAACCAATGTTTGGACATGCGTTTTCACTCATGGTTTGAAACCATAGTTTCAACTTTTTTTAAATATAAAATTTAACCCATAAGTTTATATTTTGTAAAAAAAGACCCATAAGTTGGTAGATATTGTTATCAATTATCCCCATCAATCATTTACCAATCTCATTAACTTCCACCAACGTTTATTTATGTCTACCAACCTTTAATTTATGTGGGAGGATTATATTAAAGAGTAGTTACATTACTATTCATGTTAAATTTTCGTTTTTATTGAACTAAAGTTTGATTAATTGATGTTATATTTTTCAGAAAGACCTTCTAGTAGTGTACTAATTTTGTTATGAACTATGGCTTGCTCATTTGGTAAGATTGTATAAGAACTGAGAATGTTTTGATAGTTTTCACAATTTTTGGGGGTTTTATGTCTATAAGAGAAAATATAACTTAAAATATCTCAATTGTATGTCCAAACATGGTTTGAAACATTGCTTCAAACCATGTCCAAACGGGGCCTTAGTGTTTACCCATTTTTGAACTCTTTTAGTTTTCTGTCCTAACTCCTGACGTTTCTGTATTTATTCTTCTTAGTAAACTTTAAGGGGTCGTTGGGTTTGAAGACAAGTTATGTTAGGATCAGTTATTTTGGTATTATTTTTTATTAACTGTTTGATTTGTTATATTAAAAATAATATGCATTGCATAATTTTTAAGAAGAAGTTGTTTGTTTATATAAATACCTTTCAATCTGTAGGTAGAAAAAAGGTTTGAGAGACACTCAAGGGTATTTTTATCATTTTTATTGTTTTATCCCTGGATTGCTAATTCCAGTACTATTCCACCCCCTGACACTTAAAAGTTATACTCCTATCAGGGATTGATGTTTAAGTTATACCAGGATTAATAACCAAATAAGGGATAAGATAATAATAATTTTTTTATCCCAAAATTTTTTATGCTTGTACAGTGCCAAACTTTCCCTCAATACTTTAATAGGCCAATATACCTATGTTCCCGAACAAACCTATTAAACCAACCACTGGCAGGCTCTGGTTAATAATTTATTAACTGTATGTCATTTAGTTTACTATACCATTAAGTGTTTTCGATCTTCATCAAGTTTCCCTTCAATGTTGGTTGGTAGTAGTACTTTTCAGGTTTGGTTTTTAGTATTATCTTATGGGGAAACATGTATAACGAGAATTTGTATAGTCGATTTTAAAAGGAGTCCGTTGCATTTTGCACCCTTAAGTTGCACTTATATTATCATGCCAAGTAGATGTCACAACTTTGCAAGTAATGTGCAATGAGGGGTCAAAATTAAATAGCATTAAATGTTCAAATTATATTCATTAATGTTGGGAGATTTATGCTATAGACCAGTTTGGAAAAAATTAGGTAGCACAGTGAACCGGTGATTGCAGTGATTGCTTACAAATAGTTACATTTAAATGGTGCGAAGTCGTCATTTGTTCAATTTGGTTACACATGGAGTTATAATCTTCTGAAAATATTAGTAAACGATAAAAGCATACAAGTCATTTTCAAATTCTCATTTGACTTTTATTGAGTTGTTTCGAAAACTTTTTTATGGAGTTATACACATTAATAAAAGTATAAATATTTCTTCATTATCAATGTATTTAACTTATTATTATAGTTAGTTGTCAACTTTACTAGGGCACCAATAAATACTTATCGTAAATTATGCAAAGTTTTACATTAGGAGCCAATTTTCTTATTGGTATAGCTTTATGTGGCAAACCAAAGATTGTATTAGCTATGTGCAATTTTGGGTCGAAACTATTGTTCTTACACCAAACACCAAACAACTCACTGTAATTTCTTTTTGATATTTTTAATAAAAAGGAATTAAACAAGATTAGACAATGGCAAAAGCAAAAAAAAAAAAAAAAAAAAAAAAAAACTCTTCTTAAGTGAACTCGAAATTGGTTATATAACCTTTCACCAAATATTTGACTATTTTGACAAGGAACGTAGGTGAGGACTCGTTTGGTTTAAAGGTCTCTATCCAAGTCTTTAAATCCGCCACTCAAAGGAAAACTAAACTAGAAATATAAAGGGCAGATTTATATCTTTTTCCTCACCAAAAACTAATCATCTTTGAAAACTTTTCGTATTTCCTAATTACTCACCCAACTGTTAATTTCTACAACAGAAGTTCACATCAAATAGATGTACCTGCTTAAATGTTGTAAGAGTTTAGACTTGTCTTCCTAACGTGTAATTCATTAGAATCCCCTAATGTTTGGGGCCGTTTCATGATTTTACAAGCAACGTGAGTTTGGTTTTTGAGTTTCGATAGACTTTGGGACCAGATGTTAGACACCAAAACACTAACCTTGTTTTTTTTTTTTTTTTTCTTCCCCCGGGTGTTCTTTGGGGCCCCACCAATCGAGATTCCCGCCGCATAAGGGGAGAACCGCTCCCTACCAAATTCTTTTTCATCCTCACGTCTCAAATTTAAGACCTTTGGTTAAAGATGGAGGGACATTGCTATCAAGGTATTTGTAATGAAAAAGTCATTTTTCGTGAAAACTGTTTTTGTTAAAAAATATTTTCTTAAAAAAACGTTTCCCGATATTAGTTGTTGATTGCAAAATAATTTTCCAAGGATGTATATAATAAATATTAATATAGTATTAGTAAAGCGGAGGCAGTGTGATAATATTTTTTTACTAATAATACATAAGTTAGTTGAAGCAAGTAATGAAGTTAAAAGTGTTAGATAAATGTTAAAAAAGATGACTTGCATCGTCAATGGGAAAGTCATCCTCCTCTCTCGATAGAAAATGTTTTCCTTAAAAAGCATTTCTTAATCACCAAACACCAAAAATTAACTTCTTAACCCAAAAATATTTTTCTAAAAGATTACTTTCCTCGTAAAACATTTCTTCATACACTACAACAAATTCGATTATCAGGGACAAATAATGTCGTCACTTATAAGTCATATTTCGTCACCAAAAATCTTGTGTGACGAAAAAAATTTCGTCAATCATTCGTCCCTAAAAGCGGGTCGCTAAAAGTATACAAAGACAACTTAGTGTTTCGTCGCTAAATAAAGTTTATTAACTACGAAATCTTCCTTTCGTCCCCAAATGCATAGTATTTGTGACTAACATATTTGTCATAAAAAGGATAGATTATCGTAGTTGATAGTGTGTTTTTGTCACTAAAGAGCCTATTAATACCGACGAAAACTACCTTGTCACTAACTATTTAGTCTGTTCAGTGACGATATAAATTGTCTCAAAAGTTATATGTATTTTGTAGCTGAAATAATGTAATTTCGTCACTAAAGACTACCTTTTATATACAAAAAAATGTTTCGTCCCTAAACGTATAGGGATTAGTGACAAATTTGTTGTTATAAACAAAGTTTACAATTTTGTAGTTGAATCTTTCATCTCGTCACTAATAGTATTGCTTTTGCTGACAAAAAAAATTATCACTATAAATTGTCATGATTAGTGACAATTACCATTGTCATAACATAAAGCATTAATTCGTACCCAACAAGGAGGAGGATATTGGGACAAATATATTTTTGTCACTAAATGTAGTCAACTTATGACGAACTAATTTGTTTCGTGACGAAAATATATTTGTCTAGAAAAATTTAGTTTAGTCGTCGCCAAAAATTAATCCTTTAATAACAAAATATTTGTCACTAATTATAGACATTCACGTTTAATTATTTTGTAGGTAATAATTTTTAAAATTAGAATTGCATAAATTGAAAACAAAATAATTTTAACATGCCGTATAATGATACAATTCACCCATGATCATACAATTAACAACTAAAATTGTACTGAGATCATATCTCATTACAAACTCCTAAATAAATGTAAAATATGTCTACTAACAAGAAAATCCAACTGAAATATACTAAATATTACTGCTAAACTAAGATAGACAATGCAGTTTCTTCCAAAGTACCAATCCAACTGAAATATATGAAATATTACTCCTAAACTAAGACAAATAGTGCAGGTTTCTTCCAAAATACTAATAATGTGGTGACACTTAGCTTGCAATCAGTCTTGATTCAATTCCCACATTTAATACACGCGGAAAAGAGAGAAGCAAAATAAGATTAGATTTAAAGTGTAGAAGTTGAAGAATTCAAAGCTCAATGGTTATGAGTGCACAATCCTCTTGGCGTGTAAAGTTGAAAAATAGAACTTATCATGTAAAGTTGTGTTACTTCTAACCTTGATGGCGATGAGCTAGCAAAATGTTGCATTTTTTTAAACATTTCCTCTTGGCGTGCTGCTAAAGTAACCAGTTGAGAATTTAATGCTTGTATCCGGTCCGCCGAGTTTCTATCCGGGACCGCCGGTTTTCTATCTTGGACCGCCGGGTTTCTACCACAACTTCAGCCGCATTTAATCGTTTCGTAAATCATGTTGGGCACTAGCAGCCTTCCTCTTTCGTCTTTCTAAGGGAGTCTTCTAACTCTGCCGTTCTTCTTTGTGTGGCTCGGTAGTATCGGGTTTCGGACCATAACCGAGACCTTTTATGTACCCCGATTTTGTACCAAGTAAGTATCCATAATTTGATCAATAGTCATGCAAGGCTCTCCGGCTCTCCCGAAGTATATATATCTTTCAAATCTTTCATGGTGTTTCGCATAAGAATAGTAATATTATTTAAATTAATTATAATCTAGCAGCAAATACAACTATATCATAAGTGAAAATCACGCTACCAAATAGCAAAGACAAGACACAAATTCTTTCAGCGAACACAACATCTAGATTGGAAATCAGTTTTCAGGGAAGACTATAACAAAATCAATATTCCTTGGTAAAATGGAATTCACCAAACTCGCTCGGGAATTGACTTGAGTAGTTGTTTCTGTTGTAAAGTAGAATTTTCATTATTTTAAAGTTCAATCACAAGAAAAAATTTATTATGAATTATTCAAGGCTAATCTCGATTTCTAAGCCAAAAAGAAGGAAGACACAACTTCTGAACAATATTTACCCAGACAAATGCAATGGATATGGTATTAAAATAATAATTTTCTTACATAGTTTGTCTCAGCCTCTAGAGATGACCATCCTTTTTCAGTCGAGTAATGAGTACTCTTGTAGAACTCAATTCTATCAGGCTCTACTCCATTTTCAGCCTATAAAATAAAATATTAATATGAAGTAGAACTAAAATATTGTTAGTAAAAAGAACAAAAATGGTATAACTTACAAGTTCAGCATGAGCCAGTACAAACGCTTTTGACCCTATGAAATGATTAATTTTAAGCTTAGTTCGATTGGCCTTGTTTATGTCGCATCGTTTCTACAAAGAACATATAAATATATGTAACTTAATCAACAAGGATAATAACATGAAATTTTCTATGGGAAGGGAATAGTAGCACACACAAATTTCATTTGGTAAAATGGGATAAAGTATTGCTCCCAAAGTGCAATGGAGGCCTAGGGGCATGCAATTCTTTTGTTTTTTTTTGCCTATCTGTAATTACGCCCCTGTAATTATGCATCTACTTGATGCTTTTCTAATGAAACATCTTACTTCATCAAAAAAACAAAAAAAAACAAGGATAATAACATGAATATAAATTACCTTATGCTCGGATCACCCACATATCACAAAGCTTATTCCAATTTTCTCGGGTCAACTCTGGCACTTCAATTTTACGAGCTTCTTCCTCCGAACGTGCACTTTCAAATAGCTGTTTTAACTTGTACCGCCATTGTCGGCTTCTATTTTTCAAAATATCCTCACAACTATCTTTCACGTAATGCTCGTCCAAATCAATTTCAAACTTCTCCTAAAAAACAGATATGTTATGAAGAAACACACGAACAATCAAAATTCCTTAATGTGCAATGGTCAAAAGGGGTTCTTATTCTTGGAAAGCTTTTTGTGTTATTAGAAGTGAAGTTGAATTCAACACCAACCTTCTACTCTAGAGCCATACATAGTAAGCGAAGGATACATGAGTTAACTTACAATACCCAAAAGAAGCGAACTCACTATAATCACTATAATGTAATAAAATTACAAGAGTATAGAATCCTTACGTGGCATCTAATTAGTGCTGCATCTTTGTCCTCTCTTGTGAGTTCCTTCCACTTGTTTGGAAGCGAAAGAAAATTTACGGCAATTATCCCTAGTTCATTGGATAATTTTGCCGATTGAGTTGGCTTAGTTGGCCTCCCTTTACCAATCGGGATCTCAATTTTCATCTTGCTTCCCATAGTCTTCCTCATCCTTTCAAGACCTTTCCCTCTAGTCTTGCCACGACCATTCCTGATCCTAGGGGAATCATCTGAAGGAAAAAAGTCAGTTCAAAATACCACATATGAGTATCGCACAGGATGAAGAAAGCAACAACTTAAAATTTTGCTTCATTTATTTTAACAGACAACCAAGTCAAGAAATTCAGAACATTATGGTTAAAGTTTAACATGAATGTCAGCCTTAATTGTTTAAATTTTCACTTCAAACCAGAAAAGTAACTAATATGTACTAATTAATCTAAGGAATAATATTACCTGTAGTAGTAGCAGGAGTATGCTTATTTGACTCATCGTCAGATTGAGTAACTGAAATAGTTTCTCCAGTAAGTGTTTTTTGCTTATAGACACGTCCTCCTGGTGCCATGAGCACTTTGCTTTTATCCCTGCTAAATATTATAGTATGTGCATAAGCTGCAGTTGGAATCTATAAAATCATATTTCAAATCCTTAGCAACACAATTTTAAGTGTTGGAGTGTATCTTTCTCAAGCTTAATCCTTCTTTTCTCTGCATTGCCATAATAGTAGCCAGCAAAATGATATCATAAGCACTACAATTATTTAGTCCCCCACACACACTTATTAAATCATGCAAATATATTAAAAAGTGATACCATTTAACGAATCCCAAGATAAAACAAAATCTAATTCTTTTTCTTTCTTTGAATTTTGCTTAGTTACTTGCGGCCGTTGATCGAATTGCTTCTTCTAAAATCATGATCTAACATCACTTTATTTATTTTCTTGTTCCTTACTTTATTTCTTTTCTTTTCTTCGTATAATTGGTCTATGTGGAATCACGACCCCAACTCACATTACGTTTTATGTTTGCTTTGATACTTGTCTTTAATTCTCATAAGATGTAGTTGGGCGCTACCACATTATTCTATGATTTAGTATTTTTTATTCCTATTAAGAGCACTTGATGTTTTTTTAATAGTCTAATAATTGTACCTTGAGATAGGAATAGAATTAAGATGATGATTCACCATGGTGGACTTACACGTGACAATCTAAAAGAAATGCTACATGGATCGTGTAATATTACTTGTGTGTTGGCTACTTGTAATATTACTTGAGTGCCCGTTTATAAATATTTACGTCATAACATCCCTTGTAAACCTTTGCAAGTTGTGGAATGGCCATAGGAATATTTTTCATTTGGTTTCCGAGGCCGAGCACCATTTTTTTCCATCTTTAATTAAGAATATTACAATTTTACAAGGCTTTGGTTAATGTTTCTTTGGAGGCGCTTTGTTCTAAACAGTTTCTTTGGAAGACCAAAACTTTTGTGGTCGACAACTTTATAAAAGGAAGCCGTCCGCTTTTACAAAAGCAAAAGCAGACGGCATCTTCAATATCAGCCGTCCACTTGTAAACTTTTTTTTTTTTTTCAATTTAAAACTCTCAAGATGAATCAGTTTAGGTATCTTTTCTTTCGTTTTCTTCTTCTTTTTTTTTTTTCTTTCCTTTATCTGTGTGGTGAATCATAATATGGATTATCAGTATGATTTCTCCATTCAAGATGCTGCTAATAATCCTTTGATGATGGAATGTACTCTTGACGATCCATTTAATTCATCTTTTTATAACCTTATCGCAGGTGATGGTCATATTTTGAATAACTATTTATATACACTAGTAGTATTTGTTCTTAATAAATTAACTGATGTGTTATAATGCTATGGGTGCAGGAGAGTTATGCTATGGCGAGATTGGAAAAGGATTTGGAATGTGCAGTGAAATGAGCGGTGAATTTGGATTAAGTGCCCAATTACTCGGGAGAACTGAGAACCAGGAATTGTTGTTATGTGACAAAAATCAAGAAAAGATAATGACTAAAAAAAATAGTTCAAGAATGTTGTCTCGAGATACAATTTCAAAGTACTTTTACATGCCAATGACTCAAGCAGCCAAGGAACTTAATATTGGGTTGACACTTTTAAAGAAAAGATGTAGGGATTTGGGAATTCAAAGGTGGCCACATAGGAAGTTGATGAGTCTTCAAACACTAATCAAGAATGTTAAGGTTCACTCTCTCTATATACACATCTTCTATACACTCTTGTTTCAATTGCATATAATATTATGGTGATGGTGTTAAATTTTAATTTTGCAATGTTAAAAACTCGTTTATATATGACGATGCAAAATTTGCAGGAATTGGAGAGGGGGGAGGGAATGGTATGGAGCAAAAGGATGTGATAAATTTATTAGAGGAAGAGAAGAAGAAGATGGAAGAATTTCCAGATATGGAACTTCAGGAGAAAACAAAGAGATTAAGGCAATCCTGTTTCAAGGCTAACTACAAGAGGAGAAGGCTTATGGGTATGGCAGAATTGCAGGCTTCTTTTGGTACTTACTGCAATGGTAGTCTAGTTGCAGGAGTATAATAATGCGGCTATTGGTTATGGCCATAGAGAGGAAGATGATGATGATGAAGTCATTAAGTCTCTTCTTGCGATCTGTTTCACTTCAAAAGAGACCAACCTTGCATGACTGAACTTTTTTTTGTTTTGTTTTTTATTTTTTTTTTCTTCTTTTATGTCCCAGCTACTCGAAGAAAGTAGTTGGGACAATGGTAAAATTATCTCGTGCTGGTAAAATTTTCCTCATTTCTATAAAAAGTAAGTTTATTTTCTTAACTTTAGACCGTGTGAAATATGGATGCTCCGCCAGTTCCCCTTTAGCACCAGTCAATGTTCATTTTGAAAATAAATTTAAAAGAAAAAAAGATAAAACAAGAAAAGAAAAGAGAAAATGAGTCAGTATACGGTAAGGATATGTTATTGCACATAAAACACATTATTGCACATAACGCAACGCGTTCTATAATGCAAGGGACCTCTTTATGCCAGAGGTAGGCCTAACGAACATTTGAAGGACAAACATGTCTTTTATGTATCATTCCATAACTCTTCCTAAAACTAATTTACAAGAATAATAAAAATTTATTACCTGCCAGTTTAATAATACAATTCAAAGTTAATCTAAGATATCTAACACTTCATCTCCACTAATTTCTTTTAGTTGTCTTCAACTTTCGTCATTAATTGGACGGCTGCTTTTTATAAAGCTTGTCGACCACAAAAAAATAGGCCCGAATCCATTTTAGAAATTAAGCACACCTTTTTTTTTTTATTCTTTAATAATATACAATATGAAAATAATGTAACAAAACATGAAAATATTAGTTAGTTGTCACTTGTTATCATAAATTATCGTAGACAAAGATCCTTTATATTTAGCTATGAATATTTTTCATCACAACTAGTTGATTTATTCAACTACAAATGCAGTGTCGTGCATTGCCATAATAGTGCTTGACAAAATGATATCATAAGCACTACAATTATTTAGTCCCCCCACACACTTATTAAATCATGCAAATATATTAAAAAGTGATACCATTTAACGAATCCCAAGATAAAACAAAATCTAATTCTTTTTCTTTCTTTGAATTTTGCTTAGTTACTTGCTGGCCGTTGACTGAATTGCTTCTTCTAAAATCATGATCTAACATCACTTTATTTCTTTTCTTGTTCCCTTACTTTATTTCTTTTATTTTCTTCGTATAATTGGTCTATGTGGAATCACGACCCCAACTCACATTACGTTTTATGTTTGCTTTGATACTTGCCTTTAATTCTCATAAGATGTAGTTGGGCGCTACCACATTATTCTATGATTTAGTATTTTTTATTCCTATTAAGAGCACTTGAAAAAATATTAGTTAGTTGTCACTTGTCATCATAAATTATCGTAGACAAAGATCCTTTATATTTAGCTATGAATATTTTTCATCACAACTAGTTGATTTATTCAACTATAAATTTTAAATCGTCGCTATTTAAAACATGACATATTTTGTGACAAATTGTTTTTTGTCACTAAGTCACATGTTGATTAGAGACAATAAATTGCTCATCACTAATTGCTTATAGTAGTAGTGACAAAAATTAAGGTGATCATTAAATATAAAAATTAAGGTGATCTCATCCCTCCTTTCTTCGCACCGCTTTGCTTTTTTCATAAATATCCTAAATTTTCTTAAAATTTCGCTATCAGGAAACACTCGAACATTGATAACTTGTCACCATAAACAATCGGAAACAAAGATCATTGATTTTAGCTACAAATTTTTTTTCGTCGCCAATAGTTAAATCATTCAACTACAACTTTTAAATCGTCGCTATTTAAAACATTACATATTTTCTGACAAAAATTTGTTGTCACTAAGTCGCATGTTGATTAGGGACAATAAATTGTCTGTCATTACTAATTGTTTATGTTATTAGTGACAAAAACTAAGGTCACAATTAAACATAAAATTTTGTAGCTAAAACTTACAATGATTAACTACAAATTCTAATTTGTCGCTAATGTATCAACATAGTTTTTGCGACAAAAGTTTTTCGTCTCCAAAATTTAACTAATTTTAGGACGAAAATAAGTTTGTCATAAATTGGGTACATCATTAATGACAAAATAATGTGTCACTAATAACTATAAATTCGTGGCTAATAGAACTCAATAAATGGCGCCAACTCATTTATTGGAGGGAAACTTTAGGGGACAAAACTTTGCTACGAAATTTTGTGTTTCGTCACTAAAAATATGTGCCTCATGTATTTAAGGACGAAATGTAACTTTTGTCACGAAAAGTGAATAATTAGTGACGAATTTTATGCCGTAGCTAGCATTTTCGTAGCTAAATATCATATTTGTTGTAGTGATATCAGGTTTCTATTTCAAATGCCCAACTTGAAGTACATCATCTCTAAATCAATGTTTATATAGTGCCATTTATTAACTTTTATATATTTAATATTTAAAGCATCAATTAAAATTTTAAGTTTACCTTCGCAATATGATTATTTAGTGGTTGACTATAAAGTGCTTAAAATTTATTTTGACTTTAAAGCACCTAAAATAAGTTAATCCAAACAGGCACTTAGCTTGATCAACTACCACTTTGAAATACAGGCAGCAAAAATTAGTAGAACTCAAAGGTGTTCGACTTTTCGAATTGAGGAAATGGCTGACTACCTTGCCTTTAACTTTGGCAGCTCTTCAAACTTTTTAATGGAGTATATTATATTTGAAGGACTGCCTTCTTAGAAGAAAAGACAGATCAGTACTTATTTTAAAATATATATTGTCACGTATCAATTTAGTCTTCTATAAACTTTTGATGAATTTGTAAATATTTTTGTTACCAAAATGTTAAAAGCATCATATTGAATAAACTGAAATATTATGTTACAAAATTTTGATATGACAACAGCAACTTTTGATCATATAAGCCTACTTGGATCTTGACTCTTGAGTACTTGTTTCAAATTGAAAAGAGTTGATTAGCAATTTTACAGTGCCAAAGGCTGGGGAACTCCAGGCTGTGGATGAGAAACTATGTTAAAGCATTTACACATCACAAAATGATGTAAATTCATTTAAGAGAAAATTTCAGAGACCTCCCCTCACGTTTTGCTTCATTTCACTAATCTTCCCTCACGTTTGCAATATTACGGCTACCTCCCTTATTTTAACTTTTTATGTAACAACTCTTTTATTCTATTTATTATTAATGAAAAATAATATATGTGGACTGATTTGTCCTCCCTAAAATCATGCTTAATTAAAAATGGGGCCCCAAAAATTTATTAAAAAATTATTTTATGTATATAGAAACTACATAAAAGCCATTGCTTAATCTTTTTCTTGCACGGATTGCCCTTCATTTGGGGTGGTCTTTAATTTTTGCCCTTCAAATTGGTGGTCTTTAAGTTTTGCCCTTCGCCTAATACCCCGAGGTTGTGGGTTCGAACTCCAGCTCAGTTAAAAAAAAAAAAAAAAAAAAAAAAAAAACGCAAGGCAGAATTTTACAAATCTGTCCATCCAAATTCTTCCTTAGGCAGAATTTGAGTCTTAAGGGCAAAAGTTAAAGACCACCAATTTGAGGGACAAAAATTAAAGACCACCCCCAGCGAAGGCCAATTCTGCAAATTGACCCTTCCTTAGTTAGCATAAAACTTAACTAAAAATGGGGGCCCAAAGCTGCCTTAATTGCTTTGGCCTTACGCCGGGCCTATTCTATTATAGAGACCTTTACCTTTTAATCACCATTCATCAAATTCAGTCCATCAGAATTAATCATTTTTTTCTTTTCAGATCGTCTGGAAGAGACAAAAGAAAGGATACTACTTAATTCGTAAAAGCAGAAACATGAGGAGCACTTGACATACTTACTTACAAAAAAGATTACAAGTAAATTACCTTTATTTGCTGAAAACAACTCAGTAAAAAATAATTGTTTTTTTTTTTTTTTTTGCAGAAAATATGATGAGAACATTGGAGAGAGGTGAAGAGAAATAGGAAAAGAGAACCCTTGCTGAGAAGACTAAAGAGCACTTTGCATATTTTGTTTTCAGTTTATCGAAAATGAAATATTAATAAAATAATAATTAATCCTAAGATCAAATGTTATTTTTTCATTAATAAGAAATAGAATAAAAGAGTTGTTACAAAAAAGTTAAAATAAGGGAGGTAGTCATAATATTGCAAACGTAAGAGGAGGTCAGTGAAACGAAACATAATGTGAGGGGAGGTTTCTGAAATTTTCCCTTAATTTAAACTTTTGATATATCAACCTTCAATCCGATAATGAATATACAATGTTTAGTTCACATTTATCTTCCCTCTCAAGTCGAAACATTTGAACCAGATATTAAGCTAAATAATCAAAGGGAATTGTCTCTATTTCTATCGACTATACTTCATTGAGACTTGGATTAATGCAAACTTTAAATATGAATTCCTCCTCATCAATCAGCTCAAAACGGCAAACATCTCCTACACGCAGCTCATTGGCACGAACAAATTCACCCCACCCATTTCGAAATTTAAATCTATCATAACCGCGGATTACAACCGGCCAGCTAGCACGATCAGTCTGAACAGTAGCCTCTTTCTCAAACTTTTGCCCCTTCTTCATGTGTCTATGGCCAAATGCACAAGGTAAACTCTGCATAAAAAATGTAGAGTCAGGAACATGCTCAGATAGAATACACTTCAACAATCAAGTGATAAGTATCAAATGCTAAGAGGTAAAAAGACTACAACAAGTAGTACACTGCTTTCCATCATGATTCAAAGTATATTCAACTATTTCAAAGAATACCAATTGACCAGTACGATTCACTTAGCAGATGTTAATGTGAAGACACGCAAGTGATAGCTAAATAATGATAAAATGATGAGTTATTATATTCTGCAAATCATAACATATCTGCAGTATGAGTAAATTTCTCTGTTTTGGATGCAAACTATAGAAAGAAACACATTCACAATTTCTGGAGTGTAAGGTAGTTAAAAGTTTCACTATATTTCACAGAATTATATCTTCCAAAAAAGTCAGAATTTCAACCAACTAGCCCACAAGAATGTCTTGAAGCTTCTGTTTTGTTGAGAAATTATTGGACTTAAATATTTATCTCTACAAACTTAACCTTGTGAGAGGAACTAAAAATGCCACGAGATAAAAGTTACTAGACAGGAATTTTCCATGCTATTTTGCCTTTTTGACAATATATCAGTTGCATATAATGACACTTTTGAGAATATATAGGAGGCATTACGGATTTATGCGTAGATGCAAAATATTTACAATAAATAAACTTACCAACATTTTCCGAAAGAAGGGTTCCTTCATCACAACTTCGAAATAGCCTCGATCCATTTTGCTTTTAATCTTCTTCCAAAATTTAGACTTTTAAGGTTGGATTGGCTAAACTATAAAATCAAGGCACAGACGTCAGTACCTTAAACAACAAACAAAATATATATACAAATAAAAAAAACAGTGTGTAAATGAGCTTCAACCTATCAGAGTTAGTTCACTCTTGGTTTTAGTATGGAGTGGAAGCTCTCTCATTTTTGGCTGGGATTTGATAGAGGGGGAAGAGAAGAGAGGAGAGGGGGGGGGGGGGGGGAATAGGGTCGCCCCGTTTAGTATGGAGTGACATTTTGTCTTGATGAATCATAGTATTTATTTATTGATTGATGTTTCAAGAAAATGGGAAGAGAGAAAGAAGTGAAGAATGAAAAAGGGAGATCAAGACTGTTAGGATCGGGAGTCCGGGATAGTGCGGAATTAGACAAAGCAGCCAATTAAAGACAATAACAAGGATAATAGGAGACAAAGATTTAACGTGGTTCGGTCAACTTGACCTACATCCACAACCAAAAGAGGAGCAAATTTACTAACACCAACGGATACAAAAGAGAGTACAAAACAACAAAAGAGAGTACAAAATTAGAGTAATTAAATACTCTAATATCCCAAAAACCCAAGAGAATAACCTCACAAGATCACTCCAAAAAAGGGTTCACACAAGTGTTTCCCAACATAACTCTCTTACAAAATACTCTTTATAGAAGAACACAAACTCAACTGAGTTCTTCTCCAATTGGTGTGTTTACAACTATGGGAAGCTCTTCTATTTATAGCAAGAAGTACTTGGTCTTCAAGTTTGTGATGCCATGGGTAATATCATGAACACATGTATCCACCACACATAGTAAAACTTGGTGCCCAAATTCATTGCTAATAGGCTTATGCCTATATCAAAATGAAGGTCATATTACAAATCTCCACCTTGGCCTAATTTTTGGCCAATGTAGTAAATATTGCTCTACCTCCTTCAAAACGCCCTAAGGGGAAAATTTCACAATTTCATGAAAAGAGAAGACGGATCTCCGTCCGATGTCGACCCATAGCAACTCTCTCGTAATCTAGCAGATCCCAAGGATTAATGTATACAACGTTCCGGACTTATTGATTGCCTTTATAACCACAAGAGCACCTCGAGAGACTTCAAGAAATCTACCTCCACCTTCATCCATGAGAAACGTGTAAATCTTCTACTTCAAGCAGAGTCTATTCTCTACTGTCCTTTTCATATACAGGTCTTCCCACATGCCTTTAGCAGTGGTCTCCGAAGCTACTTCACGTAATACATCATCAGAGAGATTTAGTATAATACTAGATCTCACCCTTTTATCAAGGTTGACAAACTCCTCATTCATCATTTTTTCTGATTTGTTCTCCTTTTCTTGCAGCGCCATATCTGAACTATCCTGAACTAGGATAGCTTCCATTTTCAGCTGCCACATTCCGAAGTTTGTACTTTGGTCAAATTTCTCAACGTAAATCTTCATTATTGTCATGGTGACTATTAGAACAAAACCTGGATTAACTAGGCTCTGATACCAATTTGTTAGGATCGGGAGTCGGGGATCGTGCGGAATTACACAAAGCAGCCAATTAAAGACAATAACAAGGATAATAGGAGACAAAGATTTAACGTGGTTCGGTCAACTTGACTTACATCCACAACCAAAAGATGAGCAAATTTACTAACACCAACGGATACAAAAGAGAGTACAAAAAACAAAATTATAAAAATTAGAGTAATTAAATACTCTAATATCCCAAAACCCAAGAGAATAACCTCACAAGATCATCAAAAAAAGGGTTCACACAAGTGTTTCCCAACATAACTCTCTTACAAAATACTCTCTATAGAAGAACACAAACTCAACTGAGTTCTTCTCCAATTGGTGTGTTTACAACTATGGGAAGCTCTTCTATTTATAGCAAGAAGTACTTGGTCTCCAAGTTTGTGATGCCATGGGTAATGTCATGAACATATGTATCCACCACACATAGTAAAACTTGGTGCCCAAGTTCATTGCTAATAGGCTTATGCCTATATCAAAATGAAGGTCATATTACAAAGACTAAACATGAAAAGAGAAGGGGAGGGAGCACAGGCTGCCTGTGACGTGAAACAGAGGAAATATAGGTGTAGAATTGTAATTTGTCCATTGAAACACACAGATAGGTTTTAATGCTACATTTTCTTTGCTGAGCGCTGCTTTCACAATTCTGGAACAAAATCTTCTGAAAGACTCAAAAGATTTTGTAGAAGAATTAAAAAAGTTGCACAGCAGTAGTAGATTTTGTTTTCTCTTAGTATTAATTAAAGAACTATAAATAGATAAAACAAAGTAGTCTTTTGAAATGAACAGCAGTTTTTAGGGGGAAAATTTAAAATGTCACACAAACAAATGCTTTTCTGATGTTCTGTCACCGAATCTTCAGAAGATTTGGTGTGAGTATTTTGTTTTAAGTCTTCGATTAATTAAACGATCTTCATTTTTTTTTTTTTCAATAAGTTGGAAATTATGAAAATGGACCTTTATCGACTAAGAAATGGGTCGATTATTGACAATGGGTTGATGTTCTTGTCTGTTAAACCATTCATGCAGACAATTATTTTCCACATAGGTCTATGTCCTTACTCCTTAGCCATTTAAGCACATAAATTTTTTACCCATAGATCGATGTATTTGCTACTTAGTCATTCATATAGATAAATTTCTTCACCAAAAATTAGATTGATGATGATCAACCAAGAAGGTTATTATTATTAACGGTACTACAGTAGGTGAGAAATTGACCATATGGGAGATCGATTTATTGATTATAGGTTGATAATTAACCACAACGGTGGTTTATAATCCACCAAAAAAAAAAAAATCGATTATCGACAATAGATTGATCGTAGATCAAGGAGGTAGTTGATTATCGATCATAGGTAAAGCATATATCACAAAGATAGTTAATAGGTCAATAATCAACCACGAAGGAAGTTGATACACGACAAAACAGATAAATGACGAGATAATAGTCAAAATATAATTTTGTTAAGTGCCAACTACACACCGAATTTTGGATTTTACTCGACAATTTTTTTCAATATTAAAACACTAGACAGATACTAGGAAGACAACTGTTCAAATAGGTGCTTGTCCACACGCCTTAGCCCACGTGCCACATCTTTAATTTCCCCTCATTTTTTATTAATTTCCCCCTTCCTCCATCCATTTACTCTTCTTTAAAAAAAATCTCTCAATTTTTACTCCATTTTGATGAGGATCCAAAGACCCATACCCAGTTTTGGATCATCTTCATCAACATCATCATCATCATCATCTTCATTAGGAGTTGAAAAAAAAAATCACACCAACTTGCCAATGATCCTTTATAATACCAAGAGAACAAACATCCATTAATTTGATCAAACAATTAAGAATTTAAAGCATTTCTTCATAGTTTTCTCCAAATTCCTAACAATGGAGTTTAATTTTCTCCCAAATCAACTCAAAGAATTAGTGCTTATAAACAACTCCAAAAGCAACAAGTAGCAATCCAAACAAGCAACTTTCAATCAGAAAATATAGATTTTCAACTTTTTTTTTTTTTTTATGCGTATTTTTTTTTTTTGAATTTGATTTGGGAAAAAAATCAAATAAATGGTTGTAGAACAAATATTATTGATCAAACAATCAAGAATTTAAAGAAACCCACTTGGTGTTCAGCTTTCTCCAAATTCCTAACAATGGAGTTTAGTTTTCTACTAAATCAAAGAATTAAAGATGCTTTCCAACCAAGCAACAAGTAGCAACTCCAAACAAGCAACTCAATCTATTTTCTTTACATTCAATCATTTTCGTTTTTTTTTTCCGTATTTTTTTTTTTTTTTTTTGTACATTTGTGAATAATCACTATCCTACACCAATTTGGTAGTGGCAAATCTCATTTTAAAAACACATGCAAACATAAAGCACCGCGGTGTAGTCATTCATTTTTCACATACCGAAAAAAAATTTCATTATTTTCAGGTGTGTAGTTGGCATCCTCTGAATATTACGATAACACAACAACTTTGTTATGGACCATTTATTGACTCGCCTTTCTTTTAACATTTGTGTTACTAGGAAAACCTTTAAAAATGGCTTAAGAAAGAAAGGATCAACAACACAAACAACGCCATTTTTAACATCCGAAATTGCATTTCGAGTGACGGGACTCTAAACAAACTAAAGTATATATTGTTATAAGCACCACCACAACCTTTACGACTATTACACTATCTATTTACATTATCACCCTGTACATTTGTGTTACACAATTTGGTAGTAAATCTCAAACACAAACATAAAGCAGCTAGTCATTCATTTTTCACATACCAAGATTTCATTAACTCGAATATTACTAACACAACATATATGGTATTATCACAGCCAAAAATGTGCCAACGCCATTTTACTTGCTGTGACACTCTAAACAAACTAAGAAGCATGACCAGTAATATCAAGGTAACCAGAAATATAGGTATCACATAATGCTTCATCCTATTGACTGAAAACATGTTTCTCAACCATCTTGCTGAACTAGTCATGCCCACTCCGACTTTATTTATCTTGGTAGATTTGTACATGTTGGCTCCATCGACTCGACACTGCACTACTATTTCTCTTACTAGTCCGAGTCTTCGATTTGCAATGCCCTAGAAAGGAAAACACACCGGACATCGCAGCTTGAGCTTCAAGAGTTGATATTTCACAGGATTCAGGCCTACCAGAAACCACAGAAATAGGTCTGGCATTAAGTGCAGAATCATCTAGCTTAATGATATCGTCCTTCATTATATCAGCAAACCAGTCCTCTTCACCATCACAATCCTGGATCGATACAGCAAAATATTAGGACCCAAGCAAGAAATGGTTGCAAGTCAAGCATATGTCATAAGGGTAAAAGCTTATCCGCGCCCGATGTTTACACCAAGACAACAGATGCATGACATGTGTTTGTATATAGAGTTTAAGCACTTAACCATGGTTAATTAACATGTATTCTCTCCTCATCAAATCACTTAACTATAGTAAGTTTACATCGTTTGGTGTAAACATCGAGTGCCGGTAAGTATTTACCCATCATTAGGCTTAGTAAATTAACAAAGGAGATGAACACAAAAGACAGAATTTTTTTTGTTTTTATTTAATATCTTCATTTTCTGAAAGTCGAAAGAAACTATGTTACTCTTAATATGGGAAGGGTCAAAACCACAGAGAGAAGTATGCTGACACATTTACAAACAAGCAAACAGAAAATGGCGGTAAAATCAAAACCTTGAAGTAGCCAGAGGAATCGTGCTGAGAGAACTCTTTGGTCTAGGGCCGATTTGCTCAACCGCAGAAGTGAAAACTGCCGATCCTTTGAACAGCAATCCCCTACATGGACCAATGCCAAATTGTCCTGCTCCAGACACAGCAGTTGCACTATCAGTAGCAGCCAAAATTGAGCAAGACATTCAGCATCACATAACAAAAGATAGTTGTGTAATTTAAATATTAGAATACAAGACATAATTTGGTAGTTTTTCTATTATAGAGTTTTTATGATAATTTAAGTTTGATTACCTCATAAACTAATGCTATCTATTGATGATAATTGCCTATGTTCAATCAGATCTTTTAAATCTAGGTCTGTAACCACCATTAGATCGGTATTAATTTATCACCCACTCTTTGATCAGTAATGAGGTATAGATTCATCATTTCTTTCACAGATGCATCTTTACTTGTTCTTTGAATAATCCAAGCCATCTCTAGTTTAACAAGTGAAGAGTGAAAAAATAAACATAGGAAAGATGACCATCTTACCACAATTGTGAGAGCTCTAATAAGAAATACTACTATATTTCTCCTCAAGTTTTGAATATTAGTTTCATCAAAATCTAAAAGCAACTGGACAAGTCAATCATGTCATCACCAAAAATAGTCATAATCTATATAAAAGGACCTGTTATGAATTGTGGAATTCTTAGTCAAGAGCCAAACTATAAAGAGAACATACCTTCATCTAAGAATTGACTAAAAACAGCAAGACTGCTACAAGCCTACATAGTTAAGCGTTAGATTAGCGTTAGGCTCCAGCTTCATTTTGATACAACAAAATGTACTAATGGACATCATTCTAGAAGAGCAGTAATTTAGTAAAATCCTTTACTAGTAATACTCCAAATCCATAAGAGGAACCTCTCTTTAGATCTTTACCACTTAAGGTACCTTGATTTTCTGCGACTTACACAAGCTATAAAATAAAAATAAATTGCACTTAAGAAAAGAGCATTTTTTCGTTTCAGGTAAAAATTACAATTTCATGCAACACTGAATCATCATTTCAACATCGAAATTAAACAATTTTTTCTTCATTCTAGAAAGAGAACGTAAAATGAGCATTAAAGAGAAAAAGAGCTTCAATCTTGCTTATTTAGGTAGTGCCACTTTCAAATGCTCATGTGGAACAAATATTCTTCTAAAAGATAAATATATAGGCCAAATACATATATACGGCCCCTTAAACTTGCTAAGATTATTCATTTAAACACCTGAATTAAACATTGTACCTATTAGACACACATTATTGATATGACACAATGAGTGTATTACACTTATTTTGAGCGCGTGAAAGCCCCCAAAAATACTTTTCCTTCTATCTCTGTCTTCCTCTCTCTTTACCCACCCCTTGCACTGCGTCCACCACCGCCATAGAGCAAATCACGCCAAACAAAGATTTTTCTAGAAAACAATTACCTGCACAATTCTTTTAATTTTTAACTCGCTATTAATTCTTTAACCAAAGCATTAAATCATTTTTTAGTACTCTAGAGTTTCATAAATGCTATTCAGTTTGCGAATATTATTACCAATCAATTATTTTCTGTAAAGAATATTTTTCTCTTGGGTACCAAACACATTCAAGCCAAAATTCTCTAGAGAAAAATTAGTAGGCAATGACACTATCCTAAACTGAACCATACACATGGATTATATACTTACTGAACCATATACGAGGGAGTAATAGGTTAGCACCCTTCCCATTTTTTAATTTTCAAAAATAGCCCTGAATAGCCTTGCAAACACATGTCAATATTTAGCACTATCTCAATATGTAGCTGTAATACTAGTCTAGCTACAAAAAAGAATGATATTAATAAACTTTGATAAAATAACAGAGACACGTGATCATATAACCCTACTTGGATCTTGAGTACTAGTTTAAGCCCCGTTTAGATATGGTTTAAAACTATGATTTGAAAATACGTTTGGATATGCAATTTGGATATTTTATATTGTATTTTCTCTTATAGACATAAAAACCCTACAAATTATGAAAACTATCAAAATATTCTCAATTCTTATACAATCTTACCAAATGAGCAACTCATAGTTCATAATAAAATTAGTACACTACGAGAAGGTAGTGTAGGCCTTTCTAAAAAATACAACATCAATTAATCAAATTTTAGTTCAATAAAATCGAAAATTTAACATAAATAGTAATGTAACTACTCTTTAATATAATTCTCCCAAATAAATTAAAGATTGGCAGATATATATAAAGGCTGGTGGAAGTTAATGAGATTGGTAAATGATTGATGGGGATAATTGTTAAAAATATCTACCAATTTATGAGTCTTTTTTTATAAAATATAAATTTATGAGTTAAATTTTATATTTAAAAAAATTGAAACCATGATTTCAAACCCCGAATGATGCTTTCTTGGATGATTTGGAATTTGAAATCACAAGTGAAAATGAATGTCCAAACGCTGATTTGGAATCATGATTTGAAAACGTATGGCCAAACGCCTACTAATATTGAAATGAGTTGATTTGCAGTTTTAGGTGCCGTTTGGCCATAAATACCAAAAACTTTTTCACTTTTTTTGGAATTTTTGAAGTTGGAGTTGGAGTTGTGTTTGGCCATAGTTTTTGAAATTGTAGTTTTTGGTGAAATGTAGTGTAAAAAAGTGAAAAAAAATTTGAAAAACAAGTTTTTTTTGTTTTTGGTATTCTGGAATACAATTTCGGAAAAAAGTGAATAATTTTTATGGCCAAACGCTGAAAGTAAAAAAAGTGAAAAAAATTTCCAAAAAAAAGTGAATAATTTTTATGGTCAAACGCCCACTTAGAATGCCACGGCTAGGGAACTCAAGCTGTTTAATGTTTAAGTATTTACCATGTCACAAAATGATGTAAATTTATGAGAAAAGACATCATTTGACTCTTGAACTTGGCACGAAAACTCAGTTTGACAATTAAACTTAACTTGTATTTATTACCCCCTTTAACAACTTTCATTTCAATTATTTACCACCCTGAAAAAATAATACCACTCTCACAATGGGAAGTGTATTACACTCGCGCCACGTCATTGCCACATCGTTGCCACGTTGTTGCCACGTCATTGCCATGTCAAAAATTACTAACCCTTCATTTTTTGTTTTTCTTTTATTATTTTTTCTCTTTCTTCTTCTTTCCCCCTTTTCTCTTTCTTCTTCTTTCTCCTCAACCCCTCCGCTGCCGCCACACCTCCACTATCACAGCCGCCGCAGCACCGCCGCCGACGCCGCTATGATTGAACATAGCTCAGTTCGTTATCCTCACCACGTCATTGCCATGTCAAAAATTACCAACCCTTCATTTTTTATTTTTCTCTTGCTTCTTCTTTCTCCTCATCCTACCATAACCACCCATAAGAACAACACCCACATCTTTAACCCACACCCACCACCACCACCATCATCACCCCACCAAATTTCATCCCATTCCTTCTCAAATTCGTCCAAATTGGTTATTTTGGTTGTTATTGTTGGCTATTATTATTAGCAACCCCATTTCTTCCATAACTTTATTTTTGAAAGAAAACAAAAATCAAAATCAAGAAACCAAAAAATGGTGAAAATGATAAGAAAAGAATGATGAGAATATAGAGAGAAAGAGGAATTTGTGAAGAAGAAGAAAGAGGAGGAAGGTGGTGGGGGCGGGGCTGTGGCGTGGGGTGGGGGTTGTGAAAGACACGGTGGTGGGAGAGGAGCTGTGGCGTGGGGTGGGGGGCTGTGAAGAAGAAGAAGGTGGCGTGGGCTATGATAAATTCTCTCATATTTATCATGCATGGCCAATACCCGGTGATAATCCGGTATCGTTGATGAGCGAAACTGATATTTGATAAACTCTTTTACTTGAGTGATTTTGAAAAGGCCGATGTCCGAAGATCCCTTCCGGAATCGTTGTTTATATGAAACTGATACTTGATAAACTCTTTACTTGAGTGATTGTGAGGAGGCCGATGTTCGAGGTTCAATTCTGGAATCGTTAATTTATGAAACTGATATTTGACAACTCTTTTGAGTGATTGTGAGGAGGCCGATGTCCGATGGTTATATTCGGGCATCGTTGTTGCATGGCCGATTCCGATGTTATCCCGGAATCGATTGGAGTGCATGGGCTTCGTGAGTCCTCCAGAGTGGTGCCGGTGAGACTCCTCTTGTAAGCAATTAGCCAAGGTGCCGTCTATCTGTTTGGCAAAGATCCGGGACGGGTGGCACTCAGACTTCGCGAGTCACACTGGGTTGTGCTGCCGAGACGTCGATATTTCCGTCCGGAGTACATGTGTACATCTCATTTGCATAGCATGGCATGGCATGGCATCACATTCATACGATTATTGCATTGCATTGCATTATGACTTGGGTGAGTTGTCGTGATGACTGTATTGTAACGATTGTGTGTTGATTCTATTGAGTTGATTGTGCCAAGGTTAGATATACTCAGACTTATCATATGGGATTTAGATGCTAGACGTAGGTAATGACGAATAATTAGACTCGACTCTTGTGACTTATATTGCTGACTTGTGCCTGTTAAACAAACCTAAAACTAGTAGTGTATCGTGATAAGCGAGGTTGGACATGAAGGTGTCGTACGCATGAGTTCGCTCCTAAAACACGGACGAGCGACTTGGGAATGGTAAAGATGTTGAGAATCTCTGTGTGTGTGTGTAGCCAACTTATAATTTATGATAGATTAGTTGTGACCTAAATTAGATTGAAATTGTGATCTATTGTTTCGAGATATGTGACTTGATTTAGTGGTTATCATCATTATTCGTGAATTCTTTACCAATATGTGTTACTAACCATTGTCGGCCTATGATACCTACTCAGTACGTGTGGTTGTACTGATATTGCACTTGCTACACCCTTTTTGGGGTGTAGATTGTTTCAGGTGATTGATCGAAGTATATGCGGAAGTTATGCGGTGCTTGTCTGGAAGGCCTCCTCCCATTTCATTCCGGGATTGGAGGTTGAGTCTTAGAATATGATGTCACTCTGGAATTTACTTAGCCGCTCTTGTATTAGTCTAGACCGGGTCGTGGGAAAATTGTATCGTTATGTAACACTTGAGTCAGTATTTATAAATGAAATTCCGCTGTTTTTCTTAATTTCCAAATGTTTTTGAAAGGAAAGTTATGTGATTGAAGCGTTGTATAAACGAGAGGATTCGCCTACCAAGGTGGGAAGGTAGGTGCCCGCACGAGCCCAAAATGGGTCGT
This sequence comes from Lycium ferocissimum, assembly GCF_029784015.1. Classification (NCBI taxonomy): domain Eukaryota; kingdom Viridiplantae; phylum Streptophyta; class Magnoliopsida; order Solanales; family Solanaceae; genus Lycium; species Lycium ferocissimum. The sequence continues at coordinate 36,859,308 of NC_081345.1, read as the reverse complement.
GACAATAACAAAACATCATATTGAATAACTGAAATATTATATTAGAAATTTTTCATAAAACAAGAGAGACACTTGATTATATGCTACATGGATCTTGAGTACTTATTTGAGATTAAAATGAGTTGATTTGCAGTTTTACAGTGCCAAAGGCCAGGGAAATCAGATTATGGATAAACAAAGTTAAAGCACTAACCATTTCACAAAAATAAGTAAATTCATTAATTTAAACGTCTGATACATCAACCTTCTATTCCAATATGAGAGGATACAATGTTTAGAGCACATTCTACCCTCTCTCTCTATTTGTATGACTATACCTCACTGGGACACTTGAGTTTGCGCCTAATGCAAACTATCAGTATGAGATTCCCCTCATCAATCGGCTTAAAATGGTAAACATCTCCTACACACAGATTATTATCGCGTACAAATTTGCCCCATCCTTAACAAAATATAAGTCTATCAGAACTGCGAACTACAACCGGCCAACTAGCACTGCCAGTCTCATGAATAGACATTTACTCAAATTTTTCCACCTTCTTCACGTACTTGTTGCCAAATATAGCCGGAATATTCAGCATAAAGTCTGTACAGTAAAAACGTGCTCAAACAGAAAACACATTCAACAACCAAGTGATCAAGCATCAAATGCTATGAATTAAAAAGACAACAAGAAGTGGTAGGCTACTTTTCATCACGATTCGAAGTACATTCAACTACTTCTAAAAATACCGTTTGATCAATACGATTCACTTAGCTAACGTTATTGTAAAGACACTCAAGTGAAAACTAGATGAAAACTTACTCAAAATGACGAGTTATTAGCTTCTGCTGATCATATATATCTACTTTTGGAGGTGAAATATATTTGTCCTTGTCAAATATCAAAGAAAGAAACACATTAACATTTTTCACAAATTCTCAGATATTTCACTTCCCTAAACTCTAAAGTACAAGGTAGTTAATAACTGCACTACATCTCAGAGAATTCTATCTTCCGAAAAAGTCCGAATTTCAAATCTTGATGCTTCTGTTTTCTTTAAAATATTCTTTTGTTGAGAAATTATTGGACATCAATGTTATCTCTAGAAACTTAACCTTGCGAGAGAAATTAAAAAATGCCATTCCTTTTTGACAACAAAATCAGTTGTATATAGTACTAACACTTTTGAGAATATGTAGGATGCATTACGGATTTATGCAGATGCAAAATATTTGCCATAAAAAAACTTACAAAAATTACTTTCTGAAAGTTGGATTTCTACATTATGACTTCGAATTTATTGATTTAGGCGTAGGAAGAGAACTCTAAAATCATATTGATTGGCACATAGGCTGGCAATGCCTTAAAGGGATAGGTTTTAATGCTAGAATTTAAGATTAAATGAGAAAACGATGCATTCTTTATTCAAATTTCAGAAGATAAGAAGATCAGTAGTGATTAATTAAGAGTGCATGAAAAATTGCTGTTTCCATTTAATTCCATTTTTATCTAATGTAAGTTTTTAAAAGTCGCGTCCACATCCCACCCCCAACCCCACGCCGTTCGTTCCTTTTTTACCTTTTTTTTTTTTTTTTTTTTTTTTTTTGTTCTGCCAGTATTTGCTTGGAGAATTTGAGCTATTTAGTGTGAATGAAAGATCAAAATTTCAGTAACTTATTGTTTTAGTTCTTCACATATAATATTTGGCACTTTAGACGTATCTCTTTAATTTTCCTCATGCTAAAACCATAAACCAAAGTACAAAATCAAAAACTACAATAGAACAGCAGCCAACTCCTTATAAAGACCGCAGTACCCTTTAATTTTACATGAACACACAAATTAATTTAATCTTCTAATAATTTTAACGAATTTGTAAACATTGTTGTCTCCAAAAAGGATATGTAGTTATTTGTAACGTCTAAGACACTTTTATCATATAAGCCTACACAAGTCTTGAGCAACCTGTAAGAACAAATTCTTATCAAGAGAATATACGATATTTCATATTGAAAGGAGTGAACTTTTACAGGGCCAAAGAGAGGAACTCCAGGCAGTGGATAAGAAGCTATGTAAAGCATATATCACATCAATGATAGAATGCTAGCTGTAAATTCATTGATTTAGATTTCTGGTACATCAACCTTTCTATTACAACCTCCCTCTCAAGTAGAAATATTTTACCCAAACATTAAGCTGAATGATCACAGAGATTTTGCCTATATTTTTATGACTACTTTACTTGGGCTATCGCATAATGCGAACTTTCAGTATGAACTTCTCCTCATCAATCAGCTTAAAACGGCAAACATCTCCAACACGCAAAGCATTATCGCGTATAAATTTGCGTATCCCTTTCCGAATTTCAAGTCTATCATTGGACAGAACATTAACGGGCCAACTAGCACTGCCAACTTGAAGAGTAGCCACAAGTGGTTGCTCCCTCTTCGAGTATCTATATCTATTGCCAAATGTAGCAGGAAAATTCTGCACAAGTATGTACATTCACAAACATGTTCAGAGTTCAGACACAATACACATTTAATAATCAAGTGATCAGTAACAAATGCTATGAATTAAAAAGACTACAACAAGTATAGAGAACTTCACATCATCATTCGAAGTATATTTAACTACTTCAAGGGATTTTAAATTGGCAGATAGTTAACGTGCAAAACTGGCTTGAAATTGCTGCCAGAATTTCTTTGGGAAGCTCAATATTATTTGCCTTTCCGGCAGTAAAGCTGTGTTTTAATGAATGACTCGTTCGAGAATAGATTGCTTTTAACGATTTATGCATACACAAAGTATTTGCGACTAAAAAAACTTACCATGCGTGCTCTTTTTAAGTGGGATGCCATAATGACAACTTCGAATGAAGTGACTGAAGCAACCAAGTGACCTGATCCATTAAGTGTTTGATCAGCTGGCCGAGCTACAATAGCTTTCTCTGCACCAGTTGCTTCTTTGTAAGTTGACTATTTTTGGACTTGGACTTTATAGGTTAAACACGGAGACAAATGTGTTGCACTGAACTAGCAAAAAATGTAAGATCTTCAAAGAAACTTACCCTGCGCATTTTCTTCATCCAGTGGAACTAGCTCAGGCTCTTTGATAGGAATTACGTCCTGCTTCAAGCTGCCATTTTTCCCATATATTTTAACATAAAACTTCGAGTTTCCAGCATAGGAAAATGTTAGAAACTCTCCAAATTCTAAATTATTTTCTTGCACAAAATCTGGCCAGCCTCCCTTGAAAAATAAATCATAGTCATTCTTTTCCACAGCAACCTTCCAAGATCTCGCCGCAAGATCTTCAAGCACAGCGATCGAAGGAATATCTCCATTGAAAAACTTCAGAAAGGCAGGTGGAATTCTCTAAAAAAAAAAAAAAAAAGGGGACAAAATTTATATAACTTCGCTTGATTTCCGGTGCCAGAAAGTTGTTGCAATATAAACAGTGTACAATAAGACAAGAAATGCTTTAATACAAATCGAAGTACAGTATACTAGGGTCATAATCCAATCTAATCTTCTAAATCTAGGGCCATAACCACCATTAGATCGTTTATTGTTTCATCATCCACTCTTAAGTCAGTAAGGAAGTATTAAATTGACATTCCCTTTGCAGATACATCTTTAGCCCTTCTTTAAATATTTCCAAACCATATTTAATCCTAGTTTCTCTGCAATTATATGACTGTAGATTGCACTAAATGGATTTATTTATCTCTTATATACAGTAATTGACTAAACAGACAGAAGGTTGCATTAAGTTGACGTTCAACTGGTGAAAGGCTCCTTAACTTCATCGAAATCATCTTAATACAACCGAATACACTAATGCATATCATTCTGAAACACCTTTGTTAGTTATTTCTCCAAAATCGTATTCCTAGAAAATCTTATACAATTAGTGCAAGTTCTATTTTGATACAACTTACACCACCCAAAGAAATACTCCTTGAGTCCCAATTTAAGTGTCTTACTTTCCTTTTTGGTTTTCTGACCCCACAAGATATGTTTTTTAGTGCAAGACCGGGCTGCCCTACTTTCCTTTTTGGTTTGTCCCAAATAGTTCTTCTTTCTATATTTAGTAAGTTGAAAATTCAAACATACTAAATGACAAATTTAAAATCATAAGATTCAAAGGACATTTTAGTACATTACACACATCTTTAATTTAGAACCACATATTCAAAAGTGTCTTTTTATTTCTTAAATTTTATGCCCCCGGTCAAATTAAAACACTTAAATCGGGACGGAGGAAGTACTAAACCAAGAAAGACCCTTTCCTTTCTGGGACAAAGTATCACAAATTCTTGCATTACTGATCCATCTTTATACATCAAACCTTTGACACTATTTTCCTCATTCTGAAGATAGTGTGTAAAAGAATCATTACATTTTATTTTATTTTCTAAAAACTTGCAGAAGGGAAAGAAAAGATTACCAGTTGCGGATAGCATATTTCAGGGTAATAAATCTTAAAAAACTCAGGAAGGTCATGAGGGATAAATACATGCTCCATTGGTTTCACCATTTTCTTGTTCACTTTCTTTCTCTGTCTATATCTTAAAAAAAAAAAAAAACTGAAGATTGGCTCAACTGCAAAACAACAAAGAAAAAGAGAGGTAAAAGAATCAGTAATAAGAAAATCATATATACACACTGTAAACAGAATACGAAGAAAATGGAGAATACAAATGGGCAGTAAAGATAAAACGAAACTTACCTCTTACTGTAGTTCACTTTCTTTCTCTGGCTAAATCTTGAAGTTAAAGATTGGCTCAACTACAAAACAACAGGAAGAAAAAAAGTAAAAAAAAAAAAAAAAGAGGAGGAAGAAAATGAAAACAAAATGAGCAGTAAAGATTAAACGAAATCTACCTCTTAGTGTAGTTCACTCTTGATTTCTGGTTTTCGGTACAAAGAAAAAGAAATTTTCGTTTGCTAGGATTTATAGAGGGGAAGAAGAAAAGAGAGGAGAAGGGGGAATAGGGTCGACCCGTTTAGGACCCGAATAACCTCTCTCCTTCTTATAATCTACCTCTTCCCGAGGTGTTTGAGATTTGAAAAGCATGCAGGGAGACAGTTGATTTTGGCATGGGATGATGATATAAGAGGTTTCACCAAAATGGGAAGAAAGAAAGAAAGAACGAGAAAAGGTGAAGGCTAAACATGAAAAGGACGAAAGCTGAAACAGCTTATAAACAAAAAAAAAAGTTGGGGATAAGTTAACTTTTTTTTTTTGGCTTATAAGCTGTTTTGAGCTTATAAGCTATTTTATATAAGTTAAGTCAAACGGGCTCAATTACTTTTTTGGACTTATTTTATGCACAAAATGACTTTAAGTTGGCCAGTCAAACACTCAAAAAAGTTGAAAACAGCTTATAAGCAACTTATAAGTCAAACCAAATGGGCTCCATACCAGTCATCCGAGCAAAGGGCTAAAATGATCCTCAAACTTGAGCATATTTAGTCGGAATTTTTACTTACTTCCTCTAAGAGGTAATTATTGATAATAACTATCTTTTAATTTATTTATATTTAGTAGCTACAGTGATTTTGTAAATTACCATTTGTAGCTACACTAAAATACATAAAGTCGGAATGACTGAAGGGTTATTGGGCGAGGCTCTCACCCTGCTCGCCCAGATTCAAACCCGGCCAATAACATTTCTTTTCTTACATATTGTTCCTATCTTCTTCTCCTTGTATTTGAATGTATTTCGCCAAATGTATTTGGCTTATATTTGTATCTATATGTATTTGGCCTGAGTGTATTTCGTCATATGTATTTGGCCTGAGTGTCTTGTATCTGAATGTATATAAAGCCAAATACATTCAGATACAAGACAAGAAGTTCAAATACATATGGATACGAGACATATGAGCCAAACGCATATGACATACATTCAAATAAAGTTCAAATACATATGAGATACAATATAAGCTAAATACATATGACGAAAATACACTCAAAATACAATAAGAAAAAGCTAGGAAAAATTGTAAGAAAAGTAATGTTCTTTGGCTGGGTTCGAACCTGGGCGGGCAAGGGGAGACTCTCACCCAAATACACGCGAATACACAAAATACACTCGAAATACACAGCTTTTTGCTTAAAAGTAAGTTACGAATTGTAATTTGGAAAATGGTAACTACTAATGGTAAGATCCTCAAAGAAGGTAGTTACATCTAGGAGAAAGGACACTGTGTGTCCACTCAGCCAAACTAATCCCACATTTAAACACTATTTGGGATTAATCCCACTAAGTGTCCGATCGGCCCAAATTAATGCCAAAAAATGGTCGGTCGGCCCAAAATAATGTCAAGGCTGACCTGCCTAACAGCCCAGAAGCTTAAAGAAAAAAAGACTTTTTGTAAACGTCGCCACTAAAGGGCTGCTACAGCATATATACATATGTTGGAATTATATATATACACTTTATATATAAGAATTATACAGTTTATATACATATGCTGGAATTAATCATACATTTATTATACATAAATTATACGTTATTTATACATTTATTATACACATATTATACAATAATGATATGATATTTATTTTTAACATATACAATAGTGATACATATTATATACCACAATGATACGGTTCCTATAATACATTTTTTATACATATGATACACTTTCTATACAAGACTGATACCAAGAATAATATACACATGTTGGAATTATATATACACTTTCTATACAAGAATAATACAGTTTATATACACATGTTGGAATTATATATACACTTTCTATACAAGAATGATACAGTTTATATATACATATGATACATTTTATATATATACACAACAGGGATACATATTATATACACATGATACAGATTCTATACATATGATATATTTTATATACATATACAGCAGGGTTACATATTATATACACATATGATACAGTTTCTATACATCAAAGCTTTTTCAGTCCTGCAATGGCGTCTACATATGAATCCTCTGCCATTTTCATAACTTGCAGCTCACAAATAACGACAATCATATGTGTCTTTTCGTACGCGCTCCCTTATGAACTGTTGGTTTTTTATCTTTTGCACTTGTTCGTATATTTTACTCATTCTTCTTTTTGTTTATTTTATACTATTTTATTTGCATTCTTCAATCTGCTTATTTAAAATTTGGAGCAACATGGCTCTAGATATTACTTTTGGTTTGTCAATTGCCAGTTTTGATCTTTGATGAGGTAAACATTTTCTTGTAAAAGTAATCTGTATTAAATAAAATTGAAAGGCGTCCTCTCAAGGCATCAAATAAAATTGGAGAAGAAGGTGGAAGAGGAGGAGAAGATGGAGAAGAAGGTGGAAGAGGAAGAAGAAAAATGGAGAAGAGTAAAAGAAGGAAAGTGGCTAACGAGCTACTGAATTATTTTGGTGGCTATAATTTGGATTTGTACAAAGTTAGGCCATTGGCTGGGATAAGTTTGGGCCGATCGGCCATTTGTGTCCTTTCCCCTTATATCTATAAGTTTGCCTATTAATCCCTTAACTTTGCTAAAGTGGTACACTTTTTATCTCCCTATCGGAACCTTTTTAAAAATTAACAGTAGGGACAATTTTTCCAATGAATTTCTATCTCCTTTCTTGATTGATGCACATTTTATTTCTTCATGCCTTCTGTATTTCTTTGGATAAAGGAACCAAATCCTTTTAAAACCATAGCTGATGGACGTATCTATATAACCTCGTTGAAGTTTCTTGAATAATCTAAAATTCTGAGGGATCACGACGATGGATCCTCCTGAGCCTAGCATCTTAGCTGACTATTTCCAAAAATGGGTTTTGGGTTCGTAAAGAGATTGACTCGATGGATGGAATACAAGAAGAGGCAGCAAAGGGAAGATCTTTTAAAACCAACATATATTTGCTCAAACAAATATTTCCTTCCCTGCCCCAAAATAGCTTCCAGGTGCATGGCTTGTTAGAATTAGTAGTCAAGCAAACCGAAATCAAATAGTCAATAAATAGTTTCCAAAGTTACTTTAAACTTCATATGCTTTGTCTTCACTTGCCGACATAACAAAAACTAAATCAAAATCAAATGAGGAGTTAATAAAAGTATCTCCTTTATAGCAAATATGTTACCTTATGAGAAATATAGTACTATAGCTCTTTACAGTAGCTAAACCAAAATGAATGGTTACTAAAATCTACTCTTTTACATCAATCTTTAGCAACAAAAAATTAACCCTTTTATGCATATCAACCTATCCCTTTTAGTCTGTTATGCATATAAATCTATCCACATTGTCTTCAATAGCAACATTGACTCATTTACACCAACCTTCAGCAGCAAAAATTAACCTTTAATAGCAGCAAAACTATTCTTTTAGAGTAGCAAACATTATCCTTCTATAGCAGCAAAAAAATTCCTTCAGCAGCAGCAATTTACATACTAAAAAATGAGTCGTCAGACACTCCACTTTCTTGAGTAGCTTTCATATTTTCTTGGCTAGCAGGCCTTCTTCTCACCTACAATTTAAAAAAAATATCAAGATTATACAATGGCAAACACAAAATCCTATGTCAGAGACACTTTTTTATTTCTTATTTCTTGTCTTTATTTCAATTTTTTATTCAAAAAGCTTTTGTTGTGTCATGCATTGCACAAAATAATCGAAGAAATTAATACTATTTACTAGTAACCTTATTATAATATACTGAAGCTATCATGTATTAAATAAAAGTTAGCAAATATACTAAAAAATGAGAAACGGAATCAACATATAGTGAAGAATCACTTTTTCAGTTTAATGATACCCATATGGTGTTTCTTGCTAAAATCTTATCATAATTGGGTATTTCACTATCATGAGATCTAATAATCATTATTGTAGAAGAAACAATTAGCTTCTTCACTTAAGTTTTCTTGTTCCAGACGATCAAAGATTTTCACAGTCAAAGATTTTTACAAAGTGACTAGGGCTTTTTTCGGTGCGTATGAAATTAGGGGGAAAGGCAACTGAGTTTAATAGTTTTGTCTAGATGGGTTTAGGAGTCACGTGAGTGTCACGTAGCCTTAGGACCGTTACTTTTTAAACAGGTCCTGTTAGGGAGATAAAAAGTGCACCACTATAGCAAAGTTAAGGAATTAAATATGCTAAAATTATATTTAAGGGATCAAAATGAACCTACTCTCACAAATAAGGGATCATTTTAGCCCTTTGCTCCGAGTCATCCTTTGTATTTAAGTTTTACCCAAACAATGTCGAACTGATAAAAATAAGGTGAAGCATTAATATAGTCTTCGAAGCGCTCAAAAGTAAGAACTCACTACTCTATAATTGTTTGAGAAAGGGACCAAAATGATCCCTTTATCTTTGAGTTTAGACACAACGTAGTCCTATTATTTTACATGAAGCATTAATAGTCCTATATCTTTGCAAAAATGGTGCACATTTGGTCATCTCCAGGGGTTTATGTTACTCATTAACGGAAGCACCGCTTTAATTGAATTTTCCTCATGATTTAAATAGGGTTAATTATTGATTTTTTCTCCAATATAAAATTCCACCCTTTCAGTCCCGTGATGATAATTAATGGACCCATGGTGATAATTGCTAGGAGTAGCTTTTTAGGACCATAGCGCCCCATGTAAAATAATAAGAACTATTTTGAGGCTAAAGTCAAAGACGGAAACATTTAAAAAACAAAGGAAATATTCTACACTAATTACATCTAAAAGTTTTGCTCAGACATAAATAATTTGAAAAACCATCGTGAGAGTCTAAAACGAGAATTCCAATTAAATGCACCTTAAAACTAGTATTTTAACATTTCACCTAAAATTTAAAGAGTTTGAACTGATTTCGAACCCTTGTAAATATTTGCACTTTCAATTTGAAGTTATCTGAAACTATAGCTAATAGTCAATAAGTTTAATTTGCTATCGTAGAATAAAGTAAGTATTTTACACTATTAGTAATATATATAAATTAGATTTAAATTTAAATACTTGCTAAGTTAGTAATTATACTAAAATATTATTCATCCTCCAACAATCCAAAGAGACCCCAACTTGTCTAGACGGAAATCAAGAAGGCCCGTGATCTAGGTTGATGGTCTTCTATGCACCTTGAAAGGGTGTCTCGCCTAAGGTTACCTCAAGTGATCGAACTTATATCATAATTTGTGGTGGAAGGAGCTTGCGTTGGCTAGTGTCGACCTACATAAAGATAAATGAAAATAAGACCCCATTTTATCTACAAGTGTACTTAACTTGCTTCCTTATTTCTCAACCGAATAAATTTATTTTATACCTCATACATTTAATATTAATAATTGTGTGAGCTCTTTTTATCTCTCTCATTAGTGAACACAAAGTTTGTGCACCCACAATAAAATTTTGATCCATCAATTTCTGAAAAAACCTCACATACTTAGTAGGCGTTTGGCCATAGATACCAAAAACAAATTCACTTTTTCTGGGATTTTTGAAGTTGGAGTTGTGTTTGGTCATAGTTTTTGAAATTGTAGTTTTTGGTGAAATGTAGTTGTAAAAAAGTGAAAAAAGTGAAATTTTTTTGAAAAACAAGTTTTTTGAGTTTTTGATATTTCGGAATATAATTTCAAGTTGTATTCGAAATATTTATGGCCAAACGCCCAAAAGTGAAAAAAGTGAAAAAAATTCTGGAAAAAATTGAATAATTTTTATGGCCAAACAGCACCTTAACGTGCACAAAATAAAGTTTTACTTCTCAACCAAATATTTGAGTAATGGAGCGGGTAATGATGTGTCTCAGTCAACTGCGGATATGTTCTGAAATATAAAATGCAGATAAGTACATGGAGTACATATATTTCTGAAAAAGACATCCCTTTGTAATTCACCTGTCCTCATTTTTGTATTTTGTGAAGGGTTGTTAGGAGACCTTAATCACTTTATTGTTATTATTATATTTAATAAAAGTAGATGGGAAACCAAAAACCAAAAATATATCCGAATATTATCAGTTTTCATAGTAAACAAATTAAAAAAAAAAAAATCGGATTTGTTTAATTGAAAGGGAAATTAATGGGTTTGTTGGGATTTAATGGTTGCAACTTTATAGTGCATTCTTTAGCTTAAAATGTAGGGTTCTAATTTCATAGAAGAGCATCCTTCTTTTACTTTTCCTTGCTCACTTTTGATAGGCCTACCCTAACCAAACAAGTACTAATATTTATAAAAGAAGAAAAATGATAAGAAATTGATGAGTAGCTTATATATATATTTTTGGTTTCTCACTCGGTGTTAGGTATTTGTTTTGAAGTTCGGCTAATCGGCATTCACGTAGAAAAGCCCAACTTTAAAGGAAAAATGCTCCCCGATTTCCTTTCAAGTGTAACTCAATTTTCAATGCTCAAACGTGAGACTCCGATTAAAAATGAGGAATACTTGTTAATCTACGTTAACCTTTAATAGTGATTATTAGGCTATATAGCAAAAAGAAAACACACACAAAGACGTAGCATATCTAGGACTTATAGGTGATACACATAATTTGGCATCTCTATTTTTTAGTTTTTCTTTTTAGGGGATTAGTGTGATGACCCGCCACGTCATCATGCCACCTAAGTGCCATTTGGAGCTATTTTTGCCATGTGGATGCTTACATGGAAAAAAAAGTCTAGCATGTGTTGGATTATTCTAGAGCTATGGAGATTCATGTGGAGATGTTTCAGATATTTATGGACTTCCTAGAAGATTTCTTAGGAAGACCTTAGAACATTCTAGCCTAACGGATAATTCTAGAGTAGGACTTCTTTGTAAATAAGTAGGGACTTATACATTAATTATTATTTGCATACTAGTCCCTAGGTGAGTAGTATAAATAGAGGGTCATTCATTTGTAAAAACTATCAAGCAAAATCAATTAAGTCTTCTATAATAAAAAGCTTCATTCTATTAAATTTCTCTTGTCTTTCTCAATTACTATTCCCTTAGCGATCTTGAGTGTAGTAATCTAGGCTGACTTGGCAAAGCAAGATCGTGAGCAAGTTGTACAAGAACGTGAGGGAGTTGCCAAGTGCCGCACGTGCGCTTAGTTGAAGACTAAGGACGTGACAACGTGGTATCAGAGCGAAGGTTACGACTAAGGGAATGTCAAACGACGGAGAAATCAACGCTGCTAAAACCCAAGCCAACGTCATCCAGATGCTGGCAAGAAGAGTCATAACAAAAAGAAGAATGCCGCCAACAAGAGCCACGAGGTGCTGCGAGGTTGTGCCAAATGAAGGGCTTACATCCCAAGAACCATCTACCACTGAGGCGAGCGAGGATGACGTGGAGGTCCTGTCCGAGGACGTCTCGCTCGGTAAAGTGGGTTATGAAGGTTAATGTGGGGATGGACGCCATCGACATATTTGGCCAACGTTTGGGCAAGGTGGAGGGCACTCTTAGCATTCTTGAGGGGCATACTCTTGAAGAAATTGAAAGCATCCGAAATGACTTGGAGGGGCGTATGCAGGCTGAGATTGAGGTAAAGCAAACCATCACTGCCTTAGAGTGCAGACTCATGGAGGCGTTGAGTACTATCGATGCCATGAAGGCAAAAATAGTGGCACTCGAAGAGCAGGTCAATGTTGGCGTGACCGAGGCAGCCAACAATGTTGTTGTGACGAGGGAAGCTAAGATCGAGGCTCCCAAGCCACCAGTGTTCAAAGGGGTTCGTGATGCACAAGAGGTGGAGAACTTTCTTTGGCACTTGGAGAACTATTTCAGGCATGGCAAAGTGAGGGACGATGAGGCCAAGATCAACACCGCTGTGTTGTACCTAACAGAGACTGCCATGCTTTGGTGGAGAAGAAAGGTCGCCGATGCTGACAGAGGTCTATGCACAATCAACACGTGGGATCAGTTCAAGAATGAGTTCAAGCGACAGTTCTTCCCAAATAATGTCTTGTACGAGGCAAGGCGCAAACTTAGAGAGTTGAAGCAGACAGGGAGCATTCGCGACTATGTCAAGGAGTTCACCACCCTTATGCTTCAAATTCCCAACCTCACGAGCGATGACTTGTTATTTCACTTCATGGACGGGTTGCAGAACTGGGCTAAGCAAGAGTTGCAACGCCGGCAAGTCAGGGATATAGACCAAGCCATAGTGGAGGCCGAGTCTTTAATGGATTTCAAGCATGACAAACACGACAAAGGCAAAGGTAATGAGTCAAGGGGTGGCAATGCCAAAGGTGGGGGAGACCGTGGTAAGAGCAAGGAGTCGCAACAACAATACTCCAAGACTCAAAATGCAAATAAGTTCGACGGCAAGAAGTCAGGTGGTCGTCAGGGCTATGCTGAAAAGAAGGCGCAGAACGAGAAGAAGGGATGCTACTTATGCGGAGGGCCGCACAGCTTCAAAAATTGCCCTGACCTGAAGAGCATTAGCGCTATGGTACGTGCAAGTCACGAGCAGACGCAAACACAGAGTACGGGAATCGCACAGTTGGGGACGATTAGACTATGTGGTGCTGTCGCGAAGCAAGATAGTCAAACCAATGATAATAAAAACCAGTACGTGGATCTCACCATCAATAACAAGCCCGCTCGTGCACTGGTAGACACTGGGGCGACTCATAATTTTGTGACCGAGGCCGCAGCGAAGAGACTAGAGTTGAAGCTCACTCCAATTAACGCCCTCGTCAAGACCGTGAATGCTAAGCCAGAAAATGCTCGTGGTGTAGCTAATGGCGTTAGTGTCAAATTGGGCGATTGGAAAGGTACGACAAATTTTACCGCCACTACTATGGATATCTTTGACATTGTTTTGGGGCAAGACTTCTTTAGACATTGCCACGCGATGATCGATCCCTACCTCCAACGTCTCTTGGTCATGGAGCGAGAAGGCGCTTGTATGGTGCCTACAGTGACTATGTCGCATGAACAGGGCCATGCACAACTTTCAGCTATGCAGCTTGTCGAGGGGCTCAAGAAAGAGGAGCCAACATTCATGGCAACCATTACAAGTTTGGAAAGGAAGATAATGGTACCCAAGAGACACCGCCGCCTTGGATAGATAATTTGCTCGAAGAAAACAAAGATGGTATTTCTGAAGAGCTACCTAAGAGCTTGCCTCTTAGGCCTGAGCTGGATCACAAGATTGAGTTGGAGCATGAACCAGGAAAGGGTCAAGTCATGCACCAATTACCATCACCGCCTCACACGATAGGGAGATTGAAGCTATCATTGATTACCGCCCGAGCGGAACAACAAGGGCAGAAAAGCCACCGCCGTGTTCCTCGTCCACCGGAAGGGGTAACCATAGGAAGAGGCCACACGGGAGCGTTATGAAGACTTGTGGCAATTTAAAGACAAGATTCGAGAGTTTATGTTGCGCAAGAATGCGCCGCGGTCGTCGCAACATCAGGTGGGGGAGAGTGTGATGACCCGCCACGTCATCATGCCACCTAAGTGCCATTTGGAGCTATTTTTGCCATGTGGATGCTTACATGGAAAAAAAAGTCTAGCATGTGTTGGATTATTCTAGAGCTATGGAGATTCGTATGGAGATGCTCAGATATTTATGGACTTTAGAAGATTTCTTAGGAAGACCTTAGAACATTCTAGCCTAATGGATAATTCTAGAGTAGGGACTTCTTTGTAAATAAGTAGGGACTTATACATTAATTATTATTTGCATACTAGTCCCTAGGTGAGTAGTATAAATAGAGGGTCATTCATTTGTAAAAACCATCAAGCAAAATCAATTAAGTCTTCTATAATAAAAAGCTTCATTCTATTAAATTTCTCTTGTCTTTCTCAATTACTATTCCCTTAGCGATCTTGAGTGTAGTAATGTCACACCCCAATCTTGATTAGGGTGTGATGGGCACCCGACCCTTACCTAGGGCCGAGCGAACCCTCTGACTCTTATTCCATGCGTAAATTTTTTTTTTTCCTCAAGTCAAATACATATGACAAAGCTACTAAAATATTCTTTCCGTCGCTTTCGAGCAATCGAATTTGTAATCGTATAAAACTTGTATCATAATACAACCGACACATTGGCCTATGAAGCCACCGACGATCGACTTCGGTACCCACGACTCGTCCGCAAAGTCTCTAACCGTAATCGAAATCCCGGCACGTGTACTCGACTGTTTACACTCCGAGTGCCAAATGGAGCTGCCAACTTTTTGCCGGAACATCTTCTATATTAACTTCAACCCGTACGGGTGTACCGCGTGGCACGAACGCGACCCCCCGAAGAAGAGGGGTCGACGAGCAATGTACCGAGTATGTAAGACGTGAACGATAACAACATAGTAAGAGGCTGCGATATATCATATAAAGAGAGTATTCGGTACACACGAGACATATCATGGGAAAGGCGTATTCGTACATATGAAACATGTCACGTATGAAATCGTAACTCGTGCGCAGTAATAACCGTATGGAAACATAGACCGTATCATAGGATAAAAGTAACGCATACGTGAGCGCCACTCGGGGCGGAGGCCTACGCATGCCTAGCTTTTTCTTTTTTTTTTTTTTTCGAACACGGTGTTTCTTATTCTTCGTGCATAGAAAACGTATACTTTTCGTAAAACGGTATTTTTCACTCGCATTTACGTACGCCGAATTCATCGGCTCTCCCACCCCCTCCCCAACGTTGTCCCAAGTATATCGTATTATATATATATCATACATCACATAAACGACGCGCGTACGGCTCTCCCATATCCCGCGTCCGGACGATGATAAGCCAATCGAATCGGGGTGGACACGATTGCCCTCTCCCCATTCCCCACATATACATGTACATTCATCAATATCATGTATCATATACATTATCATATAAACAAGACGCATGGGAGCCCAAGGAAGGTCGTGTGTCTATCGGAGTGACGTAAGGTCGGTGACCTCCGATTGTACATGGAATAACCGGATCGCTTTGTCTCGCTGAAGGGACGAGTATTTTAAGGCGAGACTACCAACGAAGAATAGTACTAGGAGAAAACATAGTATGATATCATGGGCATCATAGACGTCAATTCATAGACCTTGAAATCCGTAGAACATAGTGTCATAGCTAAGAAATGGAGATAAGGATCAAGAACTAGTTTGTCACCTTCGTATTCACATTGAATCCTTTACTTAGAAATCTTGGTCATGGAATCATTTTGGTCATACTGATCGTAAGCATATTCTCTTTTCTACATCATCGTTATCATTATTGCCATAGAAGTATTCTCATGGGATAAGTATAGTACTTGTCGCTGATAACGAGTATCAGGGATCAAAGGTTTCTTTTGGATTCAACAGAGTAAGTCAAGCGGAACAATAAGGAAAATCCGGGAAACAATGGGCCCACCTCGGTCAAATGAGGCGGCGTATCAAATTTACATATGTTACATGTCATGGCATTGCTTGTGAGGGTTTTAGGTTAGTCGGGTCCTATTTATGCGAGTTCTAGAGGTTTAGGAAGCTTTTTCAAGATTTCACACAATTTCTAGTTCAATTTACCGAATGAATAGTAATCGATTTCAATCTCAGTTTTCTAGGAAAGGAATTATCCCCGAGGCCCGTGTTCAAGCCTACTACGTCTAAGACATGCCAAAGAAAGAAAGTGAAGTCTTACATACCTCTTTCCGCTCCTTCTGCTATTCCAAGTCCGGGTTGCAAATCCACCAAAATCTACGATTTGGTCATGTTTACCAAATGATGATTAGTGCACTTCGAATTGGATTCTTAAACGAAACTTGGCTACCGAAATTTCATAAAGATTTCGTAAATATACCATGCCACCAAGTTTAACTTGGCCGATTTCAATCAACCAACGATCCGGAATACAACCCGGCCAAACTAACAACATTACCAACAATCATACTAATAATTTCAATCAACATACTACTTCCTTCAAGACTTTCCAACTCCAATAAAAACAATAACAACCTTGTGATTTATATTCCAACAACACCATACTAACATCATTGTCTTCCATACCCGCAAGAACATTACATTCAATTAACATAAACTTTTATTTGCAACATGAAATCCACAACCAAACTTTCCATTCATCATACCCTTCCATCACCCATACCACTCGGCCAATACTCACATATATGCATATTTTTCATGAATTTTCATCCTTTTCTTTACATTACAACAACAACAACAACAACAACAACAACAACATGCTATATACCCATCCTTCCATGCACACAACACACTACACGGCCACACCATGCATACACGGCCACATCCATAATTTCTACATTTCATGCTTTTCATTTATTTCCATCATAAAATACATAACAACAACAATTAAAATTCTACATAAGAATTGAATCATCACTTCCATACCATGCAAGCACCTACACGGCCAAATGCACAACACAATTTATTTTCATGATTTTCATTCATTTTCACCTACTACAACACTCAACAACATGCATGTACCATCCATAACACGTGAGAAGAGACTAAACCTTACCTTTTCCTTCAACTTCTTCACTTGACTATGGTGCGAAAACGATGAAACGAATGCCCTATCTTCCGAAACAACTATACCACGTTGTAGAGGACCCTTGAATTGGTAGGAATACATGAAGAAAATAATTTTTGGAACGAAATTTCTCATGGCCAAATTTCCATGGGTTGGCCGAACCCCCATGGCTTCATGCTCTCCTCTTTCTTTTGTTCTTTCTTCCTCCAAATTTGTTGAATTAAAAAGATGACTTAATATATATACATGCCTTCCACCATTTTTTTCCATATTTGCATTTAAGCCCCTCAAGTATGGCCTTATATCCTCCTTCTCCCTCTCTAGAATTTTCTTCTATTTTCTTGATTTTTCCTTCCTTTTCTTGAATTTTCTTACTTGGTCAAAGATGACCAAATGTCTTCCCTTGCACACTTTAGTCCCTCATTTATTTACACTTTGCCCCCTTTTCATTTTTTCATTTTTTTTTTCTAGAGCTTTCTTCCCTTTTTCTTGAAATTTAATAAAGAAGGCCAAGTGTCTTCTCATATAAGATTTGGCCCTCCAAGGATTTTTCTTGAACCTTGTGAAATTACCATTTTACCCTCGCCTTTCACATTATTCCCATGACGCCACTTTGCAAATTTTTCCTTTTTACCCTTAGCCTTTCTCAATATTTCCATACCACCAATGTCTTTAAATAATATTCCTAATGTACTGCTCATTAAAATTATTTAGAACATAGTCTTGTCCTTAGCTTTTCACCATTGGCTCGGAATATTCCAATGTACAAAAATGCGAGGTGTAACAAGTAATCTAGGCTGACTTGGCAAAGCAAGATCGTGAGCAAGTTGTGCAAGAACGTGAGCGAGTTGCCAAGTGCCGCACGTGCGCTTAGTTGAAGACTAAGGACGTGACATTAGGGTTGGTACATCTTCTTGGTTAGATAAGGATGTCCAAGGCGCCATGCACTAATCTTCATATGGGACCTCTTCATAGAGGATTAGGTTGTGTCAATTAAACACCTTCATTTGTGATAAATAACGATAAACAAGTTAAGGCAGCTTAAATGGGATGACCTAATACTATATTTAATTAATTAAGTTTGTCATTATGTGCATTAGTAGACAGGAGGATGGAATCTTAATTGCCACGGATTAAAAATAGTAATTGCATATACTAACAATTAATCCTGATGTATACTTTTTAATTGATCAAATATGAGGGTATATAACCATCTTGTCCAATTTAAATATTTCAATAACCACACCACTAAATCTAACCTGATTAAGATCAGTTACATCGTATCGGATAACATCAAGAACTAAGAATATTTTATACTTAATGATGGTCTTAATCTTAATAACAAAATTAAAGCTCATTTATTTATACTTAATGAAGGTCTTAATCTTAATAATTATATTCTAATCACCAAGTTTTTTTTTTCTGAATATAATCACTCTTATCTTAACTATTAGGTGTGTTTTTAATCTTACAATCATTTAATGGGTCTAAGTAGATCTGAGTAATTAAGATATATAACAAAATCTTAATATCACAAAAATGCCTATTCATAATTTCTACTAAAATGACAATTCATCCCTAGTTCCCTACATATATACTTTCAGAGCTAACCATAGTTTCCCACAATTAATAACTACCACACACCCACTAGCCACAACCACCAGCCTCGGTTACAATCACCACCGCCTATCACCACAATCAGTTGTCTGTAGTGGTAAAAGGTTACACACTCCCGAAGTGTGCTCTAGACATACATACCCCGGATCGAAATCAGAAAACGACTCTCGCAAGATGATCAAATCAACCTAAGGCTGGATTATAAGTTCATTTGCCTCCGGCCATTCCAGGGCTCCCGACCCCTGACTAGAATAGATGCAGACCACGACCAACCTACCAATTTCCCACGAGTCAAGCATTCGCCTTGCGAACAATGCCGCGGACCTCTCAACCATGTTTGGTAGAGTCTGAAGGGATAGACCACACGTTTAACCAATTTCTTCACGAGGATCGAGGAGAGGATATTGGTCCCAATGGTCGAATCAGTCTAGAAGACTAGCCCAAAACCTGCAAGTCAGCCTTGAATCTTAAGAACTCGAACGACTATAAATCAAAGGTATAGGACAAGAGCAAGAGCATTCAATCTCATCCAAGTCTACTGCACACTTAGTCTCTAAAATTTTTTATACTTTTCAACTTGTATTTCCTTACTTGTAAAAGCATTATATGTTTGTTCTTTAGTAGCTCCCATTGAAGGAGGTGCTTTCTTTGAAATGATATATAGTGTTTTGTTTTAGCTCTCTATCTTTGGGCATTATAATCGTACCGTGCAGACTTGAATGATATCAATAAGAATTATTTACTCTTTCTCTCTACCTCGTTCTGTAACTGACAGTAGGGTAGAATTTTGCTTATACAACAATCATTAACCACCATTTATAATAATCACCATCAACGAACCTTACAACCAACAGATACCACCATTAGCCATCACTATATATCTCCAACATCGTCATCATTCACCACCACCATAAACTATCACTATCATCCACCACAATTATTAGCATCCACCACCATCTATCACCATCAACAACCACCTTTAATCACTATTGCCAGCCATCACCACCGCTAGCTACTACTCACAACAAGCAACATTATCAACTAACATCATTCCAGATCAACCGCTGCATCATGATCATCACCACCAACCACCGTATAATTTTTTTAAAATAATTTATTGATACAATATTAAATTATTTAGTATTTTATTTGAATATCATATTTCTTAATTTTAGATAAAGATCAATTTTATATATTCAGATATTGAAATAACAAACATTCTTAATTATTAAGTATTTATATTTTAATACGCATATATATCCAGGTTCATACATTTAGGTCTTAATGTACATTTTAATATTCAAATTCATATTCAAGATTATATATCTAAATTAATGCACATCTTAGTATTCAAATTTGTATTAAGATTCAAACGTCTTAATCTTAATTAAAACAAATAAGGCCTAAAAAAGCTCATAAAATCAAACAGTTACATTTCTTATACTATGAAAATCCGACGTAAATATTAGCTTGAATAATATTTCCTCTATGTTACGTGGTTACTTTGTGAAAAAACATAAAGCATATGTGCAACTACAATATTTTTGTGGATTTTTTTTTTTTTACTAACACCAATAATTTGGGAAACATGTATATTTCAAAAGTATTACTACTTATTTGTAATGACCTCTTGTACTTTAAACTTGTCAACTACTTGTACTTTCAAAAAAAAAAATATTAGATAGAAATTTCTTATTTTTTATTTTTATATATTTATTTATTATTCCGCTTTAAATGATCTTACATTTATTTAGTTGGACGAACTTTGCTTCATATACAATTCAAATATATAATTTTTTAAAAATATTTTGAGAAAAATAAGAATAAAATTATCATGTTTAAGT
Organism: Lycium ferocissimum; assembly: GCF_029784015.1. Taxonomy (NCBI): domain Eukaryota; kingdom Viridiplantae; phylum Streptophyta; class Magnoliopsida; order Solanales; family Solanaceae; genus Lycium; species Lycium ferocissimum. The sequence continues at coordinate 36,838,399 of NC_081345.1, read as the reverse complement.
AGTATGATTTTATAATATTCTGCAATTAAGTTGATCATAACTGTCAGGGGCGGATCTACACACAAGTGAGGGTGTTCACACTCTCGGTAAAAAATTACACTGTATATATAAGGTGTTTTTGTATTTTTTATGTACATATATAGATTTTGAACACCCTAAACACAAGAGAAAAGTTGGTTCACTGATTTTCAAACCCCCTTAATGAAATTTCTAGATCCGCCACTGATAACTCTACCAATAAATTAAGCATTGTTTTCAACTAGGAGTAATTGATTTCGTCCTTTACGTCTGATGACCGGAAAAAGAAAAAAATATAAAAAAGAAAAAGAAAAAAAAAGGACCCCACACCACACCTAATCCCCTCTGTACTCTATTCAAGCAAAATTTCACCATTCATCTCCTCCCACCCCTCTCTTTCTTCTCAAATCTCAAATCCTCATATTAACTTACCTTATATATTGATAACTATGGTAAACTTATGAGCGAGAATCTTTTGGAAACAACATCCCCACCTCTTAAGATAAGAATAAGATCTGTATATACTCTATTCTTCACAGATTCGCTTGTAAAATTACATTGCGTTGTATCACAAATCGTATCAAGAAAATTAAGTGTTAAAAGAAAAAGTAAAGAAAAATAAAAAAATAAAAAGGGACCCCACACTACACCCCCACCCACACCTAACCCCCTCTTTACTCAACTTTATTCAAGCAAAATTTCACCATTTATTCATCTCCTCCATCTCTCTCTCTTTCTTCTCAAATCTCAAAAAATCCTCACTTTACTTTTCATCACTATCTTCCCCATTTTCACACAATGTTCAAATTATACATCCTTATCCCATCTCTTACACTTCTAATCTCAATTCCAATAATCTTTTTTTTAGCCCCATCTATCCTTCCTCAACGCCAAATTACCATTTCTATCCCTGATGAACTTGACGATCTTTCCCTTTTTCACAAAGCCATAACCGCCGATTCAACTTTCCTTAAAAAACCTTCCCATAAATACCCTTCAAATAAATTCCGACTAGGTTCAACCACCATCCACCGCCCTAAAATCGCCTTTCTTTTCTTAACAAACTCCGATTTGCACTTTCAGTCCCTGTGGAACAAGTTCTTTAACCTCTCTGATCCACATCTTTATAATATTTACATTCACGCTGACCCCACAGTGAAAATCACACCTCCAGTTGGTGTTTTTTCTAACAGATTTATACATTCTAAGAGAACTCAACGCTCATCACCGACACTTATTTCAGCCACGCGCCGCTTACTTGCTCACGCGCTTCTTGATGATCCAGATAACGTTTATTTCGCTCTTATTTCACAGCATTGTATCCCTTTACACTCTTTTAATTACTTTTACAGTTTTTTACTAGATACCCAAAAATTATCAAACAAAATGGAGTTTCCTAGTTATATAGAGATCTTAAATGAATCTCCTTCGTTATTAGATAGATATAATGCTAGAGGTGAAAATGTAATGGAACCTGAAGTTGGGTTTGATAAATTCCGGGTCGGGTCACAGTTTTTTGTTATTACAAGAAAACATTCGTTAATGGTTATCAAGGATAGTAAGTTGTGGAGGAAATTCAAGAAACCTTGTCTAAAAATTGAATCTTGTTATCCTGAAGAGCATTATTTTCCTACTTTGTTATCAATGGAGGATCCAAATGGGTGTAAAGGTTATACATTGACTCGGGTTAATTGGACTGATAGTGTTGATGGCCATCCACGTACTTATCATCCAATTGAAGTTTCATCAGAGCTGATTTATAAGCTTAGAGAGTCGAATTCGACGTATTCGTATATGTTTGCAAGGAAATTCTCACCGGATTGCTTGAAACCGTTGATGGAAATGGCGGATTCCGTCATTTTTAAGGACTGAAAGTTTCTGTTTCTTTTTCTTGGTAAGTTTTGTTTATTCTTTATTGGGACTCTTTTTTCAGTTGAGTTTACTTGGTATATTTGGTTTGATTTGAGATGGACGGCTAATATGGTATTTTAGAAAGTACTAGTGATATATGCTAGAGTTAGCTTATAACATACTTCAAGTGTTGACAATTTGAGTGGTGAATCTATTCAAGGTGGTTTCTTTTTTTTACTTTAATGGTGATGGAACATTTTTAGAATCTGAGTAGGCTTGATATTTTAAGTAGCCGAGCATATTTAGGTGAATTGGAGCCCTTCAAATGTAAAGATAGTTATGTTTTCAGGAATTTTATGTAAATATCTCTTAAACTATTTTAACAGTCGTAATGTTGCTTAAACAATAGTACTGTAGTACATAGTAATTGTAAACTTTTATCTGTAACCATTTTCCTTATACTTTCAATAATTCAACTCTTCTAGATATATTTTAGAAAAGCTTGAAAATTTTATTCTTTCTTTGTTTGTCGCATACTCACCGTTACCTTCATTAGTCTTGTATTACAACCAAAAAAAGAGTCCCCTCCATTGAATGGTTTTATTAGATTTTGATTGTTGAATTTGAATACAATTCTTTGGTCTCGTTTGGACTTTGGATGGCCAATGGAAAATCTCCCAAGTAAGGGACAAAGAAAGAACCACTAGGATATTTGGTCTTTTGTAAAGAAGATAGTAGGTAAATTGTGGCATCTGTAGTTGATATTTGTGGATTTGGTTGGGAAAGTTAGACCAGATGTCTCTATCATATTCATCACTATTAAACAAATTATGGTCAATTTTCTTATAAAAGGTGTTTGAGTTTTGGTATAAAACATTAAAAACCTATGTGTCAATGAAGCTAGAGATATGACAACTGCTTTGGTGAATTGGTGATTAGTTGAGTTAGGATCCGATGTGATTTAAACTGAATCATGTTCTATTTTTATTTATTTTTGTTTACAGCTAATGATGAAGAGGAGAAATCTTATGCAAACTGTGATTGTTGTGAAGAAAAAGAACGCATCTTGGAGTATCAGATGGGAATGAGGTCTTGAAGGGTTTGTCAAAAAGAATGCCCTCAGCCAAAGTAACCCCAAAAAGAATTCAACTCAAAGCTTTGAATGAGCTTTCAAAGAAAGCAACAAAAAGCAAGCAGTAGACAGAAGGTACTGTTGAGGTGTAATTTAGTAATGTTTTGTTTTTTTATTTTTAATTTATCCGTTCAGTATTCCACTTGCTCGACTAAGGAGTTAAAACGCTCCGTACCAAGAGGATCTCTGCTCTAGCTCGAATTCAATTTGGTAAAATTTCTAGATGTAGCTGGTGGGGTTTGAGGAGAGGAGGCCTTTAGGCTCTTCCCTTTGATGTGTTTTGTGTGTTCTTCTTGTACATATATACTAAGAATATTTCGGTGAATCATGAGTGGATGATTAGAGGGCTGTTATTGTGAAGGTTGTTAAATGGTGGATTGACCCATAAGCAAATAAAGAGAGGGCTAAATCCAAGTCTTTTTCTCCAAGTTACTGTCCCCCACATTTCGCCTTCCCCCCCCTCTTTTTGCCCTCAGTTCATCATTTTCTTTGCTTTGATTGTAGGTTATTCCAATGAATGATTTATTTTTCTAGTTATTCCAACTAAATTCTGGCCTTTTGAGGCCATCCTTGTACATTGACGTGACTTTTTGAGCAGTAAAAAAATACTAGACACCGTTTGTTTTAGGGTTCGGTCTAGTTGTAAGAACGCGACACGTTGTATGTGAGTTAGATACACGCCATGATTCCATTACAGAAAAAAAATAAAATGTAAGTGGTGAATGGTAGAGGGCCGGATTCATTACCCATTGAGTTTACAAACTAAAATATGAAATGTATCCATTGAGTTTCGGCCGTGCGTTATTGGCTCTAGGGGGGTTTTCAAAAAAAAAATACTAGTGACCAGATTTTTTTTTTTTTTTTAAAAAATGAAATGTTAATTGTAGTTTTCTCATACTGCTTCTTGTGATTAATAGCCCGTTACTGATGAGGTTATGGTGCCAGATAAAGTAGGAGTTGCACTTTGTTAACGGAACTGAACTGAACTTGAGGAACTGATTTGAACTAATAAATCAAATTGATCATATGATGCAGGGAAATTCACTGCTTGTAAAGACAAGAAAAAACAATAAGTAATTGAATGAAGTTTAATTTTAGGATTATCTATTTTGGATTCACCCATCTAATGTTTATGTTTATTTATTTGCTGACCGTGCTCTGATATTGACTCGTTGAAGGGAGAATATTTTGTTGTGTGGTTCCGGAAGTGATAAACCATGCCTAAAAGGTGGTAGATTGTATAAGAATTAAAAATTAGTTAACGAAGTTAAGCAGGCAATGAGTTTTGAATTGTAAGTGTATTTTACTATTTGCAAATTGCAATTATGACTAACTTTTTCATTAAATTTAGCATTTTAGATTACATGAACAGACCAAATGTCTAAATTGGCATGCTCTTTTAACCTATTAGGCCTACTTAGCGACAATAAAAAGATTTAGAAAAAATGGCCACGTCCAATATTATATTCTATTACGTTTGTTTATCATAACTAAATGATAAATGAGGAAAATATTTATCAACTAATTATAATTAAATTATAATAATACAAGTAAAAGTGTTATTTACTCCCTCCGTTTTAATTTATGTAACATCATTTGACCGGATACGAAATTTAAGAAATAAGGGAAGATTCTGTTATGTTCACCAAATTGCCCTTACGTTGGTGCATACTTTTATTGACTTTTCTTCACATTAAATACATCTCTTTAAAGTTAGGTGGGACCCAACAAGGGTAAAATAGAGATGGTGCCATTAAATAGTTGCCAAATAAGGAAAGATGACATTCATTTTGGGGCGGACTAAAGAAGAAATTGTGTCATATAAATTGAGACGGAAGGAGTATTTATTTATTGAATCATTATAAATACTAAGGGTGATGCTAAATGGGTAGAATTTTATGGGCAGAAAATGGTAAAATGTCTATATTGTCCTTCTTTACTTTTGGCTCCAAACATTACTATTTTCCCTCCAATGATTCCCTCCAAAAAGGTAATATTTTAGCATGCTAATTTTTTTATTTTCCCAATGCATTAAACATTTAAATTAAATTTATAATTACAAATACTTTAGTATTGAATTTGGTTGAATATTAAATTTAACTGGAAATTCTTGCTTGTAAGAGTTTCTAATGATATGTTTAAATTTTAATTTTAATTAATTTAATTAAACAACTAATGTATTGAAATTGAACTACTATCGATTTTTTTTTTTTACTAATTCAAATTATGATATTTAATTGATTACAATATGAAATATATATAATAAACATCATATATATTTTAAAATAACGTCTCCACATTTTACATACACATCAACTATATATTTTACCAGTAAACAATTAATTTATGACTCATATTTTTGCATACACTTTTCTATATATTTTAAAATTAATCAATTGACTCTCTTGCGTTACGAATATATGATGTTTTACTTTAAAAGTAAATAATTAACTCTCTTAATATACATCCTTATATATTTAAAAACTGAATGATTAACCATCTCATATTTGAAGTTTTGCTTTTCTTATATTAAGAATTGTGTTAATTGACTTGAATAAATACTAATTAAATCAAATATATATAGTTTCAAATTGAATTATTCTTAACCTTATATTACATCTATGATTGATTTTAATTCCCTTTTTTTTGTTCTACATTATCTTTTTCTATCTTTAATAGTCCAATAAACTGATATATACAATTTTATTAGTATATTCTTTTCTGTTACCAAACTTATTACTAAATTATCCTTTTTATTGAATTGTGTGAGTTTTATTTTGAATGCATATTAAATTAATTTAAAATACAATCTTTGTGGGATTATAAACTATTGAAATTCAAATGTGAAAAATCATTGAACATAATAGTGAAAAATCACTCTTCATATAAGACAAGGTTAAGTTATAAAGAAATGGTTTAAATAAATCGATAATATACAATAATATAGGACATTGGATGATTTACACAAATGTATTGGTTAAATATATTGTAGCTACAGTATTGCACAAGACATTAGCTACTATACGACAACAAGTCCCTGTGTAAGCTTTAGCTGAGTGAGTAGATACGTGTAAGACGTGAATTTATTGTTATAATTCAACCACAATAATGTAATTATACAATTATCAAATATATTATCTTGTGTCGTCGTTCTATCACCAAAAAAAAAAAAAATTAGTATTATAGCGTTAATTCTTTAATTTTTTCTAATTTCTATTGTTGACTTAGTTGACCATCAAATGACTGCATTCGACGGATCAACTAAGTTAAATTTTTGGTTAGCATTCAACAAAAATAAATAATTATACAAATATTCAAATATATTTTCTTATATATATATACTATCTAAGGATAATATGTTTTATCACAAAATTATTTTCTACATATATAACTCTTGCTACAGTGTATAGGTAGTGAACAATATTTCTTCAATTTTCTATGGAAGAATCAAAATTTAATACAATTGTTAATTAATGAAATGTGAGAAAAAATATAAAACAATATTAGGTCCACATTTTTAGACGAATTTATTTGATTTAAAATTAAATATATTTAAGATCTTAGTTACAAAATTGTTTAACCCGTTATATTATGATGGTGTATGTTCAAATTGGGAAAAAAAATTGTGACGCGGTCGAAATCGAACCCATGAACCGGCGGTCGCAAGGTTCGACCGGTTACCGCTGGGCTGCAATAGCTTCATCTGTTGAGTGATGTTAATCAAATTTTATTTACCCGCTTGAATAATTAGAGGGACAAACTAATATGATTAATTTTATAAAGAAATGGTTTAATCAACCCATAATATACAACAACATAGGACGTTGGAGATTTACATAAGTATATATGAAAAAACTAATATTTTGGTTAAATAATTTGTAACTACACTATCGCACGAGACATTAGCTAATAGCTACTATAGGACAACAAGATCGTTTGTAGAAGTTAGCTACGTAAGCGAGTAACTATGGGTCAGTAGTGAATTTGTTGTTATAATTCAACCAAAACAATGTAATTATACATGTTATCAAATGTATTCTCTTATGTCGTAGTTTTATTACAAAAAAAAATAGTATTATAGTCGAGGTGGGGGTTAATTCTTTAATTTTCTCTAAGGACGCCCACATGGTGGGATTCCTTGGGCTTGTTGTTGTTGTTGTTGTTGTAGTCTTAATTCTTTAATTTTCTCATATAGTTGACGTAGTTGACCATCAGATGACTTCATTCGACGGATCAATCAAGTTAAATTTTTGGTTAGCATTCAACAAGAATAATGTAAGTATATAAATATTCAAATATACTATCTTAGGTTATAGTTCTACCAAAAATTATGTTCTACATATATAACTCTTGTTATGGTGTATAGGTAGTAACCCTATAACTTATTTCTTCCTTAAAAACCAAAATTCAATACAATTGTTAATTAATGAAATGTGAGAAAATATATAAAGAAAAAATTGTTCCACATTTTTTAGAAGAATTTATCCAATTTTGAAACACATGTTTAAAATTTTAGTTACAAAAAATATTTTAACACGGTACTTTATCCTTTAATGATGCATGTTCAACCAAATCTTATTTCTTTTATATTTTAGAAAAAATAAATAAAAATTAATTAATAAAATGTGAGAAAAATATAAATCATCAATTTCATAATTTTTAGATGAATTTATCCAGTTTTAAAAATTAAGTATGTTTAAAATTTTAGTTGCAAATTTAATATAATTCATTATATTATTCTTTAATGATGTATGTTTAATCAGGTCAAATTTGTTGTTAGCATTCTAAAAAAAGATAATGTAACTTACAAGTAATCAAATATATTATCTTACGCTATAGTTTTATCACAAAATTATTTCTACATAAATAAATCTTGTTATAGTATAGGCATTAAACCAAATTTCATTTCTTCCATTTTCTTAGAAAAATCATAATTTAATATAATTATTAATTATGGAATGTGAGTAAATATAAGAAAGTTTAGTTTCACAATTTTTAGACAAGTTTACCTGGTTTAAAAAATTTAAATATGTTTTAACGTACATCATTAAAGGATAATATAACGGATTAAATTAAACATAGAAAATATATTTAAACGTGTAATTAAGATAGCCTTTCATTATTTTACTACATAGACAATTCTTTGGATCAAATGCTAATAAATTGTATATGCTTTAACACGTCCTTTATTCTACACCAAGTAAAAATTATTTTCTACATTTAATACAAGTAATCAAGCTAGCCGTTCATTAGTTTTTCCTTTTAGAAGAAATAAGATTGTCAATATTTTTAGTTAAGAAAAAAACTTTTAAATGGTAGATATGAATAAGAAAAGAAAAATAAGTTGGTATTTATAATCTTGAAAAGCTAAACTCATTAAATGTGTATAAGAAGAGAGAGAAACTTATATCTTTTCTATACATTGAAAACATAAATCTGTCATTACTTTAATAGAAAGAATAAAATTTAAAATTTTCATCCTACTTTTTCAGTGAGGGTATAAGTGGCACAAAAAAAATATGAAATATCCATAATACCCCACTCTGCTCACAATTTTCTGTCCAAAAATCATTTTTCAAACACTAAATGTAAATAAAAGAAACTAGAAAAAGAGATGGAAGAAAAGAGACGAGAAAAAACACACGTAAGAAAAGTTTTGCAGCTAATTCATCATCTAGAAGATTCAACAAATGAGACTCCTATATGAAAATGCAGTCTTACTAGGCAACTCTCTTTTTCATTTTTGTTTTCTTTCTCCTTTCTTTCGGACTGTTCTTTTTGAGACGAATGTACAAGTGCTTTACTTTTTTCCCTTTCCTTTTGGACCATGGGTAATGCATTCAACAAGCATAAGAACTTGTAGGGTCGACGGGTGTAATTCAATGTTCCCTCTTACATCACCTTTTGCCATTTGGATACAACTAGATAACGTCGATGTCACATGTCCTACAGCACCTTTATTACATACCTATCAATTGTTGATTATTTTACTGAATATTTGTCCTTTTTTAATTTTTTTTTTTACCATGGTTGTATTTCACTCAGTCCCTACAAAGTTTTGTATCAATTGTATTGAATTTTCACTGATTGTATTTTTTTTTACTTAAGCCCAATTTATATAATCCTCATATCAAATAAAAATAAAGTAAAAAATCTGTTAAATAATAATAATAATAAAAGTTATCTATGTTATATTTCTACCATATAAATTTATTATAACGTCAAAATATTTTTAGAAAAGCAATAGGTTCAAAACCAACTAACTAGCAAGACTAAAACTTATTCTTAACTAGTAGTAGTAACAGATATCGCCTCATATGATTTTTTTTTTCATTGTTTATATCTTTAGCTAAATCTGTATTGATTCAAATAAATAGTAGGTTTTTCGAGATAACTTATTTTCATGTAATTTTAGGTTTATTTAGTCCTTTTTAACACATCCACTTAGTATTGTTTCACACCTACTAATCGATATATTTGTAAGTCGACGCATAATATGACAAGCCATTTCAAATAACCTTTTCCATTAATTTTATAAGCTATGAAGATGTTTGGATAAATTTATAAATTAATTAAATCAGCTTATCAAAGACTTTCTAATTTATTACACGCTCAATAAACTTCATGACCTAAAAGTGACTTTTAGTATTTGATACTTGTGTATACAAAATAGTACATGTATGATAAAGTCAAGGGATGAAAATTAGAACAACAACAGCATATTCAGTGTAATTCCACAAGTGAAGTCTGAACAATTCATGTCACTTGACACGGACGACTTTTATTTTTTCGTATGACCACAGTCTTGACCTCCGATCTAGTTTTTTGCAGACCTTACTCCTCCTTGTGCAGGTAGAGAGGTTGTTTCTGACAGACACTCGAGAAGAAAGGGAAAAAAAAGAATAACACGATAAAAAATTAGAAAATACAATAAAAATGATACTCAATAATATAATAATGGTTCTTAACCAATCAGGTGATATTATCTAAAGCCAAAGCCAGCTCTCATCCTATATGTATTTGTCAGGCTAAATCAAGTCTCATACATCTTCACACGCGCCGCCCCAGCACGTCTCACTAACTCCTTCATTTTCACCCAATCAACGAGCGCGCCCGTCCCGTTGAAACCGGAACCAGTTATTCCCCCTTTGGCAAAAGAGAATCTGACGAACTGCATAAAACTGTTGTACTCCCTGCTTTAACACCTGTACCTTGAGAGGTAAAAAATAAAGTCCACGGTAGTCAATAATATTTCTTCTTAGCCATTCACACAGATGACAGATGAGAGAAACATAGATACTATCCGCAGAAAAATACGTATATGAATCTATAGATACAGATATATCTACATGTCCGCCTATACATACATACATACATATATAAATTCTTGTAGAGAGAGAAAACAAGTGATGGAGGATTAGCCAGACAGGAAGTTCTAGAGAGAGAAAGTGTTCGAATTGATCCTGCTATTGTATTCCTCGAAGAAGAGAGAGAGAGAGAGAAGGAAAAAAAACCTAGAATTTTCTCTCTTTTGTTTCTCTAATTAATTTTCTCGGAAAATTTGGATGTATTTGAATCAGAGGATCTAGGAATTGTGATTTTTCGATATTTACGGTTTGAAATTTGATTGGAAAAAATGATCCGAAATGCATATGATTGAGAATTGGAGCTCCGATAAGTTTAGGAATAAGCTAGGGTTTCAATATGGATGTGGATTCAACGATGTCGTCATCGGAAACCGATCACGATCAAACAAACGGCGCGTCGCCGGAGCATCAGCTAAACGGCGCGTCGCCGGAGACACCTAAGGATGAGCAGCCGTCGGCGGCGCCGGCGAGTAGTACTCCGGTGGTGGTGGGACCGAGGTGTGCACCGATGTATACTGTGGTGAACGCGGTTATGGAGAAGAAGGAGGATGGACCAGGGCCAAGGTGTGGACATACATTAACGGCTGTACCAGCTGTTGGAGAGGAAGGTAGTTCGAATTATATTGGACCTAGGCTTATTCTATTTGGTGGTGCAACTGCACTTGAAGGGAATTCTGCTGCTTCTGGAACTCCTTCTTCTGCTGGAAGTGCTGGAATTCGTATGTTTCCTCTAATTCTTCCATACCAGTAGTCGTAGCATTACTCCTGCAGTTTCTGTTACTATCTATTGCTTCTTGTACTTCGATTACCGATTTTGATGTAAATGTTTAGAATGCTTTCTGGTTCGTACGTTTACGCTAATTCTCCTAATTATCCAACTTGACAGCCCTTTTTCCTGGGCAGTCTCTGGGCAATTTTCGGATTTTGATTAAAATATGGTATATTTTCCAGTTGTATAGATTAAATGTAAGAGTCAAGTGACATTTATTGGTCTCAAAAAACCTCTGAATTTTTTGATTGGTAACATTTTAAAGTACAACAATGACAAACAAGATAAAATTAATTAATGCTAGTGGGTAGTTGAGCGTTGTCAAGCTTAAAGTTCCATACTTGTAGTCGTAGTATTACTCTTTGTAGTTTCTTGTCCTTCAATTTCAGTTACTATCTATTGTTTCTTGTGCTTTGATTAGTGTATATTTTGTGGTAGTTATCGTTCCTTTTTCAGACTGCTTTGTCATGCTTTATATTTCCATGGCTTCTTCTCTTATGTTATTTCTTTTTTCGAACTGCTTTCATTTGCTTTTCATTGAGCCGAGGGTCTATCGGGAACAACCTCTTTACCTCCCAAAGGTAGGTAAGGTTTACGTACCCTCTATCCTCCCGAGACCCCACTTGTGGGATTACACTGAGTATGTTGTTGTTGTTGGCAATCCATGGGCAGTTTTCAGATTTGATTAGAATATGGTATAGTTGCGTAGATTAAATGCAAAGAGTGAAGTGACATTTATTGGTCTCAAAAAGCCTCTGAATACTATGTCTATGCTGAAACAAGATAAATTTTATTTTAATTTATGTAGAATAATCAATTGATAGACGATTTTTGGTTAATAGAGCGTTGTCTCGCTTTTCCTTCCATACTAGTAGTAGCATTACTCCTGTTGTTGATTGTCCTTCGATTCTTGTTGCTATCTGCTTCTTCTTGTACTTCGATTATCGTGCTATTTTGTTGTATTTACTGTTCAGAATGCTTTGTCACGCTTTCTATCGTATTTTGCCATTGCTTCTTCATTCCCATCATTTCCTTTTGCGAACTGCTTTAAACTGTTTTCCCTCGAGCTGAGGGTCTATAGGAAACAACCTTACTACCTCCATGATGGGGGTGAGGTCTGCGTACACTCTACCCTCTCCAGACCCCACTCTGTGGGATTACACTGGGTATGTTGTTGTTGTTGTAGAATAATCAATTGATAGACGAGGTCTTAATTGCAGGTTTAGCAGGGGCTACCGCTGATGTGCACTGCTATGATGTTCTGACAAATAAATGGTCTAGGTAAGTAGCTATTGGTGTCACTGGTAAGCTACATTCTAATTTGTTGTTTACTTAGAATGGATAAAGTATGTGCATGTTTCTTAATAATCACAGGATGACTCCAATAGGAGAGCCACCCACACCAAGGGCTGCTCATGTTGCTACCGCTGTTGGAACTATGGTTGTTATTCAGGTTGGTATAAACTGAGAGCATTCCATTTGCTTCGTGCATGATTATCTACTTCAGCTAGCTGAGATGTTCTATCTTGTCCATCCCAGGGTGGAATTGGTCCAGCTGGATTGTCAGCTGAGGATCTTCATGTTCTGGACCTTACACAACAACGCCCGCGATGGCACAGGTTAGCACTTATGCAGTTCAAGTAGTGACATAGTTTCAATGATTGTGGTGTATGCTGGTGAAGTGTGCTGATCAGTTACTGAAATAATTCTGATCTTTTTAGGGTTGTGGTTCAAGGACCTGGTCCGGGGCCACGTTATGGCCACGTCATGGCTTTGGTAGGGCAAAGATATCTCATGGCTATCGGTGGAAATGATGGTTAGTCTCGTGAAGAGGCCTCCCCATTTTTATTTAAGCAACAATATACAAACAAATAAAGTTGATCCATTATTTTCAGGAAAACGACCTCTAGCGGATGTTTGGGCTTTGGACACAGCTGCCAAACCATATGAATGGCGCAAATTGGAACCTGAGGGTGAAGGTCCACCTCCTTGCATGTAAATTCCGCGATCTTTCTTGAAGATGTGTACTTCAATTCCTCATTGTATATGAGACACACTATTTTGTCGTTACTTTTGACTGTATATCTTTTGCTTATTCTGAACTTTATGTGCTTTAATTACTCGGTGAAGAACCTGAGGTTTTGTTAGTACATGTCAATGGAAGAAGTAGTTTGTGATCCTAATCTGGTCCAACCGTCCAGCAAAGTAATGAAATCCTAATCTGCTGTTGTTACTTGGCTAGGTATGCTACTGCAAGTGCCAGATCGGATGGTCTTCTTCTGCTTTGTGGAGGGAGGGATGGCAATAGTGTGGTGAGCGAAGCATGTTTTCTCATGCAATTAGAAAAATGGATGGTTTCTTATGCTGATTTACTTGGTCCTTGGTTTTAGAGGGACACCTTGTTTACTTTAATTATGTCTACCTTTTTATGTGAATGACCTCTCTTTCTTTGGCCCAAATTGATTATCCCATCTGTTAGGGTGGTGCTTTTTCCCCCCCTATTTCATGTACCTAGTAGTTAATCACTTTTAATAGATAAAACTTGGGTGGAGCTCTTTATCTTTCCCATTTTTTTAAAATTGTTTTATCTTTCCTTTTCCTACATGGTTACGACTGCACTCTGCAAATCTCTCCAATCTCTAGCCTCCTCCTTCTTGATCCCTACCCTGCTTGTACTCCATTGCCTTGCCACCTTGCTCACCCTGATCTGCCCATCTGCCCAACTTGTGCCGGGGATACCGTTTCCCAGTGCCAGCCTTCTGATTTTCCTCCTGTCACGTCCCGCTTTAGAAATATACACCTAGTCCTGTCAACTAGCATTGAGCGTTCCACAATGATTTTATACTTATTCCGTGAACTATACAACAACAACAACATCATACCCAGTGTAATCCCACAAGTGGGGTGGGAGTCCGTGGGACATAAGTTTTAGAACTTTAAAATGATATGCAGAATAAATATATCTAATACACATCAAAACGATACCAATAACACTTCTCATGCATGTAACTAGACCTCCACAGTGTATGTCATGGAACTTCTAAGGACGTACATAAGTGATGGCATCAGACAAGACTTCCCAGCTAATCCAAAAATGACTATAATCCTATGAACTAGCACCCACAGTTGGAAGGGTGGGCTCACCAGCAAAAGCAATGTGATGGAAATGACAACAACTTAGGGCGTCTCACCGCCACACAATAGTATCTGAAATGTCAACAGCAACGCTGATGGAGGGGTTGAGTACAATTTGTACAATTGTACCCCGTAAGTGATAACAACCCGTGTTGGCCCTTGTAATATTTGACATGATATCTTTTTAACAGATCATGTCTTTTAGATACTTCCAAGTTCTAACTATTGTCTCTATAGCCTTCACTCACTTACTTAAAATTAAGAAGCTTATCCATTGTCTTTTCTGGACCTCTATGCCCAAGAAACTGTCAGTGAAAGATGATGCTGTTGAGCTTCATCCACTTAAACCTAACAATAATAATTTTTGAGTGATGGAGCTGATTTGTGATTAATGAACAATGGACGTCTGGGGCTTGAAGTTAAGGATAGTATATGAAGCTGGGCTTGATGGTACTCCAGAAAACTATAGTTTAGTTGGAGGTGCATTTTATTGCCTATGACTGTAAACCTTGTTGACCTTGTGCATTAGCTTTGGCCATATTTACATATAAGTTTATGTTGACAGTTTGATTGAAAGTGACATTAAAAAAAAAAAAAAAGAAAGCAATTTGACTGAGACTGTACTGATAAAAAAAATGACTGATAGTGCTCTTATAATTCTTTTGGTTACTCAAAAGGATCCGGTGGTTCCTCTGCAACCATGCGGAGAAAAAGATTTGTAGTGACTAGTGAGTATATGAGTGTCCTGTAATGTGTGTGTATTTTGAAGAACCTTGAAGTACCCACACCTATGCTATACCTATTCGACATGGGTTCTTCAAAACAGATGTGAAGATCCATGTAACCTAAGTGATGAACTCAAGAGTCTGTTTTTTGTTTGCTATTTTTTTTCTTTCTGTTGGTGTAATTGATAATTGTATGGGGACTCCGAGCTGTTTACGTTGTTACTTCCTCGTGTGCTCTCGCTCTCATAGGTTGATTGTACTTATACTTCTCCCACTGCCTTGTTGATCCACAGCCACTGGCCAGCGCATATGGACTTGCCAAGCATAGAGATGGGCGCTGGGAGTGGGCCATTGCTCCTGGTGTGTCACCATCCCCTAGATATCAACATGCTGCTGTAAGTGTTTGCTTCATTCCTTTTATTAACTGCATCTTTTCAGATGGATCTTCTTATGGTATTTATCAGTTATGTTCTGGTGTTATAGGTTTTTGTTAATGCTCGGCTCCATGTATCTGGAGGAGCACTTGGTGGTGGACGCATGGTGGAGGACTCATCCAGTATAGCAGGTATTTTATTTAATTTTGGTGTTACATAGCGGAGATAAAAGCTGTTTGCTTAACTGACACTCCGGTTAACTGTTATTTTCATACCTCACTATCATGTTTAACTTCCCCTCTTTTGGCAGTTCTTGATACAGCTGCAGGAGTGTGGTGTGACACTACTTCTGTTGTCACTAGTCCTAGAACTGGAAGATACAGTGCAGATGCAGCTGGTGGAGATGCTGCAGTTGAATTGACTAGACGTTGTAGACATGCAGCTGTTGCTGTTGGTGACTTGATATTTATTTATGGCGGTCTGCGTGGCGGTAAGGCTATAAGATAGACATCAATCAATATTCTTTTATATTCTTTCTAGTTTAATTTTCAGATGACAACCATTTTTTTTTCTTTGGAATTGTAAAGTAACTAGCTGTCATCATCTTTCTTCGTCTCCAGGGGTGGTTCTGGATGTGCTGTGTTTTAGGCATTCATAAGTGGTCTTCACTAGCTATCTCATTATCTAGTATGCATATAGCATGTTAGAATAATAGGTTTTCACGAGGGGCACTCCTTTTTCTGTTTAACTAATATGTTGGTTTCTGTGTCTTTCATCGGTGTAATGTGAATCCTGTCACTGGTGCATAACCAGTTATCTGACTTAGTAACTTGATATAACTGAAAAATAAATTTATATTGTTGCTCTTCAAGTACAGAACTATTATAATTCCTTTCATATTTACCATTTTCAAAAGTTGTTAGTATACCTTTCTCGCATTTTGGCTAAGATCACATGCTGAATTAATAGAGGGGGTATTTCCAGTGGTGTAAACAGATGAAGAGTGCTGGAGCTGGTCCACTTTCGCTGTAATGATGTGGTGCAACTCATATTGATAAGCCCTGCTCGTACTGAGATGAACAACTCAAAAAATTTAATAACTGCGGTGAGGGGGAGTTGTGATGTTGGGGAAACAGGATGGAAGCTTTCTTGTTTTTATGGAAGATATGCCTCTGAAATGCAGGAATCCCAGGCCTTATTTTCCACCTGTACGGTGGTAGTTCCTAGCATGAGCATAAAACTGCACCACGATTTGCTAGTAACCTGGGAGGTGGAAATTAAATGAAAAGCTGTCCTGCTTAGGTTTAGCTGACTGCTACAATAGCATGAGCTGTAATCAAGAGCTCATCCCTTGTTCACATTATAAAAGTTTCCCAGTTCAAGAGCAGCTTGTATTTCCTTGACAACAGGTTTCTTAGTCTGCAAATGGATGAAGGCTCCTCTGAGATTCAATAATAGAGATATTTAGTGATATTTTGGCAGTAGACATCCATAATTACACAACAACTACTACTCAATCCCAAGTTAGTTGGGGGCGGCTATATGAATCCTCACTATCCATGTTGTTCCATTTAGAGTCTCAATCCAAAATTTAAAAAATGAGGTTCTCTATTTTAAAAAATAAGTTCTCCAGCTCTATAAGTTATTTACATTTTTAGTGATATACAAATCTCTAACGAATGTTCGACCTAAAATAAACGTATCATCATGACTAAACTCAATCCCAATAATAATTGGTCTTTCTTTTTGGAATTTTTCTTCAATTATGGATGAGTAGACTTCTTTCATTAAAAAATTAAGTAATATCATGTTAGAAATGTCTGTTGGCTTGGTCTATTCTTCATGCAAATCATGCATTCATTTAACTTTCCAGATTATAGGTAGCCAAATACTCTGCCAGAAGTGAAAATCATAGATAATGTCAAATGTATCTGTTGCATGTTTCCAACTTTAAAGAAAATAAATAGTGTGATGAAATATGACCTTGAGAGAAGTTATTCAGATCACTTCCTGGTTTCTGCAACAAGTTTAATCCTGCTGTTTTTTGGTCGCAGGGGTGTTGCTAGACGACTTGCTTGTTGCTGAAGACTTGGCCGCTGCTGAAACAACTAGTGCAGCTTCACATGCTGCAGCTGCTGCAGTTAATGTACAAGCGGGGAGGATGACAGGAAGGTATGGATTTGGTGATGAAAGAACAAGGCAAACTGACCCTGAAGCAGTTAATGATGGCTCAGTTGTACTGGGAACTCCTGTCGCTCCCCCTGTAAATGGTGATATGTATTCCGATATAAGCACTGAAAATGCCACGCTTCAAGGATCTCGGTGAGTTTGCAGTTGCATAGGAACAACAACATCTACTGTCTCTGTTTTGTTAATGCATGATAAGTTTCTAAAGATATATCTTGTGGTTTGTTTTGTTTGCAGGAGACTCATCAAAGGTGTTGAATATTTAGTGGAGGCTTCTGCTGCAGAAGCTGAGGCTATTACTGCTGCACTAGCAGCTGCAAAAGCTCGACAACAAGGTAATGGAGAAGTTGAACTTCCAGATAGGGACCGTGGAGCGGAGGCAACGCCTAGTGGAAAACAGGCGTCTACTTTGGTCAAGCCTGATTCTGCCTTATCAAATAATTCTGTCCCAGCTGGAGTCCGTTTACATCACCGTGCTGTCAGTGTTCAAATCCTTCATGCTATGAGTTGGTCTTAGTTTGTTCATAAGTTGACTGATGATGTGCCTTAATGAATTGAAGGTCGTTATAGCTGCAGAGACTGGTGGTGCTCTTGGTGGCATGGTGCGGCAGCTTTCTATTGATCAGTTTGAAAATGAAGGCAGGCGAGTTAGTTATGGAACCCCAGAAAATGCAACAGCAGCAAGAAAACTATTGGATCGTCAAATGTCCATCAACAGTGTTCCTAAAAAGGTACAATGATTTGTCTCTTGACAAATGGTCTGATTTAAGTGCCACAATGTGGCTTACCGCTATTTATCTGATGTGTTATTCATGAAAATTGTTGATAACAGTGTGCTTCTCTAATAACTTAACCTTTTTGATGAGATGGTTACACATTTCAACATGGTATCAGAGCATCCAACGAATCTCACCGCCACCCATTATCAAAAAGAATTTGCACGTGCTTGGCCCATGAAAAAAAAAGAATCAGACCCCACTTCAGGGGGTGTGTTGAGAATATAATTAAGTAAATAAAAGTGTGCTTCCCTAACAGAACATAAGCTTTTATATGAGATGATCACACACTTCAACAAAAATAAAAAGGGTAAACTGCTTGTAGTGGGTTGCACAGAAACTTCAAAATGCTATGGTGGAAGTAGTGCATAACTTTTGCTAAATAAGTAGCCGAATTAATTAAATCCTATATATTTTGCTTGTCTCTGTTTTTTGGGTATATCCGGTTTGAAGGGCGATGTTTAACAGCGAGATAGCAAAATGTTAAACATTTCAAGGTCTATTCGCTATCTTCAGTAAAATGGCCAATTTGGTATCTTCAAGACACTCCTCTTCTTAAGGTCCAAGTATGCAAGTAACAGTGGTGTGGATACATGGATGGGTTTTGACTAGACTGGGGACATTTATGCCTAACATACTAATTGTTTCCGTTACACGTTTATTTTAGTTTTTATGGTGTAAGCCTACAAATTAGTTCTTTTTGGGGTAATTAAATTTATAGCTAAAAAGAACACTTCAATTGTCAGAAGCAACTCGCAGAATATTCTTTTTATGCCCTTGACACCTCAAGTTCCCCCAAAAGGTGTCTCTGGTTCACATCCAAGGTGAGGGCTCATGTTCGATTCTAGGTTTTATGTCGTTACTCTCCCTTCCTCTCTCGCTTTTGCCAAGAATTTCTTCAAGAGTGCTCTTTAAACATGTTGAAATCACCTTGGTTGGAAAGACCGAAAATAGGGCAGGGCGCTACACCAATTTAAGATTGGTTAAAGCGTGAATTGAGGAAACAAGAAGAATCCAATAAGGAAGTTTACAAGCAGAAAATTGAATGTCTTATTCCCTCTTCATCTAGGGAACGTGGCTCCAGCTATAGAACTATAAGTCTCTAAGAAGTAAGAAGTTGAATGAAGAACTGGAGAGCAAAAGTGTGCAACAGTACTTTGAAGGGAAGAAAGAGAGAGAGAATAGTATTTATATTTCCTTGTCCATATCTTGTGGTTTCGTAGTGGGGTGTGTTAAAAGGTAAGGGGGGAGGGGGAGAGAAAGGAGGTGGGGATGTGACATGGCTGTACTGTTTGCCTTAATTCAATCAGGCCCATAACTATTCTGAAAACTCGAGCAAAAGGACTTTCCCAGCTCTGCTGTAAATGTAACTGTCATCAACTTTATAGCTTAAGCTGTTACATCGTATAAAGACAAATAACCTATGCTCGGACTCTTCAAAAACATCGAAGGGTGCGTTTCGGATACTCCAAAAATAGTGTATATTTGGAGAAACATAGCAAATAACTGCATTTTGTTAGTCATATCATTTATTTTTCCTTGCTGTCTCAGGTGATTTCCCATCTTTTGAAGCCTCGTGGGTGGAAGCCGCCTGTTCGACGACAGTTTTTCTTGGACTGCAATGAGATAGCTGATCTTTGTGACAGTGCTGAAAGGATATTTGCAAGTGAACCTAGTGTTATACAGCTTAGGGCTCCTATTAAGATATTTGGTGACTTGCATGGGCAATTTGGGGATCTTATGCGTCTTTTCGACGAGTATGGTTCGCCATCTACTGCTGGGGATATATCGTAAGTGCCTTGGTTCAGTCTTGCTTCTGGTTGTTTTCTTTTCTGTCAAAGGTGTCCTTTGAACAGTCTATATTCACCTTCATTCTTTTTTAATGGATATTTTGATTGAAATTGCTGGTTTCACACTTTGCTTGTTACTGTAACAGTCTGGTGCCTCAGTACGCTATCAGAATGCTGTTATTGATTTTGTAGGGCAATATTATTATTGAAACTGGAGGGGAATGTTTTACGTTCCATTCTCTAAGTTAAGCCCTTCTATCTTAGTAGTTATCACCAAAACAAGTACCAAAATTACTTCCTAAAGCAGTACCGAGAAAATGTGTCACAATATTTTGTTGGTGTCTGTTTGCCATGTCTTCTGTCATTCTGTCTCTTGCAGACTTGTACCAATTTTTGGATTGATCTATCAGTTGGATCAGTTTGTGGTGTCAGTATTTGTTCTTTTAGTTTCGATACTAATTTTGGTAAGTGACCATCAGGTATATCGACTACCTCTTCTTAGGAGATTATGTTGATAGGGGCCAGCACAGTTTGGAAACGATAACTCTTCTTCTTGCTTTAAAGGTACCTCTGGGTGTCTAACTCTTCTTCTTGCTTTAGAGGTCCCTCTTATATTTTGATGTTTGCTATGCTTTCACATTCTTAGTTACTCTGTGATTTTGATGATATCATAAATTGATGCTTTAGGTTGAGTATCCCCTCAATGTACATCTAATTCGTGGGAACCATGAAGCTGCAGATATTAATGCGCTTTTCGGCTTTCGAATTGAGTGCATTGAACGCATGGTATGTTATGATTTACTGGGTGAAGCTTGTCCTTGCTGTTCAAGCTAGACACTGATGTCTATTTATGCAACAGGGTGAGCGAGATGGAATTTGGGCTTGGCATCGAATTAATAGATTGTTCAACTGGCTTCCTCTGGCAGCATTAATCGAGAAAAAGATAATCTGTATGCATGGTGGTATTGGAAGGTCAATTAATCATATTGAACAAATAGAAAATATCCAACGTCCTATCACTATGGATGCTGGCTCAGTTGTTCTTATGGATTTATTGTGGTTAGTCTCTGTCTTCTTTTATGCTTCCGTCATTGACTTTAACATCCTCATACTTTCTCACATCTCTGTGCGCTTTTAGGTCTGACCCTACAGAAAATGATAGTGTTGAAGGATTAAGACCAAATGCAAGAGGTCCAGGGTTGGTCACTTTTGGGGTGAGCAATTTACATTTCATATCAATTTCGAGGAGGCATTTTCTTTTCATATCTTGTTTCAGGGTAGTTAAATATTTTTTCCTTCACCGCCTATTTGGCTTTTATTTTGGGAAGCTGCTATATTCTTATCAGTTAACTGGAGTTGCTTAAAAGGGCCCAGTACGGACAGAAATTATATTTCAAACAAACTTAGTTCAGATTGCTGCATCGGCGCTGCTTTTTCACTTTGACATTCTATGGGCTGTCATTTTCTTAAGTTTGTTTTGTGCAATTGCAGCTGTTCCATCTTTGTAAACCTGGACATCTTTTAATTTCTATGTCCAAGCTCTTTTTCTTTCAAGATATTTGAACTCGCGAGTCCTTGAAGTCACTTATTTGATTCACCAATTGGGCTATTACTACTAAAGGTTCTCCAGGGTGTTAGGTTGATTGTAGTTTCTCTAAGATTTCTTGTTGACTAATATAAGCACTTGCATACATGTAGCCTGATCGTGTGATGGAATTCTGCAACAACAATGATCTTCAACTGATAGTCCGAGCGCACGAATGTGTGATGGATGGATTTGAACGATTTGCTCAGGGACATCTAATTACGCTTTTCTCAGCCACTAATTATTGTGGTACTTACTATGTTACAAAATTTGGATATTTGGAGGTTTTCTACTTTTTAAATATTGATTTTATCCTTATTCAAAATATTTTTGTTCCTATTTTTTCCTTTCTATAGGTACGGCTAATAATGCTGGTGCTATCTTGGTATTGGGTAGAGATCTTGTTGTGGTTCCAAAACTTATTCACCCCTTGCCGCCAGCAATTTCCTCTCCGGAAACTTCACCTGAGCGGCATATAGAAGATACTTGGATGCAGGTTTGTGATTACCAGATCTTTTTTGACCCACAATTTTTTTCACGTTGATATGTATTTGATCTTGCTCACGATTATTGGAATAGGAGCTAAATGCCAACAGGCCACCTACACCAACTAGAGGACGTCCTCAAGTAGCCAACGATCGAGGTTCTCTCACTTGGACTTAGATTATACTGCGATTCTTTTGCTATACTTCCAGGCTTACGCTAACATGTGGGATTTCCAGTGATATGTACATAGCCCCACGCCAAGCAGAGAATTCACAGAGATGCGTATCTTCTTGAAAAGTTAGAGGCTCGATGCACGTTGTGATTCTTCCACGTAAAGAAGGTCTTCAGAAAGTCGGATTTAGATGTTGGAGAATGCAGGCGCATGGTCTGCTCATCATGAAGCAGAGCAGGTGGGGTTTTTCGATAGAGGTGCCTTTTGTGTAAATTGAGCCACAAGCAGGTAGAAGGATTTAACCCTTTCGGAATTTTGGTCATTCTCATGGGTGGGTAGTGCTGGGTTTTTATTGTATTTTATTCCTTGTTAGTCATATTCTTTTCCCGTTTAGGTGTATCATCATCATTTTTGTCTACGGTAAAAGAGGACTCGAGTCTGATTGTTGAGATATGTAATCCTGAAAATCGCTATCGTAATTCATGTATCATAAAGGTCATAGCTTTGTGTAATTGTGTTTGTGTTGCTGCCTTGTAAAATACACTTCCACGTGAACAAGAAATGAGATACGAAAACTATAGCGGGTTATTTACTATTTCTCTCTTTTGATTATCGTATTCCGTCGTAAGTGTTCTGCAAGTTGCAGCTGAGAAAGTTTAAAGGTAGGTTGACGGTTCTTGCTGATTGCGTGCAGCTCCTCTTTGTTCTCTCCCAATGCATCGAGAGAGGATGCAAATCTAATGGAGCTTTTGCTTTTGAAACATTACTTTTATATAACTAATCTTTCATTCTACTGCTTTATAAATCTATCGTTGTTCACATTATGTTGGTTGGGTGGCGGAGAATGTCTTGTGCTGTATCGGATCAGTGTGAAGTATAAGTTTTCTTATCAATTTTACTTATGATCAAACAGAAACACTTCCCTGTTTAAATGTTCTTTCCAAATGTACCAGCACCGACGTCTCTCGACTACTCGACTAAAATTCCAATGATATTCTTGCAAACTTCAAGTTAGAGAAAGGATAGGAACTTTTGAAAAGAGGCAGCTTGCCTTCAGTCATGTAATGTCTTCAAGTACTGACGATAAGAGGATAGAGATGCATTATAGAGGAAAGTAAAATACCGAATATGGCTTGTGCAATATACGGACCCACATTTTACTAATTTTATATTTACACCATACACTCCAGTAAATGAGTATTAGTTAACATTTCGCGAACGCAGGAGGAGACCGCTACGTGTTTAGAGCTAAAGAATACCGAGCATTTCTATTTTCCCAGCTCTCTCTCTCTCTCTCTTCCTTTTTTTCCTCTCTAGATTCACACGACGAAGTCTGATGAACTAATAAGGTGGGAGCTGAC
The DNA here is from genome assembly GCF_029784015.1 of Lycium ferocissimum. Lineage (NCBI taxonomy): Eukaryota > Viridiplantae > Streptophyta > Magnoliopsida > Solanales > Solanaceae > Lycium > Lycium ferocissimum. The sequence continues at coordinate 36,814,671 of NC_081345.1, read as the reverse complement.
AAACGAAATACCAAAAGCTCCCCTCTTACCTGTAGGTCTACACTTTTGAGCGTAGTTTGCTGCTCAATAATTGGCTTCTCAACAAATACAACTTTATACAACCGTGAAGAAGCCAGTTCAAGCTTTGAATGCGATTCACGTAACTATGGTATCAATAAAAAACCATCGAGTACATGTGTTAACCTCGTTTAACTGGTCTTTGAACATAAGATTTGTTGGGATCTTCCGTCTTCAACTTTGGAGGCCGAATCTCTCCTTTCTTAGCCTGCAAGAAAGCATAATGAAACTTGTCCCAATCATGTTTACTTCAATTATAAGATGTTCACCACCCACACTCTTTTCTTCACCATCACAGAAGAGGGGGGTAGAGCATGTATCGATGGCAATCTAAGTAAATCAAACTTACCTTCTTCCCGCCCTTCATGAAATCCCTCCAACTGGATACCTGATGACACGAAGAAAATGAATGCAGCTATCAGAAAGAAATCTTCCTGTAATTATAATTCAGAAAACATTTAAATAAAAAGCTGCTATTGCTTAAACACGTCAAGAATAACCAGGGATACACCATCAGTAACTTTATACTTCCTATAAACCTGAAGACTCTTGCAATAAAGCACATACTCGTACCATCTTACAAGCAATAAGTAAGATGGTACGCAGTAACTAAGAAGTTCACCAACTGCAAGTTAAATGAAAGAAAACATACTTCAATGAACATACAACCACTATTGCAAGCCAGTTAAAACGAAAAGAAGAGTCACATTGAGCTATACGTCACAGATATGGACCTAGATCTTCTACTTAAGCTCTTGGTGTGAACACAAGAAACACTGAGCTGGATGTTACAGAAAGAAGATTGGAAGCGAAGAGCTGGATGTTACAGAAAGAAGATTGGAAGCGAATGGAAGGCAGCTTGGAGAAATCCACCATTCTCTTTGAATTCCTTAAATATAATAAAAGAACTAGGAGATTATCCTGATTAAAAAGAAAATTAGGGAAATTATTTCATAATAATGAGATGAAGTTGACAAGATTTTTTTTTTTTTTTTTTTTTTTTTGAGTCAAAAGTTGACAAGATTTTTCTTTTCATTTGGAGCAAAGAGAAATCCTTTTTGTATATCATAGTTGATTACGGTTGAGACACAAATGTACATGATTTTGATCCTTCATGATCTAAATTTTAAGATTCGGGGGTATGGATCTAGGTACGGATACAGGTGTAAGATTCGGCAAAAAATAATTCAATATCTAACAAAGTTATATGTCTAAATTATGAGGCATTATGTGGAAAACTTGTAAGGAATTCTGAGGAGAAAATATTGATCAAGATGAGAATCCCAGAAGGAGATATAAGGAAAAGGACCGACATAGAAATTTCTATATACAAGGTATTCCATTTTCTTCAATTTGCTATAGCTATTGTTTTGATTACAGAAATCGTTACATCTATCCCAAATTTCTCCGCTGATTTTGGTCAAAGTACCCAAAATCGGTTGACCATACAAGGTACGGATCCAACAACAACACCCACGCCGTGTTGACACGGTTGCGGCACTGAAAGTGAAGAGTCCGAAACTCAGAAGAGAACTCCAAGGTCTTGGAATGTTGTTCCTTTAGCCAATATGTGGGTTACATGGAAAGAGAGAAATAGGAGAGCATTTGGAGGTGACCAACTATAAAATTGCAAAATAGCCTTTTGTCTCTAGTTTCTTGGGAAATTTTTCTCTGATGGAGTATAATCATAATCTTGTGCATTAAAATTTTAAAATAGATCTCGAAACAATAAGGAACATAATGAAATTGAGAACTAACCCTCTTTTCTCTAGTTCCTTCCCACTGCTCCTCATGCTCACGTTTTCTTTTCCACATCTCTTTTGTTTCTTCCTCATCTTTCTTCAGGCGACCTTCCTCTTCAGATATCTACATAAAATCCAACGGCAAGTTCAAGATAAAATCTAAAAAGATGATATATAGAGAAAAAAGCTGGGGAGCATACCCTCACTGCCATTTTTCTCCTCCGCCATTCTTGATCTGTCAATATTTCTCTAACCTTCAACTTCAGCTGCTGCTGGAATTGCTCTGACTGCTCATGTTCTTGGTCATATTTTCCCTGTTTGCACAATCAGGAGTACATAAATCAACCAGTTGAAACACAAAAGTTACTTAGTGCTATATTGAAAAACCATGTAGGTTCCTTACCCAAACCATTAAGGTGGAATTAGAGTCGAGCAGAAACAAAACACAAGATGTTCAATAATAAATATAACCATAGAAAGGTGAAAGCAAGAGTAAGTCTAAAAAACATCAAACTACATAACAAAATCAAGGAGTCGATGACCTGCATGGTTTAATGTGGTTTCGATTGTGTGAAAATGAACACAGTTTCATTGTAATAAATAATGCCATCTCGGTAGTAGATACAATATCAGGAAGAAAATTCACCTTCTGAATATGCAGAAGCAATTATTCCAGCTAAATTCAGATCAAGGAGATAAAATCTGAGAGACTTGCAGAATTACCTCAGTAACTAATGACTTCAATTTGCTAGCAGTATCTTTTTTAAGCTGCTTCTTCCGCTTTGATCTTAATTCTTCTGTGCTCATACAAAAAAAAAAAAAAAAAAAAAAAAAAAAAAAGGAAAACACAAAAGTTCCAGTATAAGGAGACAAAATATTAAAGAGACATAGGAAACCAAGAACATTCATATAGTAGTCCCACAATGAAAATGCGGAACAGTCTCCATTTATTCATGTTGAGTTATAGAAGACGGCTCACAATACAAAACTAACAAGTTTTTCGCCCCGTACTGATTATTATCTTTCGTTTTGGACAACATTTTGAAGAAGTTTTTGAAGAAAAAGTTGTGCAAGCTGATTTTATTGGACTTGTTGAAGTTTTGGGAAATTTCTGAGTGAAAGAACAGTTTTTGGCTGAAAAACAGCTCCTCAGCACTTCAACTTAAACAATTTTTTTTGTACAAACCCCATTTCCCAAAAAATGTCACTTTTGCAAAAAGAAAGAAAATCACAAACAGACACCGCCCAGTTTTGTTGAACTCAGACCACCGAAGAATTGCAGCAACAGTTCATTCCAATGATCAAGCTAGAGCCAATAAATCTATTATACGACCGATTACACCAACATTCCATTTCCATTTACCAGCAATACCAAATTTCTCAATACCGACAGCCGCTGCCTTAGAATTCTGCCTTATTAAGGGTAAGATAATCCCTTTTTGTAGTATTATTGACATGATTGAAATGTGTATTAAAATTCGGGTGTGAGCTGGGCGTGAGAGGGTTTATTACATCTAGTGCTCCAGTGGAAATGCAGAGAATGTGACTGCAGTCTATCCCATCGTAAAAGGAAGAGTAAATAACAAAAGAGTGAATAGCGAGGTGATGGCAGACCTTTTGCTGCAACAACTTGGCTCAGAATGTAATCCCTCTCCTGTTGATCAAGCAACAACTGTTGTGCTTTAGCTAAGGCTGCATACAACATGAGGAAAAATTTGCACAAAAATTTCACAAGCAGGAAGGGGAAAAAATAGAAACAGAAACTTCTTACTTGAGCAGTAAAAAAAAGAAAATAAAACCAAATCATCCCACAATAAGACTACATGTAAGCATTTACAAGAGTGATCTAACAATTACCAGTTTCAAAAAAAAAAAAAAAAAATTTACAAGAGTGATCTTTTGAGATTCAAGAAACGCTCAACCTCCTTTCCTGCTCTCGTCCTTGCTACTTCCAATTCTTTTGACTATAAATGATATTTCTCCTACTACAGAATGCTCTCTATCCAAACATCTATATATAGAAAGATGTTGCTCTGATGCGAGAGGCAGTTGAAAAGGCACAAAGTTCCAATGATATTTTACACTGTATTCCAACGAAGGCACTCACTGCTTCTGAAATTGTATAGTGTTTTTTTTTTTTTTTTTTTTTTTTTTGGGGAAGTCTGAAATTGTATTTTCTTTAGTCCTTAGAGTTTGTGACAATAGGATAATAGATTCTAACGATAAACCATTTTCACTTTCACCATGACAAGTTACTAAGTTGATATATAAAACATTTATTAGTCCGAGAGAACGTGGTGAAGGGAGAAGCACATTAAAAATGATAAATCAGCACAGTGCTATTTACTATCTCATAAACTTAAAACTAAGTGCACCAAGTTGAATGATCAATTAAGCAGGTAAACATGATAAGAAACTCTTATTCTGCAATCTGAAAAACAAAAATTCCATTAACCGCTCCTAGCAATACACAAAATCATTAAAAGCTGAAGCTTGTCAATTAAAAAAGGAAAAGCTTTGTACTGGTAGTTTAACAGATAGAACCAGTGTTGTCAAAGGCCCGCTTAAGCCCTGAAGCGAGGCTCAAAACATGTTAAGCGCTTCGCCTCGCTTTATGTGCGCTTCAGTGTCATCATCAAAGCTCCAAGACATACTTTTCCTTGCCAATGAGCCTCTCTTGAAGAGATGACACTAGATAATTGATATTTCACTTCATCGTTATGTTTTTACAATTTGTTAGTCTATATATTTGTTATTCATGCTTATTATTAGTATTGGGCTAAACATATATGTATTTTTAATTTTGCACCATTGCGCCTTTTTTCATTAAAGCCCACGCTTTATGTGCGCTTTGCGCTTAAAGCCCCAGCTGACCTTAGAGCTTTTTTGCGCTTTTCGCTTTTGATAACATTGGATAGAATCCAGTATAAACCAGAATTCTGAAGTTGTAAAATATGGTTTTTTAGTGCTATAGCAACACAGACTCAGCATATACTATAGTTCTGAAGAGATCATTCATGTACAAGAAATATTTATCGAAATAAAACAAGTGTTACACTTGCACACAACAAAGATTTCGATATATATGTAGTGAGAAAACTATGTGGTTCACATCAATGGCCAAGGAACGGCAGTATTCTGCTCTCTTCAGTAGGTTCCCCATTTTCGAGCACTATGGTTGCCTTAAATTATGAATAATCCTTCTTGAGGCAAAATGTTTTAAACTGATCATTGATCACTAACTAATACTAATCTAATTTAATAGAAAAACAACTTTGCAAACATATCTTCAGTATGGACAAAGAAAGAATCCGATTCGAGCAAGTTTCAATCCAAAAATTTCTTGGAATTGATCAAACTTAGCTTATATATAAACATAAAACCACCTAGTGAAAAGAAAAGGGTATAACATGTAAAGCATAACCCAAATACTCAATGAAAAGATCCATTTATAAGACTAAAGAAAAAGAAGTATGAACATTGCATTCATCCATTACAAAATGATTTTTTTTTTTTGGTTTTGAATAGAGAAGTCCTTCACTCAAGAAACTACCAAAAATAACAGTACTCCTCTACACAAGGCACAACATAGAGTGGCTTTCTTACCGCCAAATGCCTCCTTTGCTTGTGGATGCTTGCATTTATCAGGGTGAACAAGCAAAGACAACTGCATTTATGGTAGTATATTAGGGTCAAGTCACAGAGTATGATATAAAAAAGGAATCATTTGAGTCCAATAGGAATTTCAAGAAATATACCTTACGATACTGCTTTTTAACTTCGTCAATGGATGAATCAAATGAAAGGTTAAGGTATTCAAATGGATTCAACTTGAAGCATGAAAGTATCCTGCGGATTATGAAATATAGAATACTACAAATAAGAAACAATATTGAATTTTTATTTATTCTGCTATCAACATCAACAAGTAAGACATATATAAATCTAAAAAGAGACTAGTACTTGTCAAAAAAGAATAAATGACTATTATTAAGCTCAATCCTTAAAAAAAAAAAAAATTAAAAAAAAATAATAGTCCAAACTAGTTGTTATAGTTCACAAAGGTAAGGGTAAGGTCTGCGTACATCTTAACCTCCCCAGACCCCACTTGTGGGATTACACTGGATATGTTGTCCTTCTGAAGATAGATAAAAACGAAAGTTTTGCAATTCACTATAATTCTAATAACGTGTCCATCCTAACAATCTTAAATCATTTTATCCTATTTTCATCCTTGCAACTTGATCGCTCGGTGTTAGAAATAGATTGATCTTGTTCTAGTCAAAGCTCACATATAAATATCATACAACATAATTTCAAGTATCAATTTCAAGGTTCATTTTATAAATTCGCGCTATACAAGTAGAGAACTTGCAAATAATTTCCACAAGCAAAAACGATCGCGGCATTAAAAAACCCTAAGCATACACACACATATATATAAATATATATACTAATATAAAGGACACGTGGCCGGACCTGATAACTTCGTTATCGCGCTCAACTTCGCTGACCTCAGCGAAGAATTGCTTGAGAAGCGCGTCATCTATGGCGGAGATTTTTGCGGAAGACGGAGATGATGTGGCGCTGTTATCTCCCATTTAATGACGCGTTGAGTTCACGCTCCGGTACTGCGAATCTCACTATTCAGTTATTCGTAACAACCACTTCACAACCGGGATGGGAAGGAACTACGAAAATGTTTTTACAGTTATAAAACGGGTACTCGGGTTTTCGGGTTCTTAGATCTCTCTAGGTCCAACCCAAAATTATTATAGGCCGAAATAATTACTCTTCAAGTAGATGGGGCAATTTGCACGATTCACCTTATTCGGGGTTGGTCTTTAATTTGTGGCCCTCAAATTGTATGGTCTTTAATTTTTGTCCTTCGCCGAAAAACTCATTGGTTTCGGGTTCGAACCCTCGCTTAGTCAATTTTTTTTTTAAAAAAAAATCGCAAAGTAGAATTTGAATTCGCAAGACAGAATTTGCCTGCAAAACTCTCCCTTAAGGCAGAGTTTGCCTCCAGGCATAAGGCAGACTCTACCAATCCAAAACTTTGCCTTATATTTATTTTTTCCAATTTTTGACTGAGCGGGGTTCAAACCGGGAATTTATGGGTTTTTAGGCAAAGGCTAAAAATTAAAAACCAACAATTTGAGGGACAAAAATTAAAGACCAGTGCCTTTGAAGGACAATCCGCGCAAAAATGGACAAATAAGGACCTGGTCCAGTGGGGTTAAGCCTTAATGTTTGGATCTTATCAAATGTCATTTAATTGCACGGTTTGCTCTTCAAATGGCCTGGTCTTTAATATTTTCCCTCAAAGTTGAATATATGTCTAGCGGGGTATGAGTTCTTTAAAGGCGCGGGATATAACTTGTGGAATATTATAATGCGAATATATAGATTTATGTCCCATGAGAAAGTTGTCTGTCTCGAGAGACAAAAATTAAATACTAGCACAAAATTGAAGCAAAAGTGCAAATGACCCATCAAATTTCACTAATTTGAATGGACTTCTTATTGAGAGTTTTCATAAAAAGATCGCTTCTGAGTTCCATGAAGTTTATATTTCTCATTCATTCCAATATTTGTTCAACTCTATTCCTTGAGTATTCATAATTGACCTTTTCAACAAAAAGAAGTACTCATAATTGACACATTTACCAAGTAGCTTCTTGTTAAGCAGTTATGAATCAGCGCCAACCCAACATAAATACATAGGATGTCACGCTAATAGCTATTGGGCCTAGAAGAAGCAATGGGGCCAAAAGGTTGTCACAAAGGTCGATTTGAGATTCAGGCCCAATTAGCAACTAGTCAAAAAGGACGAGGAGTTAGACAAAGAGGTTATGCGTGGCATTGAGAAAAATGAATGTTCCTCTCATCCTTTTTTGTGAGTCTAGTTTCTTATCCCCTTCTTTAGTCTATCTATCCTTGGTTCTTACTTTCAATATCTTTGCATTTCCTTTTCTGCTTTTGCCATTTGATTTGTTGCATTTACTTTTTAAAATTGTAGTTGAACTCTCGTCTTATTTATATAGTTGAGTAGCTGGTTATGTTACATTGAATTTGAGTTTATTACATAAGCATTCTCTACCAATTCTCCGGAAGTCGATTAATAATTTCTCTATCGGTTTTGACCACTCGTCAACTCTCTCCTTCAATTGGTTCTATCAAAAACCTTGATGGTTTAATTTAATATATCTATTGACACTTTATATAAAAAGCTGTAAATTCAAATATTGCAACTTGCATAGATTGTATGATGTCGATAAAGCCAAGGGCCTAGCAGCCTAGCCAGTTTATACTATCTTTTCTCTAATTTGGACTACCATTTTTTTTTTTTTTTTATAAATATCATCACTATTTCACTTTAGACACTTGGTGAGTATGATGAACCAAAACCACGATTTCTGTTCTCTGAATCAGATGCTTCCAAGCAACTTGACCATGTGAGCTCTGCCTACTGTTTTTGTTTCGTTGGTTTGCTTTGCTAGAAGAAACGAGAACGAAAAAGTAAAAGAGAGAAAATTGATGGGCAAATGGTGGTCCAAATATTGATATACTTTTATACAAATTGATATTAATTAGCATTTCTTCCATATTCTTTCTCAAATTAATTAGAAGAAAAATGTTTTGTATAAGCTAGCTAGTGAGTACAAATAAAGGATCTTCTTTCTTTTTTGTTGTTTTCATCAACTTTATTAATACTTAATTAAAGTAATTAATTTTAAAGTATAAAAGAATAACTAGATCGTGTTACTTTGTCATGTAAATATAATTTGACAAGGATTGATACAAAGTACTCAAAACTGTCAAAGACAAATCAATCCTTCGAAAAGACTCGGTACATACAAATTAGTCAAGTGGCTAGCTAGTGTTATCTCTCTTTTTCATGAAAATGTTTTCTCTTAACACTTAAAAGTCCACTCATCTATATTAATACCCGTTATCATCGGGTATTAGTTTATCAATAAACTATTAAAAAAAAAATTGATATAATCATGATCTGGGTTTTGGTTGAATTTTTACCACATGAAGGTGAGAGGGAAACGATATTTAGTAGAAATAGCGCTCACTAGCCATTTTCCAGGGCCCTGTCTTTGCAAATAATTAACCATCATCATAGAGTTTGAAATTTCGTAGGTAAAATTTTATTTTTCAACACTATGTTTTAAAAAAATAGACACTATTCTGGAGTTTCGTTTCTGAAATTTGAAACTACGTACACACATATATCTCTATAACAATATCCTTATATAATAGTTATGTTTCTGTTGAACCGATCTTTCATGTAAGTGTATTATATGTTCTCTTTAACAATAATTTGCTATAGTGGCAAAAAAATGTCGAAATAAACGACACCGTTAAACAGAGATTTGACTATGTACGACAATTATTACTTTTGAATTTAAGAACTGAAAAGTAGTTATTTGTGAATTGTATATTTATACATAGTTGAATTGAAGGTAGTGATGATGTTAGCCAAAGATGCATCAAAAAGTACCAAGTGATGTCTCATCCCATGCAGTTATTGTAACCCAACAACTAGTAGTAATTATAGGGAGTAATTATATAAAGATGATGTTAATTGGTAGATTAATTAGTAGACAAAGATCCGACCATATCAGGTCATGTGCCCTACTCTTTTCTCCTTATTACGTAACACCAGTCCTAAGCTTTTTGCTTGTCCCTTGGCATCTTGTCACACACATATTCTTTGTAGACGTGCTTCACATTATATCCACATTTACTTCAATGAGACGTACGTGTAAATTTATATTTTCATATTGTCTACATATATGTGTATATTAATTTTGTTCATATAACAAATATAATAAAGGCAATTACTAGAGGTAGAGTCGGAATTTTTAGCTTATGGATTCGGTGCAACAATTTTTTTACTTACTGAATTTTGAATAAATTACTCGTACATATTAAATGATACTTGAACACAAGTACAGGATTTGAGCTAAAGTTATTGGGTTCTGCCGAACTCGCAACCATCATTGTGGCTCAGCTCCTACTATTGAAGAGTGCGTGTGTCTATATATATATAAGCCCTTTACTCTTATCCAACTGACCGCTCTTATTCTTATCCATGCATAACTAAGCCCCTGGACTAAAAATTAGATGAGCATGCAAGTGGAATACTGTTAAACAGTGGGAAGATATCCACCAAAGTAAAGGCAAGTTCCTTTAGTTAAACAGTTATAATGACAAGCAAATATTATGTAGGATTAAGCGTTTAGCCTTATAGACCCATTTAACATATTCATAAGATAAGTGTCGTGAAAGTCTTGATTTAATTATTACGACCCTGTGTGCGCGCGAGCGCAGTGCAGCGCAATGTTAATGTGTGTGTGTATATATATATTGACAAAGTAGAAAGATTAACAATTTAGCATGATTATTTTCCTTTAATTTGCACCACGTACCTTTTACGTTGCTTATTTCGTGCAATTTTATATTTATACTGATATTAATGATTTGAAAAGGCTTCCCGTTTTGGAATACAACCGAATAAATAGTAATTTCATTGAAGCATCTTGTTCCTAATTTGAAAAGTAAAATAAAATAAAAAAATTAAAGGAGAATACAGTAAAAGAATATATATTGATACATCAAATCAAAGAAAATTATAACAGGAAATATGTACGGCAGTGTTCTTCAGTTTTATAATTTATCAATTAAAAAGATCCCTGATCAACGGAAGGCTCCTGCAATCGGAATCCAAAGAACAGTTGATACATCTCATTAGTTTAAGAGTTAAATTTATATGTGTTGATGGTTTAAAAAATATTACTTATATTTAATTAAGTCATTTCATTATAGGTAGGGGTGTCAAAGGATCGGTTTGGGTTGAATTTAAGTGGGTTTATAATGGGTTGAGTTAATATGAGTCGGTCATTACTTAGGCTAATTTGGGTAGGGCTGAAATGGGCTAACAAACGGGTCATAACGCCACCTACCCAATTTTCTTACTAAGATTTATTTTCTTTATTTATTTTTATAATTTTTTAAGTACCTAATAAAAGTTCTTTTTCAAGATTCCTCACTTGTCAATTTGAGCTACATATCAGAATTGAAATGGGCTAAATTGGACGGATTAAAATGTCTTTGAGTTAAGAAATGGATGGGTTAGACAGATCTATTTTCATGAGCTAAGTTTGTCACCTCACAAGTAATAAGCATTAATTGGTGATCATATAAAGATAGCAACTAACCTTCTATTGCGGATTAAAATTCCTAATAGTGTATAATTTTATTCTTAGTTTAATAATTCAATCTAGTGCAACTAGCAAATCATTCGTAGTACCAACAAATAAATGAACAAAAAGAATCTACGGAAACATAATTAGCATCCCTTAATCCCTGAAAGGGTAAGTATTAGCATTTTAATTTAAATAAATGTAAAAGAATATAAAGAAGAAAAAATGAGTCCTCCCAATTTGAGCCTTATCTTTCATGTCTCATCATGGGTACAAAGGCATCGCAATAAAAAAATGACCAATAGCTTTTAGATTATGTTTTTCCTTTGGTACACGAATGTTGTTCCACAAATAGCATTTACACTAGTAACCTTTTGCTTTTGTTAGCTCTTTAGTTATCTGTGCACTCGATTTGGAAAGTTAACTGGTCATTTTTAGAATCTAGTAAAGATATAAACAAGAAGGTATCAATTTTCCTGGATCGCAAACCAACAGTATAATTAGAGATAAAGTTGTAAGATTTTATTATATTCACTCACACGCTTTTGTTGTATAAAAATCTACTCAAGTGAAACGACTAATCCACAGTATCATGTTCATGTATTTTAGTTTAGGATTTAGCTTATATATCAACTGACGTTATAATTAGAGGCGAATATAAAATTTTGAGTTCTTGGGTTCAGAATAGAAAAGACATTTTCTTTGAGTTCCAAATAAATCAGTATATATATTAAAGGGTGTTTAACATATATATACGTAAGAATATATATATTAAATAATATGACGATACTTTATATATATATATATATAATATATATATATGATATATATTATATAAAATATTGATATATATGACCTTAAAATTTTATATATATATATATATTTGGGCCATGAAATGTGTATAGTCAAATTAAAAATTAGCTCAAAACTATGCACTACATGAAATATATATCCACTTAAAAGCCTTGAGCTCACATTTCTTCCAAAAATGGTATGACATATGACTGTGTAAATTTATATAAAGTTTTTCAATTAAAAAAAACTACATAACATTGTATTCAAACTTAACATACAATATTCATACGAATTTAATTTAATGCAACAACAACAACAACATAGAATACTTAATTTACAATTTTCATACAAACTCGGCATACAACTATCATACAATTTTAATACAAATTTGAATCTCGTACTGATTCCTTTTTCCCTATTCTCCCATTAGAACATATTCAAAATTATGCACGGTTGAAGAACACGGATCTAGAAAAATGTCCAATTTCACAATTTTGTCAAATTAGTATAGTACCAGAGAAAACCTTTACTGTCTGATATGGAGAATAAAAACCCTCTGTGTGAAACTAGAAAAGGTGAAGGGTGAGGACTGGTAATCAGAGAATAGGGAAAAGGACGAAGGGTGGGGACTGGGATCCGTATGAAACAAAAGAATTGGAAAAAAGGGGGTGGGGGATCTATTAATACAGAGAACGTATAAAAAAAAGGGGGAGGGGGTGGGTTTTTTATTTTTTTCAAATTCGCTATATTTTGTAATTAAGTTGGTATGTTTTGTAAATAAGAAAAAGTATCCTTATGTTTTGTAATATAGAATCTCATAACACAAATAATGAATTTTGACCAAAAGCAATTTGGGCCATAGCGTAATTATAGCACTTGCACATAAATAATATTCCACGGCCTGAGCTCTTCTTCCAAAAATAAGACATCTTTAATTTTCAATTAAAGCCCAATTAACTTGTCTTGAATCCGTAACTAGAACTCTTACTTCAGTACTCCACCCCGAAATGCAATTCAACTGCTCTCCCCTTAGAACATATTCAAAATTAGAATTTGTCCATATGTAGATAGTACCACCTCTAAGCTAAAAACTAGCTAGCACCATTAAAAAAAAAAAAAAAAAAAAAAAATCTACGAAGCTCGTAGTTAATCGATCTCTCGCTAATAACTTTTTTGATAATTCATTGCCAATATTCCGCTAAGTAATTAAGATTAGCAACATATTTGTTCCATTTAGTAGTAAATTGTCCGTCGTTATATATATATATATATATATTTTTTTTGGTAGTGTGCAGTGTGCACAAGTTCGCAAGGTACTCATTTGAATCCACAATTCAAACAAAATACTTAATCGCGTATCACACTGATACATACATATATAAACCCTCATTGGAATTAATTCTTCCATGCACGTTTTTTTTCCCTAATCTATAGCCTTACTAACTTTCCCTAAACTGGTTAACCGTTTGTTGTTCTTAATTAAGCACTATATTACAAATATTCTTTAGAAGAGGGGACACAATATAATTCCGCGTGAAGAAGATTTTTCATTAATACTATTCTTTCGATTCTCAATTATCATTCGGTAGTACCAGATGAGAGATCGAAGACTATATACACACCCACATGGCACTTAAAAGGAAAAAAGATCTGAAAAGGCCATGAAAAGTTGGAATAAAATATATATGCACGCATGTAAATACGACACGTATAAGGCTAAAGAGCCCTAAACTATAA